>NC_060119.1:797053395-797706173 GCF_021461395.2 Schistocerca americana
GTTCACAATATCGAACAGCACCTCACATACAACCAGAAAGCGTCGTTGCTATTACTCTAAGGAAGGATCGTTTTAGCTTGATCCCCTTCCCTTTTAATAACATTGTCAGCTATCGTAATTATCTGTCACCGTGTGTTTTGTTTCGTGTTTGTTTCTTTTTTTCCTGTTTTGTATTTTGATCTGTATGCTAATTCTGGAAATGATAGTGTCGGATTTGTAATAAACTAAATCTGAAAACTTCAGTACCCTATTCATTCCGACCATTTGAATTACAGTAAATTTTTGTGACGTGAGGCTGCGTAACAAGGGTAGGAAAAATTACAATCTGTCATATCTTCCGGAGAAGAAGTAACATTTGGGTGGTAACGTCTGTTGGATCGGACATACTTGAATCCAAAGTAAATGACAGTTCACTCTAAACTGGAAAGTTACACGAAAGAAAACACCTTCTATATCCGACGTAGCACTCGCGTGAAAACAAAGTTCGACAAAAATACACCTTGTCGGCAATTGATACGTACCGCGCTACTTGAGGTGCAATAAGACCACAGACAAATTAAACAAACTCAAATCTCCTCTTGGAGTAACTTTTTATATTGCCTGTACATGGTTAAGTCAGAGCTGCGCTTGAATGACACAGTGTTTGTCGGTCTTACGGTCCCAAGAAGTATCAGTGCTAATTTTTTGATTCACTTCGGACTGAAAAGTTAATAACACGAACAGAACGACCTCAAATACCAAAGGTCACAGGTGTCCCCGGTGTAGGGGTGACATCTCAGCAAAGGCCGGTGATGACACGGGTTGCTCCACACGGGAGAGATTGCTGGCTGCAATACTGGGTCGGAGATCCTGATCGAGTCGTGCAGGGTACCCTTTTCCTAAGCGCACACTGCCGATAGGTGCCTCTGATTGCCAGCATGCCGATCGTGGCTGTGCAACGAGCGGCCTCGTGACTGGCGATTTAAGCGTGGCCGCCGTGGCCAGCGCTCTCAGCCAGTTCCGGGCAGGCAGTGGGCTGCGAAGAAGGGCACCGACTTCGTGGCCGGCGGCACGCCTGGGCAGCAGCTACAGTACATGGAAAACGGTAGTCTGTGCTGCCCGCAAGTGCCAGCTTTTGCTGTTTGGACAGTGAATATTCCGCGGTGGGAAACTTGTTCCGACGTGACAATTAGGTTTTACTTGTGATCGGCATCTGTCTATCCGAAATAATCCTGTGCCTGGTGTGGTGGCGGGTTTGCTATCTGTCAGTCAGTTTCGATCATTTGTTGCAAAGAACTACTTGTGTATTACGCCTTGTTGGTTCGTGAACGACAACTGTATGCCCTTATGCGATCTAGGCATCTGCCTGCACTGCTTGTTACCCAACTTAACACAGTAGAATCAGTGAACTAGTCGTGTCAGGTTGGTTATTAAGTGATTTCCTAGCAATTATCTGTAACTGACCTTGCGGTATTAGTGAAGTCGTTTGGCCAAGTCCGGTCGTGTTGATTCAGAGCCTTGTCCAAATTTGCAAAGCCTCATGGGATTTAAGTCACTCCTGTGACGTGGCGGTTAAGGCATAATTTGAAGTTGTTTAGTGGACCTTGTGAGGACGAGCTGTCCTTTAATCTTCTGTATATATACGAGTTGTGATTAAAAAGCAACAGGATTTTTTTTTACTTGTGGACTTTATACATCCGATTTTCAAAACCTTTTTATCTTGTTGGTACACATGTTCCTGATGTATGTTTCTATTTTCAGCTGTTTCGAATATTTAGTTTATTGCTGATAATCGGAAAGGTTATACATGTTTTCAAGTGCTCGGCGAATATTTATTTACGAATACGATGGATCAAAGAATTTGCACAAAATTTTGCTTGAAAATGGAATAAAGTGTAGCATCGCATTCTACATGTTGACCGTGGCTTTGGCGAATCTACTATGTGTAAGAGAAGAGTTTAACAGTAATATAGACGTTTCAAACAGGGTCAAGATGATGTTGAAGACGACAATCGCCCTAGAATCTGTAGCACATCAAATACTGACGACAATGTTGAAGACATAAACAAAATGTCTATAGAAAAGCGCCGAATCATTATTAGATATGTTGTTGATGATGTTGGCATATCCTTTGCCTCAGTAAAGGTCGTTTCGAAATAGTTGAATTTCGACCAAAAACGACGTCACGTTAACATCTATCAGGAATTTGCTGAGTTAAGTTGACAACGATCCAGAACTTCTAAATAAGGTTATAACTGGTGACGAGATATGGGTATACAGGTATTTCATCGAAACTAATGCCCAACCATCCGAATGGAAACTGCCTGAGGAGTCAAGACCGAAAAAAATCGATAAGTTCCATCACACGTGAAGGTGGCTGTTACTTCAGCCACCGTATTCACCGGCCATGGTTCCGTATGACTTCTCTCTATTCCCGAGGCCATCGCTGATGAGATAAAAACAGAATCACTGAACGAGCTGAACACCATAACGGAAAGTAGGCTCCAGAAATGCTTCCAAGCTTCGATAAAGCGCTAACACATGTGTATTATATTTGCGGTGTTTACTTTGAAGGGGACAAAATTGATGTTGTCGAATAAATACAGATACTTTAAGAAAAAAAATTCCCATTATTTTTTTATTAAACCTTGTATAGTTTGTTAATCTGTGTCTCGTATGTTAGAGGAAGGGGACCTTGTGATTCTGTGTGCGTATTCATGGGCCGCAGAACCGGGGCCAGCATGTTATAAGTATCACTCCTACTGAAACAGAGGGCTAACTTGCAACGAAAAGACTTGATGTAATCCATAAGCTGCGCTAATTGAGTTAATTAAGACATTAGTTAGGCTGGCCAGCCGTTTAGCCTAGTACTGCTAAGAAAAATTTGTTTTGTTTCTTCTGTTATTATCTGACGGTCCCATGTTGCAGACAGAATTTTGTACTATTTCACGTACTGAGATTTAGTACCTATTCTGTGATAAGTTTTCCGACTGAAAGTGTTTACCGTTAGTTTTTCCTTTTATTATTTAAAGCTGTATGGCTGGTCTGGTACTTGTAAACATATCTGCTCACATATTTCGGTGGGCTACGCACCCTGAATTAAATTTAACTTTCAATTAACTGTCAGACCTATACAGTATTTTTAACTACACCAATGAATCCCTGTAGGTCTTGGATTACTTTTCTCAAACCTAGCCATGAGACTCGTCTTATGGCAGTACTAAAGAGGTATGCGTTTGGTGAACTGTTCTCAGCCGGCCGCTGTGGCCGAGCGGTTCTAGGCGCTTCACCCTGGAACCGCTCGACCGCTAAAATCGCAGGTTCGAATCCTGCCTCGGGCATGGATGTGTGTGATGTCCTTAGGTTAATTAGGTTTAAGTAGTTCTAAGTTATAGGGGACTGATGACCTCAGATGTTAAGTCTCATAGTGCTCAGAGCCATTTGAACCATTTTAAACCAATTAATTCTTTGGAAAACGTTTCCTTTTGGGCTAGTTGCCGCGTATCTTCATGCTCGTTCTACTAAATTCTGCCAACAGTTCCTTTTCTTATGTTTTAATAATAAAAATTGTTGGCAGTTGCCATTTAACTTCATGCTCATTCGATCATTCTATTAAGTTCTGACGGAAGTTGCTTTTCGTAAGTAAATCCTATTGGCGGTGCTTCCGCAAATTTGTGGTGCCAACGGTTGCTTTTCTTAAGGCACTATTGACATTACGACTTCTCTACGAAGAAACTTTAAGGAAATGCCTACGTTTATACCATTTATAGACTTGCAGGAAGTTTTTGGCAATGTTGACTGGAATACTCTCTTTGATATTCTGAAGATAGCAGGGGTAAAATACAGACAGTGAAAGGCCATTTACAACTTGTAATGGAAGCGGATAGCAGTTATAAGAGTCGAGGGTCATGAGAGGGAAGCTATGGTTGAGAAGGAAGTGAGACAGAACTCTAGCATATCCTCGACATTATTCAATCTGTGTTCTGAGCAAGCAGAAAAGGAAACCAAAGAAAAATTTGAACTAGGAGCTAAAGTCCAGGGAGAAGAAATAACCACTCTGAGGTTTGCCGATGACACTGAGATTCTATCAGTGACAACAAAGGACTTGGGAGAGAAGTTGAAATGAATTGACAGCGTCTTGAAAGGAGGTTATAAGATGAACATCAACAGAAGCAAAACAAGGATAATGGAATGTAGTTGAATTAAATAAAATGATGCTGAGGGAATCAGATTAGGAAACGAGACATTTACAACAGTAGATTTGTTATTTGGGTAGCAAAATAACTGACGATGGGTGAAATAGAGAGGATATAAAATGTAGACCGGCAATGGCAAGATAAGCGTTTTTGAGGGAGAAAAATTTGTTAACACTGAATATCGATTTAAGATATGAAATGTTGCCTGGCAATGGCAGGAAATGCGTTTGTGAGGAAGAGAAATTTTTTAGCATTGTATACAGCTTTAGGTACAAGGAAGTCTTATCTGGAAGTATTTGCATGGAAGTGAAACATGAGCGATAAAAAGTTTAGACAAAAGGAGAACAGAAGTTTTTGAAATGGGACGTTACAGAAGAATGTTGAAAATTAGATGAGTGGATAACATAACTAATGAGGAGATACTGAATAGAACTGGGAAGAAAAAGGATTTGTTGCACAGCCTACTGCACAGGCTACTTTGACAGAGCACATTCTGAGACATCAATCTAGTGCTGGAGGGAAGTAGGGGGGGGGGGGGGGGGGGTAAAAACCGTACAGGGAGAATAAGAGATTAATACAGTAGGCAGATTCAGAAGAATGTAGGTTGCAGTAGTTTTTCAGAGATGAAGGGACTTGGACAGGATTGAATAGCATGGAGAGCTGCATCAAACCATAACAACAACTGTCACCAGTAGCCTTTTGTAACGCCATATTAATAAATTCTGGTGGTATGTGTTGTTCTGATCTGGTGTGTTTTAAGTTTGTCTCAGAGTTTGTTTTGGCGTGATATTTTTCTTGTTTAAATAAAGTGGTCTGTTTACATTTAATAAACTTATTCGGGTCCAGCACTCAAGAGCAGCTCCCTATCACTTTCGCTAATGTTTCCTTAGCGAGACGCTGATTACTTAACCACAGCTGCGTTCGGCTCCTGTCCCAGAGAGCACGTTAGGAATGAACTTCCTGGCACAACCCCGGCGCAGGCCTAAATACCGCAGGGCGCCAGAATACAGCAGACACATCACCCCGCAGAGGCTAGTACGTCCCCTTGTGTGTGGAGACTCTGTCCTCTGCTGGCCGGCGGGTGTGTGACACCTTCTGGATGTCTTCTGCTGGAGAGCCTCCTGTAACTGCTGTGTAGGCTACCTGCTTGATGCTGGTGTCTGACTGGTTGCTATGTGAGGGAGCCGACTGCCCTGATGTAACATTGCGCCAGCACTGGGTTTTAATCATCTGCTACTTCTTGACATCATCGTCATGCAGCACAAGCATAACGCACACTGAGATGACAAACGTCATGGCATAGCACACATACAGACGGCGGTAGTATCGCGTACAGAAGGTACAAAAGGGCAGTGCATTGGCGGAACTGTGATTTATACTCAGATGATTCATGTGAAAAGATTTCTGATGTGGTTATAGCCGCACGACAGGAAATAATAGACTTGGAGGGCGGAATGGCAGTTGGAGCTGAACTCATGGGACAATTCATTTCGGAAATCGTTAGAGAATTCAGTTATCCGAGATCCACAGTGAGAGTGTGTGCCGAGAATACCACATTTCAGGCCTTACCGCTCACTATGGTCAACGCAGTGGACGACGGCTTTCACTTAACGACTGATAGCAGGCACGTGAAATAACCGTAGAAACCAAAATGGGACCTATGACGAACAGAGTCGTCAGGACAATGTGGCGAAATTTTGGGGTTAATCGGCTATGACAACAGAGGACCAAAGAAAGCTGCTTTGCTAACAGCATGGCATCGCCTGCAGCGCCTCTCTTCGGCTCGTGACCATATCAGTTGGACCCCAGGCGACTGCCAAACCGTGTCCCGATTTCAGTTGATAAAAGCTGATGGCATGGTTCAAGTGTAGCGCAAATCCCACAAAACCACGGATCGAGGTCGTCAACAAGGACTGTGCTAGTTGATTGTGGTTCCATAGTGGTGTGGTCTGCGTTTAATGGAACTGATTGGGTCCTTTGGTCCACCTGAACCGATCATTGACTGGAAATCGCTATATTCGTCTACTTGCAGCCATTCATGGACTTAATGTACCCAAACAACGATGCACCACGACACAAGGTCACAATTGTTTAGGAATGATTTGAAGAACATTTGAGTAAAAGAGACCGACGGCCACCAAGATCGCCCGACGTGAATCCCACCGAACGTTTAAGGGGCATAATCGAGAGATCAGTTCTTGCACAAACTCCTGCATTGGCAACGCCTTCATAATATTATTTTAAGACGGCTTTAGAGGCATCATGGCTCAGTATTTCAAAACGGGACTTCAGACGCCTTGTTGAGTTCATGATACGTCTGTTGCTGCACTACTCCGGGCAAAAGAGGGGCGGACACGATATCAGGAGGTATCTCATGGCTTTTGTCACTCAGTGTACTGTACACTCCGTGTACTATACACTCATCTACACTATAGAAATACACATACGACACAACTCTCACATACCCGCAAACAAAGAGGTCAATGTGCTCGTAGAAAACACAACCTTTCCAACAGGTGACTGAGACCACCCTGTGGGATATACCAGTCAACAATTCCATACCACATTTACATTTTTATAGTTTACGGTACATTTATATCTTCATCACTATCGCACTTGCATATCATGTAGAAAACCAAAATATCACGTTATAACAAATTCATTTTCTGGTTATTGTTTTGCTACATTCCAACTCTCTCGCATCTATTAGATCTATTAACATATGCTTTCTTGTCTCCATTCTGTTTGAAGGCTGTTAACTAAATTATGACTTGTTGTTGTTGTGGTCTTCAGTCCAGAGACTGGTTTGATGCAGCTCTCCATGCTACTCTATCCGACTTATCCCTCCACAAAAGAGGTCGCTGCTGGATTACAGGTAAGCTATCTCTCTGAATTTTTAGGCAATTATTGCTAGTGCACAGTCCAAAGACCCTAAACGGATTGATGAACGATAGACAGATGGACAGACCATAGACCCATGGTGACGAGGTCCTCGAAGATGCAGAACAGGTCCTAACAAAAATATGAAAAACATATTTACAGAAGATATCCCTTGCTTGTAAGGGAAATGCTGGAACTAGAAATTCCCTCCAAACCACTGCTATACCCTGTTGTGAATGGCTTACCTCACTGCCTGATCACATGGTATCAGACGGAAAAGATTGTGAACCTACATTGGATCAAAACACGTGAATCCCGCTCCGAGGGAATGAAATGGATTTCAGGGTCTGGAAACAAAAGCATGCGACAGAGGTGCGTCGTTCCCTCGTCAGTGAGAAAATAGTGAAAATGTTTTCCGACAAAAAGCAATGTGTAGTGCGCCAGCGCTTTACACGAGTAGTCAGAATCCAACTAGTTCTGGAAGAGTCTGATTCGTTGTACGCTGTGTTCTAGCCAAGCAATTGCTGAGACTCAGGTAAGGTTCAGTCCAAAATTAGTACGAAGTGTGCTCAAAAGCTAAAAGTGCGTTTCAGCGTCAAGAGAGATGAACTAGTAATTGATGCAATGTCTGAACATACCTGTGTATGGGATATGATGAATCCAAACTTTAAAAACATTATGGTGAAAAACGCGTTTTACATAGAACTTAGGAAAGTTGTCAAGAAGACAAAATGAGATAATGATAACGTAGGCAGTTGTTTACGTATAAACACCACATTTTTCTTTCGTTTGTTTATTCCTTGCTAATTCTTTTTGTTGGCATTATTAATCATTTCTGATGGCAATATTTTCAGTTATACACTTTTAATAACGCATTATTCTAATCTATATGTACAGTGTATTACCATATAACGACAAGTCGTTGTTTAATATTGTTTCTAAAAATCTCGAGAAATTCTTGACCGATATACTTCGAATTTTTACACAATACTCTAACAAATGTTCGGATGGACATAGGATGCATATGCCTTTTTAACATATATATTAAATTTCTGCGCGATATTCTAATAATATTCGGACGGGCATAGGCTACATTTTTTCATTAATATTACATAAAGAGAATTTGTTATTTAATGTTGTCACCAAAAACCTTAAAAAATTATTGGCCAATTTACTTTCCATTTTTACAAAATACTCTAATAAAAGTTTGGATGGACACATTCCACATGTTTTTTAAAAATATTTATGGTATATAATTATACACATACGACATTGAAGACCAAGAGAAACTGATACATCTGCCGAATACCGTGTAGGGCCCCCGCGAGCACGCAGAAGTGCCGCAACACGACTGGCGTGGACTCGACTAATGTCTGAAGTAGTGCTGGAAGGAACTGACACCATAAATCCTACAGGGCCGTCCATAAATCCGTAAGAGTACGAGCGGGTGGAGATCTCTTCTGAACAACACTTTGCAAGGCATACCAGATATGCTCAATAATGTTCATGTCGGGGGAGTCTGGTACCCAGAGGAAGTGTTTAAACTCAGAAGAGTGATCCTGGAGCCAATCTGTAGCAATTATGGACGAGTAGGTTTTCGCATTATCCTGCTGGAATTGCCCAAGCCCGTCGGACTGCACAATGGACATGAATGGATGCAGGTGGTCAGACACGATTCTTACGTACGTCATCCGTCAGAGTCGTATCTAGACGTATCACGGGTGCCATACCACTCCAACTGCACACGCCCCAGACCATTAAAGAGTCTCCATCAGCATGAACAGTCCCCTGCAGTCATGCATGGTCCATGGATTCATGAGTTTGTCTCCATACCCATACATCTTTGTCCGCTCGATACAATTTGAAACGAGACTCGTCCGACCAGGCAACATGCTTCCAGTCATCAACAATCCACTGTCGGCATTGACAGGTCCAGGCGAGGTGTAAAGCTTTGTGTCGTGTAGTCATCAAGGGCTCACGAGTGGGCCTTCGGCTCCTAACGCCCATATCGATGATGTTTGGTTGAATGGTTCGCACGGAGACACTTACTGATGGCCCAGCTTTGAGATCAGCGGTAATTTGAGGAAGGATTGCACTTCTGTCACGCTGAACGATTCTCTTCAGCCTTCGTTGGTCCCGATCTTGCAGGATCTATTTCCCGCCCCAGCGGCGTCTAAGATTTGATGTTTTACCGGCTTTCTGATATTCACGGTACACTCATACGGGAAAATCCCCACTTCATAGGTACTTTGGAGATGCTGTGTCCCATCGCTCGTGTGCCGACTATAACACCACGTTCAAACTCACTTAAATCAACCTGCCATTGTAACACCAGTAACCGATCTAACAACTGCGCCGGACACTTGTCGTACATAGGCGTTGCCGACCGCAACGTCGTGTTCCGCCTGTTTACAGATCACTATATTGGGATACGCATGCCTATACAAGTTTATTTGGCGCTTCAGTGTACATAAATGGGAAACTTTGTTAGGAAAAATCTCGAAAATTTCTCACCCGACTTACTTCAAATATTTACACGGCGATCTAATAAAAGTTCGAGCTGATATAAGCTATATATTTTGTCAACAAGTATTCTATTCAAGAAAACGACAAACCACAAAGAAATTATCTAAATGGGATGGATGTCCATAGATGAGATGTAGAAGTGCAGACAAACAAATCATTACAATTTCATAAAAATTGGATGATTTATTCAAGCGAAAGGGATTCCTGAACAAAATCGCTAAGCTGGTCGAAAGCTTCTGTTTAATCACTCCTAGACCAGTCTGGTGTGGTAATAGAAGACATCAGGAAGAAAGTTGAAATTTTAATTTTCACGTTTAAAAAATCATTTATGTATATGGGTCGTATGCTCGCTCATTACAGGAACTCCATATGGAGTTGAAAAGTGTTAAAAGAGTTGAAAATATAAGTCGCTAGGTCCACGTGATATCGCAATTAGCTTTTAGAGAGAGTACTCTTCACCTTTATCGCATACTTAGCCTGCAATCACCGTGAATCTCTCGCCCATCGGGAAGCCCCAAGTGACTAGAAAAAAGCACAGGTGTCTGCCGTATGTAACAAGCATAAAAGTACGGACCCGCAAAATTACAGATAAATATCATTATCGTAGGTTTGCTGCAGAATTCCGGAACATAAGCTAAGTTAGAATTTAAAAAAGTTTCATGAGAGATAAGATTCTATTTACACATCAACACGAATTTAAAAATCATCGCTCGTGTGAAACTCAGCTTGTCCTTTTCACACTTCATAGCTTGCAAACCACTGAGGAAAGGCAACTTGCGCATTCCGTATTCCTAGATTTCCGGAAAGCGTTCAAAGCAATTTGACCTTGCAAACTGTTAACAAACGTCCGAACATGCGGAATAGGCTCTCAGATATGTAAGTGACTCGAAGTCTACTGAAGCATTGGAACCAAGTACGTTGTATTGGACACCAGTGTTAGAGACAAGCATATCGTCAAGAATGTCCCAAAAAGAGTGATATGACCGCATTTGATTTGTATATAGATAAACGATACGATGGATAGCATCTGCGGCTGTTTGCTGATAACACTGTGGTGTCGTAGCTGTGTGACTGCAGTACAGGATGACTTGGAGTGAATTTCTGTTTGGCGTGATGAACGCCAGCTTGCCCTAAATATGTAAAAGTCTAAGTTAATGCAGATGAGTAGGAGAAACAATCCTATCATGGTAGAATACAGTATTAGTGGTGTGTTCCTTTACACAGTCACGTCGGTTAAGTATGTAGGCGTAACATTGCAAAATGAAATGAAATAGAGTAAGCATGTAAGGTCGGTAGTAGGAGAGGTCAATGGTCGTCTTCGGTTTATTGGGCGAATTCTGTGAAAGTGTACCTCATCCTAAATGGGGCTCGCCTGCAGAACGCCTGTACGGTCAATTCTCTAATACTCCTAGAATGTTTGGGATCCTCACTAAAGGAAGCCATCGAAGGAATTCAAAGGTTTGTTGCCAGGTTTGTTACCGGTGGGTTCGATCTACATGCGATTATAACGGAACTCAAATGGGAACTTTTGGACGGAAGACGACGTTATTATATCGAAACATTAGAGAATCGGCATTTGAATCTAACAGCAGAAAGATTCTGTTGCCACCAAATTACACTTCTCGTAATGGCCATGTAGACAAGTTAAGAGGAATTACGTCTCGTACAGAAACAGGATAATATCAACAGCAGCAGAAAAAATGGTTCAAATGGCTCTGAGCACTATGGGACTTAACATCTGAGGTCATCAGTCCCCTAGAACTTAGAACTACTTAACCCTAACTAACCTAAGGACACCACACACATCCATGCCCGAGGCAGGATTCGAACATGCGACCGTAGTGGTCGCACGGATCCAGACTGAAGCACCTAGAACCGCTCGGCCACACAGGCTGGCAACAGCAGCAGAAAATGGTGTAAAGGGAGTAGGACTCGTTATGAAAAAGAAGATAAGGCAGAGAGTGAGTTACTGAGAACAGTCCAGTGATAGGGTTTTTCTCATCAGAAACGACAGAAACCAACACCGACCACTGTAAATCAGATGTACATATCGACATCGGATGCAGAAGATGAAGAGATAGAGATAATATACAGGGTGATAATAATTAAAGTTAAACTTTCAAAACGCCGTAGAAATAACACCACTGGTCAAAAAGACGTCACATTGCAACGGAATATTGTCGGAGACGGAGGAAAGCGTACGTCGGAAGAAAAAAAACTGCGTGAAAATTGATCAATAGATGAAGCTGTATGTATCAGAACACGTAAATGAAAACACCTGTCATGCGAACGACCCGTTGAAGTTGGTATAAACACGCCAGGTTCACGGCATTTTCTCCTCCCGCGTCTGTGACGTTCGCCATGACTGTCTCAGTGCTTGTAAAGCTGTATTACAAAAATGATGACTGCGCACACGTCGCTCAGCAGAAGTTCCGGACACTGAAGGGTTTGAAAAAAGGCGTTTGTCCGATGACTGCCGTGGGTCTCGAGAAAAGTTTCAGAAATTCGAAAAGACGGGTTCTTTTGGTATGCAACCTGGTAGAGGGAAGAAACTAATTGATTCGACATCAGTGGAAACAGTGGCCACAGCAATGCACGAGGAGACGAGTGGTTGTGTGCAAACGTGTAGTGTACGGAGAATTGCCCGAATACTGGACATACCCGTGAGCACGGTGAGTAAATTCCTATGAAACATCCTTCTTTGCTACCCATTCAAAATTACCTATGTGCATGAGATGCTTCCTGTTGACCTGCCAGCAAGAGAGACCTTTGCTTTAGAATTTCTTGCTGGCATGGAAGTGGACAATGACTGGCAGTGGAAGACTGTGTGGACAGACGAAGCCCACTTCCATCTGTCAGGATATGTCAACACACAGAATTCTCGAATATGAGCAACAGAAAATCAACACCCAAGTTAACCAGTACCACTTCATCCTGAAAATGTCACTGTGTGGTGCGGTTTTAAGGCATTATTTATCATAGGGCCATATTTTTTTTGAAGAGACAGGTGCTTCCGGTCCTGTTACCTGTACCGTCACTGGTAAGAGCTATGGATGTCTTTTGCGCGACCACGTCATTCCAACTTTCCAACAGCGTGGATGTGTGGATGGGATCATTTTTATGCAACATGGCGCACCTCTGCACATTGCAGATCCAGTTAAGCAGCTGCTGAAGCGCCATTTCGGAAATGCTAGAATTATCAGCCGCCATTTCCCTACAGCCTGGCCGTCCCGAACTTAATCCGTGTGACTTCTGGCTCTGGGGCTATCTGAAAGATGTTGTGTTCAGTGTTCCGATTGCAAACTTAGCTGCATTGAAGGCACGCACTGCGCAACACATTCTGAACGTGATCCCGGAAACACTTCGATCAGTTGGGGAACATGCTGTTTCTCATTTTCAATTTGTTACAGAAAACGATGGACAGCATATTGAACAGGTTTAGCGCCAGTCACACTGAAATTAATAATCCTGATTTTGATTTATGATTTTTATGCGGTTTTTGGCCTCAGGGCAATTAAAAACAATGTGATTGATTCTTTCTATGTGGTTTTTGACCTCAGGACAATTAAAAACCGGTTTTTCCCATCCGTTGTGATATGACCTTGCCGTGGTGAAAGGGCTTACGTGACTAACAGTATCACATCTGTACACTCATGGACATTGAGTAGTATAGTTTGTTTAACGTCAAATGTACACCTTAGGCACTTCTGTATGATTCATTTGTCACTTGTAGTCGACCACTATTAAATCATGATGCTTACAGCTACATTTTGTAACTATTTATTTTTCTTCTGCCATACGTTTTCCCCTTCTCCGGTAATATTCCGTTGCAATTTGATGTCATTCTGACCAATGGTGTCATTTCTACAGCTATTTGAAAGTTTTACTTTAATTATAATCACCCTGTATAAGGATATATTTCAGTCAAGATAATTCAGTACGTATAAGGAGATGGAAACCTAATAGGGTTGGATTGTGGTTGTAGGAAAAGGAACAGAAGAAATGGTTACTTGGTAGAAGGAACGAGAGAGGAAGAAGACTAATTAGGCTCTGGAATAAAATTCAACTAATAATAGCGAATACTCTGTTCAAGAATCACAAGAGGAGCAGGTATACATGGAAACTAATGATTAGACAGATTCCGAAATCAGATACTGGATTTTAAGGCGTACCCAGGTGCAGATATAGGCTCATATCACAATTTAGTAACGATGGAGAGTAGAATGAAATTCAAAAGACTACTCAGGAAGAATCAATGGGCAGAGAAGTTGGATGCGGAACTACTAAGGGATGAAGAGATGCGCTTCACTTTCTTTGAGGCTATATATTTAGCGATAACGGAGAGCTCAGTAGGCAGTTCAGTAGAGGAGGAATGTATACATCTAAAAACGGCAATCACAGAAGTTGGAAAGATAAACATAGGTACAAGGAAGGTAAGTGCAAAGAAACCATGGGTAACAGAAGAAATACTTCAAATGATCGATCAAAGAAGGAAGCACAAAAATGATTAGGGAAATTCAAGCATACAGTAATACAAGTCACTTAGGAAGGCAATAAACAAGAGGTACAGGGAAGCTGCATGAAAAAATGTGAAGAAATCGGAAAAGGAATGATTGTCGGAAGGACTGACTGAGCACATAGAAAATTCAAAGCAACTTTCAGTGAAATTAAAAGCGGTGGTGGTAACATTATGTAATGGAAATTCTACTGTTAAATTCACGGGAGGGACTGGTGGAAAGAGTACACTGAAGGCCTGTATGAGAGAGAGGGCTTCTCTGTTGAAGTGATAGAAGAAGAAACAGGAGTCGACAGGGAATAAATAGGGGATCCAGTAGTAGAATTAGAATTTAGAAGAGCTTTGCTCGACATAAGATCAAATAAGGCAGACGAGCTGGATAATATTCCACTGGAATTTCTAAGACAATTGAGGGGTGTGGCAAAGAAACGACTATTCACGTTAGTGAATGGAATGTATGAAAATGGAGATATATCATCAGACTCTCCAAAAAAATCATCCACACGATACCGAAGATTGCAATGCCGACAAGTGTGAGAATTATCGCTCAGTCAGGTTATACCTCATACATCCAAGTTCCTGAAAAGAATAATATACAGAAGAATGGAAAACAAATTGAGGATCTGTTAGATGACGATCAGTTCGGCCTTAGCAAAGGCATAGGCACCAGAGAGGCAGTTCTGATGTTGCGGTTGATAATGGGAGCAAGGCTGAAGAAAAATCAAGATGCGTTCACAGAGTTTGTCGACCTGGAAGAAAAAGGTTCGACAATGTAAAATGGTGCAAGATGTTTGAAATTCTGAGAAAATAGGTATAAGCTACGGGGAGAGACGGGTAATATGTGATATGCACAAGAACCAAGAGCGAACAATAAGACGGCAGGACCAAAAACGAAGTGCTCAGACTTGGATGTAGTCTTTTGCCCCTGCTGTTCAATCTGTATATCGAAGAAGCAGTGATGGATATAAAAGAAAGGATCAAGAGCAGCATTAAAATTCGAGGGGAAATGATGTCAGTGATAAGATACGCTGATGACATTGCTATCCTCAGTGGAAGTCAAAAGGAATTACAGGATCTGTTGAATGGATTGGTCTCATGAGTCCAGAATATCGACTCGGAATAAATCGAAGAAAGACGAAAGTAATGACAAGTAGCAGAAATGAGAACAGCGAGACACTTTACATCAGAAATAAATGACGTTAAGGAATCCTGCTACCTGGGCTGCAAATAAACCTATGACGGACGGAACAAGGATGACATTAAAAGCGAACTAGAAGTGGTAAAAACGGCATTCCTGGCCAAGAGAAGTCTACTGGTACCAATCATAGGTCTTCATTTGGGGAAGGGCAGGCCGCTGTGGCGGAGCGGTTCTAGGCGCTTCAGTCCGGAACCGCGCTGCTGCTACGGTCGCAGCTTCGAATCCTGCCTCAGGCATGGATGCGTGTGATGTCCATAGGTTAGTTAGGTTTAAGTGGTTCTAAGTTCTAGGGGACTGATGACCTCAGAAGTTAAGTCCCGTAGTGCTCAGAGCCATTTTAACCAAATCCTACACTCTTCGGTTAAGATCCATGTTCCATTCCAGGTGTTCCCCTGTCCACTTACTTCGGGAGCAACGTTGATGAGAGGTGTATTCCTGTCCGAAATGGACACCCAGGGGCCATATTGGTCGCGTGGGACTGTGTCGTCATATCCCTCCTAGTTGCCTCCAAAAAAAAAAGAAGACAACAGTTCCGACGCATTCTCCTGGGGGGAACTACGGGCCATAATTTCAAGGTGAGGGTCGTCATATGGTGGTGCTGGCTGCCGGCGACCAATACGACGCAGTTCTTCAACGTTCGATTGACATCTCTCCAGTGTACAACTCCCATTGCTCAAAACTCTTCTTGCTCTATAGTGACAAAGCGCATCGACTGATTAATTAATGATTTTAAGAATAATAATTACGATGAAAATTTGCTGGCGCCGCACAAGAGACGCAACAATAGTGAGTTCGCTCGGAAGGGTGTGTCTCAGCTAATGTACGCATAGCGACGCACACTCCAGACAGTCGGACTTATGATTTTTCGTATAAACAAATAATCTGCAACATAAGAAAATTAATGTTCTTATTTTTTTCTCGCTAGCTCCACGGGCTTGATTGCTGTGGGCATATCGCATTTTAATCTTTGACGTAACCGACTTAGGCGAATGAATGGAAAAAAATAAAACATGTAGCCATGTAGTCAAACCAGCATAAGTCTGAATACAATTGGCCCCCACTGTATACCGGCGTGGTCCACGATTATTGGACGAATGTATACAGTAGTGATGCCCTTTCTACATCACAAGGTACAAAAATTTATTTTCAGTTATAACTTACATTGTATCTTTAGCCTAACCGGGTTTAAAGTACCTTTATTGATGGCCGATCTTATTTTAATGTATACCATAGACGTGCCAGCTTACTCTTGTTTTACAATTTTATTTACATATTCGGAATGTTTAATTTTCCAAGTCCATGACACGACAAAGGGCATGTTCAAAGTTAGAGTCCGCGGACCCATTGTTGCTTTTTTTCTGCTGCTGAAATCCATCGTCTACACACAATAGAATTACTGAGTAAACTCTTTGTGCACACTTATTTGTATCTTTATGAAACTACTTACTTAATGTTTGCTGGACCGATTGCAGACAGCTGACAGTATACTGTCATACGTTATCAATAATACATATTTGAGCCGCGTGAGGTAGCCGCGTGGTCTGAGGCGTCTTGTCACGGTTCACGTGACTCCTCCCGTCGGAGGTTCCAGTCCTCCCTCGGGCATGGTTGTGTGTGTGTTGTTCTTAATGTAAGTTAGTTTAATTTAGGTTAAGTAGTGTGTCAGCTTATGGACCGATTACCTCAGCAGTTTCATCCCATAGTACTTACCACAAATTTCCAAATGGTCTAAATGGCTCTAAGAACTATGGGACTTAACATCTGAGGTCATCAGTCCCCTAGACTTAGAACTACTTAAACCTAAATAACCTCAGGACATCACACACATCCATGCCCGAGGCAGGATTCGAACCTGCGACCGTAGCAGCAGCGCGGTCCCGGACTGAAGCGCATGGAACTGCTCGGCCACAGTGGCCGGCACCGAATTACCAAATTACCAAAAACTTATTTGAAAGAACCTATAGAGTGTTTAAATCAGTGCACCTAACTTATATCAATATCTTCAGGATACCACTCTTGTGTATACAAATAATTAAATATGTCACTACGAAGACTGTGCCGAGAAAATATTGTAGAAGAACGTTCACGTAAGTCGTGATCACGTGTACATGCATCCTGAGACTCGTACTTGGTGCTCATATCAGTAGCTTCCGCTTTCTGATATCCGATATGACCCCTGTTTGCCTTGGCAATACTAGACCAAAAAGTGGTTCAAATGGCTCTGAGCACTATGGGACTAAACATCTGAGGTCATCAGTCCCCTAGAATTTAGAACTACTTAAACCTAACAAACGTAAGGACACCACACACATCCAGGCTCGAGGCAGGATTCGAACCTGCGACCGTAGTGGTCGCGCGGTTCCGGACTGAAGCGCCTGGAACCGCTCGGCCACAACGGTCGGCACTACTAGACCGAAATTTTATTTAACAATATTCTACGTACTGTAATCTCGTCATATACACACATTCATTCCACTGTCACACTCATATACATATTTATATACATACACTAAAGCGCCAAAGAAACTGGTATGGCTTGCGTATTCAAATAAAGAAATATGTAAATAGGCAGAATACGGCGCTACAACCGGCAACGCTTGTATAATACAAGTGTCTGGCATAGTTGTTAGATCGGATACTGCTGCTACAATGGCAGGTTATCAAGATTTAATTGAGTTTGAACGTAGTGTAACAGTCGGCGCACGAGCGATGGGACACTGCATCTCCGAGGTAGCGATGAAGTGGGGATTTTCCCGTACTACCATTTCACAAGTGTACCGTGAATATCAGAATTCTGGTAAAACATGAAATCTTCGACATCGCTGGAGCCGGAAATAGATCCTTCAAAAACGGGACGAACGAAAACTGAAGAGAATTGTTCAGGGTGACAGGAGTGCAACCCTTCCGCGAACTGCCGCATATTTCAATGTTGGGCCATTAGCAAGTGTCAGCGTTCGAACCATTCACGAAACATCATTGATACGGGCTTTCGGAGCCGAAGGCCCACTCGTGAACCCTCGATGACTGCACGACACAAAGCTTTACGCCTCGCCTGGGCCCGTCAACACCGTCACTCGACTGTTAATGACTTGAAAGCATATTGTTTGGGCGGACGAGTCTCGTTTCACATTTGTATCTAGCGGATGGACGTGTACAGGTATGAAGACAATCTGATGAATCCACGGACCATGCATGTCAGCAGGGGACTGTTCAAACTGGTGGAGGCTCTGCAGTAGTGAGGGGCATGGGCAGTTGGAGTGATATGGGACCCGTGATACATCTAGATACGACTCTGACAGGTGACACGTACGTAAGCATCGTGTCTGACCACCTGCATCCATTCATGTTCATTGTGCATTCCGACGGACTTGGGCAATTCCAGCAGGATAACGCGATACTCCACACGTCCAGAACTGCAAGAGAGTGGCTCCAGGAACACTCTTCTTAGTTTAAACACTTTCATTGGCCCCCAGACTTCCCAGACATGAACATTATTGGGCTACCTGGGATGCCTTACAAGGTGCTGCAAAGAAGAGACCTCCAGCCCCTCGTACTCTTACGGATTTATGGACAGCCCTGCAGGATTCATGGTGTCAGTTCCCACCAGTTCAACTTTAGACATCAGTCTAGTTCCTGCCACGTCGTGCTGCGACACTTCTGTGAGCTCGCGCGGGTCATACACGATATTACGCAGGTGTACCAGTGTCTTTGGCTCTTCGGTGTAGCTTATTTGGGGGTTAGATGCCAACCTTGCATTGCATCCGGCGCGCTAGGCTGTGTGTTGGACTGAACTATTTCTGCGCATGTGCTGAGGTTGCTGACCTATCCTACTTCATCTACATGTCCTCTCCCTCTTTTAATGCTATTTCACTCGTTCATATTTGAAGTGCATTATCAAATTGTATTTGGGAAATGCACATATTGTAGAAGGAATAGACACCAGTTAATCATGTTTCATTTTCAGGCTTCATATTACCTTTTGACATTAAAATAGTATAACTTGCCTTGATTCCATTTAAAAAATATAAATAAAATGAAAATTTTCTCCTAAAACTAAGAGAACAATGGTTATATACCTATTACATTGAAATATTTCATTTGTTCATGTACAGTACTTCAAGGGTGTTGTTTGACCTTTCTGCAATCTTTTTGTGTACAAATTCTCTTACATCCTTGTGTGAATAAAGTCCCTTGCCCTTCCCACTACTAGGGTAGGCTAATCTTTATGCTCCTGGATATGGGATTTTGGTAACCGCAAATAGCCCAGTATACAAAAGCTGCTATTTACGATTGAGCATCCCATATTTCGTAGGACAAAGGTCTTTCAAACTCATTGACTTCTCTGCTTCTAAACATCAATTCAGTAGGAGTGAAACCGGCTGAAGTGTGTGGTAAGCTTTGTAATTCCTCCTTCCTATTCCCTGACAAACAAGCAGATTTACTTACCTTGGTCCGAACAGCCTCCAAGTTCATGTCTTCTTCAGACAGAAGCTCACCCTTTCGCGTATCAAGAAACATTACGTCTGGATAAGACAATTGTACTCTAATATCAGTACTCAGTTTTAGAGTATTTTCAGTTGTGTTGGTTTTAATTAAATTCACTGATAACCTCTGTTCGTTGATTGTAAAAAAAAAAAAAACTATTTACTTGCTGTACGTCAATCTGTACTTTTTATTGTCTAAAGGTATCCATTTCAATAAGACAGTTTACTACAAGTTTCTCACTACCATAAAAATACACTTTAGAGAAAAATTGTTGATGGTAATGGGTATTCATGCCTGAAGTTAAACTCCTTTTGACTTGCTCCCCACTGCAGTCAGAATACGATAATTCTGCACCGAAAAAGTTGGTACATAACATCGCCTTTGCAGCTCGTTAAAGAGACCTTATGATATTACATTTGTCGATGCACCCTTTTGAAGTACCACAGGTGCGTCTAGATCACATTTAACGGCATTAATTACAGATTGCACTGACTCCTCATAATCCTTGTCTACCTTCACGACACAGATCTGCCGGCCGGGGTGGCCGAGTGGTTCTAGGCGCTACAGTCTGGAACCGCGCGATGGCTACGGTCGCACGTTCGAATCCTGCCACGGGCATGGACGTGTGTGATGTTCTTAGGTTAGTTAGGTTTAAGTAGTTCTGAGTTATAGGGGACTGATGACCTTATAAGTTAAGTCCCATAGTGCTCAGGGCCATTTGAACCATTTTTGACACAGTTCTGCTTTCATACCTACCCATTTGTCATGACTGAGAAAGTAATCTGGAATAAATTGCATGCCCTCACCCCTTTTATTGGTCTGCGATTGGGGCTGATCGTGCACGTTTTCGGTTTGACCTCACTAGTTCGCATCCTTTATTGCCCTGGAATTAAATTCTCCTTGACCCTGACACCCTATGGATGTATAATTGTTATTCCGTTGATTCTAATTCCCAGGTGAAGGACCCCCGGATTTTCTATTTGCGGCTGCTTCCTGTCAATTACTGTATTGATCATTGCCACCTGCTGGGGTTGCATTGTGAATTTGTTGGCCATAGCCTCTCTGTTCAGCGTTAGCAGGTCTATTGCAATTCTATTTGTGATTACCTTTGAAACCTCGTTTGTACTTTTGGTTTCCCCCGTTACCATAATTATTTCTTGTATTATTGTTGTTTCACGACGCGAGGTTATTGCCACCGTTTCCATTCTTCCGTTCGCTATTTCTTGGAGGCGCACACTGAATATTAATGTTCTGTGGTTGCGACGACTCCTCTTCACACATTAGTTCAATCGAATCGACTACGGATAAAAAATTGTGTATATCGTTTGCAGGCGTTGTGATCAGGTTTTCCCGTATATGGCCGGGCAGGCGACATTGATAACCACCGCGTCTTGTTCCATCACATTTGAAACAAGTTCTCGTGACATGGAGAACTGAATCCGTACTAGAGCGTCTTTCAATGGCTTCAAGCGAGAAAATGCTCTCGGTGAGATATGGGAACTAGTCTCGTCTAGCGTGAGCGTGGTAGCGTCATGAGGTAAGACATTATTGTCATCAGTACAAACCGAATTTGTGTAATATTCCCGGCAGCCGTCGATATGATCGACATTTTCGGTGTCTCTGTCATTTGTCTTGGCACCCATTGTGGCGAATTTTAATCTTAAAACTGATTGTGAGAATTTTCCAGATAAGTACGTGATATATTCTACGCCAGTATTGCAGCTCATTGTTGCCGTTATATCCACATTCGCTCCAAAAAATCAAAATAATTTTGACCCAAATCTCTATTGCTTTTTTAAAAAAGCTTCAAATTTATGACTGGATGGGGTAAGGTTCTGGTACTGCTTTTAATCGGGGCGTTCACAAGTGCAGTCATGCGAGATATAAGTTGGAGTTTTTTCCTACTTGATAGATGATTTAAATGTTGTTGGTACAATTCCTCCGGTTAACCATTTGTAATTTATGCATACCTTGTGGTTTACAACCTTGGTTCTCACTCGGCAGTACTCCAATCATGAAACAAAGTAAATAAAAAAATTAGTGCAATAGAATGTTCCGCAACATGTTTTGTATCATTTAATTATTAGACCTGTCTATTTTATCCGGCACCGTCCAGGGAACGGTCGCCATTTCTACTGATTGATTAATACTTTTAAGAATAATAATTACGATGGTAATTTGCTACCGCACAATAGGTGCAACCGTATGAGTTCGCTCGGGAGTGTGTTTCTCAGCTAATTTAGGCACAGGGACGCACACCCCAGACGTTAGGCTTACGATTTTTTGTATACACAGAAAAACTGTAACACACAATATTAGCCTTGAAGTTATTTACCTCTTCTTCCTTGAAGACAATGTGACGGCTTCGAACTTGCTCTGTTTAAATTTCTTGCTTCTCCGAAATATTACAGGTACCGGCAGCGCAGATATATAAATCAGGTGAAATACGGAACTATTAAGTGAAATGGACTTATAACCATAAGAATTAACGTATTTCACATTATTATTGAACTAAACATAAATCACGTCCTCTCTCTACCATGGACGAGAAAAGACGGGCAGTACATAATCGATGAAACATCCGACAGGAGTTTTTACAAACATAAAAAAGTTAATGTTCTTCATTTCTTCTCACTAGCTTCATAGGCTTGATTGCTGTGGGCATACCGGGTTTCAGTCTTTGCTGTAAACTACGAATGAATGGAAAAAGAAAAAACATTTCCGTATAGGTAAAGTAGCATAAGTCTCAATAAATGCGGACAGTCTAATCTCAAATGATCCTCCGAGGCACGCTGTCAGAGTGGAGGAGTACACAAGTCTCGTCCACGTCAGAGAGCCTGCATGCTCTAGCCAGCTGCGCTGACAATGCAGGCTTACTTTTTGTTTACCTCCTCCACATGTTTCAAATGTTTGCGAAGTCTTATGAGACTTAACTGCTAAGGTCATCAGTCCCTAAGCTTACACACTACTTAACCTAAATTATCCTAAGGACAAACACACACACCCATGCCCGAGGGAGGAATCGAACCTCCGCCGGGACCAGCCGCACAGTCCATGACTGCAGCGCCCTAGACCGCTCGGCTAATCCCGTGTGGTCCACATACGAGAAGAGGACAGTCCGCCAACAGCGAAGAAGAGCGAACCTTCGACAATGCCAGCTACTCATACTGGCGAATCATCAGAAAAATCGTCCAACAATCGTCGGGCCAAGAACCCAAGACAGAAGACAACAAGCAATGTGTCAACAACAGGCCACGAAAGCCTCGACAATTTTATAACAAACAAAATCTTGATACAATTTCCATACTCGTTTCATTGTTAATAAAACAGTGGAAAAATCGTTATCAAGCAAAATTATTGTCGTCTTGTCAGTAAATAAGATACAATTAAGGAAGATGTTGCACACCGACACTGGAACCATACTGATTCTGCGGACTGGCGGCTCATGCCGCCAGAGGAGGGAGGGGCCTGTTTGTCGGAGGATAATGCCCGCTTCTCAATAGTGCTAAGGGGGTGGATCAGGGCGGAAATACTTTATTGGCTTAAAGTGTTCCTTAGAGAGTCTGTTCTTAAGATTCATTCATACGGTGATAAAAGTCACGGGACAGCGATGTGCATGAATGCAAATGGTGCTAATATAGCGTGCACAAGGTATGAAATGGTAGTGCACTCTGGAGCAGCCATTTGAACTCAGATCATTCATGTGATAATGTGTCCGACGTGATTATGGCCGCACGACGGGAATTAACAGACTTTCAACGCGGACTGTCAGTTGTAGCTAGACGCATAGAACATTCCATTTCGGAAATCCTTAGGTAATTCAATATTGTAAGCTACACAGTGCCAAACTCATGCAGAGAATACTAAAATTTTGGGCATTAGCTCTGACCACGAACAACCCGAAGGCCGACGGCCTTAACTTAACGACTGAGAGCAGCGGCGTTTGCGTAGAGTTGTCAGTGCTAACAGACAAGCAACGCTGCATAAAGTAGTCGCATAAATCAATGTGAGACGTACGACAAACGTAACCGTTAGGACAGTACTGCGTAACTTGGCGTCAATGGGCTACGGCAACAGACGACCGACGCGAGTGCCTTCACTAACAGCACGATGACGCGTGCACCGCCTCTCCAGGGCTCGTAATCATATCGGATGGACCCTAGACGACTGGAAAACCGGTCCCTGGTCCTCGATTGTGGCGCGGAATCCACAAGGCCAAGACCCAAGTTGTCAACAAGTCACTGTGCAAGCTCGTGGCGACTCCATAATGGTGTGAATAGTGTTTACATGGAATGGACTGTGTCCTTTGGTGCAACTGAATCGAACATTGACTGGAAATGGTTATGATCGGCTACCAGGAGACCATTTGCAGCTATTCGTCTACTTTATGTTCCCAAACAACGATGGATCTTTTATGGATTACAATAAGCCATGTCACCAGTCACAGTTGTTAGCGATTGGTTTGAAGGACATTCTGAACAGTTCGACAGAATGATTAGGGTACACAGATCGCCCGACATGAATCCCATCGAAGTTATACTGGACTTCATCGAGAGGTCAGTTCACGCACAGCAGCATGCAACGTAAACAGTTTCTCAATTGTGGACGGCAACAGAGGCTGCATGGCTCAGTATCTCTGCAGTTGACTTTCAAGGACGTGTTGAGTCCATGCCACATCGAGTTGCTGCACTACGCCGGGAAAAATGAGGTCCCACACGATATTAGGAGGTATCCCCTGCCTTTTGTCAGCTCAGTGTATGAAATGTTAAGATAATGTTAAAATCGTGATTTACTGCAGGAGAGTCTGGCTCATCGAGCTCTCGAATGCAACCAATGTAATACCATAATAGTTACTGGCAGAATGGGGGTCCTGTTAATTTCTGATAGTATCACAGAGGGCATTAATATCAACTAAAATACTATTCTCAACAAGATTTCTCTTTGTGACGTGATTTGAGTATGGTATACAGTGTGAACCCTCATGCTTGTCTCGCATTTTCTTAACTTGTCACTTCGTTTGTTTTTGTTATGGGAAGTAAAATGTGAATGCTTGAGAATGTCAAACTAACGTATCTATAGGGATAGAAAAAGTTCAAACGTTATCCCAATCGTGCAAAAAACGCTTCGATTGGTAAGCGGAGGCCAGTTAATCCATATCATTTCGTCAAAAAGAGAGTGTTCCTATATCGGTGAAAGAAAGGCTAACTGTACGGTGCTGATATAGCCGATTAAAGATTTGTTCAATTTCAATATTAAAAAACACAAGTTGAAACCTTGAAAGCTTGTTTTTTCAACAATTAATTCAATTTGGTGGTAGCTATAACCCACGAAATATACATGCAGTTACCTTATACTGTTTTGTAACCTTGGCGTTTTTTCTTCTGTAGTAGATTTTTTCGATTTATTTTACTTTCGATTCTTTTTTTCACATTTTTATAACATCTTTTTCTCGAAAAAGTTGACTATTGTTTCAGAGTGTCGTCATTTTGTTACAACCCATTTTTTAAAAAATATCCCTATGTACTACATTAGACAATATCATCTGTTTCAAAGCAGGTTTTGTAATTTTGTTTTAGGTTGAAAGTTATGGCTTTCAGCTCTCTTGCCAACCTTCCTCGCATTCGCAAAGGCCTTCGCCGATGTCGTGTAGTGTCTTCTGGGTGCAAAATTTACTTAAAAACACATACTTCACTCTTACGGATGTTCAATAAAGGTCTAAAGTCAAACTTCTAATTTGTTTCTTATTAAAAAACGAATATCGGTTCCGAAATCGAACGTCAACCTGGTCTATCCTTTCAAAGCCACGTCTTTCCATCTGTTTACTGGAACGATGTTATCCATTGCAGAACTGTAGATTTCATCGCTCTTTATTTCTCATTTTGTATTTCGAGCCACACATTATCCCACTCACAGACAGTCCTTCACCACAATAACGAGGTAATAGGACTCAAGACGACAGCACAGGGCGACGCATTGTTTTCTTGGCACTCATCTCTTTGTGCCGTGTCACACTGCTCATTTTTCAAGATCGCCAGGTGCCCCAAACTCCAGTATATTTGTACAACTTTCGCTTGAGGTCTATACAGGGTGTTACAAAAAGGTACGCCCAAACTTTCACGAAAAATTCCTCACACACAAAGAAAGAAAATATGTTATGTGGACATGTGTCCGGAAACGCTTACTTTCCATGTTAGAGCTCATTTTATTACTTCTCTTCAAATCACATTAATCATGGAATGGAAACACACAGCAGCAGAACGTACCAGCGTGACTTCAAACACTTTGTTACAGAAAATGTTCAAAATGTACTCCGTTAGCGAGGATACATGCATCCACCCTCCGTCGCATGGAATCCCTGATTCTCTGATGCAGCCCTGGATAATGGCGTATTGTATCACGGGCGTCCACAATACGAGCACGAAGAGTCTCTACATTTGGTACCGGGGTTGCGTAGACAAGAGCTTTCAAATGCCCACCATAAATGAAAGTCAAGAGGGATGAGGTCAGGAGAGCGTGGAGGCCATGGAATTGGTCCGCCTCTACCAATCCATCGGTCACCGAATCTGTTGTTGAGAAGCGTACGAACACTTCGACTGAAATGTGCAGGAGCTCCATCGTGCATGAACCACATGTTGTGTAGTACTTGTAAAGGCACATGTTCTAGTAGCACAGGTAGAGTATCCCGTATGAAATCATGATAACGTGCTCCATTGAGCGTAGGTGGAAGAACATGGGGCCCAATCAAGACATCACCAACAATGCCTGCCCAAACATTCATAGAAAATCTGTGTTGATGACGTGATTGCACAATTGCGTGCGGACTCTCGCCAGCCCACACATGTTGATTGTGAAAATTTACAATTTGATCACGTTGGAATGAAGCCTCATCCGTAAAGAGTACATTTGCACATAAATGAGGATTGACACATTGTTGGATGAACCATTCGCAGAAGTGTACCCGTGGAGGCCAATCAGCTGCTGATAGTGCCTGCACACGCTGTACATGGTACGGAAACAACTGGTTCTCCCGTAGCACTCTCCATACAGTGACGTGGTCAACGTTACCTTGTACAGCAGCAACTTCTCTGACGCTGACATTAGGGTTATCGTCAACTGCACGAAGAATTGCCTCGTCCATTGCAGGTGTCCTCGTCGTCCTAGGTCTTCCCCAGTCGCGAGTCATAGGCTGGAATGTTCCGTGCTCCCTAAGACGCCGATGAATTGCTTCGAACGTCTTCCTGTCGGGACACCTTCATTCTGGAAATCTGTCTCGATACAAAACGTGCCGTGCCACGGCTACTGCCCGTGCTAATCCATACATCAAATGGGTATCTGCCAACTCCGCATTTGTAAACATTGCACTGACTGCAAAACCACGTTCGTGATGAACACTAACCTGTTGGTGCTACGTACTGATGTGCTTGATGCTAGTACTGTAGAGCAATGAGTCGCATGTCAACACAAGCACCGAAGTCAACATTACCTTCCTTCAATTGGGCCAACTGGTGGAGAATCGAGGAAGTACAGTACATACTGACGAAACGAAAATGAGCTCTAACATGGTAATTAAGCGTTTCCGGACACATGTCCACATAACATCGTTTCTTTATTTGTGTGTGAGGAATGTTTCCTGAAAGTTTGGCCGTACCTTTTTGTAACACCCTGTATAGTACCTGCTTCAAAAGGCTTTCGGCAATGACTCGGTATGCGCTGTTACTTAGAAAGGCAATTAAAGTTCAGAGAGAAGGAATAAAAACTTAGAGATTTGTCAGTGAAGTTGCAATTTGGTCACTGACAGCAAAAGGCTTCGAAGGGCAGCTAAACGGAATCGATATTGCCTTGAAAATAAATTCTAATATGAACATACCAAAGAGAACAAGAGTAATGGAATTCAGCCTAGTCAAATCAGACGATACTGAGAGAATCGGATTAGAAAATGAGACACTAAAGGTAGTAGTAGAGAGGAAATACAGCAAAAAAAGTTTTGCATCACCCTGGTTCCCCGATTTCTTGAAGATAAACGTTGACTGTGGGTATGGTATTACAGACACAGTCCCTTTGACTATTCAGAGATAACACTAAACCCGTCAAATGGTTGAAATGGCTCTGAGCACTATGCGACATAACTTCTGAGGTGATCAGTCCCCTAGAACTTAGAACTAATTAAACCTAACTAACCTAGGGACATCACAAACATCCATGCCCGAGGCAGGATTCGAAGCTGCGACCGTAGCGCTCGCTCGGTTCCAGACTGTAGCGCCTAGAACCGCACGGCCACTTAGGCCGGCCTAAACCCGTCCAAAGATGTAAACAACCATGCATGAGCAGCGACTGTTAGACGGATGGGGTCCGACAGCCGATCAGTTCCAGTCATTCCACCAGGAAGGAGGTACACGGCTCGTGTTGTCTGTAGTTCAACAATGTCTAGACGGTGAATACCGCTGTTCGATCACTTCCGCATTGCTACTTTGTGCCAGGAAGGGCTCTCAACAAGGGAAGTGTCCATGCGTCTCGGAGTGAACCAAAGCGATGTTGTTCGGACATGGAGGAGATACAGAGAGACGGGAACTGTCGATGACATGCCTCGCTCAGGCTGCCAAAGGGCTACTACTGCAGTGGATGACCGCTACCTACCGATTATGGCTCAGAGGAACCCTGACAGCACCATGTTGAATAATGCTTTCCGTGCAGCCACATGACGTCTTGTTACGACTCAAACTGTGCACAATAAGTTGCATGATTCGCAACTTCACTCCCGACGTCAATGGCGAGGTCCATCATGCAACCACGAAACCCTGCAGCGCGGTAGAGATGGGCCCAACAACATGCCAAATGGACTGCTCATGACTGGCATCACGTTCTCTTCACCGACGAGTGTCGAATATGCCTTCAACCAGACAATCGTCGGAGACGTGTTTGGAGGCAACCCGGTCAGGCTGAACGCCTTAGACACACTGTCCAGCGAGTACAGAAAGGTGGAGGTTCCCTGTTCTTTTGAGGTGGCATTATGTGCGGCTGACGTACGCCGGTGGTGGTCATGGAAGTCACCGTAGCGGCTGAACGATACGTGAATGCCATTCTCCAACCCATAGTGTAACCATATCGGCAGTATATTGGCCAGGCATTCGTCTTCGTTGACGACCATTCGCGCTCCCATCGTGCACATGTTGTGAATGACTTCCTTCAGGATAACGACATCGCTCGGCTAGAGGGGCCAGTATGTTTTCCAGATACGAACCCTGTCGAACATGCCTGGGATAGATTGAAAAGGGCTGTTTATGGACGACGTGACCCACCAACCACTGTGAGGGATCTACACCGAATCGCCGTTGAGAAGTGGGACAATCTGGACCAACAGTGCCTTGATGAACTTGTGGATAGTATGCCACGACGAATACAGGCATGCATCAATACAAGAGGAGGTGCTACTGGTTATTAGTGGTACTGGTTTGTACAGCAATCTGGAGCATCCCCTCTGAAGGTCTCGCTGTATGGTGGTACAACATGCAATGTGAGGTTTTCATGAGCAATAAAGAAAGCTGAAGTGATGTTTATGTTGATCTCTATTCCAATTTTCTGTACAGGTTCCGGAACTCTCGGAACCAAGGTTATGCAAAACTTTTTTTGATGTGTGTAAAATGCAGACTGTCAATGGCAGGAAAAGCATATCTGGAAAGAGGAATCTGTTAACATATGCACGTATTGCGTGGTGTGTGAGAAAAGTAGTGGGACTGACAACGCTGCGAGCGATTTGGGAACGCTGTGTTCTACTTGTGTAGACCAGTGTGTTCATCCCTCCAAATGCTCATTCTGAGTTTCAAGTCCGTACAACCATCACGTTATTTTTGAGAACTCAGTCAGTCAACTTGTATTTTTGTTGGGTGTAACGAGAGTAGAACAGCGGAATTTAGAACAACGTTATGTCATTAAGTTTTGTGTTTAACTTAGGGAATCCGCGAGTGTGACCTTTGAGAAATTGAAACAGGCCTATGTGGAAAATTCCTTATCAAGAAAACAGGTTTTTCGCTGGCACAAATCATTTATAGATGGCTGACGACACGTTGAAAATGAACCTCGCTCAGGGAGGCCTTCAACTTCAAAAACTGACGAATACTTCGAAGAACACGCGCCTGCTCTTTTGAGATCAGACTGACGTTTAACAAAAATGGCAAAGTGTCAACCAAGTGATTTACAAGGATGTCCTTGAACGGCTTAGGAAAAAAACGTGAATCGAGTGAGACCCGACATTACAGACAAGTGGATGCTTCATCAAGACAACGCCACATGTCTCACGGGCACTTGTGTCACGGAATGTTTGGCATCAAAGGCATTCCTGTTGTTTCACGGCCCCCCTAGTCACCTGATCTGAGTCCTTTCCCGAAATTGAAAAATATCTCAAAAGCGCTTAATTTGGGGACTCTGGAGAACATTCAAAAGAATGTGACCGACATGCTAAAGGCCCTATCAGTTGAACAACGATTCCACCGGACTGTAGCAGGGGTAGGGAACTACTTTGAGGGGGACTATATTATTGACTGAAAAAGTCAGTCTCATTACTTTTCTCATACATCTCGTATAAATTAAAAGCCCCCTGCTACGTTTTTCTGTGTGTATATGAAGGCTAATCACTGGAAATACACTTGGCATTTTGATACCGTTTTCAATAATAAACTGATTCACAAGGAAAGCTTTGCATATAATGTATAACCACGACACCAGACAAGAACTACGTCAGTAGACACTTAGTGCTAAGTGGGCGCTAGTTATGAGGTCCTTGTGGAGATATTTGTCTGGAGTGTAACCGTGTACGGAAGTAAAACGTGGACGATAAACAGTTCACACAATAAGGAAATATAAGCTTTTGGAATGTGCTGCTGCAGAGGAATGCCCGAGATTAGAATTTCAGATCGAATAACCATTGAGGAGGCCATGAATCGAACTGGGGGAAAAGAAATTTATGACACAACTTGAGTAATATGTGGAATCGGTGAGAGGACATATCCTGACGCGTCAAAGAAGAGTGGGTGGAGAGGGAGGGGTCAAAGTTGTACAGCAACATCTGGGCAGGAAGACAGAAGTTCAAATGGATTTAGGCTGCAATAGGTGTTCAGAGATGAAGGGGTATGCACGGGATATACTAGCGTCGTACGCTGGATCTAAGAAATCTCCGGTCTGAAGGCTACACCAAGAACTGTTAGCTGGAGTGTCCAAGATGTAGTTCTCAGATTATCGACGGTGCTGGGCTGTGGCGTGCAGTACCTGTCATTATTGGTAGGTGCACAGTGTGACTGAGTGGACCATCGGGCTTTCTGTGTTACACAATTATAACAAATTCAACTGATCAACTCGACTTCGATTATTAACGTTCATCTCAGTTAATCCGTTTTCAATACTCTCTCCATCAGATCTTCAGATCTGCTCCTTGAACCAGACGCCTGCCGCCTCGAGGTGCTAGACCCCTCCCGAAGCCACTGACAGGGCCGAGAGTTCTCCAGAAGCCGCCGGAGACGCCTGCGGGCCGCTCCCCTCGCCGCGCCGGGATATTTCGGTCCGCCAGCAACCCACGCAGGGCGTGCTCCGGCACTGACCTAGAGGCTCCCTCCTATAAATAGGCGAACGTCCCTGCGGTCGCGTCAGTGCCCCGCCAGCATGCATGGGATCAGCGTCACCGCCTCCGTGTCGGAGCAGGACCGCCACCTCACCGACATCTCCACCATCATCTTCGGCAACGGCAGACTCTATAGCGGCGGCGACGATGGCAAGGTCAAGGTACGCCATCCCCAAATATGCTCGCGCACATTGGTTACCTAGGCACCAATGTTGAGATCGCCCTTAAGTAGAAAGCTAGAGTCGTCGCTGGATATTGTGGTCGGTGCGCAGTGACCAGTTTTCGTACGAAGCCCTGTGCAAGTTCATTCGTTCGTTCGGAAAGGGAGACTAATAGTGTTTGCCCCTTTTGGGCAGTCGGCAATGATAGAATCGTGGCGCACGCCCCGCAGTCTTTCTAAAACGATTTTACAGTAAGTGTTCGGTAAAAAATTTCTTTACTGACGTACTTGTAGCTTTATATGTCAGATTCATGACGATGACCTCATCATTTCGTTAATAATCATAGTTATTGTGATACTTGCATGAGAGTAAGACACTTCACGAAATTCTAAGAGGTTAGCAAATGAAAAGTAGGGGTCGCTGTGATTTTACGTTTCGTGCGTATTAAGTAATACGTTACTGCGTATGAAATTCAGCTAACGTATTGAATGTTTCGTTAGACCTGGGTAGAGGTCTCCATCTGTCCCCAATATCAAGAAAAATGATCTGACGTAACACACTCACCTGCGATGACGTGTGCCAGCGATAAAGCCAGAGTGAAATATTCATAACATTCCTCATATTTCGTAAACGGTTTGAGAGAGCTAAGTGAGATTTTGGCAAATGATAGCATGCAAAGAGGAAAGTATTTTGCCACATGGTTGCTGTGCAAACTTCATTATATACCTTGTTATTCTACTAACTACAGACTTTTTCGATCAAAGAATGTAATTTATAAGGCCCATGGATAGCTGATGAAACGAGAAATGCTATGGGTTTTGGAACAACATAAGCGAAGACGTAACACGTTTATTTTGTACCGATTATGTACTTTTTAGTTAGCAATTGACCTCACTTTTCCTCAATTCCTCACTTAACAGACTTAATAGACTGCGGCTGTACATGTTAGTGAGGTGACACTATGTAAAATCCGCTGTTTTGGCAGAGGAAACAAACTTAAACGTTGAAACAAGAGGAATGTGTAGGTTTTACACAAAATTCGCCCCTCATGACACCTTTCTGATAGCTCCAAGTGGTCAACAAACTAGGCGGAAATAAATCGCTGCTTTTTTTGCATTTTAGCGGAATTCTTTTTAAGGGGTGACAATTATGGAACTATATGAAATAAAATCTTCATAACTTCTTAACGGTTTGCGTTAGGACGTTCAAACTGCGCTATTTGTCCGCGGGGCATGGCGGGAATTAGTATGGTATATACGGTTTGGTTTAGCGACGAAGCCCAGTTTCATTTGGGTGGGTTCGTCAATAAGCAAAATTGGCGCATTTGGAAGACTGAGAAAACGCATTTCTCGATCGAGAAGTCTCTTCACCCTCAACTTGTGACGCACACTGGACTCGCATTCGGGAGGACGACGGTTCAATCCCGTCTCCGGCCATCCTGATTTAGGTTTTCCGTGATTTCCCTAAATCCCTTCAGGCAAATGCCGGGATGGTTACTTTGAAAGGGCACGGCCGATTTCCTTCCCCATCCTTCCCTCACCCGAGCTTGCGCTCCGTCTCTAATGACCTCGCTGTCGACGGGACGTTAAACGCTAATCTCCTCCTCCTCCTCCCTCAACTTGTGACTACGTTGTATGCAATGTCCTGTCACTGAACAATCCATACGATGTTCCTTGATGGCACGATGACTAGTGAACGTTGCCTGAAGGTTTTGGAAGATGATTTCATCCCTGTTATCCACAGTGACCATCATTTCGACAAGATGTGGTTCATGCAAGACCCCATAGAAGCAGGAGAGTGTTTGATGTCCCGGAGGAGCACTTTGTGGACCGCATTCTGGCTCTGGGGTACCCAGAGACCACTGGCATGGGCCTCGTTTGGCCACCATATTCTCCCGATCTGAACACAAGCGACTCCTTTTCGTGGAGCTGAATTAAAGACAAGGTGTACAGCAATAACCCCAAAACCATTGCTGAGCTGAAAACAGCCATTCAGGAGGTCATCGATGTTTCAACACTTCAGCAGGTCATGCAGAAATTCGCTTTTCGTCTGCACCACATCGTCGCCAACGATGGCAGGCAGGCCGGCCGGTGTGGCCGAGCGGTTCTAGGAGCTACAGTCTGGAACCGCGCGACCGCTACTTTCGCAGGTTCGAATCCTGCCTCGGGCATGGAGGTGTGTGATGTCCTTAGGTTAGTTAGCTTTAAGTAGTGCTAAGTTCTAGGGGACTGATGACCTCAGAAGTTAAGTCCCATAGTGCTCAGAGCCATTTGATGGCAGGCATATCGAACATATCGCAACCTAAATCCGAATATCTGTAGTGACGTTCACATGTTGAATAAAGTTGGTACACGCCGAAGTTTGTAACTAATTTACGTTTTCCTTCATATAGTTCAATAATTGTCACCCTGTGTGCAGATACTAACCAAAGCAGAGATGACAGGTCGTTTTGAGTAGGTACCAGGCAAATGTGGGCGTGGAGGGGCTCCACTTCATATTTACAAAAAATGTGAATGTGGGCTTCAGTTTAGAATGGCGTTTCCCCTCGAGCGCTCAGCACATCCACTACAGCGCCTCTCCGTAATCCCTACCCTACCAGTACCGCTTCCACCAGGCTTTCCCTGTTGATTGCGCATCTACTCGCCACGTTATTCTGCGTGCACTCTACATATATGCTTGATAACTTGCCATCTTTCACGTTCATGGAGATTCAGCTGCCGTCTGTAAGGAATAATTGGCCAACGGCGGAAGAAAAGTACTTTTCGTTCACTGTGAAACCAAAGTAAGACGCCAGATTTTCCACAAATGAGAAAATTCACTCTCTTTAGTCACAAATGTCTAGATAGAAATTGGTAGATATGTTACAGTTACGGTTCATCTATGAATCACAATCAGAGCTAAAAATCTGATATCGTGTTATAGAAGTAACTCGTCAAAGAAAATCACCAGGCACTTATTGTGAACCATTAAAATTAAAAGATGTTCGGGTTTTAAGTGCCCATAATGAGTGCTTGACAATACCTGGGTGTGTTACTTCCGCAACGAGATTGGGTTATTCGTTCTAATAATGCCTCATAGAGTCGAAACTAATTAATTGAAACGTCTCTCAGACATTTCTCTCGACGCTACATCCGCAACTGTTACTCACTGCCAATGATAAAAATCCGATACAGTTGTAAAAATTGTTTATTGCTAAAAAGGAAAGCACTAACCGGTTTCAGGACATATGTCCCATCTTCTAGTGCAGCTGCAATATTTTAAATGAATAATAATATCTATCCACATGATTAAGACAATCAAAGCTAAACAAAACCAGTAGATATTCTTAGAAAAAACCGTTATACGTACATTAAAATGTTAGTTCACAAAAGTTAACCTTAGTTATGTGTGTTTTGTGGACTCACGTTTTTATGTACACATAAGGTTTTTTTTTCTAAGAATTTCTGTCAGTTCTGTTTCGCTCTGATTACTTTAACCATGTGGATAGGTATTATTATTCATTTAAAATTTTGCAGGTGCACCTGACGATAGGACATACGTCGTGAAACTGGATAGTGTTTTGCTTTTTAGACATCAGAACACCTCACCTAATAAAAGGAATTCTATTTGTTAAGGTATTCTTATTCTTATGGTGATGTGTATCGGAAGATGGACTGACTGGGATGAAATACTCTACGTAATTGTTACCGTAAAACAGCTGCTTTCCTTCCTTCTAGCTACATGAAAAGTAAAATTTCTCATTTGTTTGCACGTATCTTATGTGCATTTTCCTGAAAATGGTTGTTTAGAAAGCACGAAGTTATATTTTTACTTACTTATACTTTTATGCCAACGTCTTGCCGCAGTGGTAACACGTTCCCGTCAGATCACCGAAGTTAAGCGCTGTTGGGCTTAGATGGATCACGGTCTGGGTATGCCAGATGTTGTTGGCAAGCGGAATGCGCTCAGCTCTTGTGAGGCCAACTGAGAAGCTACTTGATATAGAAGTGGCGGCACCGGACACGAAAACTGGCAACGGCCGGATGAGTGGTGTGCTGACCACATGCCCCTCCCTGTACACATCCGGTGACCCCTAAGCCCTGAGGATGGCACGGCAAACGGGCGGTACCGTTGAGCCTTCAAGGCCTGTTCGGGCAGCCTTTGTTCCTTTTTTTTTTTTTTAATATTGTAATGAACTGGCCAACTGCTTACATCAACATGCGACTGCTATTACTTTAATGCTATTTATTGTTTTCCTGATTGACAATATTGAAAGTAATTTTGCGAGTGCTTGGGTGTATGTGTGTGTGTGTGTGTGTGTGTGTGTGTGTGTGTGAGTGAGTGTGTGTACATCAGAGTAGAAAAGTGGGATGACCATGAAAAATTAAGGAGAGAACATCGATGACAATAACATCAATAGAAGAGTGTGTCAGCAGATTTAGCGTGTAAATCATGATCTTAAAAGAAAGAAATGAAGATTCTATCAAAATTATATGTTTTCAGAAAATAAACTACGCGCCTCCCTTCAGCAATACAGTGTTGGCAAAAGAACATAAACCCGGAAGCATCTGGCATGTGCATTAATTTCACCTTAAAACACAGAAGAAAAGGAAGTTTTAGATATGCTATAAACATATACCTGTTTCTTTCATACAGAGGCACATAGACGGTCACTTTTCCCTCACTCCATTTGCAAGTGGAAATGAAAAGGAATGACTATTGCTGGTACAAGGTACCCGTCTCCGTGAACCGTATGGTGGCTTGCGGAGTATGACTGCAGATGTAGATGAAACGTAAAACAGTAGTCATCTAGTCCATATTACAATAATGTTTCCTTAGCACTGAAGATACTGTTGTGCAACTCTGTGCCAAATTTTCACACATATTATGTTTTCTGTGGAGCGTAGTTCATTAACTTAAACTCACGTAAAACGTATTACAGTAAGTGAACTCACTAAAAATTCATTTTGCAACAGATCTTAATTTTGCATTGGCTCCCGTTAATCTTCTTTGTTCCAAGGTCTGGCAGCTATCCTGAAATGCTACGTGTCACAGTGTAGACGTAGGTCTCATCACACATATCATTGTTTGTTCTTCTATATCCATCTGGTTAACTACTTTGTCCTTATTCTAGATTTTCTGTATTACGATGAGGTTCGCTGCATTCTGCAGTATTTTAAAAAGGATTATCGACTTCGTGACGGTTGAAAATCTTTCCCATAACTGGAGAACCCCCCATGAACCATGGACCATGGACCATGGATCCTGCTGTTGGTGGGGCGGCTTGCGTGCCTCAGCGATACAGATAGCCGTACCGTAGGTGCAGCTACAACGGAGGGGTATCTGTTGAGAGGCCAGACAAACGAGTGATTTCTGAACAGGGGCAGCAGCCTTTTCAGTAGTTGCAGGGGCAACAGTCTGGATGATCGACTCATCTGGCCTTGTAACACTAACCAAAACGCCCTTGTTGCGCTGGTATTGCGAACAGCTGAAAGCAAGGGGAAACTACAGCCGTAATTTTTTCCGAGGGCATACAGCTTTACTGTATGGTTAAATAATGATGGCGTTCTCTTGGGTAAAATATTTCGGAGATAAAATAGTCCCCAGTTCCGACCTCCGGGTGGGGACTACTCAGGAGGACGTCGTTATCAGGAGAAAGAAAACTGGCGTTCTACGGATCGGAGCTTGGAATGTCAGATCCCTTAATCGGGCTGGTAGGTTAGAAAATTTTAAATGGGAAGTGGATATGTTGAAGTAAGATATAGTGAGAATTAGTGAAGTTCGGTGGCAGGAGGAACAAGACTTCTGGTCAGGTGAAATGAGGGTTATAAATAAAAAATCAAGAAAAGGTAATGCAGGAGTAGGTATAATAACGAATAAAAAAATAGGAGCGAGGGTCAGCAACTACAAACAACATAGTTAACGCATTATTGTAGCCAAGATAGACACGAAGCCCAGGCCTACCACAGTAGTACAAGTTTATATGCCAATTAGTTCCGCAGATGACGAAGAGATTGATGAAATGTATGATGGTATAAAAGAACTTATTCAGATAGTGAAGGGAGACAAAAATTTATCAGTCATGGGGGACTGCAATTCGATAGTAGGAAAAGGAAGAGAAGGAAGTAGTAGGTGAATATGGATTGTGGTTAAGGAAAGAAAGAGGAAGCGGGCTGGTAGAATTTTGCTCAGAGCATAACTTAATTATAGCTAACACTTGGTTTAAGAATCACGAAAGAAGCCTGTATACGTGGAGACACTGGAAGGTTTAGGATAGGTTATATAATAGTAAGACAGAGATTTAGGAACCAGGTTTTCAATAGTAAGACAGATGTGGACTCTGACCTTAATCTATTGGTTATGATCTGTAGATTAAAACTGAAGGAACTGTAAAAAAGTGGGAATTTAAGAAGATGGGACCTGGATAAACAGAAAGAATCAGAGTTTCAGAGCGAGCATTAGGGAACGATTGAGAGGAACAGGAAAAAGAAATACAGTAGAAGAAGAATGGGTAGCTTTGAGAGATGAAATAGTGACGGCAGCGGAGGATCAAGTAGGTAAAAAGACGACGGCTATTAGATATCCCTGGGTAACAGAAGAGATATTGAATTTAATCGAAGAAAGGAGAAAATACAAAAATGCAGTAAATGAAGCAGGCAAAAAGCAATACAAACGTCTCAAAAATGAGATCGACAGGAAGTGCAAAATGGCTAAGCATGGATGGCTAGAGGACAAATGTAAGGATGTAGAGGCATATATCACCACGTGTAAGATAGATACTGCCCACAGGAAAATTAAAAAGACCTTTGGAGAAAAGAAAACCACTTGTATGGATATCAAGAGCTCAGATGGAAAACAATTTCTAAGCAAAGAATGGAAAGCAAGAAAGGTGGAAGGGTTATACAGAGGGTCTATACAAGGGCGATGTACTTTACGGCAATATTTTGGAAATGGAAGAGCACGTCGATGAAGAAATGGACGATATGATACTGCGTGAAGAATTTGACAGAGCACTGAAAGGCCTAAATCGAAATAAGGCCCCGGGAGTAGACAACGTTCCATTAGAACTACTGATAGCCTTGGGAGAGCCAGTCCTGACAAAACTCTACCATCTGGTGAGCAAGATGTATGTGACAGGCGAAGCACTCTCAGACTTCAAGAAGAATATAATAATTCCAATCCCAAAGATAGCAGGTGTTGCCAGGTGTGAAAATTACCGAACTATCAGTTTAATAAGCCATGGCTGCAAAATACTAACTCGAATTCTTTACAGACGAATGGAAAAACTGGTAGACGCCAACCTCGGGGAAGACGAGTTTGGATTCCGTAGAAAGGTTGGAACACGTGAGGCAATACTGACCCTACGACTTATCTTAGGAAAAGATTAAGGAAAGGAAAACCTACGTTTCTAGCATTTGTAGACCTAGAGAAAGCTTTTGACAATGTTGACTGGAATACTCTCTTTCTAATTCTGAAGATGGCGGGGGTAAAATACAGTGAGCGAAAGGCTATTTACAATTTCTACAGAAACCAGAGGGCAGTTATAAGAGTCGAGGATCATGAAAGGGAAACAGTGGTTGGGAAGGGAGTGAGACAGGGTTGTAGCCCCTACCCGATGTTATTCAATCTGTATATCGAGCAAGCAGTAAAGGAAACAAAAGAAAAATTTGGAGTAGGAATTAAAATCCATGGGGAAGAAATAAAAACTCTGAGGTTTCCTCATGACATTGTAATTCTGTCACAGACAGCAAAGAACCTGGAAGGGCAGTTAAAAGCAATGGAGAGTGTCTTGGAAAGATGGTATAAGATGAAAATCAGCAAAAGCAAATCGAGGATAATGGAATGTAGTCTAATTAAATTAGGTTAGAAAAGAGACACTTTAAAGTAAATGAGTTTTGCTATTTGGGGTGCAAAGTAACTGATGATGGTCGAAGTAGAGAGGATATATAATGTAGACTGGCAATGGCGAGAAAATCGTTTCTGAAGAAGAGAAATTTGTTGATATCGACTATAGATTTAAGTGTCAGGAAGTCTTTTCTAAATGTATTTGTATGGAGTGTATGGTGTGAACCATGGACAATAAATAGTTTAGACAAGAAGAAAATAGAAGTTTTCGAAATTTGCCGCTACAGAAGAATGCTGAAGATTAGATGGGTAGATCACGTAACTAATGAGTACGTACTGAATAGAATTGGGGAGAAGAGGAATTTGTGGCACAACTTGGTAGGACATGTTCTGAGACATCAAGGGATCACCAATTTAGTACTGGAGGGCAGCGTGGAGGTTAAAAATCGTAGAGGGAGGCTAAGAGATGAATACACTAAGCAGATTCAGAAGGATGTAGGGTGCAGTAGTTACTTGGAGATGAAGAACCTTGCACAAGATAGAGTAGCATGGAGAGCTACATCAAACCAGTCTGTGAAATGAAGACCACAACAACAACAAGAACAACAACTGGACAAAGATTATCGTTTAGATAAATTTATGAACTACATGTGAGTACATAATTTTCCTATATAATTTCTTGTATAGTTAAACTACATTTTAACAGAAACAGGATCTTTATTCGTTTTGTCCTGTTTATATACAGATAAGGCTCTAAAGCCGCGAAACTAATTGGAACACAAACAAACAATTATCGTTCAGCTGAAGTAGTCTTTTTCATCATGGTACCACTTGACAGGATGTAGAGAATTCGTTATTTTAGCGTTTTCTGCGAGAAAGAATTCCAATGAACTACTTATTTTATTTACATGTCTTTTATGAGCCGATCACATAAAATATTTTTCATCCATTTAAATACAAATGTGACGTTCGATCAGTGACTGTCACTGTAGATGGTTCAAAATGCGCGCAGTCCGGAACCGTGCGACTGCTACGGTCGCAGATTCGAATCCTGCCTCGGGCATGGATGTGTGTGATGTCCTTAGGTTAGTTAGGTTTAAGTAGTTCTAAGTTCTAGGGGACTGATGACCACAGCAGTTGAGTCCCATTGTGCTCAGAGCCATTTGAACCATTTTTTTGGTTCAAAATGGTTCAAATGGCTCTGAGCGCTATGGGACTTAATTTCTGTGGTCATCAGTCCCCTAGACCTTAGAACTACTTAAACCTAACGAACCTAAGGACATCACACACATCCATGCCCGAGGTAGGATTCGAACCTGCGACCGTAGCGGCCGCGTGGTTCCAGACTGTAGTGCCTAGAACCGCTCGGCCACTGTAGATGGCACTAGGCCGATTCAGTACCCAGTGGGGAATATTTGGGAGGAGATATGCAATTACGGCATTTGCTTCATAACCGAGGAGAATGAACCAGACAACTGGAATTGATTTGTTTCTGGGATAGTACGTCTGAGGCAAAAATTTGAGGGCCTGGTGTGTATGCGGGCTTGCACGTGTGGTGTGTGTGTGTGTGTGTGTGTGTGTGTGTGTGTGTGTGTGTGTGTGTTTTACTGCAAAGAGTGGGTGGCGGAATGATTGGTGCATATAATGGTCAATACATTGCATCAACGGACGGTTTGTTTCGTAAGTTCATAATCGCTTCCTTCCCTTGTGTCCTATTTGGTCAGTTACACTTCGTACGACGAAAGAAGAGCTCTGACAGTTGTCAACGATGTTGTCAGGTTTCAAGTGCGAAGCGTAAAAGGTCGCTGACGGTACCGAAGTTACGTGGCTGGAAACAATAGACATCTATAGACTATGTTGTTGAGAAGTATTCAAAATCGCGTTACTTGATTGGTTGTGGAAGACTCGCGAAGCAGTCGCACCAAGCCCACTGAATTTGCTGTCATGTTGCGTAATTCGCTGTACCATCCATTCCTTTCATTTGAGTTTTAGGCAAGATTTTCAGCAAAGCTCTATCGGTTTCTGTTACTTTTCTTCCAACTATAAAAATAGTAGATATCGATGTCGTCTATTTCGTCTGTACTGGTACTGTAACAGCCCCCTCTGAGCAACCTTCCCTCAATATCACCCAACCCCAGGCAAAAAACCGACCGATCTGCGAACTAGATGCCCCTTGACCCAAGCAGGCTTATGTACTTGATGGACACTGGGCTGGCGGGTTCAATTATTGGCAGTCTCTGGATGTGCTTGAGGATTTGTTTAATTATCCCGAAATCGATTAGAAGTGAGTTAGTAAGTTTTCAAAAAACACAACTACATGGACAAGTGAATTTAATAAACCGGAGTTAACAACTGTTCATTTCGCAAGATAACAAAGATTTTATTCTAATAGCGGTAGAGTGCTGACTGGTTTACTATCACAGGCGTGATCTTGATGACTGGTCCTCAACAGGCTTGCCTCGGCCACCAGGCAAACTTCCAGAGCCTACTAGATAAAAAAGGTGCACTGTTGCATAACCCTGGGGCTGAGATTGCTAACGCACTCACTTCGGCTTCCTTTGGCTGTCTGCCTCGGCCGTGTTTCATATGTGTACCAACGAGGAATGACAAACGAGTAACTATGAACGGTACTGTAAGTTTTCTGTCTGGCAAACGACCGAAAGCGCTCTCATATTGTAAGGAATGTCACGAGCGTTTAATGTATCCTGTTAAAATTAACCACTGTTTAAAGGTATTTTTCCTCACTCAAAGGATGACAAGTGTAACGAGTATTAGGGTCTGTGGTAAAATGTAGTCTCACAATAAAAGCAGATATGATACCCATAAGCTACACAATGGGTTACAGTAAATGGAACTTCCCATCTTAAAGATGTGTCGGGATTAATAGGTGGATTTTAGCAATAAATGTCTGCGATCACTTTCCATAGCACAAATGGAGGCAACTTGCTTCCGTCACGTCTTCTAAAGATATTCCGTAACAGTTGTCCCGCTTGGTTTCTTCTCTGTCCGTCGCGAGCTCTAAGGCCTTGTACACGTTAATATACATAGTCGAGCGAATTTTATTTTTATACATTGTCTATAGACTGCCGAGTGATTTTATATATAGACAACTAAGAGACATTTCTTATCTATAGGCACGCTTCTGCAACAAAATCGGACAACTTTTGACTTCCATTTAAAATGGGAGCTATGTGACAGTTCCTAGACAATGATGCGCAACATTCCGTAGTGTGGATATGTTGGTAGACATAGCCTCCAGTTCTTCTCATTGCGCCGTGGAAAACTCGTGGTCATTTTTTGTATTATTTTTGATTTCTTATTGTTAAACTTCACTTACCAAGATGTGGCCAATGAGATAGTGTTCGAGCTGACCGAAGATTTTCAAGTGGAATCATGTTTGTGGAAAGTTAGCAATAACGAATATAAAAAACGCAACAACAAGGAGTTGGTCGTCGAAGTGTTGGTCAAATAATATTAAGTATCAGTCAATGATGTAAGAAAAAAAAACAAAAAACAAATTCAAATAGAAAACCAAAAAAACATGTTGTTTCTAATTTCAAAGACGAAAGTAAATTACAGCCGAAACGAGGTCCTTCCGCAAACAGTACACGTTTGTACCAAAGTCTCCTCTTTCGATGTCTTTCGCCGGCCGCGGTGGTCTAGCGGTTCAGGCGCTCAGTCCGGAACCGCACGACTGCTACGGTCGCTGGTTCGAATCCTGCCTCGGGCATGGATGTGTGTGATGTCCTTAGGTTAGTTAGGTTTAAGTAGTTCTAAGTTCTAGGGGACTGATGACCACAGATGTTAAGTCCCATAGTGCTCAGAGCCGTTTTTTGTTTCGATGTCTTTAACTACCCATTATTATCATGCATAACTCGACATTCTAACAAGGTCAGCCGTATTTAGCAAAAACATCAAGGAACAACGCATTCAGGTGTGTACACAAGACAAATTATCTAGACTGTCTATAAACTTCGTCTAGCTACATGTCTATAGACACTCTCTACAATGTCTGTAGGTAGTCGCTAGATTTTCTACACAACGCTTGTGCCATAAACACTGCAGAATAATGTGACAAGTGGTTAGGTGTAGATGCTAATTATAATAAGAATTGTAAGATGTTAGAGTTCCAACTAATATTTTTTTTATTTCATTAACAGCAAAATTAGTAAAACAATTCCTAAAGCCAGTCTATTTTTAATATTCGTAACAAGATTCCCTGTCATTAATCATTAATTCCCGAGCACCGCAAAAGTCACAAAAATGCTTCACACGATCTTAGAATTAACATGAGATCGCACAAATCTGTTTTCCGAGGCAAATTTAACGCCGGCCGGTGTGACCGAGCGGTTCTAGGAGTTTCAGTCTGGAACCGCGCGACCGCTACGGTGGCAGGTTCGAATCCTGCTTCGGGCATGGATGTGCGTGATGCCATTAGGTTAGTTTGGTTTAAGTAGTTCTAAGTTCTTGGGGACTGATGACCTCAGATGTTAAGTCCCATAGTGGTCAGAGCCATTTGCACCATTTTTTTTTTTTTTTTTTTTTTTGCAACTTTAACAGTTAGTTCCGTCTTTATGCGGACTTGCACTTCACACACTAGTTCGCCTGTTGCCATCTCTAAAACCGATCGTAGACTACCTTGAATTAACACAACATCGCACAAGTATGTCATACGAGTCAATTTCTCAACAACTGTTAGGTCTTAACATGAGATCAGGTTTTATGCAGGGATTCATGTATTACTTTCTCGGAAACAGATCATAGAAGTTTTGTGCCTGCCCTCTCAGGGCATATTTGTCATTGGTCCATACTTACCATCAACAAGCACTGACAGTAACTATAATTTTTAATTAGCACTTCCTGATTAATTGAGTGATATTGAAATCACTATTAATAAGATGTCAGTGCAAGTAATGTCATCAGGGCAGTTGAAGCTACAGATTAATATTTAAACATGTAAATAACAGATTAGTTTCTTTGCACTCAGCGTTATAGGTGAATCCCCATTGTCTCTCTCTGCTCCAGTACCACGCGGCTCTTGCTCACCCGGCCATTGTCACTCCATCGACCATCTGGCGCGCCGTCTGATGAGTCCGCCTTATCATCCTATCTACTCGCTAGTCTTCCGTAACATTTTTTTTTCATACTGTGCATTAAAGCGTAACAACAAAAATATAATAAACGTGGGCAGTGGCATAAACGCCTCAAGTGATGCATTAATTATTGACAGTCATGACCTTCAAACCACTTGCCGAAGCAAGTAATGAAATCGGTTATCGGGTGATGCATTGCAGATTACCAAGCACCAATTAGTAAAACTCTCGTAGTGGCACGTCAGGAGCGGTCACAAAATTAACAATTTCAAATGTGCTTGGCCCAAGAGCTGCATGATATGAGAGATAGGTGTGAGATGGCTGCCAAACTGCATGGACATTCGGTATGTACTGTTGCACTAGATTTCGATAAATGGAATGTGGTGCAGCATAACTTAAGACAAGTCATATGGTAGACAGTTGTGCAAAACTTAAGGACGAAAGTAGCTTTTGCATGATGTGTCACTGCCAAATAACATAGCGTCATGGAACTCTGACCGTAGACAAAAAAATTACAGAAGGTAAATGGAGAAATGCGCAATTAGAGGAATATAAATGACACTTTTGTTCAGAGAGAATAATTACACATAAGTTCAAATGGTTCAAATGGCTCTGAGCACTATGGGACTCAACTGCTGAGGTCATAAGTCCCCTAGAACTTAGAACTACTTAAACCTAACTAACCTAAGGACAACACACACATCCATGCCCGAGGCAGGATTCGAACCTGCGACCGTAGCGGTCGCGCGGTTCCAGACTGTAGCGCCAGAACCGCTCGGCAACCAGCGGCCGGCAATTACACATAAGTCACCGTGATCTATGATGGTCCCCTGGACATTGAGAAAGGCGGGACATGGTTCTTAATCGGGTTGTGATCACCACGAACAGCAATGCATGTTCTGCCGTGTGCTCCCTTGTTGATCGCAAGGGATTTTAGAACGTATGTTGTGTGCGAACATTATGAATTACCTCGAAGAAAACTGTCTATTGTCACACAGTCAACATGGGTTTAGAAAACATCGTTCCTGTGAAACACAACTAGCTCTTTATTCACATGAAGTGTTGACTGCTATTGACAAGGGATTTCAGATCGATTCCGTATTTCTGGATTTCCAGAAGGTTTTTGACACTGTACCATACAAGCGGCTCGTATTGAAATTGCGTGCTTACGGAATATCGTCTGAGTTATGTGACTGGATTTGTGATTTCCCGTCAGAGAGGTCACAGTTCGTAGTATTTGACGGAATGTCATAGAGTAAAACAGAAGTGATTTGAGGCGTTCCCCAAGGTAGTGTTATAGGCCTTTTGCTGTTCCTTATCTATATAAACGATTTTGGAGACAATCTGAGTAGCCATCTTCGGTTGTTTGCAGATGACGCTGTCGTTTATCGACTAATAATGTCATCAGAAGATCAAAAGAAACTGCAAAACGATTTAGAAAAAATATCTGGATGGTGCGAAAAGTGGAAGTTGACCCTGAATAACGAAAAGTGTGAGGTCATCCACATGATAACTAAAAGAAACTCGTTACACGATAAATCAGTCTAATCTAAAAGCCGTAAATTCAACTAAATACGTAGGTATTACAATTATGAAAAACTGAAATTCGAAGGAACACATAGAAAATGTTGTGGGGAAGGCTAACCAAAGACTGCATTTTATTGGCAGGACACTTAGAAAATGTAACAGACCTACTAAAGAGACTGCCTACACTACGCTTGTCCGTTCTCTTTTTGAATACTGCTGCGCGGTGCGGGATTCTTAGCGGATAGAACTGACGGTCTACATCGAAAAAGTTCAAAGAAAGGCAGCACGTTTTCTATTATCGTGAAATATGGGAGAGAGTGTCACAGAAATGATACAGGATTTGGGCTGGAAATCGTTAAAAGAAAGACGTTTTTCGTTGCAACGGAATCTTCTCACAATCACCAACTTTCTCCTCCGAATGCGAAAATATTTTGTTGACACCGATCTACATAGGGAGGAACGATCACCACAATAAAATAAGGAAAATCAGAGCTCGTACGGAAAGATGTAGGTGTTCGTTCTTTCCGCGCGCTATACGATATTGGAATAATAGGGAATTGTGAAAGTGGTTCGATGAACCCTCTGCCAGGCACTTGAATGTGACTTGCAGAGTATCCATGTAGACGTAGATGTAGATGTATAAGGTTAATGGGAAGTTTCCACCAGCGCGATTGACTACTGTTGGATGGTCGCTGGTGCATGTGGATGTCTCTCCAACGCGACTCAAAAATGCTCGATGGGATTTAAGTCACGGGAACCGGCAGGCTAGCCCATTCGCCGGATATCCTCTTGTTCCAAGAACCCTTCCAACCGCGCTGTTTGATATTGTCATCGATAAAAATAAAGTCAGGGCCGAATACACCACTGAAAAGACGCACATGGATAAGGAGCACGGTGTCACAATAACGTTGACTAGTGAGTGTACCGTGTTCAAAGATCTGGATGTCGGTTCTCCCGTGCAACCCTCTCGCCATGTGAGGATGCGTCAAGAATGACAGACTGAATCTGTTTTCATCCAACAAGAAAACGCGGTCTCACTCCCAGTTGGCCCAGTACCTATGCCCTTGGCATCGCCGAAAACGGTGCTAACGATGTGCAATTGTCAATGGAACGTACTGGTCGTCGGGCAGAGAGTCCTTTCAGATGTGGCTGCAATTACACCTGCTGTTGATGTGCGAGCCTTCTTACCTGTTGCACAATATAGTGGTCATCTGCTGGTATAGTTGACCTTCGTCGACTACCTTTTCTCCTTCGAGCAGCAGTACCTGTGATTTCGAAAGCTCCCCATGCACCTGAAGCTATGCTGTGAGGCACACCAAACTCTTGGGCAACACTGGTCACATTTCGTCCTGCTTTCGGTTTTCCCATGATTCTTTCCCGTCTGAAGTCATCTACATGTTGCTACTGGCCATGTTTTAATGGCTACCACAGTGCATCGTAAATACTAGCCGACTGGCACACAGTGCGTTTTCCTGTCCTTTCAACTGGCACGATTGTGGGGCCATCCCATGTAGTCACTTTGAGCTCACGCCATGTAATGTCCAGCCCTCTGTGCATGACTAGGAGACCTCTGACAAAACGTCCCCGCACTTTCATTCATTTCCACTGGATAGTTGTAACGTAATGGTGCTTTATTTATTTCGTCCTTAACATTTGCAGAGCAGTGTATTTTATATATCGCAAAATTGGCGGCGTACATAAATGACATCGTGTGCTTATAGTTTATAGAAGAGTAAGTTGATGGTTGTAGTTGTACTTATCAGCCCAAAGACTGATGTTATAGGCAATCAGTGCTAGCCAGTCTTGTGCACATATCTTCATCCCTGAAAAACTATTAAACTTTACATCTACACACATCAAAAAAGGTTTTGCATCACCCCAGTTCCCAGAACCCCTGAAGATACACGTTGACTGTGGATATTGTATCACAGACTCAGTCCCTTTGACTGTTCAGAGATAACATTAAACCCGCCCAAAGATGTAAACTACCATGCATGAGCAGCGCCTGTTAGACGGACGGGGTCCGACAGCCGATCAGTTCCAGTCATTCTCCAGGAAGAAGGTACACGTCTCGTGTTGTCTGTAGTTCAACCGTGCCTAGACGGCCAATACCGCAGTTCGATTGCTTCCGCATTTTTACTTTATGCCAGGAAGGGCTCTCAACAAGTGAGGCGTCCAGGCGTCTTGGAGTGAACCAAAGCGATGTTGTTCGGACATGGAGGAGATACAGAGAGACAGGAACTGTCGATTACATGCCTTGCTCAGGCCGCCCAAGGGCTACTACTGCAGTGGATCACCGTTACCTACCGATTATGGCTCGGAGGAACCCTGACAGCAACGCCACCATGTTCAATAATGCTTTTCGTGCAGCCACAGGACGTCGTGTTACTACTCAAACTGTGCGCAATAGGCTGCATGATGGGCAACTTCACTCCCTTCGTCCATGGTGGGGTCCATCTTTGCAACCGTGACACCGTGCAGCGCGGTACAGATGGTCCCAATAAAAGGCCGAATGGACCGCTAAGGATTGGCATCACGTTCTCTTCACCGGTAAATGACGCATATGCCTTCAACCAGACAGTCGTCGGAGACGTGTTTGGAGGCAACCCGGTCAGGCTGAACGCCTCAGACACACTGTCCAGCGAGTACAGGAAGGGGGAGGTTCCCTGCTGTTTGGGGGTGGCATTATGTGGGGCCGTCGTACGCCGCTGGTGGTCATGGAAGGCACCGTAACGGCTGTACGATACGTGAATGCATTTCTCAGACTGATAGTGCAACCATATCATTGGCGAGGCATTTCGTCTTCATGGACGACAATTTGAGCTCCCATTGTGCACATGTTGTGAATGACTTCCTTCAGGATAACGACAACGTTCGACTAGAGTGGCCAGCATGTTCTCCACACATAAACCCTATCGAACATGCCGGGGATACATTGAAAAGGGTTGTTTATGGACGATGTGACGCACCAACCGCCTGCCAAATCGCCGTTGAGGAGTGAGACAATCTGGATCAACAGTGTCTTGATGAACTTGTGGATAGTTTGCCAAGCCGAATACAGGCATGCATCAATGCAAGAGGATGTGCTACTGGGTATTAGAGGTAACGGTGTGTACAGCAATATAGACTGTGTGTGGTTTTCATAAGCAACAAAAGGACGGAAATGATGTTATTGTTGATCTATATTCCAATTTTCTGTACAGGTTCCAGAACTCTCGGAACCGATGTGATGCAAAACATTTTTTGGTGTGTGCATTTGATGCCCAACAAGTACATTCCATTTCCAGTCCCGATTTGAATCCCATCACTCTAACATCGCAGACATGTTTAGATTATCTTAAGTGATTTGATTCCTTATAGCCATCTGATGTTGAGTTTCAGTGACAGCATTCGCATTTGAAAATAATGTGCCGCTAGTGCAACTGGTAATAGAAGCGCATGACCACGGCTTAGAAAAAGGGTGAAAGAAGCTGCACCTCCACCCACGAAACGTCACAGCTGTTCTCTCCGCCACCCCACCCCCACCCCCACCCCACCATCTTTTGCAGGCACGCGTTAAAATAGGGGTGTGGTGGTATATAACACTTGTCTCGTTGTTGTTCTGTATGGCAACAGAAGACAACATTCCAAAAAAACACGCAATTGATTAGGAAGCATAACAAACAGCACTCTGGTATACATGCAATTCAGACCGTTGATGTACTTTCATGATGTTTCACAAAACCTATTGAGTTACCTGTTTTTAGATCAAAATGTTAAGAGCACCCTTAGTCTCTCTGTCAATTGCGCATAGAGTCTGAGGAGGGGTGTACAGTAAATTCCATGGATTCAGACGTCCGCCGCTTACGAGTAAGAGTGGGACGCTCCTGTCCAGACGGTAAACTGCTTTCATTGGCTGTAGTCAGCTAGTTAAAAACAACGTATAAGACGTTTTATCGACAATGTTTAATGTAGTTGACGACATAGTCTTACCTGTTTTTCTCAACAAAACAAGACGTCTTTTTCCAGGAAGTACCTCTTTGTTCCATACATGTAGCATTCTACAGCATGAAAGATGGCGTTGTGTGCGAGTAACACGACCTGTGTCATGACGATCAATTAGTTCGATAGAAATTGGCAAGTTAGCGTGGCGAAGGAAACTTAATAAGAGTGTCCGAAAATGTCAAATATTTCGCTATTTCGATTTTCGCTCATATAACGAAAAGATGAAGACATCATCTTGTACAAACAACTCCAGATTAAGTCCCCCATGGCCCAACAAAGTAGGCAATAGAAATGCAGCCCGACTTGAACGATCCTTGCAAATACCAACAGGATATCATGCAGTCTACAGAGCCTTTAGGAGTATTTATAACGGTACTGATATTAATAACAAAATAAGAAGAAGCAAAATTAAGAATCTTTCTGTTGTGTCTAGACAAGACAGCCTAGACACAATGAGAGGAAGCCGAAAGGCACGCGCTAAGCTAAAGCAGGATGGCGTGAGGTCTGAAACAGGATACGTAATGAATGCTATAAAGAAAAGTACGTAGCTTCTGGAATACTTAACTTTAATCCATCCTTTTGGTACATCTGGAGATTGTGGCGATACAAGTGAGACTCTTTAGATACATGCAATGTTACTAATGGCGCCTTGCTAGGATGTAGCCATTGACTTAGCTGAAGGCTATTCTAACTATCTGCTCTGCAAATGAGCGAGGCTTCGTCAGTGTGCATCGCTAGCTACGTCGTCCGTACAACTGGGGCGAGTGCTAGTCCGTATCTCGAGACCTGCCTTGTGGTGGCGCTCGGTCTGCGATCCCAGACAGTGGCGACACGCGGGTCCGACATGTACTAATGGACCGCGGCCGATTTAAAGCTACCACCTAGCAAGTGTGGTGTCTGGCGGTGACACCACACTTTCAAAGGAAAACTTTGAAGAACTTATTTGATGGAATTCGAGATAAGGACACGGTTTTATAGAGAATGTTAGGAACGAAAGAAATATGTTATATCTAAGGAGAACCAGATATTGTATCCAAAATTAAAACTAAAAGACGTCGATGGATTGGACACACACTTCGAGCTCTAGATTAAAGGAAAATCTATCACGTATATTTACAACACCTTCATGGAAGAAGGCCTCGTGGAGGACCAAGGCTATTTAATTTCTACGTAAGAGAAGATACGAAAATCTTACAAGCGCTAAACTGGAAAATTAAATGTCAAGATATAACTACTTGGCAAAGCTTTCTGTGTGTCAGCAGCGAAGAGTTTTCGTAGCTTGTGAAGCTTGTTAATATCTGATATCAGCCCAGTTAGTCGTCTGTGGTATTTGAGTAAGTTTCTTTTCATGCATGTTTCTCCATTGCATGGATTACATTCACGACAGCTTACCGCTGATCCCGAAGGTATTGGAGGGAGGAACAACTTGCTTCGCATTGGATGGGATCACCTTTTCTTCTCTAGGAAGTAGAGATAGATTCTCCAGCATTCAAATGGAGACTGTGGAAATTGCATAGACGATGGACCGACCTAACATTTGTGACCGAAACGCACGTAAATAATGGAATGGGACTGATGTGAACAGTATTTCCGAATTTATGGACCTACAATGTATTTATAATATGGTTACATGCGGTTTCAAAGGCAAAGAGCGTATCCAGAAACAATGGGATTTTGGAGTATGTAGATAACACGTGAGATTCATTTTCCATCGTGAGAGTGATATATGATATTTTACAAAATTAGAGCATCATATCTAGTATAGTACTTACAACAGAGTAATATTTAACATGTTTAGGATTCACGTGGAAGATGTATAATAGGTAGGTCATTATCCTCCAGAGCAGTTACGAAGACGCAAACTTGTCATCTTGAGAAGTGACTACACGTGCTTCACTGAGTCAAAAATGGTTCAAATGGCTGTGAGCACTATGGGACTTAACTTCTAAGGTCATCAGTCCCCTAGAACTTAGGACTACTTAAACCTAACTAACCTAAGGACATCACACACATTCATGCCTGAAGCAGGATTCGAACCTGCGACCGTAGCAGCAGCGCGGTTCCGGACTGAAGCGCCAAGAACCGCTCGGCCACCCCGGCCGGCTTCACTGAGTCATTGATAATCTCTGTACCTGACTGTGCCTCTTTGTGTGTGTGTGTGTGTGTGTGTGTGTGTGTGTGTGTGCATAACTTTTCCCTGTCTGTCTTTGTATATCATTTTCCCGTGTGTGTGTGTGTGTACTGAAGCACACGTTTAAGTAGTAATGAACTGTAAAGTCTGATATACTGATGTGTATCTTAATGACCGGCCGTAGCCCTCTCTGTATTACATCCACATCCACCTTAGCGCTTAAACATGTATTAATATTTTGTAGAATATCTCGTGCCAAAGATATTGCGTAGGTTGAAATAGAAATTATGGGGTAAATTTAAGAGTCTCTGTATCCACTTCGAGCCTTCTGAACTTGTCTATGTCTAGCGGTATTATATTTGTTGGAGTTAGCTGAATTCGGCGACTCAGTACATCTTTACTATTCACTCGCGAAACTCTATTTCTCCAATAGGTTCGTCATCCCTCTTTTTATGTTTTTCTACAAAGCCAGCGAGGATCTTTGTGTTGCGCTCTTGCTAGTTGAGCCCACGGGACACAAACCTTTCGTCTATCTTTCAGTTTGTTCGAAATTCCCCTCCAGACTCGCTTCTTAGGAATCTGAAAAGTGGGCGAACTAGAGGTTTTCAGTTCACAGAGGTGTTCACTTCACGCAACTGTTGCACGTAATATTTCCAATAAACGTGCGTAATGACCATTTACAGACCCTTTAAAAGAAATGACAGTGTAATTCTATAATTTTGTTATCTATAGGTGTAACGGAAATGGTATTGGCTCTGAGCACTATGGGACTTAACTTCTGAGGTCGTCAGTCCCCTAGAACTTTGAACTACTTAAACCTAACTAACCTAAGGACGTCACACACATCCATGCCCGAGGCAGGATTCGAACCTGCGACCGTAGCGGTCGCGCGGTTTCAGACTGTAGTGCCTAGAACCGCTCGGCCACCACGGCCGGCGAAGTGGTATTAACCTTGGAAAGTTATTACACCCATATAACTGTAATGTTTGTAATACCATGACCAACCAAAAGTCTTGCGTGGTTCTGAAGCCTATACGGAGCATTTTTCTCCACACAGACCTGATAGAAAAGGGTTGCTGACGCCCACATCCAAATCGACAACGGTCTGATTCACACTGTACCGTCGATGGCTTCATATGGCTCTTCGGAGATGACGCAACGTCCTGCCGAAAAACCTCCTTTGCTTCTGAGTTCCCGTAACAGTGAAGAGCGATTCTGGACACTGATGACTTATTGAACCCTGGATTCCTGTGTAATCTCTGATATCCTATGATCCATGCATTGGCCAGCGATTATCACGTTGCACTCTAAGCTGATCAACTCGCGACGTGCTGCTCTGAACACCATTCACTAGTTTGTAACAGACTGCTCAGTTATCGTCTGTATCGTCAGGCCATCCACAGACCCAGTTGCAACATTCGGGTGTCGTACATATTAGTACATCTTCGAGTGGGATAATCCTTCCCGTAGCTTTTGGCCTCTCAGGTTTCTACTAGGGCCCTTTTTTTCCGACTTGCGATGGATCGCGAAATTAAAACCACAGTGAGCGTGCGGTGAAACCCTGAGGAGTTGTGTTGCGCAGTGTCTCTAGTATGCCCGTCTATCACGTCACGTTGAACTTTGCAGTTTTGGGAGTACAGTGAGCACGTAAACATGATAGGAATGGCTCCCGTAAAATGTAAGATCTTGTTGAGGGGTCTCGCCTCATTTCATGCAGTCCACATAACGTAATGTCATGCGTTTCCTTCATGCGTTTGCAGCGTTTTCGACGACAAGTGTTTGATCACCCACCACACAGCCCGGATTTTCATCTCTTCGCTCACATGAACCGCCGGCTATGAGGACAGCACTTGGCACAGACAACGAGCAGCCTGTGACTTCCACCATTTCACTACAAATGGTGGAAGACACAGGCAGCCTGCCTTCCATGACGAGAGAAAGTTGGTACCACGCGACAAATGTCTAAGTCGAATCGGTCTCGATGTGTTGAAGTAGCTCGAAGGTGTAGTTATATTTTACAAATGAAACTTCTTTTTTTTTTCTCTGTGGTTTCACTTCTCGCCCGATCGGAGGTTGGAAAATAAACAGCCTCTGTAGTAACTGCTGGAGTGCACTACTTGACCTGTCTGATACGAGCAAGTACGGTTCTAGAAGAGAAGCGAGTGAGTGTGTACGTAAGCAGAGCGCCACGTCGAACCGCATGTAACGGATGAGAGAGCGGCGGACTATTCCGAGAGGAGAGGGGCACGCTGCCAACAGCTTCCCTACTGCAGCCTCTGTGCGCAGTGCCGTAGTGCTGTCAGCGAGACGTTAAACTCTGACCAGCAGAAAGAGCAAGAAGAAGAGAAGAAAAACTGCCGCCTAGCGGGTGTCTCTCAGCAACGACGTCAGAAAGCGCGCAGGGTGTGGGCTGCGTGAAGATGAAATCCCTGACCGGAACTGCATAGTGAGACTGGTAGCTCACCGCTAGTCCTCGCGCTGCCGTCGTCATGCTATGCCCAGGGCCCACGCTAAATGCGGGCCCCGTAACGAATATTTCACGTCACACTAGTTGCCCTGCGAACGCTCGGCTACTTCAGAGGCCAGGAGGGAAGTCAAAATGTCAGTGAAAAGGTACCCAGTAAAGTCATTAACTTTGTCATTTGTTATCGAGAGCATGAGTCTATTTAAACGTGCAGCATTAAAGTATTAAACTGATCTGAGACAGTAACTCGCTCCCCGTTGGAGACGGTCGCTGCAACTGGTGAGACATGTTCCATCACTTGCTGTTGACGTACGGTATAGGGATCATAATATATCTCGTTCGCCCTGGCCATGCCCCACTGTTCATCGTGTATATTCGCAAGCAAGCACACAGTCCAGGTCCAGTCACGTTAATGTGGCCACCGCCTATGTTCGAAGCCATCTTGAAATAATCACTTGCTGACGGCTGTTGGCAACACTAGTAGTGAAGGACATACAAAGCGTGTCGGGGGGGGGGGGGGGGGGGGTGACGCGTAAACAATGCAGTCGTTTCCAGAATGAGATTTTCACTCTGCAGCGGAGTGTGCGCTGATATGAAACTTCTTGGCAGATTAAAACTGTGTGCCGGACCGAGACTCGAACTCGGGACCTTTGCCTTTCGCGGGCAAGTGCTCTACCAACTGAGCTACCCAAGCACGACTCACGCCCCGAGTTCGAGTCTCGGTCCGGCACACAGTTTTAATCTGCCAAGAAGTTTCATATCAGCGCACACTCCGCTGCAGAGTGAAAATCTCATTCTGGAAACACCCCTAAGCTGTGGCTAAGCCATTTCTCCGCAGTATCCTTTCTTTCAGGAGTGCTAGTTCTGCAAGGTTCGCAGGAGAGCTTCTGTAAAATTTGAAAGGTAGGAGACGAGGTAGTGGCAGAAGTAATGCTGTGAGGACGGGGCGTGAGTCGTGCTTGGGTAGCTCAGTTGGTAGAGCACTTGCCCGCGAAAGGTAAAGGTCCCGAGTTCGAGACTCGGTCCGGCACACAGTTTTAATCTGCCAGGAAGTTTCAATGCAGTCGTTGTCGCAATGCGGGAATAGAGTGATCTATCTGACGTCCATAAGGTGGTGATCATTGACTGTCGGGCCAAGGGTGGGAGCATATCCGAAACGGCTAAGTTTATAAACTGTTCGCGTGCCCACGTTGTTAAAGTATACCGTGTACGGTGAAATGGCGCAGAGGGAAATGTGATGGACCATGGGCCACAGGTGACAGTGATGAACGACGGCTGCGGAAATGTGCTCGGGCGCCGCGCGGGATTACCCGAGCGGTCTCAGGCGCTGCAGTCATGGACTGTGCGGCTGGTCCCGGCGGAGGTTCGAGTCCTCCCTCAGGCATGAGTGTGAGTGTTTGTCCTTAGGATAATTTAGGTTAAGTAGTGTGTAAGCTTAGGGACTGATGACCTTAGTTGCTAAGTCCCACGTGATTTCATACACTTTTTTGTGTTCGGGCGAATAGACGTCCACTGCTGAGCAACTGACCGCCCAGATGAACCAAGAGGCTACTAACAGTGTTTCCTCAACGATCGTTTAGCGAACGTTGTTGCGTCTGGGCCTCCGCACCAAGCCCATGGTTCGTTGGGCCCATGCTGACGGCTGTTCATCGGCGACAAAGGCCTGAATATGCATGCCACTACCGCAACTGGACGTCGACAGGTGGCCTTTTCAGTCGGATCACATTTTATGCTCCGTCGGACAGATAGCAAAAAGACTACAACAATTGTCGAAATGGTCCATGCCGGAGGTGGGAGCATCCACTGTGTGATCTCTTAATTTCGGAACACTCAGTGAATCAACACAAGTATTCATCTATTCTCAGCACGATGGTATCTACCAGCAGGACAATGCAACCTGTCACACAGCTCGCTGTGTATTGCGAAGAGCAGCAGCATGATTTTACCGTATTTCCTGGCCACCAAACTCCCCGGATTTGAATCCAATCGAGACTTTGTGGGACCACCTCGATCGGGCTGTTCGCGCCATGGATCCTCAACAGAGAAACCTAGCGGAGCTGGTCAGAAGACTGGAATCGGCACAGCTCCACATCCATGTCGGTATCTTCGAGAACCTCACTGATTCTCTTTCTGCACGTCTCTCAGAGGTCGCGCTCCGAAAGGTGGATACTCAGGCGTCTAACAAGTGGTCACATTAATGCGACTGGACAGTGCGTACGATGCAGAAATCAGCTGCAGAATTTCCACCTATAGGTATACCAGCAACTTGTTCCACGGATCTGCAATGTGATGTGGGATTAAATTCGACTTCGCGTTGACTAAAACCGAAAATAATGGAGAGGACATATTGCAGTCGGTACAGTCAACAAGAACGCGTCATCTGTTACTTCGTTGGAAAACATTCCATCGTGAGACATCGTCTCGGAAAACGCTACTGTTTTCTGAAACTGTATGGTCTTTTGCGGCTCAGGCAAGTTCGTTTGTTGTCTTCTATTAATCTTCAATTCACATTAACGGGCTGTTTGGTGCGTCGAAGTCTCAGAACGTTCGCGGCATTGTGTTTTCAGATTGTAATGTGTCTGGTAGCCTAATTAATTATGCAACCTACCAGCCCTGTTAACGAAGAGCAAAAAAACTTCGAACAGAGGAAAAATTTACGTAGTTTCAAATTTTTGTTCAGTTATAGGAGAGAGTGCCAATCTTCATAAATTCATTCACTGTGAAACTGTGAATATGTCCTGACGATATATTCTGTACACGAATTAAAGATTGTGCCGATATTACAAAATCCACTTTAATGGGCCCTGTGGAGCGTCGAACTGCGAGAACGGTCGCGGCAGTGTGTCTTCGGATTGTATGGTATCTAGTAACCTAATTAATTACGCAGCCTACGAACCCAGTCAAAGGAGACCAAAAAAGATTGAATAGGGTAAAAATTAGTGCAGTTGCAAATTTTTGTTCAGTGGTAGAAAGGAGTACCATGAACAACACACTAAAAATCGTGACTGATGGGCTATGACCGTGGAGGTGCGGGGACGTTTAAAGTTCACTTCGCTGGACTCGCATTCGGGTTCAAACACGCGTCCAGCCATCCAGATTTTGGTTTTCCTTCATTTCCCTAAATCGCTTCCGGCAAATGTCGGGATGGTTCCTTTGAAAGGGCACAATCGATTTCCTCCCCCATCCTTCCCTTATCCAAACTTGTACTCCGTCTCTAATGACCTCATCGTCGACATTAATCTCTTCCTCCTTTTCCTCCTTAAAGTTCACTTTTTATGGTTTTCTTGAATAAATTTAAAACCATAGCTTCTAGCGAAAATGTTTCCAGTTCAATATAAACTACAGTCTATTTAAAACAAAAAGTCCTATAGTTTCCTTGTTGCAGGCAAAGGAAAAATCGCAGATTATTAAAATAATGATTTAACTGTATAAAATTAATGTTTATTATTAAATGAAGTTGGTTAGGAATAAGTATTACATGTTTGTGCTACGTCTACGCGCAGTAGAGTCGTGTTAAAGGATAAATTGTGTTCTTGGGTTGTAAGTGGGTTGAGGAGGCAAGGGTGTAGGATAGAAAGAAGCACGAGAGAAGATTCAAATGGTTCAAATGGCTCTAAGCACCATTGGACTTACATCTGAGTTCATCAGTCCCCAAGACTTAGAACTACTTAAATCTAACTAAAGTAAGGACATCATACACATCCATGCCCGAGGCAGGATTCGAACCTGCGACCGTAGCAGCAGCGCTGTTCCAGACTGAAGCGCCTAGAACCGTTCGGCCACAGCGGCCGGCCGAGAGACAGTAGGTCGCTGGGTTGTGGTTATGCACTTCCCTCCTTCATGGGTCTGCAGACTGAAGAGTGGGCAGGTGATTCCCAACTGTTATCTACCTCACTAAGCTATAAGAAGCAACTCCAGAGTGTTTCACGAAGTAGCGCTGACATTTCACAGCGCGCCGTGTAAGTAACTGGCGACGCAGCGGGCAGACATGCTGGAAGGGGGGGGGGGGGGGAGGAGGGAGGGAGAGATGCAAATTTTCCATGAATTGCTTTAACAATACATGGAATACAGATATGAATTAGTAATAACACTAACGCAAGGAACACCTATGGATAGAGTGTACGGAAGTCCGCGCCGCGGGGGGTAGCCGACGGTCTTACACGGCTCCCCCCGACGGATGTTCGAGTCCTCCCTCGGGCATGCGTGTGTCTGTTGTCCGTAGCGTAAGTTATTAGTTTAAGATAGATTAAGTAGTGTGTAAGTTTAGGGACCGTTGACCTAAGCAATTTGGTCCCATAAGATCTTACCACAAATTTACAATTTTTAGCTAAATCCGTCCATACTCTTCTATTCTTCTTAGTCATCATTTACGCCAGTTACAGCGTTCTTCCGGGAAAGGTAACTTCCCCCGCCAGAACCGCTGCTCGCTTTCAGTTTACAGGCTGACTATACTTCCTCAGCGTTTCCTTATGTAAGTTGTCAAAATTACTTCATTTAGCACTTGTTAGTATAGTGGAGTTAATTTCAGTTTATTGAGTACTTATTACCAGTTGTCAAACGATCTATATACATAATCGTTAAAATGACTATAAACTTCGATATCTCCTAGAATTTTCATTGTCTTCTCTCTCTTTACACGATGAAGGATTTAAAACTTATCGTTAATGTTTCTGGACGTGTGTTTGTTATTTGTAATGTGCAGCGGGAAAGCATTTGCTTTATTATCGTTACGTTTGCAGTGTTCTTTAAAACGAATCCGAATTTTTCTCCTGGTTTGCCCGATGTGGATGTCATATCACAACCGTCACGGCCAATGTTGTATATTACCGATTCATTTAACGGTTCCGTTTTATGGGTGGTTATGTCCAAAGTATCTTTGTGACCTTTTCTAGTGCGAAACCCATTTTTTTAAAAAGTGGGCTGTTTTGCTAGAAATGTGACGGTAATATGGAGCGCACTGCGAATTTAGTCGTTCTTTTAAATATGTACCTTTACAGATAATCCGACTGGTGGCTGAGTTTTAACTTTCAACTGAATTTTATTGATTTCCATAACTGTTTGCGGTGAAACACCGTCCAATTTAGCTAAAATTTTTAGGACTGCTGTTTCTTTGTTAATCTCTTCTTCATCAGCTTTAACCAGTCTCTTTCATTATGTGAAAATATTCCTTTTAATGGACCAACGGGTGGTTTGATTCGTTAGTGCTAAACCCTTTAAATAATAAAATGTTCTATCTATGACAACAGTGAAAAACACATGTCAGCATGTACTCTTTAGCAATAGTAATCAATAAAAACACTCAATTCATTACGTATTTCTAAGCCCACCATGCGTTGTGAGGTGTAAACATTCATACTAATGAATCAGGAGCACAATATCTGTGTCGAAAAAGCTTGAAAAATTCTGCAGGAAATTAGCAATGTCAACTTCTACTAGTAAACATATGCCCTCAGAAGGAAGACATTTCCTAAAGGACTTGGGTTCACTATCAACCTTAGTCCATGAACATAAATCCACATTTTCAGCCAGTTCCGTATCAGAGTCGCCTTCACAGCTTTGATGAAATGCTTCTACGAGGACAGGGAGACAGTTTATCTCACCTGCTGCATTTGCATTAGATGTTTCACCTCCTGGTTCACTTGACGATGTGTTACCCAGACTACCATCAGTCACTGTAGTAGTGTTTGAAACCATAGAAACAGTAGCTACAAAATCTGTACCAGAGTTTTCTCCCAAGACAGAATCTTCTGAGTGCTCTTGTGTAACCTCTTATCAGCAGCATCTCAAACGATCAACTAGAATTTAATGTGCTATAGAATCTCTAAGAAGTCGTTCTTATAAATCTAAAATAAATAGTCACGAAAGTCAGTATGATCCCTCTAACTATAAAAACTCACCAAAAATCAGTAAATAATATGCCTATTACTCTCAAGTGTGGGCATAAACAGTTTTCGTCACATTTCAAATTTTCGGTAATGATCCTATATGTGCACAGTCAGGGGACATAATTTATATTATCTCAGCAGCTAACATTTTCGACATAATTTGTGAAACAATATTATCTGCGGTGTTTATTCTCCATTAGAAGAAACATTTCGCAGCATATAATCAGTAAAATTAGATGTTACAAGGAACTGAAGCGCGACAACCTATTTGTTTGCACGCGCGGCGCGAAAGAAAACTATGTGTAACTACGCTAAATAACGATTGCTGTGTTAATTTTATACCTTATGCTATAGGAAATGTTACTGTGAATTGAACTTGCCGTTTTTTAATCAGAAGATATCAGAGGAGTAAATCTACAAGCGACACATGTTAGCTGAACACAAAATCAGCTCTGAAGACGAGTGCCACAAAGGCGTTGGTAAATATTGATACCGTTACTCGCTTGTTCGCTGAATCTCGAGACTACCGAAATAGATACACAAAAATAGTACTCATACTTATCATAGAAATAATTGTAAATATTTTAATACTAGTACAATCGTTTGTTTGCACTATATAAAATAATAACCAGCATTTAGGATCAGTTGTATGTGCAGTGTCTCCCTTGTAAGTGTCGTCAAGCGCATTTTGTCTGGTGTTTCATCAGATATTTGCAATTTGGTTCTTGCATTGTGTAGCTGGAGTCAGCTCAAGCAAATACTGCTCATTCCGTCTCTCACACGACACCAGCTTTGACGGAAAGCGTCGGTTTGTTTCCCATTACAAATCGGAATTTTACGTGCCCATTCGACAGAGAGGTCTCAAATTAGTCTTCTGCGATATTCTTTTTATCGATATGCAATAACAGGGACAGCAAAACACGAAGTCCAGCGCCGACAGCACTGTCCTGGCCCACGCTGACTGCTGCCGCCAAACATGCAGGGCCACTGACTCACTGCTGGACTGCTGTTTATTCTCCCTGTTTTACTCTCCCTGTTATTACATATCGATAAAATAAATATCGTACTACAATAATCTGGGACCATTCTATCGAATGGGCATGTAAAGTTCCACTTTAAAAACCATTTTCTTTGTAATTCGAAACAAAGCGACACTTTCTATGACACTGGTCGTCGCGTGGAACACGTGATGAGCAGTGTTTGTCTGGGCTGACTACAGCTACTCAATGCAAAAACTAAACTGAAAATCGATGATGAAACACCAGAGAAAATGCGCCTGATGACTCTTAGGAAAGACACCCTGTATATTTATCAGAGGTAAAACGGCTTGCTGTGTCTGTAGTTTACAAGAAATTCCTAATTTGTGCATAGCGTCGAACCCTTTTTCACTGTGCAACTGAGTATGCGCTGATATGAAACTTCCTGACAAATTAAAACTGTGTGCCGGACCGAGACTCGAACTCGGGATCTTTGCCCTTCGCGGGCAAGTGCTCTACCAACTGAGCTATCCAAGCACGATCACCCCCCGTCCTCACAGCATTAATTCCGCCAGTACCTCGTCTACTACCTTCCAAACTTCGCAGAAGCTCTCCTGCGAACCTTGCAGAACTAGCACTCCTGGGAGAAAGGATATTGCGGAGACATGGCTTAGCCGCAGCCAGGGGGATGTTTCCAGAATGAAATTTTCACTCTGCAGCGGAGTGTGCGCTGATATGAAACTTCCTGGCAGATTAAAACTGTGTGCCAGACCGAGACTCGAACTCGGGACCTTTGCCCTTTCGCAAGGTCCCGAGTTCGAGACTCGGTCCGGCACACAGTTTTAATCTGCCAGGAAGTTTCACATGATAATGGTTTAAAAATCCAAAAATTGTTACGTAACGAATAAGAGGTGTCAGTAAACACAGAAAAAGTGGAAAAATGCCGCCTTATTTAATAAAATTGTCCTGGTTGTGAACTGTATTAAGAAGGCTTTAGAATAGTGTAGGAAATTGATAGTTGATCAACTTGTAATCCTGGCAGAGAAGAGAGCTCAGTGGTGGCGATGCTGCCGGCAGGTGTGGAAGCCGGACCTGAGGCTGGAGCGCGAGTTCCAGGCGCACCCCAGCGTGGTGTACCACCTGGCGCTGTGCGGCGACTCGCTCTACTCCTGCTCCAACGACGGCACCGTGCGCGCCTGGGACCCCAACACGGGCGACAGCCGCGGCACGCTGCTCGAGTACGACGACGAGGTGTGGCGCTTCTGCGTCGACAACGGACACCTCTACTCTGGCGACAACAAGGGCATGGTGAGCCACCGCTCACTCCTCACTGCGCGTGCTGTCTCTTAGTCTCCTCTATGGAAAACCAGTGCGTAGTTTAGATACCACTCACTCTTCTTCAGGACAATTTTCTTTTATTTTTTATTTTTTTTTAACGTATCAGTCCTAATTTTCAACATTCATCTGCGATTCTCTTCTGTTCCGGTTTTTTTCCAGTCCATGTTTCACTGCCATAGAACACTGTGCTTCAAATATACATTCTCAGAAATTTCCCCTCAAATTAAGGCCAATTTTTGATACTAGTGGAATTCTCTTGAACAGGTTTGCCCTTTTTGCCAGTGCCAGTCTGCTTTTTATGTCCTCCTCGTTCGGTTCATCATGGATTATTTTGCTGCCTAAATACCAGAATTCCTTAACTTCGTGTTCCCCAATTCTGATATTAAGGTTCTCTCTTTTCTTCTTTCTACTGCTTCACATTACATTCTTCTTTCTTCGATTAACTATCAATCCATATTCTGTACTCATTAAATTGATAATTCAGTTCAGCAGAGCTTGTAATTCTTCATCACTTGGGCAGAGACATAGTGAGATAACTTTCTCTTCTCTGGGCGGAAGCGTGCGTTATGAGACAATATCGAACGTCTCTGCGGTAACAATTGCATGATTAGGCATCAACTGCTCTTCCCTGGAGACAACGACAGCTCTCTCTTTCTGGTGTCGAAATGGTACACTTGCTGTAAGTATGATTCCTTTACCAATAACGTTGTTGGTATCCACTCACCAAACTACTCTCTGTCCAACACACACACACACACACACACACACACACACACACACACACTGCCGGGCGCTGTGGCCGAGCGGTTGTAGGCGCTTCTGTCAGGAACCGCGCTGCTGCTACGGTCGCAGGTTCGAATTCTGCCTCGGGCATGGATGTATGTGGTCTCCTTGGGTTATTAGATTTAAGTAGTTCTAACTCTAGGGCATTGATGACCTCAGATATTAAGCCCCATAGTGCTTAGAGCCATTTGAACCATTTGAACACACGCACGTACACAGATGATTGTATGAAGACTTACACACTATAGACACACCCAAAACAAAATAACAAGATTGAATGAAATCATTTGTGGCATTTGTTAGAGACGACCAATCTGTACAGTGAGGCGCAACTACTGCGAAGAAGTTAGCGAGTTTCAAAGATTTACTCATGACGCGTTTCTGGAATATAGCGGTTTCGATGTTCGTTAAATGAAAAAAGTAAATTTTCACTAAAAGACTTCACTAAATGCAAATTCATTAAGGTGCAAGTTATTTAATTTTAATATTAATGGTCTCTGCCGTTTTATCAGCGAACACTGTCTCTATCTCCCCTCGACCTTAACGCTTCTATGCAAACAAAATGACAGAAACACTGGTTCTCAACAGAGCAAAATCCTTTCTCTCCCAGCCCATGATTCAGCCACTTTGTCAAGGTCTTACTTAGTAGCAGGACTCCGACTCTAGGGTAACCTCCCGCATTCTGTTAGAGAACTGAACAACATTTCCAGCTTCAGAAGACAGTTAATGACATACCTACTAAAGTAACAATAAGGATTAACATTGTGTCTGCATGCACTCGTTAGCCTTGTACGTCCTTCTATCCAACCAGAGTCTCCTCTTTTCCCTGTATTCTGAGCTTGTGCAGTCTCCTTAAATCTGCCTTCTCCAGAACTCGCTATATCAGAAAACATCTGTTTTCTACACCTATACATTCGTTTTCTATCTGCCGCTATCACTATTGTTAGTATTGCCATTATTATTATTATTATTATTATTACTATTGTCACTATTAGTGCCCGCTGCTGCAGTAGTACAACTGCTGCCACAGACTTTAGGAATGTTGTAATTTGGCTCAAAACTATTCAGTGGCTTCTTCTGAATTTCTTTCCTGCTTCTTGTCATGATGCGTCTCGGGGGTATCCCATCATCTGATGAACTGATAAGTAAACACGATTTGTTTTTACATTTTGTAGGTTAAAAAGAGTGTTATAATTGTCATTACAATCAAACAACAGTCAAAAGTAATAAAATGTAAACCTCTGATGCAAGAAAGACATAGAAATTTTTTTCGTATGTAATGGATTACGAACGAGACGTGAGCGGAAAAGGAGGTTTACTTTTTGTTGCTGTTGTTTTATTGTAATGACCGTCATAATACTATTGTGACCTACCATATGTGAAAACAAATTACGTTTATTTATCAGGTCATCAGTTGATGGGATAATCCCGAAACAACTCATGACAGGAAACAATAGAGAAATTCACAAGAAGCTAATGAATATTTTTTAACATCTTACAGTATACTTACAGTCTATTTCATAATTACTGTGATAATGATCGTATTCCTCTTTAAATATTTTCAATCTAGTTTAGAATAGCATTAAGTTCATAAGTTCATAGACAGTATTATTTATTCATTTTGATTATAATCAGACACTCAAATCATTTTAATACTAGACTGAAGAGACAAAGAAACTGGTACACCTGCCTAATATCGTATAGGGCCCCTGAGAGCACGCAGAAGTACCGCAGCAAGACGTGGTATGGACTCGACTAATGTCTGGAGGAAACTGACACCATGAATCCTGCAGGGCTATCCATAAGTACGCAAAAGAACGAGGGCGTGGAAATCTCTTCTGAACAGCACGTTGCAAGGCATACCAGATATGCACAATAATTTTCATGTTTGGGAAATTTGATGGTCAGCGAAAGTGTTTAAACTCAGAAGAGTGTCCTGGAGCCATTCTCTCGCAATTCTAGACGTTTGGAGTGTCGCATTGTCCTGCTGGAATTGCCCAAGTCCGTCAGAATGCACAATGGACATGAATGGATGCAGGTGATCAGACAGGATGCTTACGTACGTGTAACCTGTCAGAGTCATATCTAGACGTATCAGGAGTCCCATATCACTCTAACTGCATACGTCCCACACCATTACAAAGCCTCCACCAGCTTGAACAGTCCATAGATTCATGAGGTTGTCTCCATGTCCATACACGTCCGTCCGATCAATACAATTTGAAACGAGACTCATCCGAGTAGGCAACATGTTTCCAGTCATCAACAGTCCAATATTAGTGTTGACGGGTCCAGGCGAGGCGTAAGTCTTTGTGTCGTGCAGTCATCGAAGTTACACGAACGGACCTTCGGCTCCGAAAACCTATATCGATGATGTTTCGTTGAATGATTCGCACGCTGACACTTGTTGATGGCCCAGCATTGAAATCTGCAGCGATTTGCGGAAGGGTTGTACTTCTGTCACACTGAACGATTCTCTTCAGTCGTCGTCGATCCCGTTCTTGCAGCAACTTTTTCCGGCCGCAGCGATCTTGGAGATTTAGTGTTTTACCGCTATATACTTCTATGTGAAATATCTCTTCTATATAACTAAGCTCAATTTTCATCTATGGCCTACCTTAGAAAGAAAGAAAAACCGCTTCAGCAAATTACATGCTACCGTTTACTCCACACTCATGCCAGTTAAAGGAGATGTTCCACGTGTCGGTGTCGCATTTAGGTCTAATAATGAACACGTCTGTGAGGTGAGTTATGAATCCTTTCAAACAACCCCGTATCGTCTCGTAATTTACAGTATGACAAGACAGTACAGTTCGCTGCTTCAGTTCTTCAAACGTGTCAGCAAGAGTGCTGTACAGAAGACTCAGGTCATGCAGTCTTGCATGCCAAGGTACAGGTCTTTTTCGAGCTACCCTTCTTGGGGAATATTTTAGTGTTAGTGGTCATCTTACATCGACATCAGCTTTTTTTCGGTACCCCATCATTCACACATCACATTCCCCAACGTTGCACCCGGCAAAATCCTCAAGCAGTTCTACAGGAAACGAAGGCGTCTCAGTCCATCAAGTTTTATTGGAAGAATATCTGCCCCAACTTACTAACACTAACCACGCTCTAATTTTGAAACATTGTTGATATGATGACTCACGAACAATTTGAAATTGTACCTTATTTACTTAGTTTGTTAGCTACATGTTCCATAGATCATTTCAACGATTATTTTATCGAAATGATGTGGAAGGGCTCGATTGACAGTAAATTAATCAAAGTTAGCCTATAAGTGACGAGTATGCTGAAAATAAGTGAAGGGTAAAGCTATACATGACTAGTTTTAACATTCATGAACATATTATTTTTCCATCCTACTCATGCAACCACACTTAAAACTAGATTTTTTAAGGCTACTAGTGCATGGAATAGAAGGACTTGTCCATAAGAAATTATTTTAGGTTAGATTTGAAACTTGCTTAGCTGCCTGTCAGACGTGTTATGTTGCTGGGCAAATGATCAAAACTTTCAGCCCAGTTAGATGGGCGACCAACAGAAAAGTTTACGTTTCAAATACATTTGTATTAACTAGCATAAGACTGCATACTGAAGTCAGCGACGGCTCTTATGCACATACTGACAATTATATCGTAAATGGATCATTTGCGAACCGCGTTCATTGGAATGTTTTTGCTGCTAATATCGTATACGCTCACCTGTGTCGCTTTTAGCTACTAATTATGGTGCATTCTGTAAACGAAAAAAGATCGCGTCACAAACTAAGACTGTCCACTTCCAGTTTTTCTATTTGACATCCGTCGGCGTCGGTTGCAGTACACAGAAAGTGAGCACAAAATGGTTCAAACGGCTGTGAGCGCTATGGGACTTAACATCTGAGGTCATCAGTCCCCTAGAACATAGAACTGCTAAAACCTAACTAACCTAAGGACATTACACACATCCATGCCCGAGGTATGATGCGAACCTGCGACCGTAGCGGTCGCGCGGTTCCAGACTGAAGGGCCTGTGTTTTGATTTACGACACATAGCGTGACCCAAGATACCATCCTCATTTCTCCGCGCCAACAGTTCTCCATTGTAAACTTAATGTTAGGATGAAGAAAATCGAGATGTAGAAATACGTCTGGGAATGCAGTGCCATGATACCAGACTACAAAGGAGTCATTCACATATCGACAAAAGCACGTAGGTATTAACTCCTCCGGCTGGAGTGCTGTCTGTTCCAAATCTTCCATAAAAAATCATGTACAATTGGTGACAAGAAATTACCCATTGCGAAAAGCTCACTTTGTTCAACGTCTAGGTCGAAGCGAACACGTGCTTGAATAAATCTAGTAGTTCCAATTCCACGATGGAGAGAGCGGACAGGTGAAAAAAAGTACATTGAAGGCTTCTTGGAGGAAGAGGACTTGCCTGATGACTTGATAGAAGAAGAAATAGAGAGTCCATAGGGAAGAGATAGGAGAGCCAATATCAGAACCAGAATTTAAAAGAGTTTTGGAAGACGGCAGAAGGGATAAATAACTCTGCGTCGGAACTTCTAAAATCATTTGGGGCATGGTAAAAATACAACTATTGACGATGGTGTGCAGAATGTATGAGACTGGCGATATACCATCAGACTTTCGGAAAAACATCATCCACACAATTCCAAGATAGCAAGACCCGACAAGTGTGAGAATTATCTCACAATCAGCTTAACAGCTCATCCGTCCAAGTTGATCACAAGAATAATATACAGAGGAATGAAATAGAAAATTGACAGTCTGTTAGACGACGATCAGTTTGGCTTGAGGGGGCCATTCTGACGTTCCTATTGACAATGGGAGCAAGACTGAAGGAAAATCAAGACGCTTTCATACGATTTGTCGACCTGGAAAAAGCGTTCGACATTATAAAATGGTGCAAGATATTCGAAATTCTGAGAAAAATAGGGGGAAAGGCGGCAATATACATTATGTACGAGAACCAAGAGGGAATAATAGGATTGGAAGACCAACAACGAAATGTCGCATGAAAAAGCGTGTAAGGCAAGGGTATAGTCTTTCTCCTCTACTGTTCAATCTGTACATCTAAGAAGCAATGAAGGAAATAAAAGAAAGGTTCAAGAATGCGATTAAAATTCAAGGTGAATAGGTATCAACGATAACTTTCGCTGATGACATTGCTATCCCCAGTAAAAGTGAAGAAGAATTACACGACCTGCTGAATGAAATAAACAGTCTAAACAGTATAGAAAACGATTTGAGAGTAAATCGAAGAAAGACGAAACTAGTGAGAAGTAGCAAAACTGGGAACAGGGAGAAATTTGTTATCGGAACTAGTGATCACGAAGTAGATGGAGTTGAGTAATTCTGCTACCTAGGCAGCAAAATAGCCCATAACGGACGGAGCAAGGGGAACATAAAAAGCAGATTAGCACTGAAAAGCCGGCCGCGGTGGCCGAGCGGTTCTAGGTGCTTCAGTCCGGAATCGCGCGACTGCTACGGTCGCAGGTTCGAATCCTGCCTCGGGCATGGATATGTGTGGTGTCCTTACGTTAGTTAGGTTTAAGTAGTTCTAAGTTCTAGGGTACTGATGACCTCAGATGTTGAGTCCCATAGTGCTCAGAGCCATTTGAACCATTTGAAGCACTGACAAACACGGCGTTCCTAAATAAGAGAAGTCTACTAGTATCAATTTGAGGAATAAATTTCTGATAATGTACGTTTGGAGCACAGCATTTTATGGTAGTGAAATACGGACTGTGGGATAACCGGAAGAGATGAGGATCGAAGCGTTTGAAGTGTGGTGCTGCAGAAGAATGTTGAAAAGTGAAGTGGCAGAGTAAGGTCTGAGAAGGTTCTCCGCAGAATCGGCGAGGATAGAAATACGTGTAAAACACCGACAAGAATAAGTGATTAACTTCCATTGTACTAGAGAGAGCTGTAGAGCGTAAAAACTGTAGAAGAAGACAGAGATGGGAGTACATCCAGCAAATGATGGAGGACTTAGGCTGTAATAGAAAGGTTGGTATAGGAGAGAAATTCATGGCGGGCCGCATCAAACCAGTCAGAAGACTGATGACTGAAAGAAGAAAGAGAGTCCCTCTTCCATCTTCGTGCCAATGCGTAATAGTGATCGATCCAGTGGAATTAGAGTGAAAAGCGACTCATGGGTATATCAGATGCTGTGAATCGTAAGTTCTTGATACGATGAATGAAGCCTTCTAACTTACGTGTGTGGTGCTCACATTTTACAGCTTAATGGGTCATTTACGCTGTCAAGTCGTATGTTGGCGCCCCAATATTGCTCACAACTGGGAAAAGTGCCCACTATTCTAATGAATTGTAGACGATCCATGTAGCCTGGGAGAGACAGGTGTACGTAGTCTCTTCGTCACAACATCTGAGATCGCGATGGTCTTGCAGAGTCATAAAGTTCTTCGCTGTATTTTGGCCAATAAGCACAGTCGTCCAGTAGATACATCATCATGCTTAAGTAAATCGGTCTGGGGCGAATCCACTGGTACAGAGTCTGAATATGTTTAAGAGGAATAATATACTGCCAACTATCAATAACGATCCAAAACATGCAAAAACTATCATCGGTACAAAGCAATACTAAAAATGTTATTACATGTTTAATGTTTAGCTCCAGATACTGTGTGAATAATGTCATAGTACCATTTTACTTTAAAGTTATTGCATAATTTCTTTGTTTGTTGCCTTTTCTTGGCATACTGCACGTCAGCTGCAAAGGTATGAGCCACTGTTATTAACAATTATGAAAATGTGAACTTACAGACTTCAGTCTTATTACTGTTATAATTTGCGGTTTTATAGAGGATACAATTTTTATGGACACTAGGTGGTAACGTATAACCATGTCATGTACTTACGTTAGTCGTCCGGCTGTTAGTTGCTCGAAAACACAGAAAAGCATAACTTTTCACCTTGCCAAATATTACTTCATCTTGCTGTTAACGTGTGTGGCGAGATGTATCGCGGGAAAATTTTGGAACCTGTATTGGGAATTCTGATGACATCTGTTCCTTACTTAGACCTCTATTTCCGATGGGGAAGTGGGGAGTAATTGTATACGGGGTGTTACAAAAAGGTACGGCCAAACTTTCAGGGAACATTCCTCACACACAAATAAAGAAAAGATGTTATGTGGACATGTGTCCGGAAACGCTTAATTTCCATGTCAGAGCTCATTTTAGTTTCGTCAGTATGTACTGTTCTTCCTCGATTCACCGCCAGTTGGCCCAATTGAAAGAAGGTAATGTTGACTTCGGTGCTTGTGTTGACATGCGACTCATTGCTCTACAGTACTAACATCAAGCACATCAGTACGTACCACCAACAGGTTAGTGTTCATCACGAACGTGGTTTTGCAGTCAGTGCAATTTTTACAAATGCGGAATTGGCAGATGCCCGTTTGATGTATGGATTAGCACGGGGTAATAGCCGTGGCGCGGTACGTTTGTATGGAGACAGATTTCCAGAACGAAGATGTCCCGACAGGAAGACGTTCGAAGCAATTCATCGGCGTCTTAGGGAGCACGGAACATTCCAGCCTACGACTCGCGACTGGGGAAGACCTAGGACGACGAGGACACCTGCAATGGACGAGGCAATTCTTCGTGCAGTTGACGATAACCCTAATGTCAGCGTCAGAGAAGTTGCTGCTGTACAAGGTAACGTTGACCACGTCACTGCGTGGAGAGTGCTACGGGAGAACCAGTTGTTTCCGTACCATGTACAGCGTGTGCAGGCACTATCAGCAGCTGATTGGCCTCCACGGGTACACTTCTGCGAATGGTTCATCCAGCAATGTGTCAATCCTCATTTCAGTGCAAATGTTCTCTTTACGGATGAGGCTTCATTCCAACGTGATCAAATTGTAAATTTTCACAACCAACACGTGTGGGCTGACGAGAATCCGCACGCAATTGTGCACTTACGTCATCAACACAGATTTTCTATGAACGTTTGGGCAGGCATTGTTGGTGATGTCTTGACTGGGCCCCATGTTCTTCCACCTACGCTCAATGGAGCACGTTATCATGATTTCATACGGGATCCTCTACCTGTGCTGCTAGAACATATGCCTTTACAAGTACGACACAACATGTGGTTCATGCACGATGGAGCTCCTGCACATTTCAGTCGAAGTGTTCGTACGCTTCTCAACAACAGATTCGGTGACCGATGGATTGGTAGAGGCGGACCAATTCCATGGCCTCCACGCTCTCCTGACCTCAACCCTCTTGACTTTTATTTATGGGGGCATTTGAAAGCTCTTGTCTGCGCAACCCCGGTACCAAATGTAGAGACTCTTCGTGATCGTATTGTGGACGGCTATGATACAATACGCCAGTCTCCAGGGCTGCATCAGCGCATCAGGTATTCCATGCGACGGAGGGTGGATGCATGTATCCTCGCTAACGGAGGACATTTTGAACATTTCCTGTAACAAAGTGTTTGAAGTCACGCTGGTACGTTCTGTTGCTGTGTGTTTCCATTCCATGATTAATGTGATTTGAAGAGAAGTAATAAAATGGAAAGTAAGCGTTTCCGGACACATGTCCACATAACATATTTTCTTTCTTTGTGTGTGAGGAATGTTTCCTGAAAGTTTGGCCGTACCTTTTTGTAACACCCGGTATACAGGGTGATCCATTGATCGTGACCAGACCAAATATTTCACGAAATATGCATCGCGTTTGTTTTTTTTTTTTAGATGGCGCTGTAATAGTCACAAACATATGGCTCACAATTTTAGACGAACGGTTGGTAACAGGTAGGTTTTTTAAATTAAAATACAGAACGTAGGTACGTTTGAACATTTTATTTCGGTTGTTCCAATGTGATACATGTAGCTTTGTGAACTTATCATTTCTGAGAACGCATACTGTTAAAGCGTGTTTATCTGTAAATACCACATTAATGCAATAAGTGGTCAAAATGATGTCCGTCAATCTCAATGCATTTGGTAATAAGTGTAACGACATTCCTCTCAACAGCGAGTAATTCGCCTTCAGTAAAGTTCGCACATGCATTGACAATGCGCTGACGCATGTTGTCAAGCGTTTTCGGGGGATCACGATAGAAAATATCCTTCAACTTTCCCCACAGAAAGAAATCCGGGGACGTCAGATCCGGTGAACGTGCGGGCCATGGTATGGTGCTTCGACGACCAATCCACCTGTCATGAAATAACGCTATTCAATTCCGCTAAAACCGCTCGCGAGCTATGTGCCAGACATCCATCATGTTGGAAGTACATCGTCATTCTGACACCCAGTGAAACATCTTGTAGTAACATCGGTAGAACATTACGTAGGAAATCAGCATACATTGCACGATTTAGATTGCCATCGATAAAATGGGGGCCAATTATCCTTCCTCGCATAATGCCGCACCATATATTAACCCGCCAAGGACGCTGATGTTCCACTTGTCGCAGCGATCGTGGATTTTCCGTTGCCCAATAGTTCATATTATGCCGGTTTGCGTTACCGCTGTTGGTGAATGACGCTTCGTCGCTATCTGTCATCGTCCCATAATTTCTCTTGTGCCCAGTGGCAGAACTGTACACGACGTTCAAAGTGGTCGCCATGCAATTCCTGGTGCATAGAAATATGGTACGGGTGCAATCGATGTTGATGTAGCATTCTCAACACCGACGTTTTTGAGATTCCCGATTCTCGCGCAATTTGTCTGCTACTGATGTGCGGATTAGCCGCGACAGCAGCTGAAACACCTACTTGGGCATCATCATTTGTTGCAGGTCGTGGTTGACATTTCACATGTAGCTGAACACTTCCTGTTTCCTTAAATAACGTAACTATCCGGCGAACGTTCAGGACACTTGGATGATGTCGTCCAGGATACCGAGCACCATACATAGCACACGCCCGTTGGGCATTTTTATCACAATAGCACGATATCGACCTTATCCGCAATTGGTAAACGGTCCATTTCAACACGGATAATGTATCACGAAGCAAATACCGTCCGCACTTGCGGAATGGTACGTGATACCACGTACTTGTACGTTTGTAACTATTACAGCGCAATCTATCACAAAGCGAAAAAAGTGTTCCAACTTAAACATTCATATTTTTTTTACGTACTACACGAATATGAAATAAAAATTGGGGTTCCTATTAAAAAAAAACGATGTTGATATGCGTTTGACCTATGACAGCGCCATGTGGTTTCCCCCTTCAAGCTAGACGAGTTTCGTTCTTTGTAGTTTTTTAGTTTGATGCTTATTTCGTGAGATATTTGGCCCGATAACTATCAATGAACCACCCAGTATATATATATGTGTCCTGTGTTTGTTGTTTTAAAGCAGTAAATAGCGTGTCGTTGTATAGTACTGTGTGTTCATATATGACTTTTTCCCTTCTACTGAAGCCTTTTGTACGTGATAGTTTTCTGCTATCGTTAATTTGCGACGTAAAGTGTTGCTGTCTGTAAGGATGTGTAGATCAGTTTCGACATTTGTTGGCTGGTGGTTTTCATTTATTTAGAGTTCTGCGACTGTGGATTGTGTGCTGCTACTCTTCAGAGCTCTCATGTGTTCTGTGTGCCTTGTTCAGACGTTCCTGCTTGTTTGTCCTATGTGTCAGGATCGGCAGGAGATGCACATGAGTTGGTATATTCCTACACTACCGAAATTGTCTTTAGTTCTTATGCCTTTCTTAGTCTTTTTTGTATTGTGTTGATTGTCTGAATTCTATTGGAATCCTTTGTTTCTTCATTATATTTCTAATTCGATGTACTATTTTATTGTTATGTGTTAGTGTGTATCATTTGTTTCTTTTTTCCGATGTGATGTGGTCCTCCATGTTGTCAGTGTGTTCTGCCTCTGTGTTTCAAGACATTTTCGTTGTGCACTTGTGTGAGTGGTGACTTTCATTGCCTTTCATTTCTAAATTGCTGTTGAGCTCGTTCAAAAATGGTTCAAATGGCTCTAAGCAATATGGGACTTAACATCTGAGGTCATCTGTCCCCTAGACTTAAAACTACTTAAACCTAACTAACCTAAGGACATCACACACATCCATGCCCGAGGCAGGATTCGAACCTGCGACCGTAGCAGCAGTGCGGTTCCAGACTGAAACGCCTAGAACTGCTCGGCCGCAACGGCCGGCCTGTTGAGCTTGTTTATGATATCTGTTTCGTGTTCATTTTCAACAGCAATTTGTTTGATTACTTTTAATTCGTTTGTGTCCTTTTGAGATTAGGGAGATGTCCTGTTTGACATTTGAATTCTGTGTTTATTTGCCCGCTTGTGCTATCCTCAACAGTAAGTAAAGCGCCCTGAAATACCTGTGGGGATTGTACGCGCCGCAAGACGATAGCAGCTTCGCCCGCCTCGATATCGCTACCAACTCCGCCCGGATTTGGCTCCGGCACTCAGCGTGGGTGGTAATGGGCTTATCGTGTCCGGAGGGCGACCTACGCACGTGTCCCTCACGTGGTCCTGTCCTGCCGCATTCCACTCTGCTCCTACAAAACCGCTCGCCGCCTTAAAGTTGAAAATCCGAAGCTCGAGGTGATACAAAGTAAACAGCACTTCGACTTGCGTGCGTCTATTCAATCTCCGAAAGTTCTTCACCCATTGTTTTGAAAATATATCGTGTTTTATATACCTGTTGGGGCCACATTGCGTTGTTAGTAAAAACATGATGTATGTTTGTTCAAAATCTTAAATCTCCGAAAGTTCTTTATTGATTCCTTTGAAATTTTAGCTCAATATTACATCCGAATATGCGTATGTTTTTATATACCTACTGGAGGTCCATATGATACCATAGGGTGTCCATCCATATTAGAAAAGAGAATAATAAATAAAAATAATAGATATACTGTATATATTTTGGTATCATACGGCGCCCTTCTAGGTGTATATGAGACACGTGTGTTCAAAGAAATGTGTCAAAATTTGAATGGAATCAGTGCAGAACTTTCGGAAATTTTAAGATTTTGAACAAATGGACATGATGTTTTTGATAACAACGATAACAACATATGCCCATATATATCGCGCTCCAGTAAGTATATAAAAACATGCACGTATTTGAATACAATGTCGTGTCAAAATTTCAAATCAATTGCTGAAGAAATTTTGGAGCTTTAAGTTTCTAAACAAACGAACTTTTACATATACATAAATAAAGATATAAATGTTCGTTTGCTCAAAATATTATATGAAACTTCTTCTCTGATTGTTTCGAAATTATAACAGGATGTTGCATTTATGTACACACCTGTTCTTATGTACCTATTTTTAATATACATAATGTATCAATAAATATGTAATCGATAAATGGGAAACATTACTACCATAATTTCGAAAAGTGTCTGACACATTTACGTCAAATATTTACACAATGCTCTGATGAACATTCGGACAGACGTAGGGTAAATATTCTTAATATATAAATATGTATGTAATATAAAATAGGGAAAAATGTTTACCAAAAGTGTTAAAAATTGCTCGATCAATTTTGTTCAAATTTTTATACGTTACTGTAATAAATGTGTGGACACATACAGGCTACATATTTTAATGTATATAATATATACATATACAAATAAGATATATATTAGTGAAACATTATCAGCAAACAGGAACGTTGTATTTGTGGCTTACCAGGTTGTGAGTAGACCTACAACGGAATCAGAATCTTCACAAAAACACGTACAAGGTCAGAGAGAGAGGGTAATGGGAAATGGAGAGAAGAGTGGCAGGAAATTGATATAAAAAGCGGAAAGAAGGAGGTGAACAGGGAGAGGGGAGAGGAAGTGATGGACAGAAAAAGGAGGAAGGAGGTGGTGATGGTCAAAGAAAGGGCGAGGGGGAGGAGGACGGAGACAGGAGGGAGAAAAAGATTAGGACATGTATCCAATGCCCATACAAATCAGAATCGTGTACTTTATCTTCTGTCTCTTTTCCCCTTAACCAGTCTGAGCCAAGCAACGCGCCCCGGTAGCAGCTAGCAGTACATATAAAAAGGCTTCCCCTTCGCGCAAGTTGCACAAAAATTGTGTAGCAATAGAAAAGACATCTGAGCACCTTGTGTGCTTACACCACGCCTGGTGTTCGCAGATCTGCTCATGGGTGAAGGACAAGCAGAGCCAGCTGTACAACCTGGTGGAAGAGGTGCGCGACCTCATCGTCAAGGGACAGCTCATCTACACGGTGCGTGACCGCGACGTCGTAGTCACCGAACTCGCCGGTAAGTGCCAGCAAGGGTTACGTGCAGAACCCGAGTACGCGTGGTCACAGTGGAATTTGAATTGTAAGTAGGCTGTTTAGGTTTTTATATTGGTAACGCCACGTAGCGCTCTGTATGTAAATCTCTGACTGTGCTGTGCGAAATCCGTGGCTGGTTGGAATTGTTGTAATATTCGCTATTGTAGTGTTGGGCAGTTGGCTGTTAACAGCGCGTAGCGTTGCGCAGTTGGAGGTGAGCCGCCAGCAGTGGTGGATGTGGGGAGAGAGATGGCGGAGTTTTGAGAGCGGATGATCTGGACGTGTGTCCATCAGAGACAGTAAATTTGTAAGACTCGATGTCATGAACTGATGTATATATATATTATGATGACCTTTGAACACTATTAAGGTAAATACATTGTTTGTTCTTTTTTTTAAAAAAAAAATAAGACAAAGAAGACGCATGGAACATTCCATTTCACAAATCGTTAGAAAATTCAGTATTCCGAGATCCACAGTGTCAAGAGTATGCCGAGAATACAAAATTTCAGGCATTATATTTCACCACAGCCAACGCAGTGGCCGATGGTCTACACTTAATGACCGAGAGCAGTGCCGTTTGCGAAGAATTGTCAGTGCTAACAGACAAGCAACGCTGCGTGAAATAACCGCAGAAATCAACGTGGAGCGTACGATGAACGTATCACTTAGGATAGTGTGGCGAAATTTGGCGTTAATGGGCTGTGGCAGCAGACGGCCGACGCGAGTGGCTTTGCTAACACCACGATGTCGCCAGCAGCACCTCTCCTGGACTCATGACCGTATCAGCTGGATCCTATACAACGGGAAAACCGTGGCCTGATCAGATGAGCCCCGATTTCAGTTGGTAATGGCTGATGGTGGCCCAGACCCCACGAACCCATGGACCTAAGTTGTCAACAAGTCACTGAGAAGTTGGTGGTGGCTGCATAATGATGTGGGCTGTGTTCTCATGGAATGGACTGGGTCCTCTCGCGTTAGGAACTTGCTTATTAATAACAGTCAGGCTGTAACTGTTGGTTGGTGATATTTACTGACAAAATGCAACCTAACTCTAGATTGCGCACTTACGGCTATCCTGTGTGGTCGTTTTTTAGTACGACTTTAAAAGAGAGAGGGAGATTGTTAATAGATCACCGATGCGTCGGTTCTCGATTGTGTTCAGGAGACGTACGGATTGATTATGCGAAGGTGTTTTCTTAATTGACCTTTCGACCCAGATTGCCCTCGCACAATCAGAATCTTCGATGAAAATACCTAAGGGACCTATTTGAATATAAAAATGGAAATGAAAGCAAATTAGTTTAATTTCGCAAGAGAAAGATTAACAGATAGGAAGTTGAACACATTAGTGGTCTCCCAAATACAATCGAGACACCGCGATAAACAGCGAACTTGTAACAAAGCTCATATTGAAACGTCCCCTTAGAAAAATTATACATGACTGTGCTTAAACTGACACACAATATTTTCTAGCGCAACGCAATCTGACTTTCAATAATGCCTGCAAGAGAATGGCCCTGACTAAATTCACCTATACGTTTCTCAAATCACTTACCTCACAAAAATCTTCGTTACTCGAACTACTGCAATACAGCGAGCGCCACTACTGCCAGCGAAATAAAAGATTCAAACTACTGAAGGCACTTACTACTGATAGGCATAGTTAGCAAATGAAACATTTTGATAGAGAACAAACAATGTATTTATCTTAATACTGTTCAAAAGTCATTATATATATATATATATATATATATATATATATATATATATATATATATATATATATATACACTCCTGGAAATGGAAAAAAGAACACATTGACACCGGTGTGCCAGACCCACCATACTTGCTCCGGACACTGCGAGAGGGCTGTACAAGCAATGATCACACGCACGGCACAGCGGACACACCAGGAACCGCGGTGTTGGCCGTCGAATGGCGCTAGCTGCGCAGCATTTGTGCACCGCCGCCGTCAGTGTCAGCCAGTTTGCCGTGGCATACGGAGCTCCATCGCAGTCTTTAACACTGGTAGCATGCCGCGACAGCGTGGACGTGAACCGTATGTGCAGTTGACGGACTTTGAGCGAGGGCGTATAGTGGGCATGCGGGAGGCCGGGTGGACGTACCGCCGAATTGCTCAACACGTGGGGCGTGAGGTCTCCACAGTACATCGATGTTGTCGCCAGTGATCGGCGGAAGGTGCACGTGCCCGTCGACCAGGGACCGGACCGCAGCGACGCACGGATGCACGCCAAGACCGTAGGATCCTACGCAGTGCTGTAGGGGACCGCACCGCCACTTCCCAGCAAATTAGGGACACTGTTGCTCCTGGGGTATCGGCGAGGACCATTCGCAACCGTCTCCATGAAGCTGGGCTACGGTCCCGCACACCGTTAGGCCGTCTTCCGCTCACGCCCCATCATCGTGCAGCCCGCCTCCAGTGGTGTCGCGACAGGCGTGAATGGAGGGACGAATGGAGACGTGTCGTCTTCAGCGATGAGAGTCGCTTCTGCCTTGGTGCCAATGATGGTCGTATGCGTGTTTGGCGCCGTGCAGGTGAGCGCCACAATCAGGACTGCATACGACCGAGGCACACAGGGCCAACACCCGGCATCATGGTGTGGGGAGCGATCTCCTACACTGGCCGTACACCACTGGTGATCGTCGAGGGGACACTGAATAGTGCACGGTACATCCAAACCGTCATCGAACCCATCGTTCTACCATTCCTAGACCGGCAAGGGAACTTGCTGTTCCAACAGGACAATGCACGTCCGCATGTATCCCGTGCCACCCAACGTGCTCTAGAAGGTGTAAGTCAACTACCCTGGGCAGCAAGATCTCCGGATCTGTCCCCCATTGAGCATGTTTGGGACTGGATGAAGCGTCGTCTCACGCGGTCTGCACGTCCAGCACGAACGCTGGTCCAACTGAGGCGCCAGGTGGAAATGGCATGGCAAGCCGTTCCACAGGACTACATCCAGCATCTCTACGATCGTCTCCATGGGAGAATAGCAGCCTGCATTGCTGCGAAAGGTGGATATACACTGTACTAGTGCCGACATTGTGCATGCTCTGTTGCCTGTGTCTATGTGCCTGTGGTTCTGTCAGTGTGATCATGTGATGTATCTGACCCCAGGAATGTGTCAATAAAGTTTCCCCTTCCTGGGACAATGAATTCACGGTGTTCTTATTTCAATTTCCAGGAGTATATATATGTATATATATATATATATATATATATATATATATATATCAATCTACGGTATCCAATATTACAAATTTACTGTCTCTGGTGGACACACGTCCAGATCGTCCGTTTTCAAAACTCCGCCATCTCACTCCCCACATCCACCACTGCTGGCGGCTCACCTCCAACTGCGCAACGCTACGCGCTATTCACATCCAGCTGCGCAACACTATAATGGCCGACAACAATGCAAACTAGCCACAGACTGCACACAGCACAGCCAGTGATTTTCATACAGAGCACTACGTGGCGTTACCAATAAGAGAACCTAAACAGCCTACTTACATAGCCCCCATGCTCCCCACAAAAAATTTTACAAATTGTTTTGCGCACTGGCCAGTACATATTTGTTAAAATTTTTTCACAATTACAATAACAACGAAATCAAATGCACACACTTATTGATACAATGTTGGTCAAAAGCTAAAATTTTCTCACAGTCCATAAAGACAGTCCTGATCGTTCATCACAGTAAAATAGCAGTGTTTTTGTCAAAGTCTAAGCAGTAAAAGAAAATGCACACGGAAGTAGTGGATTTCCATGCAGTCTTGAAGAAGTAGTATTGTCCTTCCAACGGAAAGACAATGCTGACTCTTGACATGCAGACAGGTAATCGGCCACAACAGAGAAAACCCACAGCAGAGTCAGTCAAAGTTTTGAAGCGTATTGGTAGGTAGGTCATCACAGAGCAGACCCACTGCAGTCCTTGAAGAAATAATGGTACTGGTGGGCCATCAAAGACGCAGACCCACTGTAGTCCTTGTAGAAATGATGGTATTGGTGGGCCATCAAAGATGCAGACCCACTGTAGTCCTAGTAGAAATAATGGTACTGGTGGGTCATCAAAGGTGTAGACTCACTGTAGTCCTTGTAGAGATGGCCAGCAGCCATCTGTTGCAACTGTGCAGGTGCACAATCACCATCGAAGAGTCTTGCAGACAGTATAGCAAGTCCATAAACCACCACTTGTGCACTCACAAAGTTTTTGGAATTGTCCTTAGAACCAGCAATGCTGTTAATCAGTCCCTTGCTGAATTATTAACACACGTGCAAACACTAACAGCCCCCTTTTTTCTCGCATATTCTGTGTGTACTATGACCAACAAAAACGTGTGCAGTGAAATGAAACTTAATGTAAAGAACTGGAGTCTATACAATTATAAATTTACAACATAAGAATCCAATTACAAAGGTACAAAATACATCATTAAAGAACATAACAGTGCAGATAACATTTGTAGTAGTACAGGTTTTACAAAAGAATAGAAATAAACAGATACATCAGTGTTACAGCAATTATGACATAAGTAAATATATAAAATGATGAGAATAGTTTTTACAACATTAATTTCACACATGATCATTAAAACAGAAAAGAATAAATAATGTCTAAACATCTTTACAAAGAAATTAACATAGTATTTGAAAAATTCTACAACATAAATCTTATTAGCTAAACACATAAAGACAGGAAAAACACAAATTCACATAGTGTAATAACACAAAAATACAGGACAGGGTTTGTTTTCAGTGCGACATTTGGTACTGCAGTCCAACCCAAAACTTCATTCTGTAGATCTTTCCTCTTATTTCAACATTTGTTTCCGCCAGAAAAAATCATATCCAAGCATGCTTATTGTATTCTGTTCACATCCTCTTTCAAAAATAGTTTTTCTCCACTGTACACTACTTTTTTGGCCAAACCATTTTCTTATAGCTTCTCAATGCATTTCTTCCAAATCATCATAGTTAGTTTCTTATATCGTCTACCCTCTCTTAAGCTAACTTAAATCTACTGAGCTCAGATATATATACCAAGAGATGAGGCAATGCAGCAGCACATAACAAATTTATACAAACAGCAAGACCAAAAAAATGTAAATTGGCAAAGCAAGCAGCAGTAAATCTAAATTAACAGAGCAAATGCAACATTACAACTAATATGAGCCAATATGCAGCAACAAGAAAAATAAATCAGTAGTAAAACTGGCTTAACAGAGTAATACAAAGTGACATTTAGTAGCACTGTGCCTGGCAAACAGCAGCAGCAAATGCTATAACTTATACCTAAACATGACAAAGCTCAAGCAGAAAAAATATTACAGTAAATATGGCCATGTTTAATACCTATGTCACATCTTAACACTAGAGTGATGCATCACCTTGATTTATCTACGGAACAAGTTACCCACTCATTGTGGGCATAAAATATCTATATTAGTACATCTATTAAATTTTACTTTAACCAATGCTGCTGCAGCTAGAAACTAGATATTAAACGAAATGAGCAAATATACATATAAAGCAACATATGAAACGTCATTCACTATGCAAATGGCGTCTCCAAAGGCAAAAAAATCTCTCAACTAGAAAGACAATAGATGTAAAATGTTTCTCATCATTTCGTTAGGCATTTTAGTAAATATCATAAATTAAGAGCTCCACAGTGTAATCATATATTTTCAAGTTTGAGCGTGTTGTATTTGCGATGCTTTCTACAAAGAAATGTCAATAGCGAGGATAATGGCCTCTTTTTTTTTCTCCACCTAATGGCTTTCTTTTGTCACACGACTATCTCTCAGCTGGGCGCCCAAAACACATTACGTCAAGGTCACTTACCTTTCTTATGGAAATATTTACGACAGCAGTTTCCGCTACAGTGACAGTCTCATACAAAAATTTCACAGGTCAAAAATTTGCGTTACAAATGTGTAGAAACAAAATCCTATAAATATAACAGAGTCCAAAAATTTTTCGCCGGCATTGTGATACATTCACGCATATACACACATTTCATAACTCTTAAAGTACGATTCTTGGTTTCCAACATCCTTTTTCACAAACCAGAGTCCCTAACTTCTATTTATTATTCATATACATATAAACACGTAATAATGTTCCTCATATAGCATCAGCTTATTCATCCTAAACTTACCTCAACAGCATAATACACATCGTCATCGTAATAATACCATCATAACAGATCAATCACATCTCAGAATCGTCGCAGCTTCTTTCAATAATTTCAAGACATTCAATAAAGTCATCTACCTCAAACGTACTTCAAAAATCATGATCCCTTACCAAATACATCATTCAAAGCTCTCATGTTATCACAATGGTTCCAAAAAAGTATGAACAGTTCACAAAGTACAGACAAAATACAATTTCATGAGTGTGAAGTTATCCAACTGTGTAATTGCATAAACATCTGGCACTGACGTAGTAAAAAAATATTTGTTTCTCTGCTAAATAATCAGGTAGCTGTGTAATTCTGTGTTGGAGAAATATGATACTGATGTGTAAAGTTGTATAAGCAAATACCATATTAGCTAGGGCTCCTTGTACTTGCCACACACATGGTACACAAAGTAAGCATGTACCCCCCTGAGGATTAATGTAATTATACCCTCAGGTGTTACAGATTACAGTAATTATGTATCATGGAAAACCTTTGTATCATTGTAATTCAAAAATCTTTAAAAATAAATTTTTTAAGTACAAAATTAATCACTCAAATGCGTGTCCTTTAGCGCTAAATGTGCGTCTTGCCATAAGATAATTCTGTGGAAGTGTCGTAGTTATCGTCCTCTGTAAGCAAAGTTCTGCTGAAGTCAATGTACTCACCTCATCATAAACAAAAGTGAAATGCTATGCGTGTAGATATCGTAGTTATTACGTACATTACCGTGATCAAGAAAGTACTATACTGTAACTATTGTTGTGCTACGAAAAAGGCTGTCACATTGTCGCTATACTACGAAAATTACTACTAAAACATGTTTTACTTTGGAGAATGATACAGAAAAACTGTGCAGATATAAAACAGATACACCGCAAAAAGCAGCAATACAAATTGTGTCACATATTGGTAGCATCGTGATATAATCGTGTAGCTGTCAAAGAAACCAAATGCTAAGTTATCTATAATCTCACAGAATGTACTGCAAATCCAGAAAGTATTTTCAAGTAAACCAAAATGTTGCATTAAAATCTCATTAGCAGTACCTGTATATGTTCTAAGTATGTAAGCCTTATAGTCATTACGTAATCGTGCAACTAACAAGCAAGAATGTACACACACAATAACACTGTGTCGTCCGTTCACTATAACAATGCATTTGTAATTACTGTCTAAATATGTTCCCTAGGTTCTAGACTGGATAGTTCATTTTAAAACATAGTTGCATGTTAACAGCTTCTAAGTGTGACAAAGAGTACTAGTAACGTGAAGTGAAAAATTTTATACCAAAGACTAAATCAAAAAACAGATTAGCTCTCAATAAACGGTTTTACACATGAAATGTGGTGCAATCTTTTACCCTTTCTAGTACGCAGAGTTTCAACTCGAAAGCAATTATCATGCGGTATACATCGGTAAAGAATACTGGAATTTTTCTCAATGTTAGCGTCTAGGTTATTTTTCTCTGAGCCAGTCGACGCAGGTGGCTGCCTGCAGTGCGAGTCATTGTCTGTTTCTTTGTTGGCGCACGTCGTTACTAGGATTAGGGGACCTAACTTCTACAAATTCACCTTGTCGAGAGGGCCCTGACCTGTTTGAATCCCGCCAGTTCTGATGCAATTCAGGTCCATCGTTACGATTATACTGTCTGTCGTCATGTCGGTATATTCCATAATTTCTTTCTTGTCGGTCACCTGGTGGAGAATTTCTCCCTGAATTGTAACTGTACACTGAACTGTTGCGTCGGAAGTTATTCTGTCTCGCTTGATAATAATTGTTTTTGTTCCCATATTGTCTGTGTCTGTGGATATATCTGTCATATTCATTACTACGGAAATGCGATCTTTCTCTGTAAATATTATTATTCTGCCAACGGTTGTCATATGGCTGGTGTCTGTTTTGGTCACGATTTACGTTGTAAGAATAGCCTAGTCGTATCCAGTTATTATTTCTGTCATCGCAAAATTGTGACGGATGTGACCTGTAATTGTTGTGTTCCTGTTTTCGCGTTCCGCAATTGTCAGTGTCAATTTCTAATTATTGTAAGAGTCCCTGAAAAGCTTCAATGTCGTCTTTGCAACGTCCTGCCAAAATAATATGTCGTAAATGTTCAGGCAGTTTGATTAAGCAAATGCGGATGAGTTCTGAGGGGCTGTATGGGTTTGACAGGTACTGATGTCTTCGAAATATTTCACAAGACTGGAAAATTCAGATTGTTCGGAATGTTTCATCATTATGATGCTATGTTTTACTCGGTCTTGTGTAGCTTGAGACCAATATGCTGAGAGGAAGGCATGATAAAATTCTCCTTCACTGTGACAATCGTGAATGACCGATCGCATTCTTACAGCTGGTTCATTCTCTAAATAGCCACACATAAATTCTAATCTGTGCTCTAATGACCAGTTGGGAGGAAAACAATGACAGAATTGATGAAGCCACGCTTGTGGATGAATGTCGTTGCCGGAATTCTTAAATGTTTTGAATTTACGTTTAGTAATAAACAGCTTATAGTAAAAATCATCATGTCGACGAGTCGCATATCGGTCATTGTTACTTCGTTTCGGCGGTTCCATCTCAATATTCGGTGTACCTTGCCAATTTCTTTCATAATTTCCGAAGTACCCCGTGTTATTATTTTGTGGCTGTTCGGTATTTCTATGTCCCTCTTCCCGTATTGGAGCGCGAGAGTCCTCTGAAATACGTAATTCTTGTATTACCTGTGTCAGCTGATCTTGTACTTCCCGGGTTTCTCTTTGGTGTTGCGTATTAATTTGATTCTGATTTTGCTTAAATTTCCTAATTTGTTCGCACTCTTCTGTGTCATTAAAGACTACTGGTTTTGTGTCATTCAGATTATCATCTGCCTTCGTAGATAAATTATTTAGCTGATCCGAACTACTTTCTCTGATAATGAACTAATTTCCTCCATGTGTCTTTCTGAACCAATTTTCAGAGTATCTACTGTGTCCTTTAAGTTTTCCTGAGATTTTGCAAGTTGCGTAACCGAATCGGTAGATGCAACTAAGTCAATTTTAGCTTGCAAGGTCTCATGATTTTCATGAACAATAGTTTGTAGTTCTTTTATAGCTGCTTCGTGATTCTGTAATGCAGTTTCATGCCGCGAAAAAATAGGTTGTAAATGCTCACAAATTTGTGTTTTTACGTCATTACAGACTTTTTGACATTTCGATTCGACTGTATGTAACTCAGTCTACATTTACATCTACATCCATACTCCGCAAGCCACCTGACGGTGTGTGGCGGAGGGTGCCCTGAGTACCTCTATCGGTTCTCCCTTCTATTCCAGTCTCGTATTGTTCGTGGAAAGAAGGATTGTCGGTATGCTTCTGTGTGGGCTTTAATCTCTCTGATGTTATCCTCATGGTCTCTTCGCGAGATATACGTAGGAGGGAGCAATATACTGCTTGACTCTTCGGTGAAGGTATGTTCTCGAAACTTTAACAAAAGCCCGTACCGAGCTACTGAGCGTCTCTCCTGCAGAGTCTTACACTGGAGTTTATCTATCATCTCCGTAACGCTTTCGCGATTGCTAAATGATCCTGTAACGAAGCGCGCTGCTCTCCGTTGGATCTTCTCTATCTCTTTTATCAACCCTATCTGGTACGGATCCCACACTGCTGAGCAGTATTCAAACAGTGGGCGAACAAGCGTACTGTAACCTACTGCCTTTGTTTTCGGATTGCATTTCCTTAGGATTCTTCCAATAAATCTCAGTCTGGCATCTGCTTTACCGACGATCAACTTTATATGATCATTCCATTTTAAATCACTCCTAATGCCTACTCCCAGATAATTTATGGAATTAACTGCTTCCAGTTGCTGACCTGCTATTTTGTAGCTAAATGATAAGGGATCTATCTTTCTATGTATTTGCAGCACATTACACTTGTCTACATTGAGATTCAACTGCCATTCCCTGCACCATGCGTCAATTCGCTGCAGATTCTCCTGCATTTCAGCACAATTTTCCGTTGTTACAACCTCTCGATACATCACAGCATCATCTGCAAAAAGCCTCAGTGAACTTCCGATGTCATCCACAAGGTCATTTACGTATATTGTGAATAGCAACGGTCCTATGACACTCCCCTGCGGCACACCTGATATCACTCTTACTGTAGAAGTCTTCTCTCCATTGAGAATGACATGCTACGTTCTGTTATCTAGGAACTCTTCAATCACACAATTGGTCTGATAGTCAATATGCTCTTACTTTGTTCATTAAACGACTGTGGAGAACTGTATCGCCTTGCGGAAGTCAAGAAACACGGCATCTACCTGTGAACCCGTGTCTATGGCCCTCTGAGTCTCGTGGACGAATAGCGCGAGCTGGGTTTCACACGACCGTCTTTTTCGAAACCCATGCTGATTCCTACAGAGTAGATTTCTAGTCTCCAGAAAAGTCATTATGCTCGAACATGATACGTGTTCCAAAATTCTACAACTGATCGACGTTAGAGATATAGGTCTATAGTTCTGCACATCTGTTCGACTTCCCTTCTTGAAAACGGGGATGACCTGTGCCCTTTTCCAATCCTTTGGAACGCTACGCTCTTCTAGAGACCTACAGTACACCGCTGCAAGAAGGGGGGCAAGTTCCTAAAATCGAACTGGTATCCCATCAGGTCCAGCGGCCTTTGCTCTTTTGAGCGATTTTAATTGTTTCTCTATCCCTCTGTCGTCTATTTCTATATCTACCATTTTGTCATCTGTACGACAATCTAGAGAAGGAACTACAGTGCAGTCTTCCTCTGTGAAACAGCTTTGGAAAAAGACATTTAGTATTTCGGCCTTTAGACTGTCATCCTCCGTTTCAGTACCATTTTGGTCACAGAGTGTCTGGACATTTTGTTATGATCCACCTACCGCTTTGTCATAAGACCAAAATTTCTTAGGATTTTCTGCCAAGTCAGTACATAGAGCTTTACTTTCTAATTCGCTGAACGCCTCTCGCATACCCTCCTTACACTACATTTCGCTTCGCGTAATTTTTGTTTGTCTGCAAGGCTTTGGCTATGTTTATGTTTGCTGTGAAGTTCCCTTTGCTTGCGCAGCAGTTTTCTAACTCGGTTGTTGTACCATGGTGGTTCTTTTCCATCTCTTACGATCGTGCTTGGCAACTACTCATCTAACGCATATTGTACGGTGGTTTTGAACTTTGTCCACTGATCCTCAACACTATCTGTACTTGAGACAAAACTTTTGTGTTGAGCCGTCAGGTACTCTGTAATCTGCTTTTTGTCACTTTTACTAAACAGAAAAGTCTTCCTACCTTTTTTAGTATTTCTATTTACGGCTGAAATCATCGATGCCGTAACCGCTTTATGATCGCTGATTCCCTGTTCTGAGTTAACTGTTCCAAATAGTTCGGGTCTGTTTGTCACCAGAAGGTCTAATATGTTATCGCCACGAGTCGGTTCTCTGTTTAACTGCTCAAGGTAGTTTTCAGATATAGCACTTTAAAAAATTTCACTGGATTCTTTGTCCCTATCACTCGTTATGAACGTTTGAGTCTCCCAGTCTATATCCAGCAAATTAAAATCTCCACCCAGAACTATAACATGGTGGGGAAATCTACTGGAAATATTTTCCAAATTATCGTTCAGGTGCTCAGCCACAACAGATGCTGAGCCAGGGGGCCTATAGAGACATCCAATTACCATATCTGAGCCTGCTTTAACCGTGACCTTCACCCAAATCATTTCACATTTCGGATCTCCATCAATTTTCTTCGATACTATTGCAAGTAGTTAAATCTTCACATGTTTGTTCAAGTGAGGTGTCTAACTTTTGAAGATTTTGTTCCATTGCGTCTAACTGTTGCTGTGTTAGTCTCTGGTGTTGTTCCATTGTGTCTAACTTTTGAAGATTTTGTTCCATTGTGTCTAACTTTTGAAGCTTTTGCTGTGTTTGTCTCTGATTTTGTTCCATTGTGTCTAACTTTTGAAGCTTTTGCTGTGTTTGTCTCTGATTTTGTTCCATTTGTTGCATTAATTGCAATAATAATGTATTAGAGTCTGGAATCTGTTTCTCTATGCTTTTCGGCAGTGCATTTTCACAGGCAACATTCACATTTTGACAAGCAGAAAATGTGTCTTGACTCATTTGAGAAAACGGTGAGGACCCTAAACCTGGGTCTACAGTATTTGCAATATTGTGTTCTGTCATTTCGGATTCCTGAGGCGAGCTGTTGCCGACCGATCGATCGATAATGCTCCCCTGTTCACTATTTTTTTCACTGTCTACACCATTATTTGCCGCCTGCTCCATTCCCCTATGCACAATTACCAAATTACTACTTCGAATGTCTGTTAATTCATTACACAATGGTGCTGATAAGCTACCCTCGTCGTCACTATTATTTCTAAGTTTACTTTGGAGCCTAGTGTTACGTTTTTCACACGCCATTATTGTCACAATATTTCACACGATAACACAGAAAAGCACAATTTGAAGAGCAAAATAAGAAAACACATTAACATAGCACTGAAAATAATATCTAGTTAATTGCCACCGCAGCTGCGAAATACTTGGTGCAAATCTACATGCATGCCACAACTGTTTTACTGTACAACAATGAAAGACTGCAACTACAAAGGAGATTCTCTCTACAATTACGCGCTAGCAAGAAACAAAAGCTACACTAATTACACAAACTGCAAGAAAAAATCAGAAGATTCCGGTGAGGTATCCTCGGCTAGGGGTCGACATATGAAACGTCCCCTTAGAAAAATTATACATGACTGTGCTTAAACTGACACACAATATTTTTTAGTGCAACGCAATCTGACTTTCAATAATCCCTACAAGAAAATGGCCCTGACTAAATTCACCTATACGTTTCACAAATCACTTACCTCACAAAAATCTTCGTTACTCGAACTACTGCAACACAGCGAGCGCCACTACTGCCAGCTAAATAAAAGATTCAAACTACTGAAGGCACTAACTACTGATGGGCATAGTTAGCAAATGAAAGATTTTGATAGAGAACAAACAATGTATTTACCTTAATAGTGTTCAAAAGTCCATGATATCCAATATTACCAATTTACTGTCTCTGATGGACACACGTCCAGATCGTCCGTTCTCAAAACTCCGCCATCTCACTCTCCACATCCACCACTGCTGGCGGCTCACCTCCAACTGCGCAACGCTACGTGCTGTTCACATCCAGCTGCCCAACACTACAATGGCCGACAACAATGCAAACTAGCCACAGACTGCACACAGCACAGCCAGTGATTTTCATACAGAGCAATACGTGGCGTTACCAATAAGAAAACCTAAACAGCCTAGTTACAATATACAATTTGAACATCATTTTTTGTTAGTGAAAGAAAAGAATAAGAAGAAAATTACTGCATCGTAAGATATTAATATATTTTGAACAAACTGGCGTTAAACTTCTACACATTGACAAATAAACAATACATGCATGCCTTACATCTGATATTGCTTTTGTAAATGGCGCAGTCCAATAATCGCTGCTTTGTCAGTCCGTTTCTTCTTAAAATTAAATTTCCTTGCGTGTGAGTAAGTACATTGTATCCTCACCCGGGTTACCGAAATGTTTGTTCGTCGTTTCACATAGTTTTTACACAAAATAAAAATACAACTTGTAGCAGTGCTATGTAGTACGTCTTAACATGTCGGCGACCAAAAATACAAGGGATAATGAAGTCTCTTGAATATTTCTTAACAAAAGATAGATTGTTCTTTTTTCTGTTTCGCAGCTTCTTGCTATCAAGCGCTGCGGCAATGATTTTAAATACCTGCGCCCAGCGGGTCATAGTGTTTATTCAGAATATTTAAACGCTGGACGCGCGTTTTGGTATTGGCGAACATTTAAAAAAACTATTTCATCTCTTTACTCTCGCGCTGTGAGGCTTAGCATCTTTACGAACTTCAGCTCGTTGGCTGTCCTTTTCTTTAATGACAAATATCTCACATGCAAAGTAGCTGAAATCCAATAATATTACAGTCCTCAAGTCAAACTGAAACGATCATTGACTAGAAATGAATATTTTCGGCTATTTGGAGACCATTTCCTGCCATTCATCGACTTCATGTTCCCAAACAACGATGGAACTTTTATGAATGACAATGCGCAATGTCGCCGGGCCGCAATTGCTCGTAATTGGTTTGAAGAACGTTTTGAAGAATTCGGGAGTACGATTTGGCCACCCATATCGCCCGAATGAGTCCCATCGGCCATTTATGGTCATAGTCGAGTGTTTAGTTCGTGCACAGTAACCTTCACCTACAACACATCCGCAATTATGGACGGCTATAGAGGCAGTATGGACTTCCAGTGATATGTTGTGTCCGTGACCGAGCTGCTGCACTGCGCCGGGCGAAAGAGGTGCGACACGATATTAGGACGTATCCCATGACTTTTGTCACCTCAGTGTATGTTGGTAATATATTACGTGATATTCATGACTACCAGTAGTAAGAATATAAACCTTTGAAAGCTTTAAATAAAATAGAAAAGTATACAATTTGTTTGACTAATATTACCAAAGAGGAGTGGATTAAATATTTTAAAAACCTGTGGTATCATACTTACATGGGAGAGAAGAGAAGAAAGATCCATAATCAGAAGTAAACGCACTAGATGACCTAACAATGAAAGTACTAACAACAGCTTCGAAAACCACAAAAAATCGAAAAGCAACAGGTTTAGATGGAATTAATCCTAAGTTAATTAATTGTGGACGATTGTAACTACATCTAAAATTGTTACATTTGTTTAACCTATGTTGCCGGCCTGAGAGGCCGAGCGGTTCTAGGCGCTTCAGACTGGAACCGCGCGACCGCTATGTTCGCAGGTTCGAATCCTGCCTCGGGCATGGATGTGTGTGATGTCCTTAGGTTAGTTAGGTTTAAGTAGTTCTAAGTTCTAGGGGACTGATGACCTCAGAAGTTAAGTCCCACAGTGCTCAGAGCCATTTGAACAATGTTTTAACATATGTTGGAAGCAACAAGATGTAGCACGAAAAAGGAAGAAAACAAAAGCAATATCGACATATAAGAAAGGCGAAAGAATATATGTCAAAATGCTGAGGGATAAGCCTCTATGACGCAGCATATAGAGAACTTTAAACACAAGTCTAAAAACAGTAGCACAATGTTTGCTAGTGGAGGAGGAACAGGTTGGATTCATATTACAACAGTTTACTGCAAAGCAGAGAGACTTTAACAAAACAACACTTATTGGTTTTATAGATATTGTGAAAGTTTTGATAAAGTGCTTAGAGAAAAGTTATGCAGAATAGTGGGTACGGGCGTTACTCTTTACAGCTTATAGCAGCTATCAAAAGTCTGTATAAAGAAACGCCAGAAATCTTAGATGTAGAAGGCATATACACAGACACAATACAAGTACATAAAGAAGCTAGACAGGGATGTAGTTTATCCCGTACGCTGATCAATATTTGATGATGAAGTTTGCAGATTGGATCCTAAGATAAACATCGGAGTACAACTAAATAATTCGGTGCAACTAAAATCATTCCTATATGCTGACAAACTTACACGATTTTTTTCAAGATAAGATGATTTACAAACAGGAATTTATGAACTAAATAAAATATGAACCGGATATAATGCGAAAGTATCTTCTAGTAAATCTATGTCAATGGCATTTTGTAGAAAATATTCAGTGAGAAGTATCATAGTAGTTAGTGAAAAAAGCAATAGAAAAGATAAGATATTTTAGCTATTTTGGATGTAAAATATTGTATGAATACGAAGAACATATTCATATTTGGAAGTATCTGTGGAACAATTAACAGAACCTTAAAACATAAACCACAGAAAAAAAACACGAGTGAAAATATAACAGTTTCATGAAAGTGAATCGTGGGTATTGAATAAAAGACAAAAAACAAATACAAGGTGTAGAAATAAGATTTCTTAGAGCAGTGAAGGGATGTAAAAAAATAAAAATAAAAAAAACCTAATGACGATATCCGAAAGGAGTTGAAAATTTGGAAGGTGAAAGAAAAACTGGATGAAAAAAAAGAAATTGAATGAACAAGTACGGAGAATGGATCCAGGGAGATTACCACGTCAGATAAAAAAACTTTAAACCAGTAGGGAACAGATATCTTGGCAGACCGAGAAGAAAATGGAAACCATAATAAACCATAGTTGACCTAATACCGAAAGTACAGTATAGAAGACTGGTGACTGCGATGCCAGTAGGACGAGTTCCACGTGCTTATTTCCTCTCTGAATTCTCGTTAAGTGTTCCTGCTCAAAAGTGGAATGCCTAATCTCTGCATGCAGCTTGACTGTTATCTTTCTTGACGTTTTAATTGTTATAATTTTTATGATAATTTGAACGGTTATTGAGTGTTTTTCTATTGTTATTCATAATTCCATACATTCGGAAGTAAAAATAGCATTAATTTTTAACATTCCTTGTGAAACGAAATACGACTGTACATCCATGGGCGTGGCTCCCCAGGGCTGTTAGACAGCGTATTTCCGGAGCAGGAGGGGTGTGTCTGGGAGTGGTGGCACCCCGTTATCCGTACGAGGTATTCTGGGAGCGACGTCTGAGTCCTGTGCTTCCTGAGGATATTTTCGGCGTTACAGGGAGTTGCTTATTAGGAGCGGACACGTATACTGACAGAGGTCTCATGTTCCTGGCTGTCGACTGAGCTTTTCTGGTGCTATGGCCTGATGCACCTAGGATTATGAAGTGTCTCTCCTGGTACTCGTGTCTTCTCCGGTGTCTGTACAGCACCGGCGTCGTTTCGTTGTGACAGAGTGAAATGAGTGCCGATACTGTCAGACTCTCTAGCAATTTGCCGGAAGTGTCGAACTTTACACTCGTTTGCATTCCAAACGACGTTTGAATGTTGTCGTAAACAGCTATGTTCTCTTCATTCATCAGTGGCAGCATCAAGAATTAAATCATTTCCTAGTTGTTTCTCCCTCTCAGAAGTATTACTATAACCAACCCATATTCGGTAGCCAACGCTCTACTTTTCCGTATTATTGTTTGTACTTCAGCAGTGTCCTTAGTATTCTGGCTCCATCCATTTTTGCCCCAAGTATATTCGAATTGTGACTCTATTTTGCTTTTTCCTTGTCCTGGTTGAATATATTTACTTCTAGTTCGATATTTTCTTTTCGCTTCGTATATAGTAATCCTAATCCGCCCATTCTTTTGGAGAGCTCATATCTTTTACAACATTTACATCCATAGAGCAATTTCGGTTTTGTTAATTTATGCAATTTAAGCATCGTCTGACTTGCTATCCCCAAAGCTATACTTGATGTGTCACATAAGGAATAAACTTTCCTCTTCTCTCTACTGATGTTAACGTTGAACGTCTATTTAATCTCGTAAACATGATATAACGGTTTGTATCATTGTTTGACTATTAAATAGCTATCTTATCTCTCTCTCCTTTTCGTTGAGTGCCTATATTCTGGTCTTTACTGTGGAGATATTCATATTATAATCATTCACTGTCACACGCAAGTACAGACCCCGTTTTTCTCTTCCTCATATTCGGTTAAAGCCACTGAATAAAGACAAAAAGATATTAGTAATTTTGAAATCCGTGAGTAATGAAGTTGACTATTTGTAGGCAACATCATCCACAAAATATTTAAAATATTGAGAGAAAATGTATAACTTAATATCAACTTTTGTCGTACCACCACGTGAAACTCCTTATAGTTGCGTACTTTGTTGATAAAATAATTATGCCCCTCATTGTCGATGATGGACTATTTCATCGTTTATATTGTTTTTGTGTGAATTTAATTAAGCACAATGGATTGAGACGCCAGTATTAGTTTATTATTGTCGTTTTTCCAAAGGTATTTTTGAATAATAGTAATGAAATCATGTTACGGAATTCGCATAAAGCGTCAACTTCCGTTAATGTTTCAATCTTTGGCGACATGCCCCACTTGTGAATTACTGTTCAACATGCTTCCTTTCAAATACTTCCTCCAACCGAATGTTCACGATCGGCAGCACCTCAAGATTATACGTTAACGAGTGCCTTGTTGGCGCGTGTTCAAAAACAAGCAACCGCAAAACTCATTTAATCGTTGAGTTCAGAGGCACCTAACCACACGTTGTCGCAGAGGCTGCATCTTTTCTCGTATCTATCGAGATGCAGCAACAGTGTTAAGTTCGGACGTATATAATTTACACAACTCTTACTAAAAGACCAGGAAATCCTTGTCCAGCAATATCTGAAATAACTTCACAATATTTATCTTGTCGACAACTTCCTTATAATCAATTAAAGCGACTTAACTTGGTCATTTCATAGTGAATATACAGTCAGTGAACTGTCAGTTTTAAAAACCATTTATAAGTAGTTCTGCCATCTCGTACATATGTCTTTCAGTTATCATGATAGGAATTTTGAATACTGTGCGTAATCGGCTTAAGCCTTTGTGCTTTAAAGCTTTCATTTTGTCACCGTTCTTAAATACTGTACACATTTCTACAACATTTTAATTCCCAGGTACAAATCCGAGCGCCCAACTGCTATTTAAGAAACTCAGCAATAATATTTTAAGGCTCGGTAATGCTTGCTTAAACAATTTAGAACTTATGAGACCACACTCTGAATTCCTCTTTTTATAATATTGACATCATCATCATCATCAGCCAGTTCAATCATTAAATGATGTGGCCTCTTCGAGCCGTGGATTCAGGTAGGCTTTCAGCAGTCTTCTCCAAGTGGGACGGTCTTGGGCAGTTCTCTGCCAGGTGTTACCAGCGATCTTCTTGATGTCTTTGTCCCATCTGTCTGGTGGTCTTCCTCTAGGACTCCGGTGCTCTCTCGGACTCCACTCCAGTACTAGCTTCGTCCATCTGTTGTCTTTTCTTCTTGCGACGTGGCCAGCCCACTGCCATTTCCAGGAACCTACTGTCTCTAAGATGTCATTAACCTTCGTCACAGACCGGATGTCATCTGCCCTTTTCCTGTCCTTTCTTATATAGCCCAGCATTGATCTCTCCATGGCTCTCTGTGCTGTCCTAAGTTTCCCTTTTGTAAATGAGTTCAATGTCCATGTCTCGCAGCCATACGTCATCACAGGAAGAATGTATTGATCAAATACTGCTTTCTTCAGATTTACTGGCATTTTTGATCTGAATACTTTTGAATTCTTCCCAAATGCTTGCCAGCCAACCTTGATGCGTCGATAGATTTCTGGCTTTATGTTTCCCTTCACATTTATAATCTGGCCTAGGTAGACATATTCACTGACCTCTTCTAGTGGACTGTCCTTGACTTTCACATCTCCAGCTGGGACCCATTTGTTGGACATTACTTTTGTTTTGGAAAGGTTCATGTTCAAGCCAACCAGCTGACATTCCGATGCAAGATTTGTAACTAAGTTTTGGAGCTCTGCGAAGTCTTTGGCCGGTAAGTCAATATCATCAGAAAATCTCAAGTTGGTAAGCCTTCTTCCATTAATTCCCTTACCTTCCCAGCTCGGTTTTGACATAGCCATTTCCAATACAACAGACAACAGTTTTGGGGAGATGGGATCGTCTTGCTTGACACCCCTAATGATGCGGAATTCTTGAGTTGATTCGCCGATGTTAACATAAGATGAAGAATTCTCGTAGGTTTTCCTGAGCACTTCAATGTATGCTGCTCCCACTCCTTGCTCACTCAAAGCTTGGAGGACAGCTACGTGGCTAACGGAGTCAAATGCCTTTTCAAAGTCAACAAAGGCAACGCAGAGAGGCAGTTGGTATTCATTCGCTCTGCTTATGACTTCACTAACGGTCAGAATGTGGTCAATAGTGCTAAAAGTGCTTCGGAATCCTGCTTGTTCTATAGGTTGGGCTGAGTCTAGGGTGGAACTAATTCGGTTTAACAAGATCTTTGTGAAAATTTTGTACAAAATTGAGAGCAAGCTGATAGGACGGTAGTTTTTAATATTGTGAATACTTCCGTTCTTGTGTATCAAAATAACCTTAGCCTTGTTCCACGATAGTGGGATTGAAACATAGTGCAGGCAGGAAGTAAATACTTTTGCCAAGTGATTTATTGTTACCTCTCCTGCCAGTTTGAGGATGTCAACGCTGAGCTCATCATCACCCGGCACTGTTCCCTTCTTCATGCTATCTAGAGCACATTTGACTTCCGATGGGAGTATATCTGGAACACTAGGTACATCATTTAATTTAGATGCACTCAAATTTTCCCTTGGATTGCTATACAAATTGCTATAAAACTCTCTGATGAACTTCAAAACCTCCTCCTTTTCAGTGATTCGACTGTCATTTCCATCGAGTGCGATAATCTGCTTTTTACCGATTGTGAGTTTGCGTTTGGCTGACATTAAAACTTGTCTTGTTCTCCAAGCTTGCTCGTAAGGTGTCTTCAGTGAATTTCTGTATGTCAGTTTTCATTTCTCTTCGCACTGCCTTACATAGTTCGGAATACGCTACCATGTCACGATCGGTTTGTATTTTCATTTCTCTCCTTTGTTGTAAAAGGGTTTCAGTTTTGGCACTAAATTTCTTTGGTTGTTTATTTTTTTGGCATAGGCCACAGACTTCTTGTGCACTTGAAACAATCATTTCCTTCAAATCACCATCTTTAATTACGTGTAACTTGCTTTGGAGGACTTCTTGGAATTTCGAGGAATGTTCTTCCAGGTTTTTGAGGTTGATATAATGGGGGTTGCTAGTCCCCCATCGGGCGCCTCCCCAGGTGGCGGATAGGGGAAAGCCTCTCAGATATGGGTGGCACCGGGGAACTGAAATACCCGGGGTGGACCAAAACTAGCAGCGTGGTGGCGTCTGTACTCTAGTGGAGCGGCCTACCAAAGGCGTCTGTACCCCATGTCAGGGGCGGCCTGGAAATTATATCGCCAATCCGTTCTGAAGCAAGAGTGGTGATTATGCTTCTCAACTTCGAGTTATGTGGTGTGACATTAATGTTAAATTTTCCGGAGTAATAGCCCCACAGTCGGATCTCCGGGTGGGAGCAACTATGATGTCCCAAACACCAAGTGGTGCTGAGAAGAAGATACAGACTCTTCAAGTCTGTACATATAACTGTCGCTCTCTAATAGGCAACGACAGACTAGAAGAAATCGAGAAAGAGCTTACAAAAATCAACTGGAGTATTGTTGGTTTAAGCGAAGTACGCCGAAAAAGGGAAGACTGTCTCCGTTTGCACCCTGGCAACTTGTTTTACTTTTGTGGCGACCCAGAATGAAGACTCAATGGAGTTGGGTTCTTAATCAACAAGAATATTGCTGATAGAGTATCTGTCTTAGAAGGAACTTCCAGCAGGACAGCTCGAATGGTCCTGAAGGTGTCGAATAGGGATAAAATACAGATTGTTCAGGTGTACGCTCCCATCTCAAGTCACCCTGACGAAGAAATTGAATCCTTTTATGAAAGTCTGGATAGCACCTGTAAAAAAGGTAGCGATTGTCACTTCCAGATGGTCATTGGCGATTTCAATGCAAAAGTTGGCACCAAGAAACAAGGCGACACAGCGGTGGGCAACTATGGGATTGACGACCGAAACGATAGAGGTGAGAGATTAGTCCAGTTCGCTGAGTACACCAGTATGTCCATCATGAATACGTTCTTTAAGAAGCACCCTGACCGAAAATGGACTTGGAGGAGCCCAAATTTCAGTGTCAAAAATGAGATAGACTTTATTCTGTCAAACATTCCGCAGATTGTAAAAGACGTGTCAGTGCTAAATCAGTTCAACACTGGCAGTGATCACCATCTTGTGAGAGCAAGGGTCGAACTCAATGTAACAAATGAAAGGAATACGGTCTAGCGTGAACCCGTCTTTTTCCAGTTTTTTCACATCTCTTAGTATAGGGTATATTCTCTCTCGTCTGCCATGAAGATCACTTTGTCATTTATCTAAGCATCTCAAAATTGTCTTTTATTTCCTTCTATTCTTGCTGTACCAGTACCACATTTATAAATACTTTTATCTTAATGGCCTATTGCCACAACTTTGTTTATTTCAATAATTTGAACAATCTCCTCACTCCACTGCTTCAACTGCGTATCTGAAATTTCAAAATGTAATACAGGCCCATAATATACTGCGCAGCTCAGTGGACACCTGAGACAATTGGAACAACCAATGTGAAAACGTAACTTTGATAGCACAATTCAAAGACGTATCTAATGCATCATAAAAAATACGTATATCATATCTACCGCTCTTCCTTTTGACTATATAGGCGTCTCACCTTTACGGATCCCTTTCCCCCACAGACGTGTGTGAAAGGAATGATACATATTACTGAAATGAACCGAGTAGGATTCTGGCAATACAAATGTGATTAAGATTAAATGATTTCTCACTGAAGAAATCAATGTAGTGTGAAGCCCTGTCTTATGACAATCAACGCTTCCAATTGTCGCTATGTAGAATCATGGGAGACATGCCTATCTTTGTGTGAAACTTCTTCCGCTCGATTCGTATGGGAACCCATACATTATCGACGTTATTGCCAGAGTACCTTGAGTACCTTCATGAATGACCTGTTGAAGGGAGATTATGTAGATGGGGGTAGCTGAAATGTTTGGTGTTTCCAAAGTCATCGAATCGAAGATTTATACGGTATACACAGAGAATGCGGGAAAACATCATCCGTTAGATCACAACGCAGAAGAAAGGAAGTGTTTGTTGAGCGATCGTGACAGACGGTCATTAGAGAGGACTATGACGGAAGATAAGAGGACGACACTGAAAAAGTTACTGCAGAACTGAAAGTCACACCGCGAACCCTGTCATCACTAGAACAACACGAAGGGAGCTACATAAACTAGGCTGTACAGGGATCGCTGAAATTCCAAAACTCACATATCAGTCATGGAAATTCCCGTAACAGGGAAACGTGGTGAAGAGGCTAAGAAACCTGATCTGTGGAGCAATGGAAGAAAGTCATTTGGGCCGATAAGACTTGTTTCACACTGTTTACAACTTCTGGCCGAGTTTAAGTCTTGCGTACGCTGTCCCAAGCCTACGATGCGGAATGCTTGCTGCCGAGAGAGAAACGTGGTGGGGGTACGGTGATAATTTGGGCAGCTATATTGTGGTAGTCCATGGGCCTCATAGTTATTCTATTAGATCTCATTACTGCCAACGACTATGTGATCATTCTGGCTGATCAGGTATATCCCATGGCATAATAATTGTTTCCTGAGGATGATGCTGTGTTCCAGGATGACAGCACCCCTGTTCACGCAGCTCGTATCGTCCAGGACTGGTTTTGTGACCATAAGGATGGATTGGCGCATCTGCCCTGGCCGCCACAGTCACCAGAATCAAATATTAACGATTTTTTATCATCTATATTTCAGGAAGGTGCCTGATCGTTATCCACCACCACCATCGTTACCTGAACTTGCCACCTATTCGCAAGAGAAATGATACAAGATTTCTTAGAAAACCATACAGGTGCTGTATTTATCCGTTTCGAGACAACTGAAAGCTATTTATAGTGCCAACGGTTTTCCTGTACCGTACTACGCGTGGTAACGTGTTGTGTTTTTTGATGTTCCCATATTTTTATCCACCTCCTGTATCTTTCCCGACAATCGTAATAATCGCCCTGTCACGAGTCTGAACAACTTGACTCCATTCTAGACTCTTTACGTCCTCTTAGAGCGACAGTAAGCAGTTGGTTGGCGGTGTTGCAGGAGACAAGGGCCGCTACGTTACAAGAGCAACGATGGAGGGCAGCAGTCCCATGGTGATGGTGGGCAACAAGCTGTGCTTCGCCTCCCGGACGGGCACCGACATCTGCGTCCACGAGAACAGCAAGGAATCGCGCTTCAAGCAGCTCAAGCAGTTCAAGGTCAGCACTGTTCCTCATGACTCGCTAATCATAATATTGAACTGACGATGTCACTAATACGACTATACTGATACACAGCAAGTCACCTTACCGTGTGTGGCGGGGAGCACTCCTGTTACCACTATCTTCCACCGCCTCCCCCCCCCCTTTCCCTGCTTCATTCGCTAATGGAGCATGGGAAGAATGAAACCACCGTATCATCTCTAATTTCTTGCATTTGGCGCTGTTGTAACTGCGCGCGAGACGTATGTCCGACTCTTCCCCGAAAATGCCCTGTCGGAATTTCAACAGAAATCATCTTCGTGATATACGGTGTCTCTCTTGAAGCATCGGCTAATCGAAGTTGACCATCTCCATAATGCTCTCGCACCACCTAAACTATCCTGTCATGAAACGCGCCGCTCTTTGTTGGTTATTGTATATTTCTTCTATTAATCCAACCTGGTAAGTGTCCCAGACTGATGAGCAATACCTAAAAAGCGACCCAACAAGTGTTTTGTAAGCCTTAAGATTTCTCCAACGAATTTCTTCCTAGTTTCTTTTATGTGGTCATTCCACTTTAAATCGCACCGAATGGTTACGCCTAGGTATTTTACAGTAGTATTTTACAGTTTCCAGTGACTTGTCGTCAATAGTGTAATCGTACAGTAGTGGATTTCCTCGCCTCTTTACGCCGACTATGTTACATTTATTACGTTCAGGGCCAACTTTCAGTCACTGCACCTGTCACGCCTTCCTACAATTAGTAACAGTTTTCTGGCGTTATTACGTTCTTATCGACAGTCGCATTATTTGCGATTAGTCACATGGAGACTACGACGTTATCCACTACATCATTTATATATATTGTAAACAGAAAAGGCTGCAACACAATTCTTTTGAGTATACCTGAAACTAACTTTACATCTGTTGATTTTCTTCCGTTGAGAGCACCGTATTGAATTCTATCTTTAAGGAACTCCTGAATCCATTCTCACATCCGCTCCGATAGTAGGTAAGCTACTAATTTATTTACTAACCGTCAGTGTGAAACAATATCTAATCCCTTCCTGAAGTCAATGAACACGCTATCGATCTGGGTGCCGTTGTCTACGGCGCCCTGGGTGGATAGGGAGGGCTGAGTTCCGAAAGATCTTTGCCTGCGGAATCCACGTTGAGTGTTATAAAGGAAATTTTCGTTCTCTAAAACCGTCATGCTACGTGAACATAAAATATGTTCCATAATTCAACATGAGTTTGTCAGTGATACAGGCCCTTTGGCAATGTACATTTGTCCTACAACCCTTCTTAGAAATGGGAATGACCTGTGCTTTTTTTTCCCAGTCGCGAGGTATCCTTCAACTGTCACGAACGACTGTTCATTGCTAACAAATTGCATACCTTTTGCTTTCATTGTGTCATTATCAGACTGGTACGCCTTTCACCGTGCTCATAACCTCTGGCGTGGACCAAAAATACAGTGTCATTAGGATGCTCACTCTGTGAATTACACTGTTTTGACTCCGGAAACACCAATCATCCGTCTCTGAATTCCAACTTGTTTAAATAATTCGCTGAAAGTGATACCAGAAGCACTCTCCGCTATACACCGTAAGGAACATGGCATTAGTCTGTGCGCTGCTACCAGCTACATTTTGCAGCTCATGGTCGAACAGAGCTGATCTTCACAGATCAGATGTTCTCCACCAAAAATGTGTTTTCTTTTAATCAGTCCTCTGGTTTGACGCGACCCGTCTTGATATGCGTTTTTGCGACAACGTTTCCATCTCGCCACAGCACTTATGCCCACAGATCTCAAGTATTTATTTTACACACTCAACTTTCTGTATTTCCCAACAACGGTTGTCCTTTGTGATTCGCCTACTGCTTTCACCATAAGAATAAACTTGATGTAAACATTACACTATGTATTATTCCATATTTTCTGGACTGTCACTTGATTTCGTTTCACGTGGAACGGAAACCGAGTTGTCTTGAAATCAGTCACGTGCGATAGTAAGGACAAGTTTTTACTATGTGTTACGAGCATGTCGGCTCGACGATACTACGAGACAACAGCTTTATCGGCACGTTTAATTTGGACAGCACTGACCAGACAGCTTGTCCAACTTACCACCAATAAAGTGAACAGTCGCAGTTAAAACGTGGAAAGAGACGAGCTCAAAAAAATGTAGCTTAGAATGTCATTTAATTTCCAAACAGAATGAAATAATATACAGCAAAACTCCGGCAATGCGCATCTTAGAGGACCAGATGGGTAACAGAGCATGGTCTCTTTCATACATAACATAGTACTGTGAGTATAAACAAGTGATGAAAATTCTTAACTTCAACACAGAGTAATTTTTCTGCTTCAGCAATGTGTGATATAAAAGTATATTGCAGGGATTCCATCGTATTGCTAAATTTTGAAGCCCGTCCGTATTACTCACAGTCAGTCATCTCGTAATCTCTGAAGTTCCCCCATATCCGAATCCGAGGAATCCACTTAACTACTGGATCTGTTGTCTGCTACATCGCATAGATATTTCTTTATTTAAGATAACCAATTTTGACAGACTTTGTTGTCATCTTCAGCTCTTAAAACTCTTTTTGTTATGAAACGTGTTCATTTTACGTTGGACCTCACATCAAGTTGTCACGTGAATAAAAATCAACACATTATAAAACATTTGTCACAACTAAAATATTTAAAAACATAAAGCATCTTGTGCAAATGACCATGTCCATATATAAATCACTCACAGATGCTTGTTGCGTCGGAAAAACACAGTTCACAGTACAAAAACTGTTTACATTAGCTGGGTATATTCTCACATATGTCTAGCTTATGTACACTGATGTGCTCCTGTGTACTGTGTTTTTTGCGATACAACAACAATCATATATATATATATATATATATATATATATATATATATATATATATATATATGAGACTCTCGCCGGTGGCGACACCTACAACGTGCTGACATGAGGAAAGTTTCCAACCGATTTCTCATACACAAACAGCAGTTGACCGGCGTTGCCTGGTGAAACGTTGTTTTGATACCTCGTGTAAGGAGCAGAAATGCGTACCATCACGTTTCCGACTTTGATAAAGGTCGCATATAGCCTATCGCGATTGCGGTTTATCGTATCGCGACATTGCTGCTCGCGTTGGTCGAGATCCAATGACTGTTAGCAGAATATGGAATCGGTGGGTTCAGGAGGGTAATACGGAACGCCGTGCTGGATCACAACGGCCTCGTATCACTAGCAGTCGATATGACGGGCATCTTATCCGCATGGCTGTAACGGAACGTGCAGCCATGTCTCGATGGTTCAAATGGCTCTGAGCACTATGGGACTCAACATCTTAGGTCATAAGTCCCCTAGAACTTAGAACTACTTAAACCTAACTAACCTAAGGACAGGATTCGAACCGGCGACCGTTGCAGTCCCGCGGTTCTGGACTGCAGCGCCATGTCTCGATCCCTGAGTCAACAGATGGGGACGATTGCAAGACAACAACCATCTGCACGAACAGTTCGATGACGTTTGCAGCAGCATGGACTATCAGCTCGGAAACCATTGCTGCGGTTACCCTTGACGCTGCATCACAGACAGGAGCGTCAGCGATGGTGTACTCAACGACGAACCTGGGTGCACAAATGGCAAAACGTCATTTTTCGGATGAATCCAGGTTCTGTTTACAGCATCATGATGGTCGCATCCGTGTTTGGCGACATCGCGGTGAACGCACATTGGAAGCGTGTATTCGTCATCGCCATACTGGCGTATCACCCGGCGTGATGATATGGGGTGCCACTGGTTACACGTCTCAGCCACCTCTTGTTCGCACTGACGGCACTTTGAACAGTGGACGCCACATTTCAGATGTGTTACTACCCGTGGCTCTACTCTTCATTCGATCCTTTCAAAACCCTGCATTTCAGCACGATAAAGCAAGACCGCATGTTGCAGGTCCTGTACGGGCCTTTCTGGATACAGAAAATGTTGGACTGCTGCCCTGGCCAGCGCATTCTCCAGATCTCTCACCAACTGAAAACGTCTGGTCAATGGTGGCCGAGCAACTGGTTCATCACAATATGCCAATCACTGTTCTTGATGAACTGTGGTATCGTGTTCGAAGCTGCATGGGCAGCTGTACCTGTACACGCCATCCTAGCTCTGTTTGACTCAATGCCCAGGCGTACCAAGGCCATTATTACGGCCAGAGGTGGTTGTATTGGGTACTGATTTCTCAGAATCCATGTACACAAATTGCATTAAAATGTAATCACATGTCAGTTCTAGTATAAGATATTTGTCCAATGAATACCCGTTTATCATCAGCATTTCTTCTTGGTGTAGTAATTTTAATGGCCAGTAGTGTATATATAAGTCATTTGCACAAGTTGTTTTATGTTTTTAAATATTTTAGTTATTTCAAATCTTTTATAATGTGCTAATTTTGATCCGCATGACAACTTGGCGTGGGGTCCAACGTAAAATGATCACGTTTCACAACACAAAAATTTTTAAGAGCTGAATGTGACAGCAAAGTCTGTCGAAGCCGGTTGTCTTAAATAAACAAATATTTATGCGGCCTAGGCTGTTGAATGCTTTTAGCAAGTAAAAAAAATGGCTCCTTCGGTATTTCAAAGTAAGAAAATTCAGTCTTGCTATTTCTTGCGACAAATCCCTAACTTGGATCCAGATCAGTTCTGTTGGTTGCAAATTGGAGTGGAACGGTAGCAAGTGTAAAATGGTTGCATTTGTACTGTGTGCCCGATGAACTGAAGTCTATTGTTTTCCATGTTCTACGACGTTAATCACTCTGATCTGTATGAGACCACATCTCTATAAATAAAGAGTATCTGATTCTTCACTTCTGTCCCACTATTTAGTTTGTAGTGTTTTCTTAATTTAAACTATTTTTATGAACAGTCTTTTATAAAATATCGATAAATATCTAACGAAATCTGGAATTTTGCATGTGATATATAATTAGAAACAAGAACACGTGCAATTTTCGTAAAATATGATAATTAGACATTTGTTACTTAGCATATATTTGATAATTTTTGTATTTAGATGATGCAGGTAGTCTTTGTTTTCTCATTCACAGGGAAAGAGTAAAATTTATGACTCTCGATTTTGTTCAGGATTTCTTGAGTAACTCGTGCGAAAGGATGCCTCCTTTTCCATTGACTTAGTCGAGACCTGGAGATATACATGTGTCTTACGTTTGCATTCCACACCTACATATTTACTGCTGAAAGTGATATCTGAAAAATGCCAGAAATTTGGTATACAATATGATAAAATCTGTGGGCATGGAGTCTTCCAGCCACATTCATCTCTCGCTATACCTTAAACCTATTTTCACTACAGTTCCATTTCCTGAGATCCTGGCCAATTTTCATTAACTGTTATCTGAAAATCATCTCAGTACCATTGCCCAATTTCGACGATATTTCGGTAGCGTGAAGTGTTATCTTCAGAGTGCTACCAAGATGAAGAGAAGATGATAACACTTCTCGTTGTCAAAATATTGCAACAAATCGGTGATGAATACTGCTGAATATCACAGAGTAGTTCAGAACCGTCCTACATCTGGAAAATTATTACCTCTAATATGGTTCTACTTTATTTTCACAAAAATTGTTCACGTTTTCAGGATACTGCGCTTAGTTGCGGACTGCGAGTGTCTAAGTAAATTCTTTTGGTACATTCAGCACATCTTCAAGGTGACATGAATACTACAAATTCTGATCTCGTGTGGTGAAGGGAGCCATTTTATCACGTAGCAGCATAATTACTGTCTGTTCAATGCCTTCATTAGTTTCTGAGAAAAACAGACAGTCCGATCAATAGTTTGCTTGGTTGTCTTAACACGGAAGGCGTCGCCTACATCGAAGGCGTAATTCATGGTACTGATGTGTACTCTAGAGTTGTAGCACACTGACCGAAGAGCCTGTCACCAGCTCTCCCTTCTGAGGGATTCAACAGGCGGGAAATGAAGAAAAAAACTGAGTACGTATGCGATGTGTCGAAACTTATTTCAGGAGACTCCTCATTGACAACAAACATAATGTTTTCTCTCACAGTACAAACTGAGGACCGAGAAAGTCAGGGGAATTGCGGAGGAAGGGTCATTCATTTTATTTCAAGGCTGATATATCACAGGAAAAATAAAGAATAATTCTAAAAAAAAAAAAATGCAGCAGCTGTCAATGCTGCTATGTAGCATGAACGAATATCGGTTTTGCTCTGCCACGTTCATCCATAGACAGTCGTTTATGTTTAAAATTACATTTAGCTTTCTCTGTACAAGGATGTTTGTTGTTTTTGATTGTGGCAAAATCTACCTAGGCTGGTGGTGCCCTACAGCAAAAACTATGTAAAAATGAACAAATTTACTGCAGTTGGGCCTAAAAATTAATTCAATGTAAACAGCTTAGGAAGATTAGAACTGAGTTTGTTTTATGTTACTTACGCCGAACATCCTGCATCATTTTAAAACACTACTGATTGCTTTTGAAGAAGTTCATATACCCCGAAATAGTGAGCAAGAGTAAACACCTTTCTGCATTTCGAATGCGACAGTGTAGACAATGTAGAATACTAAAACCACACACACACACACACACACACACACACACACACAGATCTAAATATTTCGGCCACACTGATGCTTAAACACAAAGCTGGAGATTTACGAAATCTGTCAAAGAAGTCGCACCTGGAGTGTACAAGTATTTCAGTACACTTATTATACGTTGAATGAGTATTAATTATAACTAGCATAAGCAATTAAAAACGTTTTATCCTTAAAATATTATGGAAACATACCAGGTGTACAACTTCGCCTCTGCCGTTTGCCGATAATTGGCGACAACGGAAGTATCGGTCGGAAGAAACAGATCGTAGACGTCAGGCATTCAGCTTGGACCTCGGTCAACATAACCTCATTCAAACATTAGTCGATTTGTGTCTGCATCATAAAGTTGTTCTTGATTGAAAATGTCAGTTTACGAGCCTGATTCTCGTCATTTGCGGGAGGTGTTACTGTTTTGTTTCACTATGAAGGAAACAGCGGCTGAGTCTCGTCGAATGCTCTCTAGTACATATGTTAAGGACGCTATTAGTGAAAGAAAGTGTCGTGAGTGATTTCAACGCTTCAAGAACGGCGATTTTAAAGTCGTAGACCGGCGTAGTAGTGGAAGAGAGAATGTTTTCGAAGATGCAGAATTGGTGACATTGCTGACTGAAAAGTCGCGTCAAACTCAAGACGAATTGGCACGATTAGTGGGAGTGACACAGCAAGCCATTTCAAAACGTCTCAAGGCTATGTACATGATTAAGAAAGAAGGAACTTGGGGTCCCGTGTGAGCTGAAACCAAGAGACGTTGAACGGCGTTTGCCTGTTTGTGTACAGTTGCTTCAGAGGCAAAAACGGAAGGGATTTCTGCATCGCATTGTGACCAGGGACGAAAAATGGATTCATTACGATAACCCTAAACACAAAACATCCCAGCCACGCTTCCACGTTGGCGGTCAAACCGAATATTGACGGCTCCAAGATCATGCTCTGCATTTGGCGGGACCAGCTCGATGTCGTGTACTATGAGGTGTTAAAACCAAGTGAAACAATCACAGGTGCTCGTTATCGAACGCAATTTATGCGTTTGAGCAGAGCATTAAAAGACAAACCGCCGCAATATAGCGAGAGGCACGATAAAGTATTTTGCAGCACGACTACGCTCAACCCAACGTTGCAAAAGAGGTCAAAACGCACATGGAAACGTTAAAATGGGAAGTCCTACCCCACCCACCGCATTCTCCAGACATTGCTCCCTCGGACTATCACCTGTTTAGATCAATGGCGCATGGCCTGGCTGACCAACACTTCCCACCTCATGAAGAAGTCACAAATTGGATCGATTCGTGGATTGCTTCGACGTATGAACAGTTTTTTCGACGCGGGATTCGTACAGTGCCCGAAAGATGGGAAAAAGTAGTGGCCAGCGATGGAAAACACTTTGAATGATACATGTGTAACCAATTTGTTTCATTAAAGCCTCAAATGTTGGGGAAAAAACAGCGGAAGCAAAGTTGTACACCTTGTATATTAAATATTGTGAAAGACAAAAGGAAAGCAAAAATAATTATGAGAGACAGCTCTCTGTACCTGACTATTATTTAAGTAGATATTATGACGGCTTGCTGCCTGTTTTTATTATCTTAGTTGTATTGTATAAGAGACAAACGATGAGAAACAGTTTCATTTTTTTGTAAGAATAATACTGCTTTTACATGCAGCCATGGTCTCAGCACGTTGATTATCGACAAAATACCACAGGAAATCGCAAAAATAATTGGAAACTCTCATGCTTTGGTGCACTATTGCTAACAGTGTTCGTATATGAAGAAATCGAAGACAGTATTCAATGACAACAACCAAATTTTCATGTCTTCAGAACTCACTGAAGCAAAAGTGACGCCCATACGAAAGATTCCCAGGGAACATCTATCCAAAAACTCCTTTTCACCATTTCTTTCCCGGCTTTATCCATTAGAAATGGTTTTCTTGACAGCCTGGGAGTGTGAAAACAATGGGTTTCAAGAATGAGATTTCCACTCTGCAGCGGAGTGTGCGCTGATATGAAACTTCCTGGCAGATTAAAATTGTGTGCCCGACCGAGACTCGAGCTCGGGACCTTTGCCTTTCGCGGGCAAGTGCTCTACCATCTGAGCTACCGAAGCACGACTCATGCCTCGTACTCACAGCCTTACTTCTGCCAGTATCTCGTCTCCTACCTTCCAAACTTTACAGAAGCTATCCTGCGAACCTTGCAGAACTAGCACTCCTGAAAGAAAGGATATGGCGGAGACATGGCTTAGCCACAGCCTGGGGGATGTTTCCAGAATGAGATTTTCACTCTGCAGCGGAGTGTGCGCTGATATGAAACTTCCTGGCAGATTAAAACTGTGTGCCCGACCGAGACTCGAGGTCCCGAGGTCCCGAGTTCGAGTCTCGGTCGGGCACACAGTTTTAATCTGCCAGGAAGTTTCATATCAGCGCACACTCCGCTGCAGAGTGAAAATCTCATTCTGGAAACATCCCCCAGGCTGTGGCTAAGCCATGTCTCCGCCATATGCTTTCTTTCAGGAGTGCTAGGTTGGTTGGTTGGTTGGTTTGGGGAAGGAGACCAGACAGCGTGGTCATCGGTCTCATCGGATTAGGGAAGGATGGGGAAGGAAGTCGGCCGTGCCCTTTCAGAGGAACCGTCCCGGCATTTGCCTGGAGCGATGTAAGGAAACCACGGAAAACCTAAATCAGGATGGCCGGACGCAGGATTCAGGAGTGCTAGTTCTGCAAGGTTCGCAGGAGAGCTTCTGTAAAGTTTGGAAGGTAGGAGACGAGATACTGGCAGAAGTACGGCTGTGGGTAGCGGGCGTGAGTCGTGCTTCGGTAGCTCAGATGGTAGAGCACTTGCCCGCGAAAGGCAAAGGTCCCGAGTTCGAGTCTCGGTCGAGCGCACAGTTTTAATCTGCCAGGAAGTTTCAACAATGGGTTTGTTTATAAATAACTTCCCGCTGCCAGTGAGTTTTCTTTTATTGATGTTGTATACGACGCGTTTCGGAAAGCGATTCCTATTTTCAAGTGTGTATTTCTTTGTACTATTCCATTCTATCGTAATGTTTTCTATGTGTGAGATTATGCTTTGTTCTGTTGCCTTTACTGCAATATATAAAAAACGAGTGATTTTTTAGTTAATTATCGACTTTTATATATAGTTGGTGGCGAAATTTGGAAGAACTCGTACTTAGTTTTCTTATGGACTAAATACATATAAAAATCGACAACTAACCAAAAAATTGCGCTTTTTTATATATTTATTATTTTATTTTATTTATTTATGCATTTATTTTACCTGGCAAGATTTGCAATGGAGTCAACAAAAGAAAGCTGAACCTCACACATCGATAACATTACGAAAAAATGGAATAGTAAAAAGAAATACACACTTGAAAATGGGAATCATTTCCCGAAACGCGTCGTGCAAAACCATAAATAAAAGGAAACCGTGACTGGTAGCAGAAAGTTATTTATAAAAAAACTTCATTTCTTTTAGTAACAAAGTTTCTGCTTGTTGCTGGAAACGCGCTTTGTGTAGAACAGACATATGAGACAGTTGACGTTGTCCGCAGGCGCACGACATGATCCTGAACGCGCTGGCGGCGGTGGGCGACGCGACGCTGTTCAGCGGCAGCTGGGACAAGACGGTGAAGCGCTGGGACCTCGGCACGTTCGAGTGCTCCGGCACCTGCGACGTCGGCGTGTGCGTCAGCTCGCTGGCCGTCGGCGACCAGGGACAGGTCTACGCCGCCGGCTCCAACGGACACATCTGCCGCATCGACAGCAAGTAGGCCGGCGTCCGCGCTGCCCGGGCCTCGTCTTGTGGCGCAGCATCCACCGCCTTACTGTGTCCACAACAGCTGCTCTCGGTCCACAAAGGTTTTATCCCGTGCGACCGGCGGACGATACCGTATCGTAGTTTTTAAGCATCTTTTATATAATAAAAATGACTCCAGGAACGGTTACTACTACCCGAGCAAGTAACACGCTAGACTTTTGTAAAAGCCATTTCTTAATCTTGCAGGAAAGAAGCCGTTTCGCGTATTTTAACAATCTATCATTTACCATCGAAGCATACAACGAACTGTCAACGAATTGTCACAAGTAATGATTTTCTTTAATTTGGAAGTAATTTAGAAAGCTCAGATTTCTTATCATTTGCAAACAGTAATATTTTTTATGGAGTAGTACACTTTAAGAATATATGTACTACTATCAATATACTACGAACATCTTTTTGCAATGGACCTGTTCGAGAAGAAACCGGAATAAGATTTTCTGTCATAAAGCTATTGCCAGATTTAGTGCGTCAGCTAGTGATATTTGCTGAAACAACAGTACATTCTAGCCAGAATTAGCTGATATTTCACAGAACTCTGATATGTTATTCGGCCTTAAAAGTTAGTGAATGGTTTATTTTCTGACACAGTGTTTCTGTGTTTTCTGTTTGTTCGTAATCTTTTGAAAGTAATTTTCGAGTCCATTCCTATTGACTGATCTTTGCAATGCACGCCTATAACCAGTCTTCAGCCCCAAAATATATGTCCTGTTGTCAATTCCTCACTCATTGTTCCATATGAGGTTGAATCACGACCCTTTCTTTCTCATCATATCTGAGAGTTTTTGGTACGTCTGCATTTGATGAAAACAATCATGTGTCATGTCTGTTAAAACAGAAAATTTTCTAATCAGTCCAGCACAGCAGCCTATCTAGCTGTGTTGGTTCACAGGACGCATTAACTTTAACCGCGATAAGGAGAACACTGTTCACAACAAATTTAATAAATCGAAGTAGTGTAGTTTTTTTTAGCCCCAGAAGCATATATTGGACTTCTAAGTTCAAACTGGTTGCTGTTTCGGCAGCTGAAAATCAGATAAAGTAACTTAGAATAGTTATTTCTGAAAGCATGTGCTGAGATGTCTTCACATTATAGTTTTTTATTTCACCGTAATATTTATAATATTACGAACAACATATGATTATGTCATAAATAAAGTAACTGTTATAGAAAGTAAATCATAAAATAATCTGTTGCAATAAGACTTAAACGTATCTTAAGTGTTATTTACACGGAAAATATGTAACTAATTCCCCACTGCATGCGCCCTATCGGTATAAAATGTGTTCAATTAAGATTAGATAATACAATTCTAGTACAAAAGTAGTAGGGAAATACTTAGGGATCAAAACTGAAATCTTAACGTCGTATATTTAAAAGTACGATTTTTATCCATATTAATTCTTTTTGCATTATTCACCGAGATAATTTAGACGTAAGTTTATTCTTATAATTACTAACCCAGTTCGGTTACTATGAGTGTAAGTTTTTCAAACATTTCTATTTGGCAGTAACTAAAAATGTAAAACATGACAACGAGCTTTGTACTTCACATAATTACTATTATGTTTTCTGTACTGAAATGTCAGTACCATTTTAGTATTCCTAAATTTATTGTAAAACATTTAAACTGACTGAGAATAAAGTATAAAAGTAGAACTGTGGTGTATAGCAGTGTTTTTTTTTTCTTTCTTTTATTATATGTAAAGATAATCTTCCCTAACAGATGGACGCATCCGTCAGATTCTAGCAACCACTGCTTTGCTTTTGTTACATTTCCTCATTTTGTTTAAAGGAGGAAGTCAGTGAGCCTACTCTCATGTGCTCTGGTCCATTCGTTTAGAGAGAACCGTTTCCCAAAAGGTAGTAGACTAATTGACGTGCGTGATATGTTTCACCTGATATCGGTGTTTATTGTAAGTTCCTACAGTCTTACATCCACACTTTGCTGTTTTTATTTGTTTTCTGCACACTACACATTCAACTGTCTAATCGGATGGCGGTAAATTTGGAAATTCGGCCAGTCACTTTGTTCGGTAATTTATTAAATCATTTTTCACAATCATAAGTACAGGCACGAACACACACAGATACACACACACACACACACACACACACACACACACACACGAAGACACAAACCCAAACAAAAAAGGCAAAAGCATTAATGTCAAATTCTGTACTGTCCTGCCAGTAAATTTCTTCTCACATTGCATAATGTTCTCTCTGTTTTCGTATTTAAAATTTATGTTAAATACTGTTCTCTCTTAGCAGTAAATTTCATCTCTCCCTCTCTCTCTCTCTCTCTCTCCCTCCCTCTCTGTTTTCCCACTCCAACAATACTTAGGACAAAATACTATACTGTATCCTCACCTGCATCTTTTGTGTCTCTCTGATCTTGTAAAATACCGTATCTCCGTGTTTGCAGTATATTACAGAGCGAATGGGAAAGAAAAGAAATTCAAATAAAAAATACTCTAGATATAAAATTTATTGTCAAAAAAAATTGCATTGCAAAGATAGGTCCACACTTGCATGACTATGCACGTTTACATACAACATGATATTTCAGAATTTAAATTGTATAATTTTATTACAGCTGATGTTTGTAAGTTTTCCCACATATTTAATGTTTTTACATTTTTCACATCTCAAAGATATTGTAGATACAAAGAAAATTGCATTCTAAAGAGAAGTTATATACATACCTGGTTGATTGCAAACATTTACATACCTCATTCAGCATAGACTATTACATGCACTCTAGCTATGAAAAGGATATTCAGCATTTAATTTGTTCAGTGTCTTTACATTTTCACTATCTGAACAATTACGAGGTCATATTTCTTGACCACAAACAAACTAAATTATACAAATTTCCGATTTATTGAAAAACATACATAATAGTTCAGATAGATTCAAGATACTGAGAATGTATTCTCCTGGTGGTTAATGTAGCCAGTCAGAAAGGAATATACGAATTCATATCAGTTACAAATGGCGGTAGTGATGTCAAGCCACAATCTACAATTACAGTTTACGTGTACAATCTAAAATTTGCCGTAACATTTCACATTTTCTGGTTTTTATCTTTGCAGATATTTACTTTATTTCCATTTTTCAAGTATTTCTATTTACATTTTTCAGGGCCTTATAGATACATTTTTTGGGTGTTTACATCATTTACAATAAACTCAACCATCATCATCATCATTTTTCAAGCGGAAGTGTCCCAATCCAATGTATTTTGTTCATTTGGAAGTGTATAACATTGATCATCCAGTGCAGACAAACCCATTTTGTGTTTTTTAATAGTAGAAACAATATGTTGCTTTGACTGAATTACGTACTGCGCAGTTGTTTTAGCTTCTGAATCTAACACCCATTGGCTGCAATCATGGGTGGTCAACTTCTTCAGACTGCTTTATATCTTTTTCTATGCACATCACGCTTTCATTTTTGGTCTTGAGAGCACACATTTTTGCTCACAGGCCGATAAATTCTGTATCCGGTTCACCATAAGCTGTCTTTCATTAATCCAACATCTTTTTAAAGTTCATCTTTCATTAATCCAACCTCCTTTTTATTTACAGCGGAATATTGTAACTAATATTCGCAGGGAAATCCGAACTATCGAATCATTCTTGATATCCTTGTAGATATTCGGAGTTGTAATGTGACAGATTAAGCGCTCTGTATCCGTGCAGCATATTTTTACACGTTGTGCCGGATACTTGTTTCATATTTATCCATACTGGAATACAATAAGATGTGCTTTCGAGATATCTAAAATGGCTATTCTATTATAATGGGTTTATCAAAGACCGCAGTAAGCCTGCTCAGTTCAATGTCAACTAGATTTTCGTTAAAAATAACGTTCTTTTGAAAATTTGAGCTGGCAGTTAATGCAGCTGCCCCAAACTCTGCTTTATCAGGATGTTGCTAGTCTTATGTCCCGGATATGTCGCACATTTAACATGGTTTTCCACACACACTGCTATTCATCAGCTTGAAAAACTTCTTCCCGAAATAGTACGTTTTTGTGGCTACAGCCAAGGGGATTGCCTAAATGATAAATTTCGATGAATATTTTTTAAAACCAGTAAAGATGTATGCAATATTTCAAATTTCTGTAATGAATAACATAATTTTTCTTATCGTATAAGGTTGTAATTAATTGCCTTGGGTTTTTACTATCGGATCGCAGCTGTACCAGACATAAGAGCAACTTCGAATGTAAATCGTGAATCCTCTTGCAGTACTCAAGAGTCGCTGCTGAATCGTGCCCTGTGTTGGAATCGCCTGGTAAGTTTTCACGTCAGTAGTTTCGACACTCTCTGCAGGAAACCATTCAAAACTGGATTCCTAAAGGTACTGCCACATCGCCCAGATTTATAGGCTATTCTCATCAATATACGGGTATATGATGTAAGATACACGAATATCGTCGTCATAATCGTCCAACAACCTGTTGTTCCTAACGGGCACGTGTGCAAAAACAATGGACAATACCGCCTCTGTTGCCATGCTCAACAAACTGGAGTTGCTCAATGTAAAGTGCAATTCCTCTTCAGTAATTTTCAGCATAGCATCTCATGACAAGGCAGGCAACGTAAAGGAATGTGCAGTGTCCAATTCATATGTCTTACGGAAAACACCGCAAAAGTTTTCCTACACATTGGCAACGGATATGGTTCAAATGGCTCTGAGCACTATGGGACTTAACAGCTGTGGTCATCAGTCCCCTAGAACTTAGAACTACTTAAACCTAACTAACCTAAGGACATCACACACATCCATGCCCGAGGCAGGATTCGGACCTGCGACCGTAGCGGTCGCGTGGTTCCAGACTGCAGCGCCTAGAACCACTCGGCCACTCTGGCCGGCGGCAAGGGATAGCACGTCAATTTTTAAATACAAATCGGAATAGTCTCCAAGTGTTTTACATTTAAATACATTCAGTATACAACCCGTTCTTTGGTACTTTATCTATTTTTATTGTTTCACCTACTAGTTAATTTTCAAGCTTTTCATTTTGCGATATGTGATCGTTCGCAAAAATCGATTCGTTGCCCATATATTAATACAGAAGAATACCCTTCGGGTTAACTAAACTAAAATCTCAGTCACTGAGAAAATACGTCCTCATTATCTCGAATTCATCAGATTTCGGGTGAGATTCTCGCTTTTCAAGGGAACACATAAGGAAATTTAGTGAATTGGTGAATTTGAAATTTGCATTACATATCTTCCCTAGGTGCATTGATGCCCCGCCAGCCATCGTGATCGAGGGGTAATGCCAGTCACTGTTCGGAGGCAAAGATTATTTCAAGCAGCTTTTGCAAAAACATCCTTCAACTTTTTTCTACTTTGAAATTCCATGGTATTTGAGAAAACATTACGCGGAAAAACGTGTAAAGCAAAAATGTAATGAGATTTACTGATGAGGCTACTGTATTTGACATAAAAATGTGTGTGTGTGTGTGAGTGTGTGTGTGTGTGTGTGTGTGTGTGTGTGTGTGTGTGTGATTATGAAAAGTTTTTGGTAACTAATCGAATATCGTCATCTCGTACAGTGATTGGCTGAATCCTTCAACTTTCCATTTTACTGTATGCGCCATATTTATTTTTTAAATTTCCCACTGTCCGCCATTTTTAATTTTTAATTAACTGACATAATTAATTTTTAAATTGTCCTTTATCTGTCTTCTTTACATGTTAAATTTACCACCAATTTCAATTTTTTAAATTTCGCACTGTTATTTTTTTTTAATTTCCCACAAACAAGACCGTGGCTTGTAAGATCACAATGATGGCGTCATAGATAAGGATGCGCGATTTTTGAAGTCATGAATAGGTCACTGACCTGGGTTACTTGACAACATAAATTTAGAGAAAGTGGTCCAGGTAGTACGCTGCAATACTACTCAAACCGCTATTCAAGTTGTCGTGTAGAATCCATGAATCCGGACAACATACCATCAGTCATCCACCCTATCCCGAAGACAGCAAGTGCAGGCATGTGTGGCTACTATCGCAGATTCAACTTAACATGTCATACATCCAAATTGCACACAAAAATAATATACAGAAGAATGGAAAAGAAACAGAGAACCTGGTAAATGTCAATCAGTTTGGGTTTCGCAAAGATAAAGATCCCAGAAAGGTAGTTCTGACGCTGTAATTAATAATGGAGGCACAGCTTGTAAAAAAGCAAGTCATGTTCATAGGATCTGTTGACTTCGAAAAATCGTTCAGTAATACAAGATGGTGCAAAATGTCGAAATTCTAAGAAAAATAGGAGTGAGCGATACGGAAACACGGGCTATATTTGCAGAGTAACAATGAGAGAAAAAACAAGATTGTACGACTAAGGAAGAAGTGATCGATTTAAAAAGCGTGATAGGAATGTTTTCTTTGGCCCTTGAATATACATCTAAGGAGCAATAACGGAAATAAAAGGAAGTTCAAAATTAATTGTGAAAGGATATCAACGATAAGATTCGCTGATGATATTGCTATCCTCACTGAAAAGGAAGGAGAGCAAAAAGGTGAATGACCTTTCAGATCATGATGCACAAATTTTAACTTTAAAAGATTTTTTTGCTGCAATACGTGTTAAATATAGTCATCAGCTGTTCAGGAAAGCTGATCCAGTTGCTGTAGAGACCTTTGTAAACCTTATAAAGGAACAAGAGTGGCAAGATGTTTATAGCGCTGATACAGTAGACGATAAATATAATGCTTTTCTCAAGACTTTTCTCATGCTCTTTGAAAGTTGCTTTCCGCTAGAACGTATAAAACACGGTACCAGCACAAGCAGGCAGCCTGGGTGGCTGACTGGAGGGATAAGAATATCTTGTAGAACAAAGTGGCAATTATATCAAAACGTTAGAAACAGTCAAAATCTAAATGCAGCAGCCCACTACAAACACTATTGCAAGATGCTTAAAAATGTTATTAGGAAGGCAAAAAGTATGTGGTTTGCAGATAGAATAGCCAAGTCTCAGGATAAAATTAAAACCATATGGTCAGTCGTAAAGGAAGTTGCTGGTCTGCAGAGACAGGTCGAGGATATAGAATCAGTGCGTAGTGGGAATGTCCGTGTTACTGATAAGTCGCATATATGTACAGTATTTAATAATCACTTTCTGAATATAGCAGGTGAACTAAATAGAAACCTAGCCCCAACAGGGAATCATATAGCGCTCTTAGAAAAAAGGGTTCCGAGACTGTTACCTGAAATGCTCCTCCATGATACTGACAAGAGGGAAATTGAGTTAATAATTAAATCACTAAAGACCAAGAACTCTCATGGATATGACGGGGTATCTAGCAGAATACTGAAGTATTGTTCTATGTATGTTAGCCCAGTTCTCAGCCATATCTGTAACTTTTCCTTTAGGAGTGGTCGGTTTCCTGACCGATTAAAGTACTCGGTAGTGAAGCCACTTTATAAAAAGGGAGACATTGATAATGTTGACAATTTTAGACCTATTTCTATGCCATCGGTGTTTGCTAAAGTTATCGAGAAGGTTGTATATACAAGGTTACTGGAGCTTTTAAATTCACATAATTTGCTGTCAAATGTTCAGTTTGGTTTTAGAAATGGTTTAACAACTGAAAATGCTATATTATCTTTTCTCTGTTAGGTTTTGGACGGATTAAATAAAAGGTTGCGAACGCTAGGTGTTTTCTTTGATTTAACGAAGGCTTTTGACTGTGTTAACCACAAAATATTACTGCAGAAGTTGGACCATTATGGAGTAAGGTGAGTAGCTTACTATTGGTTCGCCTCTTACTTTAAGAACAGAAAGCAGAGGGTAATTCTCCGCAATATTGAGAGTGGTAGTGATGTTCAGTCCCAATGGGGCACTGTTAAGTGGGGCGTTCCCCAAGGGTCGGTGCTGGGGCCACTGCTGTTTCTTATTTATATAAATGATATGCCTTCTAGTATTACAGGTGATTCAAAAATATTTCTGTTTGCTGATGACACCAGATTGATCGTGAAGGATCTTGTGTGTAATATTGAAACAGTATCAAATAATGTAGTTCATGAAATAAGTTTGTGGCTTGTGGAAAATAATTTGACGCTAAATCACAGTAAGACTCAGTTTTTACAGTTTCTAACTCACAATTCAACAAGAACCGATATTTTGATCAGACAGAATAGGCATATTATAAGCGAGACGGAACAGTTCAAGTTCCTAGGCGTTCGGATAGATAGTAAGCTGTTGTGGAAAGCCCATGTCCAGGATCTTGTTCAGAAGCTAAATGCTGCTTTATTTACCATTAGAACGGTATCTGAAATAAGTGACACTTCAACACGAAAAGTAGTCTACTTCGCATATTTTCATACGCTCTGTCGTATGGTATTATTTTTTGGGGTAACTCTTCTGATTCAAAAAGAGTATTTTTGGCTCAAAAACGGGCTGTTCGAGCTACATGTGGTGTAAGTTCGAGAACCTCTTGTCGACCCCAATTCAAAAATCTGGGAATTCTGACATTGCCCTCACAGTATATATTTTCTTTAATGTCGTTTGTTGTTAGCAATATTAGCCTATTTCCAAGAGTTAGCAGCTTTCACTTAGTTAATACTAGGCAGAAATCAAATCTGCATGTAGAATGCACTTCCTTGACTCTTGTGCAGAAAGGAGTGCAGTATTCTGCTGCATCCATTTTCAATAAGCTACCACAAGAACTCATCTTAGCAGTAGCCCAAACTCTTTTAAGTCTAAACTGAATAGTTTCCTCATGGCTCACTCCTTCTATTCTGTCGAGGAGCTCCTGGAAGAGCTAAAAAATTAAGCAAATTCCAGTGTTACATTGTTGATTTTCTCCATTTAAACTTACGACTTGTCACCTGAATATGTTTTTTCATATTTCATTTTATCTGTTTCTAATATCGTGTTATAATTTCATGTATTGACTCGTTCCATGACCATGGAGACTTCTCCTTAATTTGGTCCCACTGAACAATAAATATATAAATAAAAATAAATAAATAAATAACAGGACCTCTAGAGTGGTATGAACAATCTAATGAGTGCAGAATGTGAATTAAGAGTAAACCGAAGAAGGACGAAAGCAACAACGAGCAACAGAAATGAGGTCCCCTAATCTCATAACATCAAAACTGGTGATCACCAAGTAGATAAAGGTAAGGAATTCTGCTGCTTAACGCCTGATGGATGAAACATGGAAAATATAAAATGCAGACTAGCACAAGCACAGAGGGTATTTCTGACCGAAAGAAGTCTGTTAATAAAATAGGTCTTAATGTGAGTAAGAAATTTCTGAGGCTTTACCTTCGGAGCGCAAGTGCAGCATTGTATGGTGGTGAATCACGGACCACACGAAAATCGGCAAAGAAGAATTCGATATGTGGTGCTACAGAAGAATGTTTGAAAGCAGGTGCACAGATAAGAAATGAGAAAGTTTTCCACAGAATGGATGACGAAAGGAACGTTTGGAAAACACTGACGAAGAAAAAGGGAGGGGACGGTAGGGCATATTTTGAAGAGAGATCAGGGAAAAACTTTCGTAGTACTAGAGGGAACTGTTCAGGATAAAAGCTGTAGGGCAAGGCAAAGATTGGAGTACATGCAACTGAACTGCGGCTGTTTATTAGGAGCACCTTCTCATGTACCACATGTCTGCAATACGCACGCTATTAATCACTTGCTGGCAGAAAGCCGCTCCGCGTACCAACTCGTCTGTTCACGTGATGCATCTTTCTCAAATGCGGAAATGTAGGGATCTCTAACCAGACTCGGCCAATGGGAACACAAGGAGCGTACAAATTCGCTTTGATCCAGAAGGTCACAAAGAAATCTTCGATTCTCGTCTCTTCTTACACCTGGGTAGGATGCCAGTAATAGGGAGAAATTCAGACCTTTGATCTGTGTGCAAGATGCAAGCTTTAGACCAGCACACTTCGGAGTAAATGCTGAGATGCATACAACCGCTCGCACTGAGAGAAAAAAATAGCATTTGATTTCACCCGAATGAGCTTCTTAAAATTACCAGTTTTTCACAAAGTTTCACTATTCCGATTTGCTATTCATCTGAAAATTTCGCGTGCTAAATGTGGGCCTTTGATCACACTCGTATTTGCTTTATAACATGTGGTGATCCGAATCTGTTTCATTGATAGACATCTGTAACCTCAAAAGACACCTAGGCAGCACTTTGAACTTTAAATGGGTGTTTTATAGACTAAGCAGAGCTAATTTTGTGTCGTGGTTCTAAGATGCTGCTTCGAATGGATTGAAAAATAGTCAATTCTGTATGTGTATATACGGTCAGCAGGCCTGGACTGTAAATTTAACTTCTTTGTCCATTACGAGGGGTTTCAATTCATCTATAGAGATTTATTATGCTACACTACTTATCCTAATTTACCGATTCTACCATGTATAACATCCATGTTGGAATTTCGAAACTCGGTCCCATGGGACGACGTATCTATTGAATATACGATGCATTCTGCTCAAGAGTCACTGCACACGAGCACTCCCTTAAGATTGTTTTATAGTGATTTTCAGCTTACGACGTAATGTGAAGCTGATGTAGCACTCCGAGACCATTAGACGGTGGCAACAAAAAATTTGCGGCTGATAACTTTACTCAGCAGGAATTACGTTCACAGTTTATTAGGTGGTGATAGGTGGCAGCTAATAAGATACATTATTGGAGTTAGTTGGACCTATAAGGTACACCTTGTCACACTTTTTCGAGTTCATGCAGATTGTCGTTTACAGTTCCCACTAAGTATTCGATGTTCAGACGGTATTATGACCAAGTAACTTTCCCTTGTTGCTGGGCGTTGCGAAAATTTTGCAGTAGTCTTATTACTAATCAGAAGTTAGATAATGTTGTCACTTAATCAAACCTTTTGTTTGGTGGTATGTACCAGGGCATGAACAGTGATCATATTCCTGAACGGGTAGTTGTCGTTAATTCAAAAAAGAATGGCAGTTTTCACAACAAATAATTGAGGAAGTAGGGTGTAAGTTCTACTCTGAGATCAAGAGGTTTCCACAGAAGAGCAATTCGTGGCGGGATGCATCAAACCAGTCAGCAGACAGATGTCAAAAGAAATTTCTGTTACTAGTAAGAAAGCTGTAACTTACATCCCTATCAACAACAGTTCAGCATCATAGCCGTTCTATAAAAAAAGACGAACATGTGTAATACTAAAGTCTTAGCACAAAACGTAAACGAGTGCAATATACTAATGTCATGTGACGATTGTAGTTTGGTGTTGAGTCCTTACCACCACCTATCACGATGGTGTTTCTAAGAGTAACCGAAAAATTACGAGGGGTGTTTTTTTTTTAATTAAGTACCGTTTTGAAATTTAAAAAAGACATACTAAGATATCGAAATAATTTTATTTTTACATGAAAGTTTGTACCTTAATCTACGCACTGACGCCTTTACAGTCTGATTCTTCCTTGTTTACGTTGTGTACTGAGTGTTTAAGATGCCTCCGATAATCTTGAGTCCCGCCGACTGTGAAGTACGGGCTGTTATAAGATTTCTTGGTGCTGAAGGCCTAAAAGCGATCGATATTCATCGTGAGATCTGGGCAGTTTACGGAGAAAACATTATGAGAGATGGCATGGTAAGAAAGTAGGTGAGAGCATTTAAAGATGGCTGCACAAATGAGCATAATGAACAATGAAGTGGGCGTCGTTCGGTCGTTAACGAATGTTTGGTGCAGGAAGTGGACAATAAGGTGAGAGAAAACAGACGCTTTACGATTTCCTCCTTGCGGGATGAATTTCCTAATGTTTCTCGTAGTGTTTTGTATGGCATTTTGACTGAGCACTTGAATTACCGAAAACTGTGCGCACGTTGGGTACCGAAAATGTTGACGGATGTGCACAAAACCAAACGTTTTGATAGTGCATTGACTTTCCTTGAGCGGTACCACAACGACGGTGATGAATTCTTAAGCCAAATTGTTACGGGCGATGAAACATGGGTGGCCTACGTCACACCAGAATCAAAGCAACAGTCCATGGAATGGCGGCATTCAGATTAACCCAGAAAAGTGAAGTTTAAGCAAAAACAATTTCTGCCCGGAAAATCATGTGCACAGTTTTTTGGGACAGAAAAAGAGTATTGCTTGTGGAATTTCTCCCTCGTAATGAGACAATCAATGCAGTAGCTTACTGTAAGACACTGCACCATCTGCGCCGTTCAATTCAGAACAAAAGACGTGGCAAGTTGAGCAAGGGCATCGTTTTGCGGCAAGACAATGCCCGTCCGCATGTGGCGAATCAGACCAAAGATCTCATCACATCTTTTCGAAGGGGAAACTCTATATCATCCTCGGTAGAGCCCCGATCTTGCGCCCAGTGACTACCATCTGTCCCTGCACTTGAAGAAACACCTGGACCGTCAGCATCTTCATGACGAAACCAAAACAGTGGTGATGCAGTGGTTAACAAGTCAGGCGGCAGACTTCTATGCGGAGGGTATTCAAAAATTGGTACAACGTTATGACAAGTGCCTCAATATTGACGGAAATTATGTAGAAAATAGATTAAGTTACAGGCTTTCATGTAAAAATAAAATTATTGAGATATCTTGGAACATCTTTTTTTAATTTCAAAACGGTACTTACTTTAAAAACACGCCTCGTATGTATCATGGGCGGTTATTCATTCTTCCTACAGAAAACTGACAATTCACCTTTCGGGGGCATCTTCACCTGCAGTTCAGTCTACAGGGCTGCCCTGTTAGAAAACGATTAATGGTTCCCGACTGGATAATCTGTAGTAGAACCAGCCGCTCTAAACTATTCTGAAGAGTACATCACGTTTTCTAATATCAGGTTAACTGAGCTGTTAATTGAAAGGTGGTTTGTGAGTGAAATCTTCAATAAATTGCTACTTCTTTTATGCAAAACGCAGTATCACACAATAAGTAACAGTAACAAGAAGTACAGTAACAACTTCTGCAACATTGAACACTACAACAAACAAAACCACAGGGTGCAACGATCACGCAGGACAACTGGCTGATTGAAACTGAAGCACATTGCAACTGGAATTGTTGTGGTGGTGGGGTGAAGTTCTGACAACTTCAAGCGGTTGCCGCAGCCAAAGGTATCACGGAGCTGACAGAATGTGGTGCGACCCCCATTCCCCCTTTTCTGCTTCATCATAGCTGTGAATCCGAAAGTAAATTTGAAAAAAATATAGAACAATTTTGCATGGAGCATAATTTCACCATCGATAATACTTAGTTTAAGAATCGTGAAAGAAGATTGTCTCTGTGGAAGAGACCTAGGGACACAGGAAGACTTCAGATAGAGCATACAGGGCCGTACAGAAGCCATGGAGAGTTTGGCTGCCGCCCAGGACACTAGCACGCAGGGGGCGCAAAAACTAGCTGAGGAAAGCATATTAAAATGTCTCGAAAGACAGTTTTAAAGTTAACGGGGAGAGGTACATCAGTTCACTTGTCAACGTGCTCCTACCTTCTGCCTGCGAGAAGAAGCTTTTCCCTCGGCCCGAGGCTAAACGAGCGCTCTTGTCACAGTGGCATTTCGTCCAAGTAGCATCATAACGAAATTCCTATCGAATAGACATCGTATAGGTTACATGCCAATAGTGAGCTTTTTTAACACACCTGCCGCCTACACAAACAGCTCACATTCAACAACTGAGTTTTCGATACAACTTCGCTACGGTATTGGAGGATCTTAAAGGCTGGCGAGTGGGTGCTGAAGAAAATGTGCTGTCTATTAGGAGCCTTACGATTGTTATCGATTTCAGCCAACTGACCACTGTTGTGAAATTGTTTAAACGAGAGTGCTTCAAATTATTTAACAGAATAATAAGTGAAATGGGAAACAGATCATATACGTAACATACCATTTCATCCGTATCAACAACAGTTCAGCAACACTTTAATTTTCTGTCAGGAAATGAGGTGCCTTTATCTTATTTTGCAAAATATGCATCAGACTTCGATGTCAAATATAGCAGCGATAATCGACGATATGCTTATCCAAATACGGACGTAGCTTTGGGTACATTTATGACAACTCCAGTGAGTGCAGAATCTGGTCAGCGCAGTGACAGAAAATTAAAGATGACAAAAAACAACTTACCGTCGAGTATAGGTGAAGTAGATTGTCAAATTCAGCTGTCTTTTGGATAGAATACGACACAGCTACTAAATTTGACACAACCAATGCAACGAAATGGAAACTAAAGTTGTAGTAAAACGTAATTCTTGAAAAGGAAGATGATCTCAACATTAATTTATAGCCTCTTTGCTTTTATTTTCAACTATTAATAATTTGTGAGGAGTAAATAAAATCTTATTTATTACAATTCATACTAAAATGAGTATGTAGTCGCCGATATAAACGAGATATGTAGAGTTTGTTTTAGAGTTTTTTAAGAAAGTTTATACAACTTGTAATTTATTTACACCAGTGCTGCATTTAAGTAGCTATGTCCAACGTTTTTCATCTCTTTTTGTTATTGTTGCTGTTGAGCTCTTCAGATGGAAGACTGGTTTAATGTAGCTCTCCATGCTAGGCTACCCTGTCCAAGCCTCTTCATCTCTACACTACTTCAGCAACATATATCCATTTGAGCCTGCTTACTGTATTAAGGCCTTAGGCTCCCTCTACAAGTTTTACAACCCTCCCCACCACTTACATATACAGTTACCAAACTGACAACTCCTTAGTGTCTCAGAATGTGTCCTACCAATCGATTCCTTCATTTACACAAGTTTTGCCTACATTTCCTTTTTTTCCCAACTGATACAGTAACTCCTCCTTTTTAATTCGATCTACCCATCTAATATTCAACATTCTTCTACAGTACCAAGTTTCAAAACTTTCTATTTCCTTCTTATCTGTACTGAGTGTCATCCACATTTAACTTCCATACAAGGAAACATACCAGACAAATATCTTCAGAAAAGGCATCCTAACTTCCAGACTGAAGCACCTAGAACCGCTCGGCCACTCCGGCCGGCCCCATCGAAGACATGAAGCTTTACATGCCGCTATGAGCTTCTTGTGCAAGGTAGCAGACTCCAAACAACCATTGCACGCAAGCCTTTCGCTATGTTCGTTTGGAAACCGGTTGAGATGTGTTTGCACTCACTGACAGCAGCAATTTCTGTTGGGAATTTTACCATGGTTTGGAGCCACAGTGATGTCATATTTCCGCCATTTCGCTGTATAGATCGTTATTTCTAATGTTTAATCACGATTTCGGCTTTTGGCCATTTTCAAGTACTGTCTTGGCTGTTTGCCTTGAGATAATAGTACCTACACATGTAACGTCTGCACTTGCTGATAATTTTATGGCACAGTCAGCCCGCGTATGTTATACATGCTTGTTTTATTTCTGCCACATACTTTGTGAATATGTTCTCTTTTTTATGCTGTAGCACGTGCATGTAACCAAGTTAAACATATTTTGACATTGACTTCGGTTATAGAAGTCTGATCATGCGCAACATTGTTCAAATGGTTCAAATGGCTCTGAGCACTATGGAACTTAATAGCTGAGGTCATCAGTCCCCTAGAACCTAGAACTACTTAAACCTAGCTAACCTAAGGATATCACACAGACATCCATGCCCGAGGCAGGATTCGAACCTGCAACCGTAGCGGTCGCGCAGTTCCAGACTCAAGCGCCTGGAACCGCTCGGCCACATCGACCGGCCCCAACATTGTGATACTTGAAAATGGCCAAAGGCTGAAATCACAATTGCACAGTAGAATAATCGATCTATACAGTGAAATGGCGGAACTTTCGTTTAAAAGTGTTACATGTCTGTGGCTCCAGACCACGGTAAAATAACCAACAGGAATTGCTGCTCTCAGTGAGTGCAGGCACATCTCGATCACTTTCCACGCGAACATCGAGAAAATCTTGTATGCAATGGATATTTGGAATTTGGTACCTAGCAGAAGCCCATTGTCCACAGTGGCACGTAAGGCTTCAAGTCTTCGATAAGTGAGACATGCAGAAACGGGACAGTAGCTGACTAGGGTCGTGTGCTGTGGTCGGAAAAGTCGAGATTACGCCTTTTTTTTAAATGAGGCGAGGCGTCGAGTGCACGGACTTCCCAATAAGACGTTTAACCCATAGAGTCTGAAGCGTGTAGTTCGAAATGTGAGTGGTTTTGTGACGTTTGAGAGGTGTTTGTCATTCCACTGCTTGGGTCCATTCATTCAAGTTACTCCATCCTATGTGTTCCTGGGGACACTCCCGTCTTCCACGACGATACCAGCCTCTTCACAGGGATGCACTCGTAGGATCCTTATTTTACTACACTAAGGCCCCCAGTCGCTCCTCAACTGACCCACTAAATCATCCATTCTTAATCACACAGAAAATGTCTGGGTGTATTTGGAACTGCGAGTGAAACCCGTAATCTGATAACTGTGGGCTCTTACCGTCCATGACCGGCTTCAACTGCATATGGCATACCTGCAGAAAGTTGTTGACTCCTTTCCTTGCCCAGTTGAGGATTTCATTAAGGCTACAGACGGTGATACACGATATTAGACACATGTTTCCTTGGAATGACTAATCAATTAACAGTCTACATTTCAAGTATCAGTGCACACGAGCCTGACATTTCGTGCCCTTTACAAAGCAATTGGACTTCGAATGAAACTGGTTTCAACTTTTTTTACTTTGTCCTATTCTCTCGGCTAAAGTTCAGTTTTTAGCGTGGTACTATCGTCTTATCGTGTCCTCCGGATTTGTCTCCTCGTTGAGTATACTAACTTTTACACTGAATTCCATGCAATCCTGGAGACACTGGAAGCTTGAGATGTGACTGAGACACGAAATTCTTTAACTGCTCCGATTCACTGACTTCCGTAGATTCTATCCAGCATTTACACCCAATAAACAAAACAAACAAATACAATACGCCATTTACCAATTATGGCACCAATGGAAGACTGGTTTTGTGCAGCTCTCCACTCTAGTCTATTCTGTGCCTCTTCACCTCTTCATAACTACTGCAACCTACATCCATTTGAACGTGCTTACTTGTACTCATCATTTTGTCTCCTCCTTCAGTTCTTACCCCCCCCCCCCCTACACTTCCCTCCGTTACCAAACCGACGATTTCGTGATGCCTCAAGATGTTCCCTATCATTCGAACCCTCCTTTTGGTCAAGTTGCGCCATAAGTTTCTTTTCCCTCAATTCGATTCAGTACCTTTCATTAGTTGTTCGATCTACTCATCTAATTTCAGCATTCATCTATAGTCCTCATTTCAAAACCTTATATTATGTTTATGTTTGATCTGGTTATCGTCCACGTTTCACTTCTGTATAAAGTTACACTCCAGATAAATGTGTCCAGTAAAGTAGTTCTAATACTTAAATAAAGATGTTAAAAGTTTCTCTTTTTCAGAAAATTTTTCTTGCAATTGCCAGTCTGTTTTTTACACCCTCGTGACTTCGGCTATCGTTTTGCTTCCCAAATAGCAAAAATCATCTACTATTTTTTGTCCAATGAAATCTTCTCGGTTTACAAGCTGCTTCACTTGGAATAAAACACTCGACCTTTCAACAGCTGTCTCCGCTTCGTCATCGGAAATTAAAATTACTGACTTCCAGGCCTGGCATGGTGTTATGCTTATACAAATGTATGGCAGCGTTTGGAACCTTCCAGCTCCTAGCAGCCCCATCCAGCCGCGGGACCGAGTGACGTCAGATGCCGCGAGGAGCCGGCGCCACTTCCGAAACTGCCGCTGCCGCGACCCTACGATCGTCAGGCATCCGTCTTTGCTTTCGTTCGGTGTCCAAAGCCCGCCCCCATGCCCTACTAATTGTGTACCCCAGGTCTACGTTAAAACTGTTGCTGTTTTTTCTAATTTCTGCCGCTTCTTTACAACAGAATCCCAATATGATAGTGTTTGAGACAAAACTCTCGAGGCAGGATTCGAGCCTGCGACCGTAGCGGTCGCGCGGTTCCAGACTGTAGCGCCTAGAACCGTCGGCCACTCCGGCCGGATAGTCGTGACACAAGGGGACTATTTTCTTTTCTTTTTTGCTCTGCTCTTTTGCTCTTTTCTTTTTGCCATTGTGCTTGTCTCTCTCGGATAATTCTGCGGATTCGATTAAATGGACATAGGAGATCTTTCTTGGACTGTTACTTAATTATTTACAGCTGTAAATATTATTACCAATCAGAATATCAAGTGTACATTTGAATATCGCGCGATTCTTGTAGAGGATATTTTGTTTTAAATACTAGGCTGTGTGGAATAGTGTAAGTTGACTTTTATTTCTTTAATATATACTCTTAAATTTTAACCGTATTTCATTTATAAACCTGTCCTTCCTTTACAGATTCATCATTTTATATGTTTTTTTTTTTTTTTTTTTTTTTTAAATACGGATGCATTTCTTTTGGTTATTATATTTTGCGTGCGCCATTTGATACGCCGTAGTCTTTTGTTTGTGAAACACCATAGAACCTGCATCATTTTTATATTGCGAATTCCAGTAGTCAGTTTGACACTAATTTCCGCAAAGAGACATGTTTAAATTCACGGTCAGTAGCAAATTTTACCAAAAGATTTGCTCTTTAAGCCAAAACTGTGAACTGTTGCGAAAGTTCTGAATTAAGTCAGTCATTTAACGAAAGAGGCCCCAGTTTCTTTTAACGTTGCTGCCATTGCTTTTCATTTTAAAATAAAAATAGTTCACAATCCGAAATTGCCTTTCATATTAATTGCAAGTAAAATAATTAAATTTCAAATAACGGGCGGTGACTTTAAAATTTTATGCCCGTTTTCTAAGCAATGTTCAGCCATGGCCGAATTCTCAAGTTCCGTTTGTTTAATTAGTCGTGAATTCTCTGCACAACGCTCATCAAAAGTTCGAATAGTTTGACCTGTCCTACGTAAATGGTACTACATTCACAGGGGATGCCATATATGTCAGGAACTCGAAGACCTATGTTGTCTTTTTACAGGGCGTAGCATATCTCTCGTCTCTGAGGCGTGCTGGAACACTGGTATCAGTCCATGTCCTAGTGTTACGAGTTGTTCTGAATACAGTGCAGTGCTCTCCATAATTTCCGGATTACGTCTGTTCAATACTGTTGTTATAAATATCGTGGTTTTTAGAGTTTTCATGCGTTTCGTGTCTTTCGTGAATAAAAATTACGATAAGAGAAAATCCGTTTTGTCTATTGCGACCAGATGGATTATATGGTAATGTGCATTTGGCTTGGATGACGAATAAAACACAATCTTTCTCATCAGTTAGCAGAAATTCAAAATTCTAAACTGTTCACAAATTCTATATCAGCTCGGAGCCCCTACGTGCTACTGTACGAAAAGAGTTACCCACACGTTGCATAGCACATACTCTTTAATTGGCCCCTGTGAATGTGCTTGGTCTTACAAGTTTGGCTTCGTTTCGTCAATGGGGTACCAACTCACATTCATCGCAATGTATCCAATATTCCACAAAAGTAATGCAGGCAAGATTTTCTATGCAAAATCAAGTATGCACTCACATATTTTTTGAAGTTTCACAAGTTCGAGTTTATTTCGTATTGGAAATAACATAGAAAAACATTGAAAAATTGAAAGTCACAGTTCGCAATAACAGCCCTAAGCAAGGCAAGTTCATACAACGCAGTGGGGCCCATGACAACAGAATACAATGCTTTAACAGTAACTTAGGCGGTATGGGATGAGCTATGGTTGAAAGAGATGCTAATGTATAATTCAGTTTATCCCATAGTAAATAAGTGCCAATATTCAAAATTGCTTTCCTAAAAAGCATGTAAGTTACGGGATACTAAGAGAAATGGAAATTTAAAAAAATGCCAGAGTGATACAAGATCCGACATAGCTTGGATAATACAAAAAATACAGTAGTACTTTATCGAAGGCCATTAAAATGTCCAGAAGTATGCATGTCCTGACAAAAATATATAATGCAGATAATAAGGTTAGAACTACATGGGATACTGTCAAATGGGAGACAGGAGAGACAGCAAGTGTACAAGATACCATAACAATTAAACTAAATAACAATGTTGTGACTGATAACTCACAAGCTGCGAATACTTTTAACAACCACTTTCTAAATGTAGCAGCAAAAATAGGATGAAATTGCTCAGATGAAGAAGCAAGAAAAAATACAATGCCATCCCACATAATTTTTAAACAACTAGAATTAGCACCAACACCCTTCACTGAACTTAAGAGCATTATAAAAATTCTGAAAACATAACTCCTGTGGAGTTGATGGAATTTCAAACAGAATTCTCAAAAGTTGTTCCAAGTTAATAATTTATGTCCTTAGTGATCTATGTCACGCATCGCTGGCACAGATAATTTTTCCAGACAGGCTAAAATATTTAACTGCTGTGCTACTTCATAAGAAAAGTCACAAGACAGTCTTAAACAATTATCATCCTCTTTCCTCATTGACATATTTTTCCAAAACATTCGAAAAAGTAATGTACTCCAGAGTAGTCGCACACTTGAGTGGAAACAATTTACTTAGCATATCACAGTTTGGATTCTGGAAGGTTTGCTCGACTGAGAATGCTGTTTATATAGTCATTCATCTAATAGCTCAGGCGTTAAACAATAAAATATCACCAGTTAGTATTTTTGTGATCTTTCCAAGGGGTTTGATTGTGTAGATCATGTTACCCTCTTAGAGAAACGTAATTTTTATGGAACTGTTGGCTTGACGTACCGCTGGTTTGAATCATACTTAAGAAACAGAATTCCAAAGGTTGTGTGAATAAAGTGTAGAACATTATAGTGACTGGGGAGAGATAGTAAAGGGAATCCCACAGGTTTCAATTTTGGATCCAAATCTATTCATTATGTATCTGAATGACCTTCCATTTAACATTCAACAAGCAGTATTGGTACGTTTTGCACATGATATTAGTGTTATAATAAATACTATTAGACATAAAGCAACAGAAGATACGGTGAATGATATTTTCCAAGTAATTATGAAGTGGTTCTCAGAAAATTGCACTCACTAAAGCACTCCGTCGTCAGGCCACGAGTGGCCTACCGGAACCATCCGACCGCCGTGTCAGCCTCAGTGGAGGATGCGGATAGGAGGGGCGTGGGGTCAGCATACCGCTCTCCCGGTCGTTATGATGGTATTCTTGACCGAAGCCGCTACTATTCGGTCGAGTAGTTCCTCAATTGGCATCACGAGGCTGAGTGCACCCCGAAGAATGGCAACAGCGCATGGCGGCCCGGATGGTCATCCATCCAAGTGCCGAACACTCCCGACAGCGCTTAACGTCGGTAGTCTCACGAGAGCCGTTATATCCACTGCGGCAAGGCCGTTGCCTCTCAGAAAATTGGCTCTCCCTAAATTTAAATAAAACTCACTATACACAGTTCTGTACAACAAATAGAGGCATCGTAACAGTTGATGTAGCTCGTGAACGGTACTCAGTAAATATGGTACAATACTGCAGATTTTTTGCTGTAGATATTGATGAAAACTAAAACTTGAAGAAGCACGTTACTGAGCTTTTCAAACAAGTGAGTTCAGCTACTCGTGCACTTCGTATAATCTTGGAAACAAACGAATTAACCTCCTGACATATTTTTCATATTTCTACTCGATACTGTTTTACGGAAAAATTTTATGGTGTAACTCAGGGCTCAGAAAGAAAGTAGAGAGTGCTAGCAGTAAGATGATATGTGGTGATTACCCATGGACATCATGTAGGTACCTCTTCAAGTAGCTAGGCAATTTAACTGCGTCGTCACAATACATGTATTCGCTAATGAAATTCGTCGTAAACAATACATCACAATTTGCGAAGAATAGTAATGTCTCTACCTACAACATTAGGGGTAAAAATGACCTAGTAATGTCTCTACCTACAACATTAGGGGTAAAAATGACCTTTATTATGCACTGTCAAAGCTGTCAGTGGCTCAGAAAATTGTTCAATATGCAGCAACAAAACTTTTTAATAGTTTGCTCAATAACACAAAATGTCTGGCAGGTAGAGAAGCAAATTCTAGATACAATTTTAAATCATTCCTCCTGGACAACTTCTTCTTTTTCACTGACGAATTTTTAATTCAAAACTGACAGCCCCTTAAAAAAATCAAGTGTATTTCCGTGAGTGGAACTAAAAGTAATAATGTGTTCATCAATGTTAACACTAATCATGTTACTAACTAAATAGCTAAATTCAGAACATGTGCTATCTTGCTAGTAATTGCTCCACTATGTGAAAGGAATATAGCAGGATTGGTGTCTTTCGCCGGCATCTTTTGTCAGTGGCAACTGAAAACTTTTATAATTTCTCCCTTGATGTAACCATATTCTCTGAACACTTGCTGAAAATGCTGAAATTCAAACTCTAGATGATCTTCGTAAGAAAGAGTCTTTGTCCTGTGCACTAACGTGTTCAGGACCGATTTTTTTGAGTACAGGATGGTGGAAACTGTTAGCGTTCAAGTACCGGTCAGTGTGCGTAGATTTCCTATACATTAAGTACCAAACAGAGCTCCTGCCTTCCGTTCAACAAAAATATCCCGAGAACGGAAGTTTGCCACTCCGAGAGTAAATTTAAGGTTGGGTGGCCGACGGAACGCTGCAGTACATTTTCACCAAGAGGTCACATCAGGAAGAGAAAGCCGAGACGGAGGCTTGACGCTTGTAGGGACGTGGGAGCGGCGGTTTCACACGTGGCAGCAGCTCCTCGCGCCCTCTGGCGCCACTTTTGCTGATGATCATATAATCTCTTCTCAAGACACTCTCCGTTTCATTCAGCTGCACTTCAAACTCTACCTTCTCCTTCAGCCTTAATTACGTTTCCAAATACCTCCTTCGTTTCTTTTGCAGGTTGCTCAATGCACCCACGGATCTTAAGAATTTCTATTATCTCATTATACATCTTTCAGTCTCTTAATCAACTGTGGTGTTAGTACGCATTTAAAATAGCATTACTGTTGTGGTGGTTGAACTTCGCCGTGACATATACCCTTCCTTCCAACTATAACCCGTCCTTGTCCCCCCCCCCCCTCCCCAGGGCCCCCTTCTCCTCTTTCCTCCTTTTCCCAGAGCGGATTTTCCTCCATCCCCCCCTCCCCTGAGACCCTGCACCCCATACATGCCTCTCTCCTTCCCACATCCCTCCCTACCTGGCCCTCTTCCACACGCCCCCCATTCCCCTCCCCCATCTCTTCCCCTCCCTCCCTTCTTCAGGTCTCCCTCATCTCCTTGAACCTGGCAGATCCTCTGTATTGATCATCATCAGTGTGCCACATCAGTGTTGTGTTTAGTGCTGTTTCTCGTGTGTGTCAAGAGGTGTGATTTTACTTGTGTACTGCCTTGAGGTTCGCCGTCAGTGTTACGTTGTGTGCTATGCCATCCGTCAACACCTTTATGCTCCAGTCATACTGTGCCTTGTGTTCTTTTAATCGTCGCAGTGTGTGGCTTTTTGTGTGTGCTACTTTTAAACAGTTTTTTCTCTCCATTTTACAGTCACCCCGTTTTTTGTCTATTGCCTTCCATGATGTTCTCCCTTTTTTATATCTATGTTCGCCTTCTTCTCTCCTTTGCTGTTTTTAAATGTCTTCTATTGTTTTGTTCTATGTCTTTCGGCTGAAGAGCAGCGCATATGCTGCTGCCAGCCCGCCCCGATGGGGAATTGAAATACAATAAAGGAAAAAAAAAAAAATTGTGGCGGTGAATTGCGTCTGTCTTGCCTATGATAATGTTAATGACAGTTTAAAGATGAATTTGAGCTTTGGAATACTTCTACATTAATTCTTTCAATAATAAACACTTGCTGAGTGGTTAAGATATGTGATCTTCGTGTAGTATACGCTGCGGAAGAACTCTCAAACATTCGCAATTGTAAACAAGTCCCTACCACAGAGGTAATGTACTATCATTGTACAATACTGCATTTAGATAGAGCAAATTTAAGTAATCTGTTATGAGATTCATAGTAAGTGATTCTCCTGGAGTGATCGGTTTTTGGAATTTTTTTGAGTACATAATGAGATAGGGTACAATAAAGAACGGTAATTAATTGAATCTATTATCAGTAAAACAAGAAAACATGATTAATCTGTTATCTCTGCTGTTGTAGGAAGTGAGTAATACAAAGATAGTTCTTTATATTACAACACAAACACTTAGAGTCGCTTGGTAAAAGCTCACACAATTTTGTCCACAGTGTTTACAGACTGGCAAAAGCAGATATTTAACGTCCCCTGTTGTATTTAAAATTGTTCGTCTATTGAATACTGTCCTTATTTCACTAACTAGTCGCTTCTAGAAATTGATAATTGTGGCGCAAGCGCCGACAGCACTCTTCCAAGGTTCGTCGTGTCTCCTTCCTAGATCTCTGCAAGAGCCAATTTATAAAGAGAGTTAATAAATACAAGTAGTTCCATTGAAAGCGTGGCCATTAGCGGCGGTCCCTATCTGCATACGTAGCGCCACCCGTTTCCACTGGAGGTCAGCGTAGAGTTACCATACTCGGCTGACTTTGGTGCGACGTGGTGGCACCCTCGTGTGCAATCGTCGTTATCATTCTCAGTCCTTCATGATTGAAAACTTGAAACAATGATTCATCAAGAAAATAAAGGGAGACTTCGTGTTTCTTTCGCATAATTACGCGATATGGTTAACCACATGCTCTGCTGTAATGGCAACAACAGTCATTAACATACAATCTCGGGTAATTTCCAAGAATGATTGCCTATCGAAGTCGTGGGGTCCAAGGATGCATATCGATCATGCGACTCTGGTGGCCGGCGCTATGATCAATTAATTGTCATCGTTTTTTTATTTCTTTATCTGTTTTCCGTCGTTCCTTTCATGGCTCTAAGTTACACACCTCCGCGAATAAATGACAAAAATGGAGTTGTTCCCGTAGAGTTCACATCACGTGGACTTTCACATGACGACAACAAGTAAGGTAAGTCATCTCCGTTGTAATTACAAGTATTTTTTGTAACGGTCTTCTGTTGTCATTGCTGTAGTGACCACCGTAAACATACTCATAACTCCCGCCACCAGGGTTGCATGATCGATTTAGGATCGCACGTTCGGTATTTATCGTTTGGACCCCGCGACTTGGATAGGCAATCATTCCTGGAAATTACCCAATCTCGGGATAACACGGACGAGTTTAAAACTACCATTCTGATACACTCGTCCTAACAAACACACCTATATCAGGAAATATGGGCTGAACTTGGCGAGGAAACTTAGTAGGACAATGTATAATTTGTACAATTATAAAATAAATGCTTCGCCAACACAAACTGCCTCAGACAAAAGATGGTAAACTTTCTCGATGACTGCTTTGTACAATCAAATAATTCTAAGTATAACTGAAGTGTCGAACATTTCCAAGTTTTCAATTTGAGAGCTATGTTTTGAGTACCACTGATTGGTAGAATTCAGATGTTTGTTGATGACTTACCTTCTGATGCTGCTGTTGCTCCCCGCTTTTGCATCATTTAACGGGCTTCTTAAGATTTTTCTGAGTGTGGACAGAAACATTCATGTTGCTCGCCAGTCATCCCATGTCAAAACTGATGCTAGGCAACGGCGTGAGCCGCTGCGGAGACCTTTCCATTGTTGATCTCAGGAACAACGCTGTGCGCTGTCTACTATAAGGGCCAGTTGCCACTAGAGTGCGGCAGGGCAGCACGCGACAGCGGCAAACGGCGTCGAAGCGGCACGCCGAATTAGCGTCCCCATTTGAAATGGAAACTGCTAGCAGTAAACAGTTCTGGACAGAACAGGGCTATAGCGGGCGAACATTTGAAATTCGCTAAGCAGCTGTCACTCAGGCAGAGGTAAACACACCAGTTTGGCTCGGAACGGCGAATTAAAATATGACGAATATCAAGCAAGAAGAAGTATTTTTGAGTTTTAAATCATAAGCATCTTATAAACTGAAGGAACAGCTATTGCAATTGTTTTTTCAGCTTACGTATAGCAAGGTAGGGATTAGCATTTTCGAGTTTGTATCAGTGCAGTTCGTATCCTCAAACCCAGTACGGTGCTGTCACATTTTCACGACTTCTCGCCTCCCTAGTACTGAATTGGTAGAAGTCGCTGCAACTAACATGCTGACTCCACTCACTGCCAACTTTCGTTATGAAATGATGTTGTTTGCAATGAACCTGATACTGTGGTAGTCATTGTTTAATTTCGGTGATAAGTAATTTGTAGCAGCATTTATACACGACTTCATCCGTAATTGTGCAACCTCTGACCTGAAGCAATAAGTTCAAAAATGGTTCAAATGGCTCTAAGCATTATGGGACTTAACATCTGAGGTCATCAGTCCCCTAGAGTTAGAATTACTTAAATCTAACTAACCTAAGGACATTAAGCACATCCATTCCCGAGGCAGGATTCGAACCTGCGACCGTAGCAGCTGCGTGGTTCCGGAGTGAAGCGCCTGGAGCCGCTCGGCCACAGCGGCCAGCGATGCAATAAGTATTAATTGTTCACTCTAAGATGACTCATCAAACGGAGGCTGTTGAGTATACCTGTTTCAATAGAAATCGAAAGATCGCGTGTTTGACTTCGGATTGATATTCACGTGTTTCCAGTCCCCACCAACCTTAGCTTTCAATATTGTGTGGAAAGAATATCTTCATTCATTGTATCAATAAACTGAAACCATGTTTCTGTTTTCTTTACTTTATGTGCTACGTCTGCCTTTGTTAATAAGTAAGTGGGAGCGGGAAGATAGACAAAATAAACGTTACGCACAGTGCAGCAGTCGGCGGCAAAGACGTTAATTATTTGACTACTGTTTGTTCTTTGCCTTTTGTTCTATGGAGTTAGAATCTTCCGTTGTTCATTGTTCGCTTTTATGTTTTACGAGAAAGAGAAATGAAGTTGTATGTTTTGCCATGTGTGTATAAGAAGTTATTGTTTAATATGATGTTACATAGCGACCTTAAAGGAGTGACGCTGACGAGGATCAACAGGCGCATACAACAGCACAGTTTCAGATTAAAGGAATAAGTAGAGCGACAACTCGGTGCTTGGAAGACCACTGCCGGCCGCGGTGGTCTCTCGGTTCTAGGCGCGCAGTCCGGAACCGCGCGACTGCTACGGTCGCAGGTTCGAATCCTGCCTCGGGCATGGATGTGTGTGATGTCCTTAGGTTAGTTAGGTTTAAGTAGTTCTAAGTTCTAGGGGACTGATGACCACAGCTGTTAAGTCCCATAGTGCTCAGAGCCATTTGAACCATTTGGAAGACCACTGGTTCGGAGGCTACTGCAGCGCATGTAGGAAACAGTGGACGGATGAAACCTGAGCAACTATATTCGTATCATAAGCAGTTCGGTGAACGAGTCGCCAAGTGTATTCTACCATGCAGTTATGCACGCCATGTCGATAACATGGAGACTGTAACCACGGATACTTACGTTTTGCCTTTATCACGACGACTCTATGTACAAGATGTGAAGACTTAATGTTATTATCTGGTAGACACCGGGTCCGACTTAATCACATTTCCAGTAGAGAGATAGATCTTAGTCAAGGACGATTTGTTAGTTCGCCTCACGGCAGCAAATAAACAGCCGATAACAGTGTATGGCACCTGCAGCAAGGATGTGAATTTAGGTTTTCGTAATACTTATCATTGGAAGTTTGTAATAGCGGACGTGCTGGAACCAATCTTAGGAGAAGATTTTCTGTACGCATACAGTATCACCACTGACATTCGGTTGGCTCGATTCGAGAAAGGAGAAGAAATGGTAACTGGGTTTCTAGGGAAATTCAGAAAAACAGAAGGTGGTTCAGTAAAAGTTACAGAGATGGATCAGCATATGGACCTTCCAGTACAAACGCCGGCTACAGCGGCACATGCTACGGTTCACCTCACGTACACAGCGCCAGGCCCTCCAGTCTCTTTTAGACTGAGAAGACTGGCAACAGACAGGTTCACGGACATTCGTGATTTTACGAATGTAATATTTCTGCGTCATTGATTGTCAAAAGGCATACCATCAGATATCGGTTGCAGACGTTGACATACCGAAGACAGATGTCACTACACCTTTTGGCCTCCTTGAATTTTTTCATATACCATTCGGCCTTAAACGCGCGGCTCAAAGTGTTACGAGGGTTAGACATCACCGTTGCCTATCTCGACAACATAATGCTGTTTTCAGAGACACGAAATCTCCACGAGGCGCACCTTAAAGCAGTTTTTGATCGACTACATACGTACGGGATGGAAATGGAAATGAAGTCCCACGCTTCTTGACAGAGCGTAGGAAAACGATGCGGGAGACCCACACCGCTGTACTAGGCAAGGTGCTAATGGAGGTGGTTTGCCGTTGCATTTCCTCCGACCGTAATGTGGATGAATGATGATAATGAAGACGACACAACAACACCCAGTCGTCTTGGGGCAGGTGAAAATCCCTGACCCCGCCGGGAATCGAACCTGGGAACCCGTGCTCGGGGAGCGAGAAAGCTGCCGCGAGACCACGAGTGGCAGATAATAATTAGGTCGACGTCTACACGTTGGAAAAGAAAGTGAAGACAGATACCTCGGTCGGTGAAGTTCTTAGGTGTTGTAGATTTTTACTGTCGACGTCTGCCGGGAGCAACTGCTTTGGAGAGATCGCTCAAAGAGGCGGTGACAGGCCTAATACCAATAGACATCAGAAGCTAAATTGTACACTCTGCACACAGCAAGCCTTTGAACAGATCAAGAAAAGTCTGAAGCAAGCGGTTTTGCTAGCCCATCCTGAGTGAGATGCGACACTAGCTGTAATTATCGATGCAAGTCAGATAGTCATTGGAGCAGCGTTACATCAAGGATTTGCTGGACAACGGGAGCCATTATGGTTTTTCTAAAAAAAGAAAAAAGAAAAAAGGTTCAAATGGCTCTAAGCTCTATGGGACTTAACATATGCGGTCATCAGTCCCCTAGACTTAGAACTACTTAAACCTAACTAACCTAAGGACATCAAACAGAGCCATGCCCGAGGCAGGATTCGAACCTGCGACCTTAGCAGCAGCGCGGTTCCGGATTGAAGCGCCTAGAACCGCTCGGCCACAGCGGCCGGCAGGGTTTTTCTCACAGAATCTCTCGGTAGCACTAAGAAACTGGAGTACGTACGACCGAGAACTGTTGTCAGTATATGAGGCAATAAGGCACTTTCGGCCATATGCGGACGGTACACCATTTACAGTGTTCACACATAACAACTCACTGACCTTTGTGTTCAGCAAGCGCACACATGCTCTGTCACCTAGGCAGTTCAGACAGTTAGAATACATAAGCCAGTTTACTACCGACTTACGTCATGTAAAAGGAGCAGAGAACATCGTAGCAAACTATTCCTCAAGCGTCGCGTCGATAACCAATTCTGTGGATTACGCGAGACTAGCAAGAGAGCAAAGAGAAGACGCACACCTTCTGGTTTTTCGGCAGAGCTCTTCTACAGTGCTGAGACTGCAGCAAATAGATCCAGAACGTGAGGCCGTTAAAATATTTTGTGATACCTCACAAGGAAGACCTAGACCGTTTGTGCCTGAACGTTTACAGCGAGAGATATTCGAAAGTATACATAATTTGGCTCATCCAGGTACACGATCAAGTATCAAGTTGCTGACGGACAGCTTTTTTTGGACTGGAGTTAAGAATGATTGTCGAAGGTGGACGCAGGCGTGCCCTGCCTGTCAACGTTGCAAGGTGGGACGCTATGTGTAGAAACCAGTGGGACACTTTGACGGACCATCTGATAGTTCTGAACACGTGCAGCTCGACATCGTTGGCCCAGTGCCGATGTCTGAAGGTTGCCGTTATCTGATAACAACAGCTGACTGGTTTACAAGGTGGGTAGAGGCCGTACCGATTCAATGCATATCAGCGGAGACAGTCAGTCGAAGTTTTTTGGCGACACGGGTAGCAAGATTCGGATCCCAAGTGCACGTCACGGCTGACCAGCGTCGTCAGTTCGAATCTTCATTATTTTTTGTAACCGGCGAACGTTTGTGGATTTCGACGTCGCCGTACAACAAGTTATCATCCTGAATGTAACAGAATGATAGAGCAATAGCACAGAATATTTAAAGCTGCTTTGATGTGCCATGGTGACAGTTGGTCTACAGCATTGCCACTAGTGTTAATGGGTCTGCACACTGTTTTAAAAGCTAGGGGCATCAACGGCAGTGCTTGTGTACGGAGAAACCTTGCGCCTTCCTGGAGAATTCTCTGAAGACCGTAAGAGCTGGACTGACCTGCCGTATTTATGGAAGAGGGTTACAGCACAGCTGACTACCCTCAGGCCACAACCGTCGAAATAGCATGGCGATATTCCGTCATTTCTGCACGAGACTTAAGCAAGTGTTCGCATGTGATATTACGAACCGACGTAGTAAGATGCCCATTGCGGCCACCGCGCAATGGACCTTCTAAAGTACTGCAATGTAATGCACACACAGCGAAATTCCAGATTAACAATAAACTGCTTATTGTATCAGTCGATCGAGTGAAGCGTGCTCACTTATTGCCGGAAGACTTAAAGCAGGCTGTGCAGCTGGTCCCGGCGGAGGTTCGAGTTCTCCCTCGGGCATGGGTGTGTGTGTGTTTGTCCTAAGGATAATTTAGGTTAAGTAGCGTGTAAGCTTAGGGACTGATGACCTTAGCAGTTAAGTCGCATAAGGTTTCACACACATTTGAACATTTCTGAACTTAAAGCAGGAAGATGTACAAGACTCGCAGCGGAATATGGTGCCTCAACAGAAGCAAGCATCTTCCACAACAGCAAATAAACTGGATCTAGTGGAAGATGTGGCGGCGGAAGAACAAGATATATAACCAGTGGTTTACACAAGGGCGTGTCGGAAGGTCTGATAAAATGTTTTAACACATACCTGGCGCTCCGGTCTACTGGGATGGAGCTGTGTGGGAATGGGAACATATAACAAAATAAACAAACGATTACGCAAAGTGCAGCAGTCGGCGGCAAAGACGTTAATTATTTTAGTATTGTTTATTATTTTCGTTTGTTCTATGGAGTTAGAATGTTCCGTTGTTGATTACTTGCTTGTATGTTGTATGAGAAAGAGAAATAAAGCTGTATGATCTCGTATATGCGTATAAGAAGTTATTATTTAACATGGTGTTATATGGTGGTCATAAGTACATAGACGCATTGAACGCAGCGTCATCTGATAGCTTAAGTTGACTAAATGCTTCATATATCTTTACATCAGAATGATTTTCAAAGTCAAGTTTGATTATTTTACTGTATAAGGTGTTTTCAAATGTAACCCTGTCACCAGTGTAAAGTAACGGTAACGATTTTATTAACTCAAAAATGTAGTTAAACGCCGTACACATACCCAAAAATATTCGCCAAAACTGCTGGCACATTTGTCCCATTGCGACACTAGCCGATCGACTCCATCCTTGAAGAAGCTTGTACGCTGCTGTCGGATCCAGGCCTGGACCCAGTCACACACTTTGTCGTGCGCTGCGAATCGATGTCCGTGAATAGCTTGTTTTAGAGGTCCAAACACATGAAAGTCACACGGTGAAAAGTCGGGACTGTACAGTGGATGTTCCAGCGTTTCCCACCGGAACTGCTGCAATGCCGTCTTCACCGCAATGGCCGTGCGTGAGCGGGCATTTTCATGTAGGAGGATAACGTCATTGGACAACATACCTCAGCGTTTCGACTTGATGGCTCGTCTAAGGTTCTGTAAAGTGGCTTGATAACGCTGGGCATTGACGGTTGTTCCCCGTTCCAGGAACTCGACAAGCAGTGGGCATGTACGGTAGCGGACGATAACTTGTGTGACCACCTGCTCTTCGACATGAAGCCACACTGGGGCTATGCAACATCAAACGGTGCGCACGCGTCAGTCTCTATACCAACAGATGTGGCCACCATACCCGCAGTTACGTGGTTCCACCTTACGTGTAAGGCAAAGGTAGACGTATTTACCAGGTTTCATTTCAATGAATCTCATAGGTAACAATACACTTGACTAATTTATTTCACTAGTTTTCGTATTTTTATTTTCCTTCGTTTCTTCCTTTTGGGTGCCAGGAGCCCTTCATTCCCGAGTGATTTGGAGCTATACCCCGGTTGCCCAAGTCTAGTTTTATCCCTGGTTAGTAGTTAGAGACAGCGGTTATGAGCTATCATACTAACAATGTTTTATTTTCCTGTTTTAATCCAAGGCGTTACGGTGCTGCAGCTCCATTCTCAACTATTCCAAAAACGTTTCTGAGCACTACATCTGCTTCAGTTTATCACATTGTAGTATATAAATGACATAATTTCATGAAAAAAAATCTCGCCCGAGATAACTGGAATAAATAAGGTATTAAAATGTTACCTTTAAATAATGCAACATGTTTATGGCTGTTTATCCAAAATTTACAGTCCTAAATCCAAATATGCTGAAAAATTGTAGAAGGAACACCGTATTAATTGGTTCTGAATACAAGAAGATTTCCAGTTTCCTACCTGACGCCTGCTAGCAACTTGTTACAGATTTTAGCTGCAGAATTTAAAATTCTATTATGAATTCTAGACAGGAGTTTGCTTCTGACGTTGTCATCCTGAATTTCACAATTAATCCTAAATTCCCCCTTATTTATAATCACAAACGCCGCACGAGAGAAAATGTAAAGCCATATGAATCCAAGAACACTATTGTCATTGAGGAGGATTCTGTAAGATGACCAGTTATCAATTTTATGTAACATCCTTACTGCATGCTCGTGTAAAATATATACTATTTTGCCTTAGCTGCAGCGTGTCAGAAGTTTGTGTCGTAAAACAGTATTTTTAGTACTGAGTGAACGTAGGCGAAGTACTCGTAGCTTATCGATCCCACATGCAGGTCAGTGCCGTATGAAATATTTCCAAGTGCTAAGCAGGCCGAATTGCACTTTTCAGTTAAGTAGTCCAAGTGCTTGCGCCATCTCAGTTTTTTATGCGTAATTAGGTATGTGTATTTCTGATACCAGTAAGCCATTTTCAATTGTATGTGATTCCAAATATGAGTTTTTCTAAGGTATTTGCTGTTAATCAGCTGTAAGCTAGTTTCACTATTATCGGAGCTATGTCTGGTATAGATGAATTTGTGTACTTTATAATTATACATCTGTCTTCCACATACATAACAATTTTTTAAGTGTCAGCCAGCATCCTTGGTGGTTTGAGTATCATACTTTGTGGACTCCATTGTTAATGCTTCTCTACTCTGTAATTAGTTTTATTCCTGTGATATAATTTGATGATGTGACCCTCTGTTTTCTATTGTGAAGATATTACTTCAACCATTCAGCGTGGATATATGTCTTTAATTCCCTAATACTTCAATTTCCCTGGAAGCATTTCATGATGTACACAACTGAAGACTATCGCAAAGCCACAGAAAATACAAAACAGGGCAATTTTTTGCTTAGTTCTACCAGGCCTGAGTTCATGAAATATACTACCTTCTCTATAGAGAAGCCTTTAGAGAATCTGAATTGAGCAGTTGTTAAAAGAATTTCTTTATAGCTATTACTTACTATTAAATTATTGATCACTTCCTGTTTTCTCTCTTTCGCTACTGGGGTGCAAGATTGACTGTTTTGTTACATGCATATTTGCAGACCAAAAACATACAAACATTGGAATGTACATGTGATGCACATTTTCAGTCAGTATAAACATCAGTTTGCTTCTCTAATCTAAATAATCTTTGAAAATTTAGTAATAACTGTAAGACCCTCATTTCAAGTTACTGGAGTACTAAATCTTTATCACAAGTTACATGTATGGAGGATATTAAGTCACATATCTTTGGCAAATATAAAAACTCACACACAGGTTGTAAACTCAGAGCGACGCTGAAAAGGTTTTTGGACATTCGACTTTTCAGTCTGCTGTAAATCGGTTACAAGAGTGCTAAGTATGGCACTCCTCATCCTGCAAGCCTCAAAGCACTCCTCAGTGGCAACACCTATTTTGTATTGCAGGATCCAATAAGAATATGGCATTTACAGCAACATACATATGCAGATTACCAGTGTTATCCGTATTTTCATTCGAAATTCTTGATGGGTGGTTTGCTTGTTCTGATTCTGAAATTACAGAACATAATACAACAAGGTTTACTTTTCAATTGTAATTTTTCGTTTGGATAACTTTTTTCTGAAATATTTTTATATGTTTACATCATGATTCGTTGTTGGGTCATTCAAGCAAACACACACAACATTATTTTTGTTATAGTATATCCTTTCATAAAACATAAAAAAGGAAGTAAGTAAGAAATATCTAAATATTTGGTTAGTTCACCTATTATGTGTAATAGTACATTATGTGTAATGTAAAACTTTCTATCCACATTCTGTGAGAATTTAAATAACATTTAAGCTAGCTATGTGCAAGATGAGTGTTTGTTTCAGAGGACTTTAACAATAACGTAAATCTCAAGGTGCTACAGAAAAAAAATACTCAAGTGTACTCAGCAGATGGTGTGATGAACTATTAGCAGATTATATTGTTCATAGACGATGGGTTTTCTTGTTGCTGAGGAACATGTCTTATGAAACATTGTCACACAATGTGTTACATTTCTTCGCAGTGTGGAAGTAGTGGGAAAATGTCTAACCTCTTTAAACGTATGAAGATGGAACAGCTAATCATCCATTTGATAGAAATATTTATGTTAAGTATATCAAAAAGTACATAATTCACTAAATATGTGTACTTCTGTACACCATTATATCATTCATCGTGTAAAATGGATATCAATCGTGTCAATCGTGTCAATATCTCTTCACTCTTTTGCAGCTACATTTTTTAATTGTCCACGACTGTCACTATGCTACTAAATAACCATGAATTCTTTTCTTTTACTGTTGTATTCACAAAGAATTGTATTCTGTATTATTGTGTTCTTTTGGAAGGCATCTCATTTACAAAATGTTATGGGGTTACATCACATTGCATCTATAAACAAAAATACTAAGTGATGTACTGAAATTAGACTTGCTTTTCTAAGTAAATCTGTACTCAAACAGTAATGACAATCTTGAACTTAAGCAGGAACACATTATTTTCTGCATTTGTAGGATCATCTTCCTTTAAATGATATGTAATTCATCATGGTTACTTTATTAAGGAATATCTGCAGAGGTATAGGAAAGTGACCAATTTGACCAAAGTATGCCCCATACAATCAGTTTTTTTCATAAGTATTGCGAAAATTAAATAAGCATATTGGTAACAAATAAAAATGAAGACACTTATTAAAAACAATAGATTTTGATCTAAATAAGTTGAGGAGGTCAGTAACTTAAAATATTTATTTTACAATTAATTTTGATCTTTACAGCAACATGAGTGTGCAATTACAATCTTATATTGTAAACACAGTACTCATTGTTACAGAAACTATAAATTACAAGACTTCTTTGACTGAAAGGGTGCATTTCCCATACAGTCCAAATCTATGTGCAAAGGTGTGTGTAGCAGAAATATCAGATAGTGCAAAAGCAACTGTACAATGGCTGGCACAGAAAAGAAATTATTTGTTCAGTAAGAGAAAAATATATATGAATTAACATAGCAATTTAGTATGTAGATAGCATTTAAATGCATTTTCATTGTATTCCAGAAGTATAACACAGAAATCTGTACACATTTTCTTATAAAAAGTTTCTATAATAAACATTTGAAATGCTTAATAACATATTTGTACTCTTACTAACACAGTCTTTTGCTATATGAATCCTGTAACAAATATTTCATTTATGCTTAAGTGGGTGACCTCTCAGCATATTGGATATCCCGGGTGGTTTCTTATTACCATTACTTTGAGGGCAGTTGTCTTGTTGCATAGGGAACATAAATGAAAGATCAATATCATAGCGTGGTAGCTTCTCTCGTAAATATGAAATTACATTTTTTGGAAGACCAGGTACACGACTCATAATGAAACTGGATAAATATCGCGGGCTTTTAGATTTTTCAGCACAGTGTAGTAATAGTGCCCAAGATTTGTAGTCAGAGTTGACAACAAATGTGTTGTAGACACCTTCATCTGCAAAAGAGAGAGGTAATATAACTAAATCATTGCCAAGCAGTTATGCAGATTACTTGATGAATTATTCATCTTCTTCATGGCTAAAAATAGTACAAAAATTAATTTTTTTATAGTAGTGAAAATAGCACCGATATAGATATTTCTGACAACAGATAAGATTCAAAAAATTATAAAAGATAGTTGTGCCATCAGCATGCCATTCATTTATATCAGCACATTGGGTATTATGGATCCTAGTATGAATGATTCAAGGATGTATATGTGCACCAGTGACGATGGTTACTGTTGGGCTGCTAATATTATAATTAAAAGCATTAGTTTTAGTTTATGTTTGGTCAAAATTATTGTAACTTACTTCTTGATTCCCAATACCCAGCAGATACTACTGCTGTTCCAAAAGCAAGAGTTGATCTTACACCAGATAAAGCACTGTAAGCATAATGTAAAACTGTAAGATATCCCAGAACAAATGAAGATAAATCAAATGAGAAGGACCATTCATTATGAATCCATTTTAAAGAGCTAAAATCATCCAGGAGATTTAAATTATGTTTAGTGTTGTCTTTACAGTTAAGGGCATATAAAAATATCCTTTCCTTTACAATTTCAGCACATTGTCACCATAGCTTGAAGTAGCACATTTATATAAAATTCATTCACATCAAAAATTATTTTCTTTAAAATAATTTCCAAACAAGTGTGTAACCTTCTCAATAAAGTCAGAAAAAGATCAAACTACTTTGCTGATTGAAATTAGAGTTTTTTCGCCATTAAATAAAAACAAGAGGAGAGCAGAAACGTGTGAAGATGAGTATCCAGTGCACGGATTTGAAGGAAAAGACGCTTAAAAATATGTGAACCCAACTGCTCATAAGCAGCAATGAAATACAACAGTTTCAGTACAGAGTCCAAAGGTCTAATACTATAAAACTCGTTAAATCATTGTGGTGCTTGGCTGAAGTGAATATCTAAATGAGTCAGTTTGAATGGTGTCCCCTCTGACTAACATGTCTATTGTATCAACAACCGCTGTGTCAAACCACTCTACCACTTTCTCATTACATCAACAACTTTTCTTGATATTTCTTAGTTTTAGCTTTTTTTATCCTTGCAATGAACGACTGACCAATTAAAACTTGGGCATCTGATTTTGTTTTAGATTCTAATTCTCTAGTCCTTGGCCTGTTGATCCTGTCACAGTCGCTATTTAATACACCATGCAACAGAAATAATAACATTACAGAGAAATATGAGATACATAGTTATTGTATTTTCTGCAAAAATAGAATAATACAGAAAATTATACAAAAATGTCAGTTTAGGAAGTTTTGACATTACTTTCAGTTTTAATTACAAAAACTCAAGTGATAAATGCAAGGAGTTATACATTTACTGTCAAGATTGTAAATGATACACAAGAGACTCCCTCTAAAATTATTACAACAGCTCAACAGTTTGAGGAACAGCACATCCATTTAATGTAGGTATCATTTTCTCCAATTTGACATGTCTGTGAAAAACGAATACATAGGGAAGAATCTGAATGACCTTTCATAAGTATATATAATGGGAAACAATGATGTAAACCATTTTTTACATCAGCATGAAAAATTTGTTCTCTTGCTGATTAGCTAGAAAGTGTGTGTAAGTGCAGGCAGTGCACTTAAGAGAATAGCTAAATGAGTAATAAAACATAGAAAGTTGTGTCAATTACATCACAAGCTGCTTACCTGAGATTTGCATCATGTACATAAAAGAACATTATCTGTATCACCGATGTTGTTTCACTGCTTCCCACACTTTTTGTTAGCTAACTTGTACTTGTCATTTAGCCTTCAGTAAAGAATACTTTTTCTCAACTCATAAGTTGCCTGTCTTATTGCGTTGTCTCAAAGCAGCCCTCTGAATAAAGAGTTTATTCGGAATAGAGACATCATTTTCTTTTAAAAATCCACATTATTTATCATAAAACGAGTTTGTGAGCCATCAACAATCCCTGTATTGATACTGAGTAGCAATGTATTTTAACAACTGTGAAATTCAGATCCCATAATAGTGAAATATACTACAGTTCCTGATACATATTTTACACTAGTTATCCCTTCTCGTACAACATATTTTGTGTGAAAATTACAGTTACCTCAAACTTTTTTCTAATATGTTGCACAACAATGGATTGTCATTGATAATAATTTTCTATTTCAAAGCCATATAGCCTAGCATATCCTCATGGACTAGCATTCTGGATAAGCAGAGACACTGCAATCAACTGAAGTAAATTATGTGGTGGTTTCATTGACAATGATATGGACAATTTCCTTCTCCATCCTAGTCTAATAAAGCCAGTGTCCATCTGTAATGACCTTGTCAGCTATTGGCCATTACAGTTTCCTTCAACACATCGACAGCGGACATTCATCATATTCATGTCCAGTGAGTATCTGTCTGTCTCACAGCCTGACTTTCAACAGCCACTAGACACATTGTTGTTAAGCCAATATCGTATGTTGAAGCAAGTAAGTATTATGCCCTGGATCAAGATTTTAGCTTTCATCACTACTGAAAATGACACTTTCAGGCTTAGTTTCATACTCATATTCACTTTCTTCACTACACATATTTAAATAGTCCTTTGGTTCACATTTTATTCACATTGTAAGAAAACGAAAACAACCCATCTTCCTTTGTTTATGGTTTCTAAGTACTTAACTAACAATAATAAAAAATCGCTAAATACAGTATATGATAACTACTCACTCTACATGCAATTTGCTGTCCAATATAATGAGATGTTGGCACTTGAACAAATGTTTTCAAGTTTCAATATTTTATATTAGCTACATACGTTCCTACATCGCGGTTAGTTCGATTTGTGCGTAATTAACTATATTTTTATCCTATCCAGAACGCTTTAATTTACAAATTATTCATGATATTGATTTTGCCATACTGAACTAAGTTTTACGCAGTTATCTATACGTACTATTCTGAATCTACATTAATTGCATGAATTGTGCTTATCAGTGTGCCAAAGTGTAGGATAATTTACACACGCTGCAGACCTGCTCACATTAAAATAAAGAGTTTTGTAGAAGACCGTTGGAAAAAAAATGCTGATGACATAAAATATAGTAATTGGTTCACATTTTTAACCTAATTTAACATCTGTATATTTTTTTAGGCACAGTGGTAACAGAATTGGAAACACGGTTACTAGAGACGTAAAAATTTTCTAAGAAGACAATGGAAAGTATAGTATAAAACGTGCTGTGTGAACAAGCAGCTAACCTTTAAATTCACGGGTTACAGGGACTGAACTGTGTTAAAGTGTTTTTGTCAAATGCAAGATCATAAACGACACCTTGGTAAACCAAAGTGCCAGTGACACGAAGTTTTTTGTGAATGAAATCATCTAACATTTTTACACCGTTTCGGCTACTGCCATCATCAGATATCAAAAACCTGGAACTTACAAAACACGATTCATTGTCAGTATTCAATTTTTAAAACTAACACTGAACCTTGTTTTACCATCTGATGATGGCAGTAGCGAAAACGGTGTAATACAGAAATTTATTAAGCGATCCAGACGGTTTTGTTCACAAAAATATTCACGATGATTCCGGACTCATAAAGGACAACCATTTGCTTTATTAACAATGCATATTCTTTAAAAAAAAATAAAAATTATCAGTTCTTACAGGTGTCCTCGGCATGTACCCAGTGCGCTGCCATTGCAGGATCAGGAATCTCCCACGTGATGTTGCCTGCCAGCAGCTCGTTGTCAGGGTCATCGGTGAAGGAGTACGTGAAATTCATGGAGACCTCAGGCCGCAGCGGCGACAGCGAGAGCTCTGCTCGCATGCAGCGGTAGGCCAGCGCCTCCTCTGAGCTGGAGTAGTACTGCACCACAAACCATCGGCCAAGCATCTGTGAACAGGACATACACACTGTGTTTAATGTTGTTTTAATTTTCTCACTTTACCAGAAAAGATTACGTCTACGTTAAACGCTAAAATGGCGTACATTGCACCCTGACAAGATATAAAACGGCAAATCTGCTGCAGAGATGGGCGTCTCTCACTGTCCGATATTCTGCAGGCATTTATTGGTTTATCATGACATATATTCAAATGAAACAAAACAACTCTGACTACCGTAAATTCTCTCTTTGTAATTTAAATTTGTGTAAGAAAGTTGTGATTAGTACTGACACTGATACCCAAGAAAACAAATCTTAAGTGCTATACAGCCATTATATACACAGGTATTAGGAGAGAAGACATTAAAAGAGGCATTCATTTTTATTATACTGGCTTAGACGTTTTATTTATGATTAAAAGTTAGTTACTTGGGTTCAAAACCATAAAAGATACCATTTTTCTCTTAACGAATGCAACAGATTACGATGTGTCACCTAATACTTTAAAATGGACACTGTGAATATAGTAAGCTAATTGCCAACACATTAATTCGAGATTAATGAAAATAAAAAAGAAAACATTACGGAAGAAACCATAAATGTGCTTGGCGCATTTCATTATTCTGTTACTGAAGAAATGCTAAAAGTTTATGAAAGTCTCTTTTTGTTTGCTACTGAGAGTTTTTCGAGCATTAGAAGATGCTAAACCAGTCGTAAAATATAAAGATTGCAAAAGTAGCAACAAAAATCTTTTTTATAACAACAAAATTTTAATGCTAATAATTTAGCTACTAAACATTAGTTCATTATTTTGGACACCTACTGCTAAAGATGTGAGACACTGTATTAAGCTGTACATGAAATTATACGACAAGAATCACACTGCAGGCCGGCTTGACAGTTCATATTCGGTTGTCATGCCGTCTCAAAGACATGAAAGCTCCTGAAATGTCACTGAATCGATTTCAAGCTACAATACACCCGCAAGGACGAGTTATAGAGAAACAGGTTAGCGCCAAGGACAGCTACAAATGTAACTGCACAACTAACCAAAATCACAGTACAGCATCGTGTAGAACTGTGTGTAGGACTGTCCCAGAATGACAAAGTATCTTTGCCAAATGAAAGTGGAATATTGGCGTTGCAGCTGCCACAACAGCTTGGTTATGATAAATACAACACAAAATGAGATATTTGTAAATCTGTAATTTATGATTAAAATTGTAAAATATTGTAGCTTTATTTCAAAATTTTAGTGCATTGATTTATTTCATCCATTTTTGCGTATAAAATACCCTACAAAAGGCCGGAATTATTCTCAGTTGGGTAGATGTTGATGCGCAGACGACATCTAATGTGACAACTTTTGAAAAAGGCTAACCATGTAAGTACCTTCAGCATGTTAGACTATGTTTTATCACATTGCAGTATGTGTTCTTTTATCTCAACTATTAGCACACGGTATATGCACTATACAAGAAATGGAGTAAGTGCTATGTTCTTCCAAAGTAGCAAAGTGGCGTGCTGGATGGTTGGCCGTTTATGAACGCTTTCGTCATTCTTTATTTGTGATGTATCCTGCAGCTGTTTGTTTGTCATCAATTACGATCAGTCTGTATGAGTTCAACGACAACAAGGCTCACACAGCGTCATGTTGGGTATATATTTTAGCGGCTGTCGACAGTCCGTCGATAAAGAAAAAAAAAAAAGTCTGTTGCACTCCTACATCACCTCAATGCGAGGATAAAACTTGACATTCCTTCCTTTCGTGCAACCATGCTAGATGGCTAGTTGCTTATGACATGTCATAATATACTACTGTCAATAAAAAGGATTACTCTTGAAAACGTAGTTGATATTAAGATTATCATGTATATCACCTCAAACGAAAGATGTCAGTAGTTTATCTTTGGTGCACTCGTATAATAGGCAACACGAAATCTGCTAAGTGCAATATCCCTGCAATTCGCACTTTTATTTACTTACATTTACGTATATAAGCCGACTTCCGGTGTTTGTTATGTATGTGAATAAAATCACTTGCGTCAACTAAACCCTACATCAACATTTACATCTACATTTGAACTGCGTAAATTACTGAAGTGCATGGCAGAGGGTACTTCCCATGGTACCAGTAATTGGGGCTTTTCCCTTTCCACTCGCGTATGGAACGCGGAGAAAAGGATTGCTCAAACGCTTCTGGGCGATTTGTAATTAGCCTATTTTTCTCTTCACGATCTCTGTGGGACTGATACGTAAAGGACTGCAGCATGTTCCTAGTCCTCACTTGAAGTTGGTTCTAGAAACTTTCTAAGAAGGTTGTCACGGGACAGTTTGCATTTGTCGTGGAGTCTGCCAGTACAGTTCTTTCAGAATCTCAGTAACAATCTCCTATGGATCAAACAAACTGTGACTTGTTGATACTGTAGTCATTTTCGTTTAGTGAAGTTCAAAATTGTACGTTTCTGAACATATAAAGCAGATTGTCAATCTTTGCTCCACTTTGAAATCTTATTAACATAGACTGAATATTGAAACCTAGGTCCCAAAGTTTACGTAAAATTTAAATGAGGTTTTTGTACTGATTGTATCAAAACTGTGACTTACTGTGTATTTTTTACGTTCAGCGCCTTGAAAAACATAGTTTGTCCTTTGGCATCAGGGGGTAATCAACATTTGCTGCTTACACCATTTTAACAGTAGTACCCTCGTTCGGAACAGTCCTTCGACCTGAATTCCAGGTCATATGTATGCGTAAAAAAGGTATATTCTTGACGATTTTCGAACGTTACGTCTGTTGTGCATAACATATTTCGTACCAAATCGGCGTTTGTGATCGGCAGATACTGTAGCACATTTTATAACTAGTATTTCGTGTTAATTTTAGTTGTCCCTTTCGACAAAGATGCACATTGTCTGCATTTATCGTAAATTGTCGCTGCTTTCAAGTTTCTACACCTACATTTATACTCCGCAAGCCACCCAACGGTGTGTGGCGGAGGGCACTTTACGTGCCACTGTCATTACCTCCCTTCTCTGTTCCAGTCGCGTACGGTTCGCGGGAAGAACGACTGTCTGAAAGCCTCCGTGCGCGCTCGAATCTCTCTAATTTCACATTCGTGATCTCCTCGGGTGGTATAAGTAGGGGGAACCAATATATTCGATACCTCATCCAGAAACCCACCCTCTCGAAACCTGGCGAGTAAGCTACGCCGCGATGCAGAGCGCCTCTCTTGCAGAGTCTGCCACTTGAGCTTGTTAAACATTTCCGTAACGCTATCACGGTTACCAAATAACCTTGTGACGAAACGCGCCGCTCTTCCTTGGATCTTCTCTATCTCCTCCGTCAACCCGATCTGATACGGATCCCACACTGATGAGCAATACTCAAGTAAAGGTCGAACGAGTGTTTTGTAAGCCACCTCCTTTGCTGATGGACTACATTCTTTAACGACTCTCCCAATGAACCTCAACCTGGTACCCGCCTTACCAACAATTAATTTTATATGATCATTCCACTTCAAATCGTTCCGCACGCATACTCCCAGATATTTTACAGAAGTAATTGCTACCAGTGTTTGTTCCGCTATCATATAATCATACAATAAAGGATCCTTCTTTCTATGTATTCGCAATACATTACATTTGTCTATGTTAAGGGTCAGTTGCCACTCCCTGCACCAAGTGCCTATCCGCTGCAGATCTTCCTGCATTTCGCTACAATTTTCTAATGCTGCAACTTCTCTGTATACTACAGCATCATCCGCGAAAAGCCGCATGGAACTTCTGACACAATCTACTAGGTCATTTATATGTATTGTGAAAAGCAATGGTCCCATAACACTCCCCTGTGGCACGCCAGAGGTTACTTTATCGTCTGTAGACGTCTCTCCATTGATAACAACATGCTGTGTTCTGTTTGCTAAAAACTCTTCAATCCAGCCACACAGCTGGGCTGATATTCCGTAGGCTCTTACTTTGTTTATCAGGCGACAGTGCGGAACTGTATCGAACGCCTTCCGGAAGTCAAGGAAAATAGCATCTACCTGGCAGCCTGTATCTAATATTTTCTGGGTCTCATGAACAAATAAAGCGAGTTGGGTCTCACACGATTGCTGTTTCCGGAATCCATGTTGATTCCTACAAAGTAGATTCTGGGTTTCCAAAAACGACATGATACTCGAGCAAAAAACATGTTCTAAAATTCTACAACAGATCGACGTCAGAGATACAGGTCTATAGTTTTGCGCCTCTGCTCGACGACCCTTCTTGAAGACTGGGACTACCTGTGCTCTTTTCCAATCATTTGGAACCTTCCGTTCCTCTAGAGACTTGCGGTACACGGCTGTTAGAAGGGGGGCAAGTTCTTTCGCGTACTCTGTGTAGAATCGAACTGGTATCCCGTCAGGTCCAGTGGACTTTCCTCTGTTGAGTGATTCCAGTTGCTTTTCTATTCCTTGGACACTTATTTCGATGTCAGCTATTTTTTCGTTTGTGCGAGGATTTAGAGAAGGAACTACAGTGCGGTCTTCCTCTGTGAAACAGCTTTGGAAAAAGGTGTTTAGTATTTCAGCTTTACGCGTGTCATCCTCTGTTTCAATGCTATCATCATCCCGGAGTAACTGGATATACTGTTTCGAGCCACTTACTGATTTAACGTAAGACCCGAACTTCCTAGGATTTTCTGTCAAGTCGGTACATAGAATTTTACTTTCGAATTCACTGAAAGCTTCATGCATAGCCCTCCTTACGCTAACTTTGACATCGTTTAGCTTCTGTTTGAGAGACTTTGGCTGCGTTTAAACTTGGAGTGAAGCTCTCTTTGTTTTCGCAGTAGTTTCCTAACTTTGTTGTTGAACCACGGTGGGTTTTTTCCGTCCCTCACAGTTTTACTCGGCACGTACCTGTCTAAAACGCATTTTACGATTGCCTTGAACTTTTTCCATAAACACTCAACATTGTCAGTGTCGGAACAGAAATTTTCGTTTTGATCTGTTAGGCAGTCTGAAATCTGCCTTCTATTACTCTTGCTAAACAGATAAACCTTCCTCCCTTTTTTTATATTCCTATTAACTTCCGTATTCAGGGATGCTGCAACTGCCTTATGATCACTGATTCCCTGTTCTGCACATACAGAGTCGAAAAGTTCGGGTCTGTTTGTTATCAGTAGGTCCAAGATATTATCTCCACGAGTCGGTTCTCTGTTTAATTGCTCGAGGTAATTTTCGGATAGTGCACTCAGTATAATGTCACTCGATGCTCTGTCCCTACCACCCGTCCTAAATATCTGAGCGTCCCAGTCTATATCTGGTAAATTGTAATCTCCACCTAAGACTATAACATGCTGAGAAAATTTATGTGAAATGTATTCCAAATTTTCTCTCAGTTGTTCTGCCACTAATGCTGCTGAGTCGGTAGGTCAGTAAAAGGAGCCAATTATTAACCTAGCTCGGTTGTGGAGTGTAACCTCCACCCATAATAATTCACAGGAACTATCGACTTCTGCTTCACTACAGGATAAACTACTACTAACAGTGACAAACACGCCACCACCGGTTGCATGCAATCTATCCTTTCTAACACGCCACCACCGGTTGCATGCAATCTATCCTTCCTAAACGCCGTCTGTGCTTTTGTAAAAATTTCGGCAGAACTTATCTCTGGCTTCAGCCAGCTTTCTGTACCTATAACGATTTTAGTTTTGGTGCTTTCTATCAGCGCTTGAAGTTCCGGTACTTTACCAACGTAGCTTCGACAGTTTACAATTACAATACCGACTGCTGCTTGGTCCCCGCATGTCCTGACTTTGCCCCGCACCCGTTGAGGCTGTTGCCCTTTCTGTACTTGCCCAAGGCCATCTAACCTAAAAAACCGCCCAGCCCACGCCACACAACCTCTGCTACCCGTGTAGCCGCTTATTGCGTGTAGTGGACTCCTGACCTATCCAGCGGAACCCGAAACCCCACCACCCTATGGCGCAAGTCGAGGAATCTGCAGCCCACACGGTCGCAGAACCGTCTCAGCCTCTGATTCAGACCCTCCACTCGGCTCCGTACCAAAGGTCCACAGTCAGTCCTGTCGACGATGCTGCAGATGGTGAGCTCTGCTTTCATCCCGCTAGCGAGACTGGCAGTCTTCACCAAATCAGACAGCCGTCGGAAGCCAAAGAGGATTTCCTCCGATCCATAGCGACACACATCATTGGTGCCGACATGAGCGGCCACCTGCAGATGGGTGCACCCTGTACCCTTCATGGCATCTGGAAGGACCCTTTCCACATCTGGAATGACTCCCCCCGGTATGCACGCGGAGTGCACATTGGTTTTCTTCCCCTCTCTTGCTGTCATATACCTAAGGGGCCCCATTACGCGCCTGACGTTGCAGCTCCCAACTACCAGTAAGCCCACCCTCTGCGACCGCCCAGATCTTGCAGACTGAGGGGCAACCTCTGGAACAGGACAAGCACCCATGTCAGGCCGAAGATCAGTATCAGCCTGAGACAGAGCCTGAAACCGGTTCGTCAGACAAACTGGAGAGGCCTTCCGTTCAGCCCTCCGGAATGTCTTTCGCCCCCTGCCACACCTTGAGACGACCTCCCACTCTACCACAGGTGAGGGATCAGCCTCAATCCGGGCAGTATCCCGGGCAACCAGAGTCGTAGTCCGATCGGGGGATGCGTGGGACGAGCTGGCCGTCCCTGACAAACCCCCATCCGGATCCCCATAGTGATGCCAATTGGCAACAGCCTCAAGCTGTGTGACCGAAGCCAACACTGCCTGAAGCTGGGAGCGAAGGGATGCCAACTCAGCCTGCATCCGAACACAGCAGTTGCAGTCCCTATCCATGCTAAAACTGTTGTGCAAAGAACGTCTGAACTAATCTACAGAGAGCGCAAACAAATCGACACAAAATTTAAACGGTTATTAAAATACAAGATTGCCTAGTACATGCAGTAATGCTGCTACTTGCGCACTACTGACACACTGCTCGGTGGCGGAAGGAGACTACGCGATTTTACACTATTCAGGTACTAAAACGCGATGCTACAACTCTCAAATACTATAATACGCCCGAAATTTATGAATTAGACAATGAAAGTACCAAAAACACGCAAAGAAATTATGAATCAAACTATGTAAGAAATGAGTGAGCTAGGAGTATACGACTTGCTGCTGCAGCTGCTTATCCAACGGCGGCAGGGAGCACACTGACTGTGACCAACCGACACTGGCCGTTCAAAACAAAAACAGAAGACAAACGACTGCGTGAATTTACTCTATTCAGATACTAAAACGCGATGCTACAACTCTCAAATACTATAATACGCCCGAAATTTATGAATTAAACAATGCAAGTACCAAAAACACGCAAAGAAATTAAGAATTAAACTATGTAAGAAATGAGTGCGCTAGGAGTATACGACTTGCTGCTGCAGCTGCTTATCCAACGGTGGCGGTAGAATACTAGAAAATTCAATTAGTTTTCAAGGGAGACAGCTTACAAATCGCTTGTGTGTTCTGCCTTTGACTATTGGTTAAGTGCGTGGGACTCTTATCAAATAGGGTATCAACAGGATATATTGAACATATATAACATAAAAGGGGATCACAAATGGTGATAGGTTTGTTAGACTCATGGGAGAGCGTCAAGGAAATCTCGAAAAACTTGAATTGTTGGCCACTTGCAAATACACACAAATAATCCCACGAAATCCTTCTAACAAAATTTCAAGAACCAGTACTATTTAGTCACAAAAAATTATTACAAAACATTCCGCATTCTAGAATATTGATTAAGCCTTAATAACTGGTAAAATGAGAAGTATTCTCTGCCATTTACTTCACAGTGGTTTGCAGCGTAGGTATGTCGATGCTCATGTAGATGTATTACGACCTATAAGATACACAATATTAATAATCCTAGCGAAGTTTTGCAAATGGTTCAAATGGCTCTGAGCACTATGGGACTTAACTGCTGTGGTCACCAGTCCCCTAGAACTTAGAACTACTTAAACCTAACGAACCTAAGAACATCACACACATCCATGCCCGAGGCAGGATTCGAACCTGCGACCGTAGCGGTCGCGCGGTTCCAGACTGTAGCACCTAGAAACGCTCAGCCACTCCGGCCGGCGAAGTTTTGCAATTATCCATACAGAAGTCTACCACTGCCAAATAGACGTGGAATGTACACTGTCCAGTCACATTAATGTGACCACCAGTCAAAGGCCTGAATAACCACCTTTTACAATGCGGACCGCTGCGAGACGTTCTGGAAGGTACAGACAGGGATGTGGAGCCATACCGATTCCACTGCTGCTGTGGTCAGTTGCGATTGTTTTCTCGGTTGTGGATCCAAGACACGTGCAGCCCCCGATTGAACTGGTCTCACAAATTGTCGATTTTGTTTAAACCCGGGGAGTTTCGTGGCCAGAGGAGTACCGTAAAATGATCCTGGTGCTCTTAGAACCACGCAGATACACTCCGAGCTGAGTGACACGTTGCATTGTCCTCATGGTATATGCAGGGTTGGACATGGTCCCCATGGACAGATGTATACATTTTTGGATCCATTGTGCCTTCCACAATAACGAGCTCGTCTGGGGAATGTTTTCTCCTCCGTCCTAGACCCTTCCGTTGATTGTCGTAGGGCTGTACACTCCTAGGCGCGTCCGATGGAGCGCAAAACATGATTCATTTTCAGAGGTCGCCTGTCACCATTCAGTCCAGTTGCGGTACTGACGTGCAAATTCCAGCCTTCGTTCGCGATGAACAGCACTCAGCATGAGTGCGTGAACTTGGCGACTGCTGCGGAGGCCCCTGTGCAGCAACGTTCGCGGTACGGTCGTTGAGAAGACAGTTGGTACCCTCTTGGTTCATCTGGGCCGGTCAATTGCTCAACAGTTGTGTGTCTATACGCCCGTACACACCTGCGCAGCCGACGTTCACACCTGTTATCTGTGGCCCGTGGGGCATCACAGTTGCTTTGGCACCGGTTTTGGACAGCGCCATTTTGCCATACACGGTATACTTCAACCATGGCGGCACGTGAACAGTTTACATATTTAGTCTTTCGGAAAGATATCCACCCGTGGCCCGAAAGCCAAGCATCATGTCCTTTTGGACGTCAGATAAATCGCCCCGTTTCTGCATTACGACAAAGACTGCACTCTTTTCCTCGATCCACCCGACACGCTTTATATACCATGTACTGTTAGTGCTGCTACCTGTCGTCTGCGAGTAGTTATTGCACGTCGACATCGAACATGGCCGGTGGTCACATTGATATTACTGGACCGTGTATAACAATGTTCTAAAGCCGCATATCGATGTGAGCTATGCGTAAGTAAGGCGCCGTAAACAACACAGGATTAGTCGGCCTATCTGCAACAGCACTGGTTCAGAGGAAGCCAGCCTATCTGCAGACCGAGGCGCGGACGTCCTGGAACCGTACATCGCAGCTGGGACAACCTCACTGCCACTAACCGGCTGTTCCCACTTCCTCATACCTCGGAAGGTACTAGCAACTCTGGACTCCGGAAAAATATCCGCCCTTCAGAGTTCGTAAATCTGTAACGAGCAAAGAGCTTAAAGATAAGTGATGTCATCGAGTGTTTGCAGTCAGAAACTTCCCAACCAACACCAGAGTTGTTCCTGAACGTGCAGGAGCTCCAGTGGTTTGCCATACATGTCCGGCAAGCTTTTGCTCACACCTGAGTCCTTACTCCACAAGCCAATGTTCTGTGCATAGTCGAAACCCTTCCCCTCTCCATTTGTAGACATAAAAATACGAAGTGTATAACATAAATAACAACTTTTAATATAGTGTGCACCACCAACAGTTAGTGATTTTACAGGAGGGAACACATGTTCAGAAGTGCACAGTTTGGACATTATGATACGGCAAAATCTGAGAACAGTGCTTTCGATGTGTCTTCGGATAACGCGTGGTAGCGGAATTAGTTATGCAGCCTACACTGATGGTCATAGTAAGGTGACTACGCGGACTGTATCTAATAGCATTCTTTCACATGCGTTGCACCTACTCACAGTTCCTTATTCTCACAATAATTATGTAGTTATTTGTATAGTCATGTAGTAATGTTGTTGATAGCCTTACGCCATGTATCAGCACACAACTAACGAAACTGCCAACAAGCCGCTTGCTTACGGCAAAAAGCAGAACAACTGCATCAGTATAACTAGGAAGGTACCCCTACAAAAATATTCGTCATTCTTCGTGCGCGTTAATTGAGAGGAGAATACAAGAGACGGTAAAGTTACAAATAGGTACAGCATTTTCTACTTGGAGTTCTTTCACAGTAGTAGCGCGAACATACAGCAAAGTGCGTTTTCTGTGTTTTATATTTGCCTGGATGTTCGATGGCTCTGCAACGTATTGAGAAATTCACTGTCCGTATTGTAGGTCTTCTGAGTACTGTATCAATTATTCTACATTTTTGTCTGGTATTGCACTGCATAAATAGATGTTTGCAGGGTTTGAAAGTTGCCATTCAAGAGAATCTTTCGGAACAGGGTCACACAGCACTCGTCAAGTTGCGCAGTAGTTATGCATATCTCGTGTTAACACGTGCGTAGTTGTCTGTGAACAAGAAACACATCCATACCATCTCCAGAAAGTTCAGGAAATAATAGAGGAGGGTATCCACGTTGTGTACAATTTCCGCAATGGTTGCGTACACCAGCCACAATTTCATGTTCACTAGAAACGGCATTGTGAGCAACAACACTGCTCTTTGCGCTGACAAATATTTGCGTGCAGTGTTCATTAGAAGTAATCAACACTAATAGGACTGTTCCACCTTATGCTCAAAGACGTTCATCCCACCATCCTGGACGTGATGTCAGATAATGAGGCTACAAAACGACGGAGCTCCAGCTCACCCCTTGATGCGAACGTGTGGCATCACCCGCGCCCCATACACCCAAATAGATAAACTGGTGCAAGGGAATTTATTGCATGTTTATGTTGCTACAGTGTGTCTGGTACCTGTTGATGACGAAGCACACAGCAGCAAAATGAACATTGTCTTTTGTACAGACTGAGGATTTAATCTTGCGAGTGTGCTTACGTAAAAACGAGCACTGTGTTTCTATGTGTATTTCTACAACAGTGAACATTCAGATGATGGAGAGTACAACAAATCTGTAATAGATGATCACAAAATATGGGATTGTTAAAGTCCCTAATCACAGCAATGTGCCAACTCGCTCGATAGAAAGGAAGTAAATTTAGTTTTTAGCGTCCCGTCGATGGCGAGATTATTAGACACAGAACTCGAACTCGACAAGAATGGGGAATGAGATCGGCCGAAACCTTTTAAATATACCATCGCCTTCGGGAAACACAGAAAACTTAAGTCATATCAGCCGGATTGCGCTTTAAAATCTGCTTGTTCCAAATGTCGTAACCCCTGCGCCGTCTACGTTGGTCACACATGCACCCTGAGAGCATTAGCTCACCTTTTGTATACGCTTCTTGTATACTGAGAAATCTAAACATATACTAGATGGCTACTCAACAAGTAATGTCACAATTTTTAAAGGTATTGAATATTTTGAAAGGTGATAGTGAGTACCAAAGCGAGACAAAAATGTCTGGTATACAAGGCCTCGAAAATGCTTGCCTTAAGAGCTATGAGCACTTGCTCATCTTCGAAACTGTGAAACACATCTCTTCTGCTGCAAACGCTTTACTACTACAAACGAGCAACGGAATTGAGTAAACAGAATATGAGGATACAGCCCTCTGTTATTGTCCACGGATACAGCATGCAGTAAACATATGTTAGTGTTGTTACTGTTAACCGTGTGTTCACATTCACAGTGCAGAGCATACATTAGTTCTGATGGAACGTCAAATGGCAGACATGATGTTTGGCAAGAGGAAGCAACCGTCGAGCCTTTGTCCTGAATGCTGAAAAATATCCAGAAGCCAGGGTATCGTCTGCACAGTTATTCAGTCGTCTTTTCTAGCGACCAGCGGACTCTGGCTCTGTAGCTCCAACAAAGGCAAATTGTGGCAGATCTCACACCGTTCATAGTCATGTTGTGCAGGAGTGAGCATTGCAACGAGTGGAAGAAGATCCCGGAACCAGTGAACGTAGATGTTCAGCATCCATCAGGAGAGCCATCCTCTAGTCTGGGCGATCCTGCATGAACAATTGCTACACCCATATCATATACGGCGTGTCTCAGTCCTTCGGCCACAGGATCAGCCAGCCAGAATACAGTTCTGTCAATGGCTCTTGCAAGAATGTGATGAACTGCCAGTTTTCACAACAAAAGTACCGTTTACAGACGAGACTGGTTTCACACGAAATGGGATTGTCAGTTTTCATTACCAACATATATCTACTGATTCTAATCCACACACAGTTGAAGAAGCAAGGCATCAGGGCCGATTTCCAGTTAATGTTATGGCAGAAATTATCGGCGATAGACTAAAAGTATGTTACATATTATCAAATAGGTTGACTGGTGCAATGGATCTTCAATTCCTAGCAAACGACTTGCCTGAATGACTTGCCCGTCCTGCTAGTGATAGTCTTTTGGGATGGTGATGGTCTCTCTGGAGATGTTGTTCATGCATGATGGAGCACCAGTCCCTTTTCTCCGAAATGCCCAAGAACATATTCAGAGACATGTAATGGACAATGGATTGGTGGAGGAGGTCCAGTACGTTGGCCAACTCGTTCGCTTGATCTTAATCGCTTGAATTTTTGGTTCTGGGAGGACTTAACATTTTTGTCGCAAGCTCCGCTAACATTGTATAAACACTACAGGAACGAGTCATCAATGTCCACTAACGCGCCCGTGACCAGCCTGGAGTTCTTCAGAGAATGCGTAGTTGCCTAGGACTTCGGACAGAAGCATGCTTTACTATGAATGGATACCACATTGAGCACCTCCTTCAGCGATGGCTCACAAGTGCAGGTCGTATGTAATAGAAAGAGTGTAACAGAATGACGTGTTCTCATTTCTTTATTGAATTCTGTAAGTCGCTCGTAATAGCAAATAGGAGAGTGTGTTTCACAATAGCTCATAGGTTTTAAAATAAGCATTTTAGAGCCAATTTTTATGAGACATTTTTCTTATTTTGGTCCATACTACCACCTCTCAAAATATGGAATATTTTTTATCACTGTATCTATAGGAAAACCGCTATTTAGATGCTTCACGTTTATTATTTGTTCTGCACATATGTTAAATTTCGAACAATTCCGACAGATGGCGGAACCGTAGTGAACCATCCAAATGGCGTCTACGCTACATATTCTTTACAAGAAATTGAATATTTTTTTGCAGAAAAAGAAACCGTGGTGCACATTCATAAGCGCTTGCGTATGGTGCGTGGTAACGATGCACTTGATAGAAGTACTGCTGAGCGACGGATAAAGAGAGTTAAAGCGTCTAGAAGCGCAGAAACTGAACTCCGTTCAGGACATCCATTCATACCCACTGCTCCTGACATGGCGTGGCGAATCGTGCGGATGCCATTGTTCTTGGAGACCGACGCATCACAACTTCGCAATTGACTCTACAGCTATCTGTTAGAAGTGTGTGTGTAATAAATTAGACTTGGATATTCAAAAGTGCGCTCAAGGTGGATTCAAAAATGATTCAAATGGCTCTGAGCACTATGGGACTTAACTACTGAGGTCATCAGTCCCATAGAACTTAGAACTACTTAAACCTAACTAACCTAAGGACATCACACAAATCCATGCCAGACGCCGGATTCGAACCTGCGACCGTAGTTGTCGCGCGGTTCCAGACTGTAGCGCCTATAACCGCTCGGCCACTTCGGCCGGCTAGGTGGATTCCACGAATGCTTACAACATATCACAACACTCGAAGAAAAGACATTTCCCCTGAACTGCTGCAGAGGTCTGAGTCCGTGGAAGAAGCCTTCCTGCTATGGGTCGTTACAGCTGACGAAGCCCGAGTGCAGTGCTTTGAGTGGGAAAGAAAAAGCTAGCCACTTGAGTGGAATCAGTCACAGTTACCAAAAACAGAAGAAAATTAAGGCAGCTCCCTCTACAGGCAAAGTCATGATGATAGTCTTTTGGGATAGTGATGGTCTCATTCTCGTGAGAGAGCTGCCAAAAGGATCAGGCATCAGTTCAGAGGCATATGTGAAGACTGAACAAACTCAAGGACCGTTTACGATATGCTCGTCAAGATTAGAATCCAAGAGGAACCTTGCCCCAACACGACAGTGGGCACCCACACAGAAGTCTCAGAGCCATCAAGTTGAATAGGATATCATTGTCTCATTTACCCCGCGGACCAAACCTGGTGATCTCAGCCTTCCATCTGTTCGTGCAGCTTAAGGACTCTCTCTCTCTCTCACACACAATCTGAAAACTACGACAGCGTAATTATGCAGTGGAAACGTAGCTACGAACACAGGACAAGAGCTGTTACCAACAGGAAATAAATGCTCTTTCACAACGCACGCGTAAGGCCATAGAGCATGGTGGAGACTACTTACAAAAATAGTACCTGTAAAACAAATGTTGACTGCTATTGTCACCATATTCTAGCTCTTAATAATAAATACGTTCGCAGAAAAAAAACTGCTGGGTATTGTTTACTTAACAATCCTCGTAGAAAGATGCCAAATTTAAGCGCACGATGTTTAGAAAATACTATTGGTCGGTATTTCTTGATGGGTATTGAAAATTCCTCCGGTGTCCACTGTTTCAATGAGAGCGATTGTCGAGCACCCCATCTGCAGTCAAGTATTCGGCCTCCGCTGTTTGCCTCCCGTGAGCGGCGACCTTACTTCAGGGTAACATGTTTGGCTCTAACATCGACATCGGCGTGCTGCTACAGATCCAGGCTACAGTGTGCGGCCGGTTCCGCTCTTCTCTTTGGAATGGGTTCTGTTCTAAGTATGCAAATGTGCCAACGGCTATAACCGATTCTACTTCTTTCTCCGTGCAGAATGCAATATGCATCCGCCTTCTAACTTCCAAACCACCCTGAGCACAAGTTTAGATTTTTAGTCGGCCCATGAAGTGATGATGCGTAACTCGTTAGAGCGCTGCCAACGAAAAGTAGCGATTAAGGTTCGAGTCCCTATCCAGCACACAGTTTTACAATGGAAATGCGATAATTCCTTGGCCTGCCACGGAGATGGCAGCCTTGGAATTGTATTTAGTTACGTCGGTAACTGGTTCAAATGGTTCTGAGCACTATAGGACTCAACTGCTGAGGTCATTAGTCCCCTAGAACTTAGAACTAGTTAAACCTAACTAACCTAAGGACATCACAAACATCCATGCCCGAGGCAGGATTCGAACCTGCGACCGTAGTGGTCTTGCGGTTCCAGACTGCAGCGCCTTTAACCGCACGGCCACTTCGGCCGGCGTCGGTAACTCACCTTCTAATTCTTCCTCATACAATGGGTCGGGCTTTAAGCTTCCGTTTTCACAAAGTGCCTGCCCATCTCTTCTTATGTCTTCTTCGTTCGTATCTCCCTATTTAACTGTTAACACTATTTGGTAAACTCATATATTGTCTATCCTCTGTACTACTTCCTATCTTGTGTTGCCGTGTTTCATTATTTCTCATGATTCTACCACGGTTTTACTACTAGCTCTCGTCATACTGTTCCACTTCGTAGGTGATCTGTTACCTTTTAACCAGCTCTTGTTCTCAGAAATTCTATATCTCTACTTTTTTAATTTATTAAAATACACTTAAGAGCCAAAGAAACTGGTACACCCGCATGATATTGTGTAGGACCCCCGCGAGAACGCAGAAGTGCTGCAGCGCGACGTGGCATGGACTCGACTAATGTCTGAAGTAGTGCTGGAGGGAAGTGACACTATGAATTCTGCAGGGCTGTCCATAAATCCGTAAGAGTATGAAGCAGTGAAGATCTCTTCTCAACAGCACGTTGCAAGGCATCCCAGATATGCTCAATAATGTTCATGTCATGGGACTTTGATGGGCAGCGGAAGTGTTTAAACTCAGAAGAGTGTTCCTCGAGTAAAGCACCAATATGAAGCCAAGGGCTTAGTGTGGCATTCGTGTCTTTCCGACGTGCGTACTGTAAATGCCGAAACGTGAAACATGGTGTTGTTATTAGCAAATGTGTCCAAACAGGACCTGCAAGCTGTTATTCTTATCTTGGCTGCCGAAGGACAAACAGTGGTAGACATCCGTTGGCGAATGGAGAACGTGTATTGGGCATCATGTCCGTCGAAAACCACCGTTGTGGAATGGTGCACCAAGTTCTGTACTGGCTGTGATACACCACAAGACACTGGTCGATTTAGGAGGCCATCTTCATCCATTACGAGCAAATGAGCGGTCAACAATGCGATCAGGACGGACCGACGCATAATCATTCGAGCGCCAGCAAACGATCTCAAATCAGGATCGGTAGCTTGCCACACATTATCCAGCAGGGTTTAGGCTACCGTAAGGTAAGCAGCCATGTATACCCCGGGCGCTGAATGCCGAACGAAAAGCAAACTGTATGGCTGTTTGCTTGAAGCACATATGAGTTGCAGTGTTGGAGGCAACACGTTCCTTGAACGCATTGTTGCAGACGACGAAAACTGGTGCCACCACTGGGAACCGGAATCGAAAGCGTCAACGAAGCAGTGGGTATCATCCATCGTCCCCTCGTCCCAAGAAGTTCAAGAGAGCCATCTGTTGGAAAGGTGATGCTTACCAGGACCCACTGCTTGTTGATTTCAAGGAAGCTCGTGTCCCTATCACTGGGGAACCGTAGCGCACAGTGCCGGGGAAATTACAGTGTGCAATTAAGGCGAAACGTCCGGTAAAACTGCGACAAAGGATGCTGGTGCTTCATGATAATGGGCGGCCCTGTATCGTAGATGTCGCAACGCTGAAGTTACGCCAACTGAAGTACAAAGCACTAGAGCACCCACCCTACAGCCCTGATCTCTCAGTACGTGCTTATCATGCCTTCGATCCGTTGAAAAAGACCTTGGAGGGCCGATGATTTCTGTCAGACGAGGACGTGCAGCAGGCAGCTCAAAATGGTTCAAATGGCTCTGAGCACTATGGGACTTAACATCTATGGTCATCAGTCCCCTAGAACTTAGAACTACTTAAACCTAACTAACCTAAGGACATCACACACATCCATGCCCGAGGCAGGATTCGAACCTGCAACCGTAGCGGTCACGCGGTTCCAAACTGAAGCGCCTAGAACCGCACGGTCACACCGGCCGGCAGCAGGCAGTTACGGATCTCTTAACGCAGCAGGAAACGATGTTGTACCGAGCGGGTATCTCAGCGATAGATAAGACCAAGGTTGCTTCCATCCACAAACCTCCGAGTGTACTGGAGCTCGTCTCTTAAAACCTCGCTGAGACTTCGATTCTGGACTGTCCGGCCTTCGAACGGAAACTTATTGGTCGGATCTTATACAGTGTCTATATCGTTCCAATTGTCTAGTCATTATCGATAGCCCTTAAATATTTCTTGGCCAATGGCTGTGACAGAGCACGCAAGGAATCTACATTTAATTGAGCCTCCTACAAGAGGTGCTCTAGCCACTAAATGTGTGAGTATTGACTGAAGTACTATTTATTGTTCATGGTCTTCCTCCAGATAGAACAATTCATACAACGAGTACTTAAATTAACTAAATATAAGTGGCATTCTCGGATCTTATTTGTTCAGTAATATTAGGGTGTCTGGCATTTACCTTTCCATTTTTTATGATCCACTCACTTTTAATCGTACTGTCGCAAATGTTTCATGGTTGTGGCTGTTTCCACTGATTCTTCACCAATCCTGTAATCGAAAGATAATGGGTCATCTACGCACTGAAGTGCAGCGTTTTATATCTGCTTACATTGAGTGTGAAATGTTAGTCTTTTCACCATGGCTTGATCTCGTCGCTACTCTTCCTGTAATGCGTGATGACTCCTCCTGTCTTGGGAAGTGGCTGTATACAAAAGCGTCATTCGCGAACAGCTCACAGTGCCTCCGAGGATATCCACCTGATCATTGGCACGCTTTCCCGGTGGGACTAATAAAGGAAAAACGGAAGATCCAAAGGAGAGCAGCACGTTAAGTCACGGGTTCATTTAGCAACAGCGAGAGTGTTACGAAAATACTTATTCAGTTCTAGCGGCAGACTCACAAGAGTGGCGATGTTCATGTTTACTATTGCTCGTAAAATTCCGAGAAAGCACATTTCAAAAAGTGTCTAGCGACGTATTTATTTCTCCTACATAACCAAACGATACATACCGCTAGTGACGTCTCGCTAATACCATGTAACACGGACTCTGGCCTTGACAACTGCCTCATTTCGGAAAGTAAGAGTGTCCACCATATCTCTTATGTATGCCATATCCGGATGAAGCCACTTGTTGATTGCTAGATCCCACCGAGTTACCAGCTGTTGGAATACTGACTGCTAAGATTCAACCGCTGTTCCAAATGGCCCCTGATTTTTGCTATGCGATTAATAATGTTGGGTAATTCAGCGTTCCAGTCGAGTTGCGATTCAGAGCTTTAGAGTTCATCAAACAAGCACATATGCTTGTAGCTCTGTAAAAGCGGCTGTTGTTATCTTGGCGGAAGAAGTGTTCGCCGGCCGGAGTGGCCGAGCGGTTCTAGGCGCTACAGTCTGGAACCTCGAGACCGCTACGGTCGCAGGTTCGAATCCTGCCTCGGGCATTGATGTGTATGTTGTCCGTAGGTTAGTTATGTTTAAGTAGTTCTAAGTTCTAGGGGACTGATGACCTCAGATGTTCAGTCCCATAGTGCTCAGAGCCATTTGAACCATAGTCGTGCTGATATCAACAGCCATCGTCTCTGAACTGTTCCTGCACTGGTATGTAGTACCCAGCGCTATAAAATGTGTTCAGATCCTTCAGCATTAGCGTTTTATAAAGCACAATAAGTACCCTAACCACGAAAAACACTCACATACCGCAACACCACCTCCTTCATACTTTACTGTTGGCATTTCACATGACGGCCGGTAAGGTTCTCCAGGAATTCGCCAAAGCCAAATCCTTCCATCGCATTGTCAAAGGGCTAGCATGATTCATCTGTCTAAATCACTCCTTTCCAATCGTCCATCCTTCTGATTCAAGGTTTGTAGGACTACGGCCGTTGACTCACGTAATAGTAAAATGAAGACGTGCAGCCTTCATGTAATAAATACATCGAAAAGAAGGCTACAGACGTTTCATTTTATTATATAACAATGTGTAACTTATTCGTATGAGCAGTGGCTCGACTACTGTCCCCCATTATTTCGAACTTCCTACGTATAGCTACTGTGCTAGCTGAACTGCTGGTAGCACATGGGACTCACGAGAGGTAATTTTCACGGATTTCATGCGATTTTTTATAACCGCCCTCCACAGTGGCCGACGGTCCTTGTGCGTCAGTAAATGAGGTCTGCCTGGTATTGGTTTAACTGTGATTGTTTCTTCGCGTTTCCATTTCAGAGTCAGTTCACCAACAGTCCCCTTGAGCACCTTTGGAAGACTTGAAACGTCCCTGACGGATTTGTTACTCAGGTGGGATTCAATGAGTAGCCTACGTCTTCGCTAAGCTCTCCTGACCGACCAATTCTGTGGTTACTGCTTCTTTACTGACAATATTCCCAAGTCACTTTTATAATGGAGAATCCTCCTCTCGTGACACCTAGTAGTGAATTCCGCGTCACATAGGGATGTCTACGTACTCTTGAACATACTGTCTGGTTGGTTCAACTACAGAAATGAGCTGGTGCATCACGGAGAACAGGTTAATCGTCATGATTTGCGACTGCATTGTTCTCAAGCAGTTGTTTTCAGAAATATCTGTCGCACAAGCCAGGTAATTTGATTACTAATATTGACGCCTGTGAAATTAATTATGTTAGCCATTGGTAAATAGGCGAGTAAAGTACTGCGAAACTGTATGTCGCCAAAGACATCATCGATGAGTGATAGCGTAGCTCCATCCTTCCCCCACCGCACTCCCCCCACCGGCTGAATGGTTCAAATGGCTCTGAGCTACGCGGCATTTGCATGCAGCAATTAAGGGAAATCACGGAGAACATAAATCGGGATGGCCGGAAGCGGGTTTCAACCGTCGTCCTCCCGAATTTGAGTCCAGTGGGCTAACCACTGCGCCATATCTCTCGGTCACTGTAGTTAATACGCTTCTGTTTGAGCATATGCCTTTAATCTTATGATGACCAGCAGGCTTTAACCGCTGCTGTGTAATTATCTGACATTTAATTATAACATTAACTGAATTTTCCGTAGTTGCTTGAGGGAAATTGACAATAATATTAAATGGGAAACACTTTATTAATGCAGGACATTAGGATAGCGTTTCCTATTTAATATTGTTTAATTGTGACGAATCGTACCAAATTTGACATACTTTTAATAAATATTCAATGTTTCACTGCCTTTGAAAGTCAATCTTTCGTAGCACCCAAGTTAAAATACGACAAGCACCCAGTACGAAAAGCCTTTAACTAGACGTATATAGTTTCCGTAATTTCTTGAAACCAATTGTTCCAAAAACGGCGAGTTTTCGAGAGATCCTCAATGCTTCGGCACCAGGAAACACTTTATGTTAACAGCACGTATTTTTAATACAGAAACCAGCGACCTCTGCAGCTGAAACTGCAGGTGCAAGCAATGCAATCCAGTATGGCGTCACCTAGTTCTGCTTGTAACAACAAAGCTCTCTTGCACGTAAATACCCATGTTAATCTCCACGAAGAAAAGAGTCTGTTGCATCTGATTCTGCCTTTCACAGCTGGGAATGCTCCACAGCGTTAAATCCCATGCTGTAATGTCAAAAACCACTACCGCCATCACGCCCACGTTTGCTTTCACGTAACGAGCAAGGACGACTGGAGGCGTCGCGTTGAGTGCTGCCGTGCGCCGCGCCGCGCCGCTGGGTGGCTGCCGTATCGCTCACCAGGCTCGGGTCCCCAGCCGCCACCGCCGCTTCCCGGAAGCTGGCGCGGCCCTGCTATCGCGACGCCCACGCCTGCCGTCCATTGGGCGCCTGCCTGCCTCCTCGCCACCTCACACAGACTTCAACGAATGTCGCATTTCTGCGGAATGCCTCGTCACTGATCTTAAGTGCGAAATATTTCTACGGCACTGACCATTAAAATTTGAACACCATAAAGGCAGGGTGTAGCAAGCGACAAAGCGGCTTGGATATGCATATGATCAGTATTTAAGTGTAACCGTAAAAGTAGCTTCTCCATACAGACTGAGATAACCGAGGTCATGGGATACCTCCTGCCTTCGTGTCGGACCTCCTCTTGTCAGGTGTAGTGCAGGAATTCCACGTGGCATGGACTCAACAAGTCGCTGGAAGTCCCCCGCGAAAATTCTGAGACATGCTGCCTCTAAACCCGTCCATACCTGCAAAAAGTGTTGTCGGTGCAGGATTTCGTGCACGAACTGACCTCTTGACTATGTCCCACAAATGTTCGATGGGATTCATGTCGGCGATCTGGGTGGCCAAATCATTCGCTCGAACTGTCCAAAATGTTCTCCAAACCAATAGCGAACAATTGTGGTCCGGTGACATAGCGCATTATCATCCACAAAAATTCCATCGTTGTTTGGGTACATGAAGTCCATGAATGGCTGAGAATGGTCTCAAAGTAGACTAAGGTACCGTTTCCAGTCAATAATCGTTTCAGTTGGACCATAGGACCCAGTCCTTTCCATGTAAACGCAACCCACACCATTATGGAGTCACCAACAACTTCCACAGTTCCTTGTTGACAACTTGGATCCACGGCTGTGTGGGGTCTGCGTCACACTCGAACCTATCATCCCTTCTTACCAACTGACCAGACCACGATTTTTCAGTAGTCTAGAGTCCAATCGATATGGTCACGAGCCCATGAGAGGCGCTGTAGGCGGTGTCGTGCTGTTAGCAAAGACACTCACGTCAGTCGTCTGCTCCCATAGCCAATTAACACCGAATTTCTCCGTGCTTTCGTAACGAATACGTCCGTATATCCCATATTGATTTCTATCGTTATTTCATGCTAACATTACTGTTTCACAGCCGTCAGTATTCGTATTCAAATTATGTGGTTTTATGCGTCAGATATTGTTGAAAACCGCTGCTTGAGAACAATGCGGTCGCAAATAATCACGACGAACACGTTCCCTGTGATGCACCAGCTCATTTATCAAGTTGAACCAACTAGCCAATTTGTTCAAGAGACCCAGACATCCCTATGTGATGCGGAATTCACTACTAAGTGCCACGACAGCAGGACCCTCCAATGCTTGTCTGTTAGCACTGATAACTCTACGCAAATGAGGCCGTCGGCCACTGCGTTGTTGGTGCTGAGAATTAATGCTCGAAATTTGGTATGCTTGGCATTCTGTGGACAGCGGAAAATTGAATTCTCTAACCATTTCCGAAATGGAATGTCCGATGCGTCCAGCTAACTAATAATCTGTGAAGTCCCGTTGTACGGCTATAATCGCGTCGGAAACCTTTTCACGTGAATCACCTGAGCAGAAATGACAGCTCCGCCAATGCATTGCCCGTTTATGCCTTTTGTATCGGATACTACCGTCATCTGCTCATGTTCATATTGTTATTCCATGACTTTTGTCACTTCGGGGTAAGGAAAGATTACACAGTAGGTACAAAAAAATGACTCTGAGCACTATGGGACTTAACATCTGAGATCATCAGTCCCCTAGAACCTAGAACTACTTAAAACTAACTAATCTAAGAACATCACACACATCCATGCCCGATGCAGGATTCGAACCTGCGACCGTAGCAATCACGCGGTTCCGGACTGAAGCGCCTAGAACCGCTCGGCCACCGCGGCCGACTTACACAGTAGGTTCCTCGTTCAAAAATCAATGTCGAATGTTCAGTGACAGCGGCAGGATCGTGGCCTATGGTCGGGATCCCATGACTGACACTTGGAATCGCTGTGCTGAGGAAGGCCAGCAGCTCCACACGACTGTCGCCCGAGAGGACAGACATACTATTCACTGTGTGCAGAAATGTACTTCATATCAGAAACATTGAATCAGGAAATGGGTTGCTTTGCAACGAGTCCAGTATCCAAAAGGACAGTGCGACGACGTCTGGAGTGCCATGGACTGCCAGCCGACCACTGCTGACGCTTCCCCTGGTGTGGCAGAAGAGAGGCACGCACACTGACAATGGCGGGTCCAACGACAACAGTAGACACTAAAGTTTCAGCACATCTTTTCAAAAAAATTGGTTCAAATGGTTCTGAGCACTATGGGACTTAACATCTGGGGTCATCAGTCCCCTAGAACTTAGAACTACTTAAACCTAACTAACCTAAGGACATCACACACATCCATGCCCGAGGCAGGATTCGAACCTGCGACCGTAGCAGTCGCGCGGTTCCGGACTGCGCGCCTAGAACCGCTAGACCACCGCGGCCGGCCACATCTTTTCAGACGAGTTCTTATTCTGCGTACAAAAACAAGGTAGACTTGTCCATGAGTTGAGTCTCTGAAGCAAATGAACGTTGACAGATCATATTCGTCATCATGATAACGATGGAGCATCTCATGTAATGGTATGAGGGACCATTGAATACGTAGCACGATCACCTCTGATTCGCACAGCAGGTAACTTTGACAGCATTAGTTTACGACGTGTTAGGGTCGGGGGCTGTGCCTTATATTGGAAATGTGCGTGGCAACAAAATAACACAAGACTTAATTTCGCCCGTGCTGACCTGACCTACCTCGATACACAGGGTGTTCGACTGTTTCTGTGGCAAGCATGTTCTACAGACCTCTCGCCCACTAAGAACATCTGGTCATGGGCTGCCGAGAGAACGGTTCGCATCCAATCACCAGCCACTACCATTGGTATATTTAGGCATGGAGTTGAAGCAACAATGTGTAACATACCACACTACTTTCATCCAAACATACTGCTAATGCTGTTGCTGCTTTGCATACTAAACTTCGCAAGCTGTACACTTCCAAATCACCTACACTGCTAACCAAATATTTTTCCATTATACTGTTAAGTGCAGTAAGTATAGTTTCGATTATTTGCTTCCTGACTAAAATTTTAATGGCCATCATTTTATCTTATAATGTCCACTGTAATATAACGAAAACCGAGGATGATATGGTGGGAATTAAAACTTGGATAGATTGCTCTTGACGGTCAACATAACAGTTTCATTTGCATCAATTAAGCTGCTGAAGTGTACTGTCCTGAAATTGCAATTACTTTGGTTCATTAAACTGGAGAATCAACTGCTGGAAGGGATGCACTGAGAAGCTCTTTTCTAGCAGTAAACACACTGCGACTGGTGACACCTTTGCCCAGGTTTGTCCTTTAAATACGTAGTGGGAGTCCAATAAAAGAAGAGATGATAACCTATGGGGAGGCGACAGAACGGGCATCCAGCCACCCGTTAGAATTAACCATGCCACATCCCCAAAAATTCATGCTAATCCACTGCCGATAATAGACAAAAGCAAAAGAACAAAAAGTAGAATAATGTAGTAGTACTGTAAAAGTAGGCCTTTTATAGTAGTTTCATTTGTTTGGAAAATATAAGCGACGTAGAGTACGCGGTAAAATCGTCACTGTCACTAACGCTAGGAGTACGCGCCTACTGGAGTGGGAACAAACATGAAATTATTTCCAAGACACTCACATAAACAGTGGGCTGGTGGCGCGATTCTGTAGGTTAGCTTCTTTTTTATGGTACTTCATTTTTCTTTTATTACGAAGTCTGATTATTACTTTTGTTTTCTGATTGTGTTTCGTTAATCTTCAGTATAAGTTTTTTCTTTCTTTTAAATATTTTAGCTGTACAGTCATCTAAAAAATCAAGCAATTTGTATAACATGATTTTTCCAAAAACGTTGTGTAGATTGCAATCTTTTTTAGATAACAAATCAACGTGTTTAATAAATACAGCAGTAAATAAACAAATAAATAAATTGATGGGAAACTCTGTAGATCATTTCAATAATCATAAGCGTACTAAAGTAAATTTTTCTGTGTTTCTGACGAAATGCAAATGTGAGAGTACGTACACAGCCAACAGATTACCACGCTGAAAACTCGTTTTTACCTCAATAGTTCATCCACTATCAAAACAATTGCCATGAGGACGAATCGGCCGTCTCCAGTCACCATCCCTATCAAAGAGCTTCACACTGTGTCACTAACACTCTCTGACGTCGTGACTATTCAGAGTGCGAGGTGGAAATATTTTTATCGCCAAGGAGCTGTCTGTAAGCAACACATAATACAGTACAGACAGCACTAGATCCTCAATGAAGGAACTCTACAGGAATACGACGCAGCGAAGAAACTATTTGTCTAATTTCTGTATTTGGCTTTCTTTGTGGTGAATCGCGACGCACCAAAATTTACTTCAATGGAAGCGTGAGCCTTATGAATCTGTGCGGTATTTATTGAAATCCTGCGACTCCAACTGTTTATGTTTTCTGGGGACAATCAGTGAAATAACTCTTCTTCTATCAGTACAATACAAAACTGTTTCATACAAACTGTACAGCAGTCTAAATCAAGAACGAACACGTGAAAAATTTAACTTCTCAAAATCCTGATTCTCGCTCGATTTGGAATTTACGAGTTCCTTTGGAAAGTCGAATCCCCGTCTTCCTACGCGAAGAAATACACTCCTGGAAATGGAAAAAAGAACACATTGACACCGGTGTGTCAGACCCACCATACTTGCTCCGGACACTGCGAGAGGGCTGTACAAGCAATGATCACACGCACGGCACAGCGGACACACCAGGAACCGCGGTGTTGGCCGTCGAATGGCGCTAGCTGCGCAGCATTTGTGCACCGCCGCCGTCAGTGTCAGCCAGTTTGCCGTGGCATACGGAGCTCCATCGCAGTCTCTAACACTGGTAGCATGCAGCGACAGCGTGGACGTGAACCGTATGTGCAGTTGACGGACTTTGAGCGAGGGCGTATAGTGGGCATGCGGGAGGCCGGGTGGACGTACCGCCGAATTGCTCAACACGTGGGGCGTGAGGTCTCCACAGTACATCGATGTTGTCGCCAGTGGTCGGCGAAAGGTGCACGTGCCCGTCGACCTTGGACCGGACCGCAGCGACGCACGGATGCACGCCAAGACCGTAGGATCCTACGCAGTGCCGTAGGGGACCGCACCGCCACTTCCCAGCAAATTAGGGACACTGTTGCTCCTGGGGTATCGGCGAGGACCATTCGCAACCGTCTCCATGAAGCTGGGCTACGGTCCCGCACACCGTTAGGCCGTCTTCCGCTCACGCCCCAACATCGTGCAGCCCGCCTCCAGTGGTGTCGCGACAGGCGTGAATGGAGGGACGAATGGAGACGTGTCGTCTTCAGCGATCGCTTCTGCCTTGGTGCCAATGATGGTCGTATGCGTGTTTGGCGCCGTGCAGGTGAGCGCCACAATCAGGACTGCATACGACCGAGGCACACAGGGCCAACACCCGGCATCATGGTGTGGGGAGCGATCTCCTACACTGGCTGTACACCACTGGTGGTCGTCGAGGGGACGTTGAATAGTGCACGGTACATCCAAACCGTCATCGAACCCATCGTTCTACCATTCCTAGACCGGCAAGGGAACTTGCTGTTCCAACAGGACAATGCACGTCCGCATGTATCCCGTGCCACCCAACGTGCTCTAGAAGGTGTAAGTCAACTACCCTGGCCAGCAAGATCTCCGGATCTGTCCCCCATTGAGCATGTTTGGGACTGGATGAAGCGTCGTCTCACGCGGTCTGCACGTCCAGCACGAACGCTGGTCCAACTGAGGCGCCAGGTGGAAATGGCATGGCAAGCCGTTCCACAGGACTACATCCAGCATCTCTACGATCGTCTCCATGGGAGAATAGCAGCCTGCATTGCTGCGAAAGGTGGATATACACTGTACTAGTACCGACATTGTGCATGCTCTGTTGCCTGTGTCTATGTGCCTGTGGTTCTGTCAGTGTGATCATGTGACGTATCTGACCCCAGGAATGTGTCAATAAAGTTTCCCCTTCCTGGGACAATGAATTCACGGTGTTCTTATTTCAATTTCCAGGAGTGTAACATTATCTACATAACCTACATTCACGAGATTTGAAATATAATTATAACAGTAAGTTCTTCCCTTAGGTTGCTAATTAGCTTACTTTGTAGTAGAGACCTTCACATGAGAAATCTTTTCCAGGAAGGTGTTCAGAAACATTTGATCTCATGCATCGAACAACTTCTTTACGACTGGGCTCTGAGTATCATGGTAACTATTCTGCCTCGGAACTATAGATGAAACGACATACGAAAAGCGGAATAACGAAGACGTAAAGTTGCCATACAGAAGCTTTCTTAAGCCACTGGAGAGTATCGTTCCGTTTTCCACGTGTCACCAGCTATACCAGACAGTAAAACTACAGTTACTGTTCAAGGAGTAAATAAACGACGTCTCAGAAAAAAATCTGAATTCCATAACAAACATTCTCTCTGCTGTTAACCAGGAAGTATCATGTTAACCAAATTTTTTTCCACGACACTGTATTGTCCCGTTCTTAGTCTATGGAGGGAAATGTATTGCAGTTTTATGCATTACAATGTTTCAGAAATGACCCTTCGAATTCTTGACTTCAATCCTCAAAATCCGATGTTACTATTGGTGTCTACCTGCAGTTTCAGCTATCGGCAGAGAAAAAAACTGCACAGTATCAAATTACAAGATCCTCAGTGGTTAAGGATGGTTCTCTTCTTCCTAGCATAGCAGTGCGCTGTTTTGATCATTTGGCTAACTTATTTTAAGTTTGTGTCTATCTTCCCTGCCTGTCGCCATAGGCGTGAGTTAGTCTAAGGCGATTAAACTCATATGCGCCATTTGTATGTGAAGAGTGTAAACATTCTTCCGCGTTTTATCATATTTTAACTGTTTGTATATCGTATTTTCTGAAACTTAGATTGGGCGACCAGCCCAGCATTTACCTAAAAGAGCGTGGATAACTGCCAAAAATTCACACTCACTCTGGCCGGCGTAGCAAACCAACGGTCATGAATCCGCCTCGCGGTCTCCATGATTCGATCAGAGTCTGGCTCAACTCCCTGTCTCAAAAGTTCACTGTGCGTTAAGCTGTACGAGTAGATCTTGGGACAAGAAAATCCGCCTTATAATAATTTTTTTGTTTTTTTTTTTTTTTTTTTGTTTCTCTCTGTGTTTAATAGATGCTCATACTGTTCAAAGGAAACATATTAAGACTACACAAAGCTAACATGCTGTTAAAATTGAAACTGACCATTTTACTGAACACCATTTACGTTACCCAGTTAGCTTTCAGAGCGGGTCAATACGTCTCTCGGTAGTTTATCGGCGTTGTATAATCGACTGTGCCTATACCAGCACGTCGGCTCTGTGACTCAAATCTTTGTGTACTAAAATGTGTTTACTCGGAAAGTAGTCAACAGCTACTCTATGTAACAGCCGCAGTGGCAATCCGAAATCAGTAAATACTCTTAGTTTTAGTCCCTGACTAATTCATTATGCGCCGGTCACCGTTCTATTGAGCACTATTTTCATGAAACATACGACAGATCCTTAATTCTACATAATAAGGTTGGAATCATTTCAAGGTGAGAGTTGTGTTTGATTTCGACATTCTGCGTGTCTTATATACCTCATTTTTCGTGCGTGCATCAGGGACGTTTTTGATTCATGTTCCGATATTTCGGCTGACAGCCTTTCAGACTTTTTCAAGATGAGTCACTTGCAAGTTTTTATCTTTGGCGCATGCGCGTTTGCACCACAGTGTGTAAAGTAATTTAAAAGCTTGCAAGCGACTCACCTTGAGAATTGTTGAAAGGCTGTCAGCCGAAATATCGGAACGTGAATTAAAAATATCTCGGATGCACGCCCGAAAAACGATAGATGTTCGATCCGCCAGGAAAACTTCAAGAAAATCACTCTGCTTGTCTGTTTGGTCTGAGGTAATTTGGCCTGGTAAATCTGTCGTTCACTCGCTACGATACAAATATAAGTCATTTTGAACTTTCTCTTTCCTTTTTAACAGTCTGCATTCCTTGGCTGTACACGGATTGTCAGCAGTCGTTCCTTTAAACTTATTCTCTTAAAACTATAAATAACTTAGAAGAGTTTCACTGAATGTTTTCTGTAGTGATATGTCGCCGTTGTACTTCTGCACGGTGTATAAACAACGAGCAACAGAAGAATACTAAGAACGCTACTACGGAGACACAGCACAGTAAAATATCAGTGACATGGTTTGCATACTGCACTCTCTGCAAGTTAAGCAACACCAAAAAATCCTTTTGCGACCCAGGCAACAATGGACATAACCTTTCCGTCCGGTGAAGCTGACTTCTCCCACTACTTTGCGGTTTCGTTTCTAGCGTGAACTACTAGATATACTTATTAAACGATCAAAAAATTTCAGAATGAAATTTTCACTCTGCAGCGGAGTGTGTGCTGATGTGAAACTTCTTGGCAGATAAAAACTGTGTTCGCAGGAGAGCTTCTGCGAAGTTTGGAAGGTAGAAGACGAGATACTGGCGGAAGTAAAGGTGTGAGAACGGATAGTGAGTCGTACAACGGAAGCTCAGTCGGTGGAACACTTGCCCGCTAAAGGCACAAGTTCCGAGTTCGAGTCTCGGTCCACCTCACAGCTTTAATCTGCCAGGAATTTTCATATCATAAAATTGTTGAGAAATTTTCCTGCAGTTGGTAGTTCACAAATTCAAAAGACATCTTGCTAAACCCTTTCCCTTCTAATGTTCCACGTAAAACGAACAGAATTTTTCCCTCTTATACATCTATGACGTTAGTTACTATCGAAATGCAAAAAAGCGTGCAGAGGATTAATGGTCAGCACAGCAAGTAGCAGCTGATTCGTAACATACACAAATGTAAATTATTGAGCATAAACAGGCGGAAATCACCGTTATTGCATGATAACATGAGTCCTCAACAATCACTAAAAGCAGTCACATCCATTAAATATCTGGGAGCTTGCGTGTGGAACGATTTTAAATGGAACGATCACATAAAACTAATGGTAAGGAATGTAAGTGCCAGAGAGATTTATTGGAAGAATCCTCAGAAAGTATAGCCAACCCACGAAGAAGGTAGCTTATAAAACCTTAGTTAGACCGTTACTTGTGGGTTGCTATTCAGTCTGATAGCCATAACAGACAGGATTCATGGACGAAACAGAGGAGATCCAAAGAAGAGCAGTGCATCACAGGTTCGTTTAGTTGATCCAACTCTAGCGCCACACGTTACAAGAAAAACGTTGGGCTTAACGGTGTGGTTTACTGTTAAAATTCCGACGGCGTTCGTTCCTAGAGAGAATCAACCGACATGTTGCTTACTCATACGTGTATCTCGTGAAAAGACCACGACGGAAAAATCTGACACAGATCAGTGAGCACAACGATGCACACTAACAGTCGGTCTCTCCGTGCACGCCGGCCGGAGAGGCCGAGCGGTTCTAGGCGCTACAGTCTGAAACCGCGCGACCGCTACGGTCGCAGATTCGAATCCTTCCTCGGGCATGGATGTGTGTGGTGTCCTTAGGTTAGTTAGGTTTAAGTAGTTCTAAGTTCTAGGGGACTGATGACCTCAGAAGTTAAGTCCCATAGTGCTCAGAGCCATTTGAACCATTTTTCTCCGCGCACCATTCGCGGTTGGAGCAGGAAATAGGGAAGTTATAATGGTACACATAGTACCCTCCGTCACACACCATAAGGTAGCCTGCGGAATATAGATATAGATGTAGACAGAAAGCAACTATAAATTCAGCCATTCATTTCTTAAAATGTGAGCGCACTCCTTACTAATTTTTGATGAATTTCCGTCGCAGGTAAATAGTGCAAAATAAAGTATTTTATGAAGACTAGGTATGAAGGTTTATCTATTTTAACGGAACACACAGCGTGGTTAATTTAGAAGTGATTACAGGGCTTCTCAACGGATTAGGTAAAACTTGGCACTTGTTATTGCACAACTTATACCTACAATATCTACAGAATCATAATTTCATTAATACAGGCAGAGAAGTATACTCCTTGCCCCATAGAAGGGTACAGGTCTTTTTCGTGCATAGAACGTTTGATTCGCTGTTGGATTCGTCCGTCTTTGCATGTTATGAAATATAAAAAACTGAATGAAATTGTAAATTTCTAGCAGGTAAAAATAATTTAGTCAAATACAATTTGAATCGGACAACGATTGGTTTATGTATTCCGTGCATGAAATCGAAAATGCTCTTGTGCTGCATTCCCAGGAAAATCTGACTGTAGAGAGCACCACAAATGATGCAGTCGGTTGTACATATAGTTCGGACGATTAACTTTCCCGCGAAACCAATTTGCACACTTTCGAGAACCGTTATTAGGTGAGGAATCTAGACAATCCTCAACCTCCTACAAGATTAATAACGGCAAGCAAAGACGCGTTTAGGCAGTCATTTTTACCGCGCTCCATACACTCGTGAAACGTGAAGAAATTCCAACATGTAGTACAACGCTAATTACCATCTACCATCCGCCTGCTTATCTGGGTCGTAACGTGCTTGCCTCTTATGCAATCCGGCCCGGGTTCGATTCCTGGCCGGGTTGGAGACTTCTTCCGTTCGTGGATTGGGAGTTGTGTTGTCCTCATCATCATTTCATCGTCATCACCGGCGCGCAAGTCGCTCAGTGTGGTGTCTAATGAAATAAGACCTTCAATTGGCTGCCGAACTTCCCTGAATGAGGCCTCCCGGCCAAAGATACTATACGCTCATTTCCATTTTACCATCTGCCATGTACTTCACAGTGGTTTGCAGAATATTTATTTAGATGTAGGATTCGACACCACCTAGTAAGTCGTGCAAATAGTCGCACGGAGTTGTATCGATAAAATGCCAAAATACTCAAAGCAGAGATAATAGAATAGGTGAGGAGTTTATTGAGCTAAAGAATGGTCTGGACACCACATTGTTTTCTGGAACATAGTCGTGTCGCTTTTGGGACGTCCTTGCCTTCCCCTGACGTGTGAAGTTACTTTCCTAACAATTTACAGGAGGGCCTACAGGTCGGAATTAAAACCACCGTCCGACCATCTTGGTTGAGTTTTTCCGTATTTACTCCAAATCCAGATCTCAGCGATAGATAAGACCAAGGCTGCTTCCATCCACAAACCTCCGAGTGGACTGGAGCTCCGTCTCTTAAAACCTCGCTGAGATCGAGACTTTAAACCCGAAGTTCCTGAACTTTTTTATTATTGTTATTACTCACAGATGTTTTAATCCCCTGCGATGCGTCCTTTTGGACTTAGCTCATTGCGGTATGTACGTCGATCTTTATGCTATATCGGTGAAAAACTCGCTTTGAAGCATCGAACTACGTGTGCTACATACCTCTGTCTTCCTCAGCACTCCCCATATTACAGTTAGGCAGAAATTTAAGATCGTCCGGCACTGTGTTAATTACCTGTCTGGCTTTCAGCTGCACTAATAAATGGATTACATAAATACGCGTGACACTAAAATGACTGTGTCAACGTCTCTCCTCCTTTCCTCCATTATCATGGCTGTGCGTTGATAAGTTCATTATTTTAGTTATTATCCAAAACTGTCATTAAGGAGTAATTATCAGTGTTCTGTAGGCAATCGGCAATCTCCTTTGTAGAATGATTGCATTTCCCTTGTATTCCGCCAGTGAAACGACGTCTGCCACATGCTTTACCCACGACATAGCCTATGTGATCGTTCCATACACCTATAAATTTGTATGATTGTCCGATTCCAATTGTGACTCGTTGATAGGTTGCAACTTTTCCGTTTTGTGAATTTTACATTTATGAACATTTAATCTTACACCAGTTTGAAACCTTATCAAAATTCCACGGAATGTTTGTACATTTTTTTTTTCAGAGAGTATTTCATTACAGATCACTGCACCATCTGCGTGCGACAAGACTGAGGTTACTGTTAATATTACCTGCAAGATCATTAATTCACAACATGAACAACAAGGGTGCCAAAATACTTCCCTGAGCGCACCTAAAGTGACTTCTAGATCTGTTGAAAACATTGCGCCACTTAATTCGATACATGGTATTAGTATTGATTAACATGTAGTTGGGTAAGAAATGAAACATTATAGTTTAACGGGGTTCCTATAGCAAAAATCAATCCAATTTCTTTTGCTTGTGAATTGATGCCTCTAACTGTTGAATGTTTAGCCTAAGTGCACACAGTCAAATTACTGATAAGAAACATTTATCGTCTAATCATGAAGTATGTGTTTCAGAGATTGAGTGTTGCATAATATCGTACACTTATATTTCGTTCAGTTTTTGAGACCTCAGGAATCAAGACAGAAAATTATTAACCAGGGTAGAGTGGAAGGCGTCCCGTTATAAATGCTGGACAAAGAGAAGGAAGTGATAAGAGGACTGGTCGTGGCATTGTGCAAGAGTTACGGAGCAAGGGAGCCAGAGTGTTCATACAATGCCCTGGAGCTGACTCTGACGGTAGGACGAAGTCTTCGACTCGCGTAGAATTTATCACGTAGACTAAAGGACGTTTCAGAGGGGACAAATATCCGCGAACTGGGCGTAGATTCTGTTGTATATGTAGTTTGTTACCCTACCCACCACAGTAACGTGATATTTTCACTTGCCAGTCACTGGCAACGAAGCATCTAACGGAAAATGCTGTAGATGCGACGTTACTATTGCAGAGTTTTCTCGGAACATTTATCGGAAATACTAACAGACAGAGACGGAGATGGTACATGTTCAGTCGATTCCTCCAAGTAACTGAATAATAGATGACGTGGCATATTTATACTATTTCGTGTATTATTAACTTTTATGACTTATATTGATTCTTTTATGTCTGCACAAAAAAAATGTTCCATTTGCGTGCCTCATCTTGAGACAAAACATTGTTGTTTGTCCTTATCTAATCACGTTCGCGAAAGTGAATTGTTGATCTTTCGCCTTTTACCTTGCAATTAAACTCCATACAATAGAAACAGTCAATTTGAGTAACACGTCATATTTTGCTTTAGACCGTAAGTTTTTTGAAAAGCAACTTACACAGAACGCAGAAGAAATGGTAAACAAGGTTCTTGAAAGTATGTTTGATTTTCTTCGACTAGTCTCAATTTCATTTTTAAAAAGACAACATTTCCAGTTCTGCACATCTAGCGGTACTACACCAATGATAAGTGTAACACACGGTGAGGAAATAATAAATACGGTGGAAAATTCAAAATTCCTAGGTGTGCATATTGATGAGAATTTTAATTGGAAAAAGCACGTTTCGGGACTCCTAAAACAACTTTGTTCAGACACATTTTCACTTATCATCATTGCAAATCTTGGAGAGAGACAAATCAGTAAGCCTATTTTCATTCAATAATGTCAAATGGAGTTATGTTCTACGGTAATTCAAATTTAAGAAAGAAAGTTTTCATAGCTCAAAAACATTTTGTAAGAATAATATGTGGTGCTCACCCACGATCGTCTTGTGTACATCTATTTAAGGAGTTGAGCATTCTGACCATCGCATTCACAGTATGTTTATCCCCTCGTGAAGTTTGTTGTAATTAATCCACTGCATTTAAAAAGTAACTGTAGTGTACATAATTACAATAATAGAAGTAAAAATGACATTGATAAAAGTAAAATTTGATAACAAACTGAAAAAGTTTCTCGCTGACAAATTCTCCTATTCCCTAAAAGAACTTGTGTTATTGTAAGGTGTAAAAGTGGTGTGTAGCGATTACTAACTTGCATCTATATATTTAATAATAATAATAAAACGACTTATAATGTATGTAGCCGTATTTATAAATTAATTTGCGGTGTGAATGTAAAATGAATCGTTCCACATCATTACGATTTATCGTGCAAATTATCAATGGAACAGTTAACTAACTAAATGATCAATAAAATATTAGCAAAATTAAAACTATACTAGCTGGAAAGCCAAACTAAATAAATAACCTGTCACAAAAAAGGGCATCAAATATTTAACCTTTTAGTCACTAACGAAATAACCAGACAACTATTTACTGTACTCTCATTTTTTATCCTTTTTCAGAAATAATAAAAATTGTGCTGACACATCTATAAGTAAAAATTTTGTTTCATAGAGGACCTGCACTAGGTCTGGGAGAAAGTTTGGGACCTAACGAGCTGCAGTCCAGTATCGAAATTGTATCCCAAACATATTCCATAGACTTCAAACCCGAAGACCTTGCTGGCTCGTTCATGAAGTGCTTGCCTTCACCTTCTAATCTATGTTGAAGGGTTTTTGTCCACGAAAAGGAAGAGTCGATTAACTGCAGTCCTGAAAAGACGCATAGATAGTTATAGTGTCTCATTGCATTCCTTTGTGAGCTAGCAATATCCTCCCGACCATCAAAGACTGCAGCTCCGTATACCCATCCAAAGTGACGCTCCCAAAATCTGTACCTCACCGCCATCAAAGTGGTCCCTTCGCACGACGTTCCCGTTATTGCATTGGCTACTACATCCCGTCAAATGAATGTGCGACCTAGATTTGTTCACCAAACTCTTCCCCAGGAACGGGTTTAGGTATCAAGTCGAAATTTATGTTACGTACTAAGGTCTGTGTATCCATGGTCTAGGGGACATGGCTGATACTCGTGCGTGTTGTTGTCTGAATAGATCGCCACGGCACATAATTTGAGAAAGATTGCGGTCAAATTTAGTTTGACAACGACTATGCCAGACCAAAAACTTTTGAAATAGAGCATTTATTTAGGGAAGAAGTTCGTTTACCTGTTACAGACCTTGTTGGGATATACCTATCCATTGTAAGCAGCACAATGTACGAGTACGTCAATATGAGCGATGAAGCTGCATATGAAAGAACTATTGCCGCTGCTCAAAGGGGATTTAAATTTCGACACCTTAATAGGCATGTCAGCGATGTAGCTGTAGCTCCTTTAGGCTAGGGAGTGAGGATCATTCGAATCTTTGAACTGCCACTTGAGATACCAGAATCGATGGTTATTGAGTCAAAAATGCTTCAAATGGCTCTGAGCACTATGGGACTTAACTTCTGAAGTCATCAGTCCCCTATAACTTAGAACTACTTAAACCTCAGGACTGAAGACGACAACAACAAACCTAACTAACCTAAGGACATCACACACATCCATGGTTCAAATGGCTCTGAGCACTATGGGACTCAACTGCTGTGGTCATAAGTCCCCTAGAACTTAGAACTACTTAAACCTAACTAACCTAAGGACATCACACACATCCATGCCCGAGGCAGGATTCGAACCTGCCACCGTAGCGGTCGCACGGTTCCAGACTGCAGCGCCTAGAACCGCTCGGCCAACCCGACCGGCCGGTTATTGAATCCCTGCGACCATTTGGAACGGTGCTCAGTCGTATGTCTGAACGCTGGGTGAGTTTTAGTACATATCCCGTGATAAATGGCGTCCGACAGATGCGGATCGTTCTTAACAGACATATCCCTTATATTTATATATTGGAGGATGTCGAACTATTGTGATTTACTATGGCCAGCCGCGGACGTGTTCTGGGTGTGACGGAGAAGGACGTATCCGCTCGGAGTGCATACAACGCCGCGTCACGCGACAGCCACGTGGAGGAGCGTCACCGTGAGAAGTTCCCACGCAAATAGCCAAGAATCTAGCAAATGTCTGAATGATGGATTTAATGAAAGCAGATGTAAGTATTAAACCTGTAAATATTAGAAGTTTAAATTTAATTCATGTACATAATTTTACTGTTTATTGACGATCATTAAAATTAATGAAACTCAAGCTTTTCTAATTGCATTTTTGTAATGTGTTTATCTGACATGTTCCAACCTAGGAGGATTCCCTCTTTTTTGGGTCTATGGAATGAATAATTAATCTAATCTAGTCCAAATGCCGATGATGTACGTGTCGGAGGCCGGCCTGGAGGTGTTGTCGAGTTCGGAGCGTCACACAGACATCTTGACGCAAGAGCGGACCAATTTAGAAGAGCATGGAGGTGACACGGAGGATGCCTCTTCACCCACCGCACAGCAGATGAGGGAGGAACCTTCCGCACCCTCAGAGCGTGGAAGTGAAAGTCGGTGCTGTGGCGGCAGCAACGGACCAGGAGCGCCGGATGAAAAGTGTGACGCGGCGCCTACGGCGGCAGAGGGCAAGGCGCGCAATCAACGATCGCCGAAGCGTCGCAAAAGGTGTCGCCAAAATTCGCGTGTGACGTCCTCTCCTAGCCTAGGGGACACAGAAGTTATTCGAGCCGAAAAGACGTCTGACATGGAACACGTGCCTTTAGAGGACGTTGAAAGGATTCCTTCAGATGGTGACCGGATGTCCTGCCTTTCAGACGGTCCCTCTTCATTGACACCGACTCACCCAGTACTGCCGACAGAGAGCCTGCGACAGTGTCCCGGCAGCCACATTGAAACGCAGCAGAGGGTGTTTCTGGGATCGATGACCAATGTGACTGGGCAGAACCAGTCGAAACGATACCGGAATTGGCACACCCACTTGATAACGGCTCACTTGCAGTACGCACAACACACAACGAAAACAATGGAGGGCAGCCCGTTGGCGGGCAACCCTCTGAGCACGAATAGTGGACTAAAACCTTTGTAGTTTACAATGACATGACACAAGCATGACGACCACGACGGATCAAGCACATAAGGTGGGAACAGTGAATATTAGTACCTCACGATCACTTGCAACTATGCAACTTTTCCAGGACATGATTTGCGCCACGGAAGTGGATATTCTGCTGGTGCAGAAAACCTGCAATGCTGGCTTTCCCGACGTCCGTGGTTACAACACCTTCCTAACATCGACTCCTGACGTAGGAAGTGGCACAGCGATATTAGTCCAGGAAGGGATTCCTGAGTGTGTCCTCCATTATCTCCCTTCCGCCCGGGGTTTGGAGATGACCGTGAACGGCACCTATCCACCCTCCGGATATGACAATCAACGGTCGCGTGCGCAATTCTGCTCGGAAGAGATTGCGCCCTAATCTATGGCACATATGATCATATCTTGATAGGAGGGAATTTTAATTGTGTTTCCATATCAAGGTATGAAACCCTGAATTTTAGCTCCTGCTATGCGTTGAACTCCGAGAGCAGACTGGATCGGATTTATGTTTCTGACAGTTTAAGAGATCACGTATTGGCTTTGAACGATGGGCCACAGCTATTACGGATCATCTTGCATATTTGATGCTGAATGTCACCTGTGGATCGATGAAGCGTGGCATACATGCATTCGCCGTCTCTAGATGCACCGTATGGGTCTTTCATGTTGGCTGCAATGTGCAAAACCGGCGATACGAAGAGTTCTCGTAACTTATGTTAAAAGATAAAGCGAGATGGCTCCGAAATACACTTATTACTATAAGGTGCTCCGTGAGCTGTTCTCCAGGGCCCCATCAAGTGGTTCAAATGGCTCTTAGCACTATGGGACTTAACATCTGAGGTCATCAGTCCCCTAGACTTAGAACTAGTTAAATCTAACTAACCTAAGGACACACCCATGCCCGAGGCAGGATTCGAACCTGCGACCGCAGCAGCAGCGCGATTCCGGACTGAAGCGCCTAGAACCGCTCGGCCACAGCAGCCGCCCAGGGCCCCATCGCCAGAGTGTCAAGCGGAAGTCCATCGCATTCAGGAGTGCATTTTACCCATCTCCAGACGTCGGTTGGAGGGACTTTCGATCCGTGCTCGGTGCTTAAACAACGTTGATGGATAAGGTGTTTCCTTGCATCATGTGTCAAGGGGACATGTGCATAATCGCCAATCATCGATCACAATGCTCCATGACGGTGATGATCAGCCCTTGACGTCACAACAGGACATTGCTGCTGGGTTTCTGGAGCATTACAGCCTCCTTTTCACCGGGAATGGCGAGGGACAATCTGGTAGGAGAAATTTTGCGACAGATGCAAACAGGGGTGGATGACATGGATGCAGAGGCATTATTGGAACCCCTAACGGAAGATAATATACGGATGGCATTCATGAAGGGAGTGGTGCATAAATCACTTGGGCCAGATGGGCTGACACTCGAATTTTAGCGCGAATTTGCAGATCTAATGATGTCCCAATGGGTGATGATGTGTAATGAGCTATTGCGCCCTGACATATCCCGTCGCAGTTCATGGGAAGACTGCTTATATCAGTACCGAAATCGGCAGGGAGTGTCAGCGCCCATCAGTTTCGGCCACTCACAATGCTCGATAGTGACTACAAGATCTTTGCGCGAATGTTGGTGGCAAGGCTCAAGACTGTAATATCCGAGACATTACCACCAGACTAGACTTGTCCAAAATGGTTCAAATGGCTCTAAGCACTATGGGACTTAACATCTGAGATCATCAGTCCCCTAGACGTAGAACTACTTAAACCTAACTAACCTAAGGACATCACACACAGCCATGACCGAGGCAGGATTCGAACCTGCGACCGTAGCAGCAGCGCGATTCTGGACTGAAGCACCTAGAAGCGCTCGGCCACAGCAACCGACGCTTGTCTAGAGGTTCGGAGCAACATCCATGTTATCCTAGGTGAATACTGTGACATCATTGGCCTGATGAAAGCTTGTCGCATGCGAGCAGCGTTCGTACCAGTGGATTTTGATAGTGCCTTTGACTGGATCAATCATGATTTCCTTGACTTTATTACCGTCCTCACGCGCTTCCTTCGCGGCTCTCCTTCGACTGTGAGAGTCAATGACAGGGAGGCAGGAACGATTCCTGTATGCGGCTCAGTTAGGCTAAGCTGTCCCTTGTCGATGGTGCTGTTTGCAGTAGCATTCGAGCCATTGATGCAGACCCATTGACGGATTCTCACAGGCGTCCGACTCCGTGCGAGTTCCTTCACGTGTCGTGCCTTTACCAACGACTTGGAGATACTCGACCGGTCAGGGAACGAAGTACGTAAGATGGTTGCCCTTCTTTCTAAATACGGCACGTAGCACGATCAACGTGAATAGAACCAAGATTATGCACATCGGGGCTGGACACTCTGCACTGAGCGTTTACGACGGTGAACATCATGGCACGCTTAGGAGTTCTGTTCACCCGATCGCTACGGCAATCAGCGGCGCGGAGCTACCAGCGTCTGCTCCAGCACATCCGACTGCACATACGGAACAATTCACTCCGAGTCCACGCCCTGCTCTAGAGAGTGGAATACACTAATGTTCATCTTGCCTCACGACTGCCCCACCTGGCACAGGCACTGCCAATGCCACATGGTATTGCTGACAGATTAATGGCGGCGGCCTTCGGACACTGTGGCAGTCAGCCAAGGGATGCTGTTTAAGATAAAATATGAGACTTTAACCCTCCCACACCGTTCTGGAAAATTTAATCTCACTAATGTGCGGAACCAGGCTGTCGCTCTATACCTGCGAGTGACGCTACGGATCTGGAACCAACGGGAACACGCCATCACGTTGGCGATCCTGAACGTGCTTCTTCCCTGATCCTTCAACCCGCCGGTGGCAGTAGGCACAATATCGTCTACTTTTTCTCACGTCGCGCGATTCTTTGCTGATTTTAGTTATGTTCAGATACAAATATTTTCTACGGGATCGCCACAACGCTTGAGATGTATCGATGCTTGAGGCGTCATCATGGCAACAATGTTCTCGAGCGTAGACACCCAACGAGGGCTTGGTGACAGATCTGGCGAGCTGTCCATACGGCTCTCCTCGCCATGGCAGCGAGATCATCTTGGTATACATTAATCAACCTCCGTCGACGGCTGTACGACATTCACGTGGTAGGTTCCCACTCTGCCTTACATGTGTCATGCAGGACACCGACGATCATCGTCTGCAGAGCGGTGAGGCGAAGGATGTTTGGCGGCTGACGCAACGCATCATGGCACACCTCCAATGCACCGACGACTCCGCAATCAAGACGGATGCTTTATTTTTCCCGGTCGCACTGTTTTTACCCCTCACAGAAAACGTCGGCAATCCGCTGGATTGGAGAACACGCATCGCGGATCGTGGCATCGGGCGTGGACTATTAGCTCTATCTACTGCAACAACATGAGATTATCCGACGTCACTCTAAATATAAAACGCACTTTGCGAACTTTCTAGGCAGCATATTTCATAACCCCCGGAGTGGTGGGGGGTCCCAAGTTTACGTGTTTCGCTGGCTAGGATATTATCTCCCAGTGAAGTGACGAGAATGTCACTGCGGCCCGACATTATTTCTTTTCTTTTTCATACGTCATTTTTTCCTGGGATATTAAAATTAAAATAAGAAAAAAAAGAATTAAAATAAATGTACAGTATTTCCTTCCCGCTCCCTCTCTCTTATCTATCAGGAGATGGGGACATCGTGGCCAGACCTCCAAGAAAGTCTCCTGCCCCCACTCTGTCCCCTGATCTATACCTCAAAAAAGCGGTTAAGGTGACCGCTCATGTAAAGCGGGATATCCAGGTTCAAGGTACAAAAAAGAAGGTCGCGTCTTTGACAGTTGATAAGAGGGTGGAAACCATGGGGAAGAGATTTAATGACCAACAAAAGGGTGACGTTCTACGATTCAGGGGGGGGGGGGGGGGGGGGGTTAGAAAATCTGAAAATGAAAATGAAGAGACTCAATCTAGATACAGTGGAGGACAGTTAAGTGAAGCGGAAAGAACCGTAGCGGTCACGCGGTTCCAGACTGTAGCGCCTAGAACCGCTTGGCCACTCCGGCCGGCTATACTGAGGTCTACAGTCCATTGACGGCGTATAAAATAATACAAGCTTCTAAGTCAACGCAGTCAAAAAATTTTGCCGTATGTTTCACACTTTTTGACACTCGCACGCTCACTCATCAAAACTTATAGATAGACAATGTATGTAGACGTCTAAAGGTGTCTGGGGCTCTAGAGGTTAAGCGCGTGCTTGGAAACTGAGAAGTCTCAGGATCGAATTTTGGTCGGACACGGATTTTTCAGTCTTCGTTCTCACCTACCTCTCATCTCTCAGCTGTACGGGTAGTCGCCAGAAATAACAAGTGGGTCTGATTTCACGTTAAACTGCGTGTTCTCTTTCCCCGATTTGATAGCTGGAGCAGGTAAGAGAAAAGCAAGTCACCGCAATGGTGCCCAAAAGAAAGACTTCAGCTAGCGACTGAGTCACTCGAAATTATTGTCTATAAATATAATTAAGTTTTTCGGAACCCTCAGAGCGTGGCTGCTATTCATTCTTGTCCGACCCTTTCTTTCGTTTCCCTGTTCCGCGATTATGTTAAACATTGCACCCTAGACTACAGCGTAAAACTTATATTCTCACGAATAAACGACGTCCTACTTCTCGATTGTCATCGACAATATTTGACATCAACATTGATTCTATTATATAGTTCTATTCGCTTGAGGGAAGATGTTGTGCCTCTTACTTCGAACGTGCAGATAAATTAAGCCTGAACATTGGAATATGCGTTCAGGTGACTCTCCATACTAGTATACAACACTGCCATAACGTGAATGATGTGGATCCAGTGACATGCGTGCGGTCTGTAGCTGATAGCAGAAGGACCGCCCTGTGGGCAACATGACATTTGAGCTCATTGCCTCCCTGCTGTATGAGGATCGCAGGTGAACCGAATCCCATCATCCTTCTTTACAACGCACGACGTCACACGGCCAACCCAGTGCAGGAGCTCCTGCGTATATAGCGGTGGGATATGCTGGGACATTTACCGTATTCACCCAATATGAGTCCGTCCGGCTGCGACCTATTCGCCAAAATGGAGGAAAGTCTTCGTGGCAAAAAAGGAGACATCACCCGCGTTATAATGCGGTCGACAGAGATGGACGTGCTGACGGTGTACGACACCTTCCATCAGTGTGGGGGAAGGTGATCGAGAGGCATGAAATACGGTGAACGTCTGTCAGTGATTTCTGGTATGAATTATAACAGTGTTGCCATTACTTTTTATCCAACCCATGTGTGAAAAGTACTACTCCCCTTATTTTTAATGATTCTTCTCAGAAAATGCGTGATGCCGTTTATGCTTCAAGAAAAATATGTCCTACACTCGGTAGTCATCGTCGGTCCAGGCACGAAGGAAGGAAGAACTGCGGTTAAAGTCCCTCGACATTGAAATCGTTAGCGACGGGGCAGAAGCTCGGACTGTTTCAAAGATGGGTAAGGAAATCGGCCGTTCCCTTTCAATGAAACCTTCCCTGCATTTACCTGGGGGGACATTAGGAAATCACGTAAAACGTAATGTGGGTGGCCCGGTGGTGATTTGAGCCTTCATCCTTGCGAATGCGAGTCCTCTACGTTAAAAACTGTGCCACTTCGCATGCTCCCAGATTCAGACATCCGAATCATGGCGGCAGTTTCCTTCCTTACAAGAACTGCATCCAGAGAGGTGTATCTAGGAGCCTGTTACATAATTTCTGTTCGAGTATTGTACGTTACAGATGTTATTTGGAATTTAGAAAAGCAGTAAAGAGAAGCTAGCACATTGTAACTTTGGACAGGATGATTGAAAGAACACCGCTAGACGCAGTAGGAGAAGAGGGAGATTCAACTTTCACCCCGACACACATTTTTAATTGATCAGGAGCTTTCACTCATCTGCTAGCATCAGAGATCCTTCCTAAGTTAAGATGTTCCATGTCGTGTCCTCCAGAAGATACGGTGCACAGTATAACTTACCCCCGAGTGGCCTATATAAATGTAAAAATATTTAGAAATATCTTCGGTAATACTTAGGGAGGAAACGTTATATTCTCTGACATCGAAAACAATGATATTGTTATTGTGTATGATCTTTGCCTTGCTGAATAATGAAAGCAAAAATAACTCTCTGTCATTTAAATAAAGCTTTCTTTTAAGAAGTAAATTATGATAATAAATTTTTTATACGCGTTAGCCTCTGCTAATCCTTTGAATTAGTTTCAAGCCCAAGTTACTGAAATAGTATCGGCTCTGTGTGGTTGTATTAAGATCATGCATGGAATACGTAAATAAATTTTGCACTTTATCTCCTTTATAAAACATCGGGCTTAGTATATTACTAATAAATCAAGTAAGTTCTGTTTGCAGATACTGAAATTTCAACCGATGCAGAAAGCCGACCGATCGTCCACACTTCCACTCAAGCGTCAGCTAATACTATCACTGAGGCAAACCCAATTTATAAAAATAACTTCAAAAAGTGGAATAATGGCTCTGAGCACTATGGGACTTAACTTCTGAGGTCATCAGTCCCCTAAAACTTAGAACTACTTAAACCTTACTAACCTAAGGACATCACACACATCCATGCCCGAGGCAGGATTCGAACCTGCGACCGTAGCGGTCGCGCGGTTCCAGACTGTAGCGCCTAGAACCGCTCGGCCACCCCGGCCGGCAAAAATAACTTCAGTTTCAAAAAGGAGCGACTCAGGGTACTCAGACTACTTGAATGAAATTCAAGACTTTTTTTTTTACTCTAGTATTATTCAGATAAAACAGCTCACACTTACGCCAAGGTGCGACATCAAGTAGAGAGAGAATCAGAATAGGATACAGAAATATGAATCATCGTCTTATATCCATTACATCAATTTTCTTTGGGGTATTGTCACTTTGATGAATTACAATGTTACTTTCGGTATTTTGCTGATCCTTTAAACACTTTGCCGTTTTTTGTTTTATGTACGTAACTTCTTTTAAAAAAGCTTAAAATACCAAAATGGCTAACGACTGTAAAAGGAACGCCAGAACAGCAAGACCAGCCTTCAGAGATTTATATGAAGTGGAGAGCTGGGAAAGAAAGGAAAGCAATGGGTGGGAATTAGTGACTTCCAGCAGCACTGGTCATTGTTGCAATGCATCAGCGAAAGTTGAAAATTTGTACCGGACCGGAGCTCCAACCCAGATTTACCGCTTGTCTTGAGCGGTTGCCTTAACCCTTTCGGCCATCCAGACACGGTCCCTGATGGACTCAAATTCCCAGCTTGTCGCACGCTGCAAACCAGCGTCCCTCATCCAATAACCCCCTACTTCCAAATTATTGATTCCCTTAGTGGGTTCAGACCATACTAATGCTTCTGGACCGAAAAATCGTCAGAGAACCGTCATACCATTCACGTAAGACGTAAAACCACTTACAGCGGTTAATGTTGAAGCTGAAATCTGTAGTAAAAATATTTGAGAGATGTATCAGAATTTGAGAGCACCGTGGTCGGAATCGGCATTAGCGGTGCAAACATCGCCAAGCAGAGCTCTCGTCGTACGCTGTGTCAGAATGCCAACACATTTGCTCGTGCACGTATTTTTTGTTTGGTTAATGTTTTTAGCGCTAATGTCAACGGAGATAGTTAAGTAAGTACGTTTTTTTAGTGGAACCGTATGCTTTTTATAACTGCAATCGATAGCTCGTGAAAAGACAATCACAGTGATATAGCGTTTGTTAATGTTACCGTTGAAATCTGTCATAAAAAAAATCGAGAAGTAAGGAGAAGTTGGATATGCTACTTTTATACAGTGAATGTAAAAGAAATGGTGTAAAAACAGCACAGCGGTATAGGGCTAACTATCCGGATCGGCAATATTCGACGCGCCAGGCAATTGCACGAATTATTAAGACGCTAGTGCGGACAGGCTGCTTGAACGTCAAAAAGAGGACAAAAATAAGACTGCAACTGACAGAGAACACGAAGAAGCTATTTTGGTTACGACGCTAATGAATCCGTACCAGACATATTGCCAAGGAATGTGGAATCAGTCAGACGAGTGTCCTTCGCATCCTGCATCGACAGAATTATACGTGCTTATCATCTGGCACTACAGCAGGCACTCGACGACCTTAATTTCGAACGTCGTACAGAATTTTGTCGGTTTGCCCTTCAGCAACTGGGAGACGACTCTACGTTTTTCCAACGTGTGCTCTTTACCCATGAAGCAACGTTTACTAACCGCGTTAATGTGCATAACATGCACTACTGGGTAGCCGAAATCCACACTTGCTTCGTCTTGTCCAACATTAACGACGTGTGGCGCGGCACCATGGGAAATTACATTGTGGGACTTTACTTCGTCTCAGGCATTCTAAATGGACATTCGCACGCACACTTTCTGACGAGCATCCTGCCGGTTCTTCTAGAAGAGGTTCCACTGGATATTCGATAGTGTATGTGGTTGCAACACGACGGTTGTCCAGCTCACTCGTCCCGTGATGCAACGCAAATATCGAATGAATTCTTTCCTGGACGTTGGATAGAACGAAATCCTGCTGTCAAATGGCCTGCGTGGTCACCCGATTTGACTTCTCTCGATTTCTTTCGTTGGGGAACACTCAAAGATGCAGTCTATGACGAAGCTTCAACTACGCCAGGCGATATGTGTCGCCGAATCGTCAGTGCATGTTCTGCCACATCATCCACTTAATTACATCTGGTCATCGTTCTTTCGAGCGGTGACTGCAAATGTGCCTTGCAGCACATGGTCAACAGTTTGAACACATGCTTCAAAAAAAGATAAAGTTTCTCTTTTTTTCTGGGAAGACAAATTTTGTATTAGGTGATCTGGGTGGTTACCAAGTCGTTGTTAATAACTTGTTTGTTTCATTTACGTGTGTACGAAATTGCATTGCAATGTCAAATAAGTCGGTAGAGTGTATTGCACGTAGTTCGTAACATTGTCATTACGCGTTTACGTTCAGCATGAAACGACGTTTCGTTAAAAAAGAATATTTATTTTGCGGTGTACAGGTTGTCACCAAAGTATTTTTAATAAAATGTTTAGTTCAACGAATGTATCCCATTTGACATAATTTGGAGCAGTGTAGGTATAGACAGTTGTCCGATGGCATGTATTTTACATCTAAGAAGCACTCAGCCACGTGCAGCAGACGATAGGTCAAATATTCCTTCAAACAGTTAAATATTTCATACAGTAGTTGTTTTTTGCAGCATATGAGACCCTTTAAGCTTTGAAGAGTGAACAGTAAATTTCTCAGTTTTAGTTCATGTAAATAACAGAGGATACATAAATGTGAAATTGTTTTCGGAAGCCCTTTGTGATGCGCTAAATTCTAGTCTGTTTCATATTTCCGTATACAACATTCGTAGGTGAACCTGCATCTAAGTCGAAAATTGGTTCGAGAGGAAATAAAGTTTTATCCTCATAGTGCAAGTCTATCTTACGGTATACAACTACGCAGCCTGGTCCGAGACGCCTGCTTAGCAGTATTTACACCGCAAATACCATTTCCGCCCACTGTGCTCTTACATTTCAGTACACTTGACACACGTATGTATTCAGTAGCAGCGATGGCGAGGCATGACAGAATCTCTGACCAGAGAGTTACTTATCGTTGCTAGTCTGCGCTTGACCGCGCGTGAGTGCAGTTGTTGTACGTAGCGAGTCGCGAGAGCATGTAGTTCAGTTCCGAGTTAGCAGTTGCGAGTCGGAGTTGTGTGTGAGGAGTCGGCCGGCGTCGACATGGGTCTCTGGTCAAGGTTCGGGACGAGGTATATTGTTAAGTAAGGTAATGAAGCAGCATTGCGCTCAGCCAATAACATCTGTTAATTGTAATTAATTTGTTCAAGAAGTAAGCAATCGTTTTAAGAAAATAATCATTCCAATTGAAACAATATTTCCTATGCTTTTCCTCCCAGAATCAATTTATCAGATTAATTATTGCACAGGGCCTAAGGTCAGCGCAGCTGCCCTTATAAAATTTATCAGGTTCACCTTAACGTTAATTCTGTGGGGACTTAACATTTTTGCACATTTTTATTATCATTGAGTTTTATTATTGTGGGAAGCTAACATTTGGCACTATTTGCAATTCTATTCAATTGTTTTCATTTTCATATTTTTGTGGGAAGGTTACACTTGGCTCTATTCCCATTAACGTTTAAATATTGTCTTTTGAAAATTTTGTGGGGAGGTTACACACTTCTCGAACTTTTTACGACAGGGTTCAACGTCAACATTAACAAACGTTCTATCACTGTAATTGCCTTCTCAATAACAATTGAATGCAATTATAAAATGTATACGGTTACCTTTAAAAGAACGTACTTATTTCAATAACTGAGTAGATACCAGCGCTAAAAAAATTAACCAAAAAAGCTTACGTTCCCTTCAACACTCTAACATTTGACGAAAACTGTCACTCGATATGTGTAACCGTTCACGAAATAAAAAGGTAAAAGGGCTGTTACGTCGTACATGGCTCACTATGTATACTTTCGGACATGTCTGACAGAACAGGCACCACTCAGATATACATGTAGCTTCCTAAAGGCACAACGTGGTTACGGTCAGACGTCAGAGAGGGTGCACACAAGACGGTCTATGTAAGTGAACATCCATCCGCCAAACACGGATGTAAGTGGAGCCACTGTTCAACTTAGAGAGTGTGTTGGTATTTAGTTCGGCAATATCAACACCATGCCCAAAGAAAAGATCAGGAACTGGGTGTCTCCTGTCGCCGTCCAAAAGAAGCTAACTGGACACTGTACAACTTGTACTAGTTGTTTTTCACTGTATTCAAGACTAGATCAGTGTTGAAAACTGATCAGTGCAAGTGCGCATTTAACTATACCGCCAGACATCCTCTTCGCGCTCCGAGTTCATAATGTATAATTTCTTTTAAAAAATACTTGTAAATTGTTGCTAATCTGTATTGCCTTCAGTTTTGCTATCGTTTGCCCATACGTATTAGGATCTGTGACGGAGATGTATGGTTGCTGGATGCAAGAAATCAACTATTTTTCCTGCTACAGTTTTGTGTTTGACTCCAACTATATTTGGTGAAGACATATTTACGCTTCGCGTGTCTTTCGCTCGTCCCATAAGTTTAAAATGATCATTTTCCCTAGCGGCACGTCAGTTGTTTGTCTCACTACGGCAGCCGGCCGGAGTGGCCGAGCGGTTCTAGGCGCTACAGTCTGGAACCGCGCGACCGCTACGGTCGTAGGTTCGAATCCTGCCTCGGAGATGGATGAGTGTGATGTCCTTAGGTTAGTTAGGTTTAAGTAGTTCAAAGTTCTAGGGGACTGATGTCCTCAGATGTTACGTCCCATAGTGCTCAGAGCCATTTGAACCATTTGAACCACTATGGCAGCATGTAAACAGTTCGTGGAATGTTATCTTGAAGCACTACCACCCGGTTTTTCTGGAAGGCCGGCTATGCTTCCGTATTGCAGTTCGGCTAACACCTCTTCATTTGTACTTTCATTAGTAAGGAGTCATATGAACGTGGCAACGGCCTTGCCGCAGTGGATACACCGGTTCCCGTGAGATCACCGAAGTTAAGCGCTGTCGGGCGTGGCCTGCACTTGGATGGGTGACCATCCAGCCGCCATGCGCTGTTGCCATTTTTCGGGGTGCACTCAGTCTCGTGATGCCAATTGAGGAGCTACTCGCCCGAAATAGTTGCGGCTCCGGTCAAAGAAAACCATCATAACGATCGGGAGAGCGGTGTGCTGACCACACACCCCTCCTATCCGCATCATCAACTGAGGATGACACGGCGGTCGGATGGTCCCGATGGGCCACTTGTGGCCTGAAGACGGAGTGCATATGAACGTGTACACAACGTCTTGCACAGTTTACGTACAGATCGTACCACACCAGTTCCCGGTGTAAGATATACTTGGCTGTTCACGCACTCGGGAAAACATAACCTAATGATAATGCAGAAAACTGTCAATTCAGGTCCATTAACGTCGTCGAGTTAAACACAAAATTAACATATTTATATGATCTTTTCTTCATTTATGGAAAATAGTCTGCTACATGCTACCAAGGTCACAATACCTCTTGAATGGAGAGTTCAACAGATATCCTCGTACTTCTACACCCACAAATATACTCCGCACGTCACTTCCACAAATACTACCAGTTTTATGTCCTATTCCATCCGCATATTGAATGAGGGAAAACTCTCTCTTATCTTATTCTCATGATCGCTGACTGACATATTACCATAGCGACAAGATGATAATCGCACATATTTCTTTGAATAGAGCTTCTCTAAATTTGCCCAACCGAATGTCACGAGAACTACGTCGTATTCCTTTAAATCTCCCAAACATATCTTTATATTTTTACGTGGACTACACCCACCTGATACGTACCTAGCAGCGCATCTCCGAATTCTTTCGATTTCTGTTGCCGTCACTACTTGATAAGAACCCCAAACACTCCAACAACACTCCAGACTTGATTTCTCTAGCATATTATATGCTATTTCCTTTATATGTGTATTTTACTATCGCATAACTTTTTCAACAAATCTCAGACTCCCATTCGCCTTCCATAATACATATTTTACGTGATAGTCCCGTTTTACACAGCTTATTAGACTACCCCTAAATACTGCGTCTAACGAAACATGCACCCAGAAGACGTGGTCTGATGTCAATGTAACTTCGTACAGGTTCACACCATCTGCGGATATGTAAATAGAGTTGAAATTCTCTGTGGCATGTAGAATGGTCACCTGCGTGCATCAGTATTGTTCGCGTTAAGTATTGTTACCAGACGTAGTACAGTATATAAGGGGCGTGATCAGAACCGGATGGTGAGTGATCACTGTGAAGAACACGGAGATACTCGTGTGAGTAAGCGTTATGAGCTAGCTGATAGAGTTTGAAAGGGGTCTCTTGGGTCACCATTTGGTCGGCTAGTCGAATCGTGCAATATCCAGATTTGTGGGACATGTGGATGTGACAATGGACCGACGTTGGACTGCATGGGAGCGCTAGGGCTGGTACATCCGCCGATCGACGACGTCTGACCATCAGAAATGAAGATCGCCGTATTGTACGCCAAACACATAGTAACACATTCAGATCTGCGCTCGCCGTGTGAAAACAAGTAATGGATACCTTGCAATGTTTTGTGTCATAGCGCACCATTGCTTGAAGACTAGAAGCAGCTGAACTAGAGCCGGTCGGGGTGCCCTAGCGGTTCTAGGCGCTACAGTCTGGAACCGCGCGACCGCTACGGTCGCAGGTTCAAATCCTGCCTCGAGCATGGATGTGTGCGATGTCCTTAGGTTAGTTAGGTTTAAGTAGTTCTAAGTTCTAGGAGACTGATGAAATCAGAAGTTAAGTCCCATAGTGCTCAGAGCCGTTTGAACCATTTTGATCTGAACTAGAAAAATACTGCCCCACGCATAAGTTGCCGTAAAACCACAACAAAAACGACTGCTTTTGAAGTGATTCTGTGAGCGGGAAGCATGGACTGCTGATCAATGACGTCACATTGTGTTCAGCGGTCAATCGCTTTTTTTGCACTACCCTAGACCACCATCGTCGCAAGTGTGGTGGCAACCTGCGGAGAGGTCCCTTTATTCCGATGTTTTGAAGGTAGGGGGGGTTGGGGGGGGGGGGGGGGCGGGGAGCCTTTGAGTATGACTTCAGATCACGGTGGTAGAGACTGAGCGAACTCTGATGGCATAACGGTACCTGCTTCACGGACATCCTGCGTCGTGATGCGTTGGCTCTCAAGCGGCAGTATTGCGATGTTATATTTCAACAGGACAATGCTCATCCACACATGTCGCGTGTGTGTATGAACTGTCTGCGTAGTAGTGAGGCAGTCTCGAGCAAGATACCCAGAGCTATGTCCAATAGAACATGTGCAGGACGAGCTTTGGACGTCATCTCGTTCCCAGTGCCAGTATCAAGGACCGGTTACAACAGCTGTGTGCCAATTTGCATCTGGAAAGGATACAACAGCTTTATGACACCCTTCTCAACTGAATCGCTACGTATGTCCATACCGGGCCAGGTAGAACGTCATACTGGTAACTGAGCTCATATTGCTAAGTTCTTTGTAAATTTGACTCGATTTTGTTATCCCTGATATAACATCAACGCCCTCTCAACCCGTTAAGTTTCATTTCATTTCATGTCGTACTCCAATATTTGTTACTAATATTGTAATCAGATAGTGTGGGAGTTATTTTTCACAGTTAAAGGGAGCTTCAACTCAATACACTAGGTGCAAATTATGTCCAAGCCTTTCTGTGTATCTTCACGACACGACCGTGCAATGTCGATACTATCCTATGCGTAAATGCATTGTCAGCGAATTTTGACCAATTTATGTAACATTCACGTTATAATGGTCGCCCAATCGTTGATATTCCTATATTCGCACTATATCACTCCAATATACGAAGCTTGTTAGAACTTGATGTAGAGAATTGGGTTGGCCCCATTAAATTGTATTGTAGTAGTTGCTGCTGCTGCTGGCTGGTTCACTGCTGTATCTTGATGTTAATGTTGGCTCTATATGTATTCGTCTAGGGGTAAAAAGATGAGGTCCGGTGTTGTTGATGTGCTTGTTGATAAATAATGAACGACAGCATAAGTGAACTTCAACTATTTATTGGCATGGTAGCCATCTTAACTCCGCTGACGACCCAAAGACGTTATCACAGTACAGAGTAACACTTCTTTTACAACATCTTTGCATTGTTTTTCCACATAAGACAATAACATACACACTTTACAAAAGTTCTATCAAGACTGAGCTGACGAGGCTTCTTGCTGCTCGTATTTATAACCTCGTCAAAGAACTACTAAGAAGAGATGTGGTTTATAAGTCAGGCATCCATCTGTTATCGTAATTTGTGCAAAAAAGTTATTAATTTACATCGAGTGACATAATTCAACAAGTCATTAAAATGACAGACAGATTTGTCAACTTGTCAGAACAATTCTTTGTTGCAAAAAGGCCGTTTTTTGACTTCTCTCATTTGCATACATAAGTAAATAACGTGAATTATTAAAAATTACAGTGGTTCTCGTTTAAAATAGATGTTTTTACGTGAATAGTAAGTGAAAACAGTCCCAGTGAATAAATAGGTTTCACGGGGTAATTTTTATTTAAGGAGATCCAAAATACGTAAGTTGACCAATATTATTCGTATTTCATATTAATTATTTCAGTTGAATATAGTGTTTTTTCATAATGACATCTGCTGTATCAGTGTTCCAGTGCTGTTAACTTTTGTGTGGGTCACTTATTAATCATATTTTAATGTGTTGACTGTTTATGTAAACATGTTATGCAGTCATTGCTAACATACACAATTACTTTTCTATTATCATAATTGCTAGTTAAACTGGTTGAATTAGGAGGGTATCGCATACTTCTGTATAATAAAGCCTTTAATAGGTTCCGTTACAACGTGTAAACAATCTCTTGGACAATTTACGTACAGATCCAACCACGCTAGCTACTAATACAGTTAAGAAGAACATGATGCTAGAACAGACGTTAAGGGAAAGAAGACGGCTGCAATGACGTCCCAGGATTACGTGCAGATCGTAGAGGACATTAATATACACAGGAGTGAATTACGAAAGATCTTAGGCTCAGAAGCCAGGCGTCGGGTCTGTCAAGTAACCGAGAAATTTTTACCACTGAACACAAGAGGGCTGATTGTGAGTGAAGCGTTACGAAGCGAAGTTAGCCGCTCATTAGCGGTTCAAGCACGCAGAAAGATGAGCGCACAGCGATAAAGCGGTGCGTCCTCGTGTGTAGAGGAACGCCAGGGAGCGAAAGTCGGGCCCCGACTGCGTTGGCATGCAGGCAGCGACGGGCGCCTCCCAGCACGGAAGCCTGCGTGTGAGCCGCATAGGCGCACCCAGCTGTCCGCCGCCAGCACCTCGCCTCGCCTCACACACCACTCTGCCCTTTGTTCTGCCGGCTCTGCGAAGTGGCCACGTCCAGGAGGCGCAAAGAAAAACGAGTTCTTACCGCTTCTATACCGGGTAATCAAAAAGTCAGTATAAATTTGAAAACTGAATAAATCACGGAATAATGTAGATAGAGAGGTACAAATTGACACACATGCTTGGAATGACATTGGGTTTTATTAGAACCATAAATATACAAACGTTCAAAAAATGTCCGACAGATGGCGCTTCGTCTGATCAGAATAGCAATAATTAGCATAACAACGTAAGACAAAGCAAAGATGATGTTCTTTACGGGGAATGCTCAATATGTCCACCATCATTCCCCAACAATAGCTGTAGTCGAGGAATAATGTCGTGAACAGCACTGTAAAGCATGTCCGGAGTTATGGCGAGGCATTGGCGTCGGATGTTGTCTTTCAGCATCCCTAGAGATGTCGGTCGATCACGATACACTGGCGACTTCAGGTAACGCCAAAACCAATAATGGCACGGACTGAGGGCTGGGGACCTGAGAGGCCAAGCATGACGAAAGTGGCGACTGAGCACACGATCATCACCAAACGACGCGCGCAAGAGATCTTTCACGTGTCTAGCAGTTGCGCGGTTCCGGACTGCGCGCCTAGAACCGCTAGACCACCGCAGCTGGCGTAAAGTCCAGAGCGACTGGAAAAAAGCGCAGGTGACGCCTATATATAAGAAGGGTGGAAGGACGGATCCTCAAAATTACAACCAGTATCCTTAACATCGGATTGTTGCACAGGATTCTCGAACATATTCTCAGTTCGAATATAATGAATTTCCTTAAGACAGAGAAGTTGCTGTCCATGCATCAGCGCGGCTTTAGAAAGCATCGCTCCTGCGAAACGTAACTCGCTCTTTTTCACATGATATCTTGCGAACCATGGATGAAGGGTATTAGACGGATGCCATATTCCTTGACTTCCGGAAAGCGTTTGACTCGGTGCCCCACTGCAGACTCCTAACTGAGGTACGAGCATATGGGATTGGTTCCCAGATATGTGATTGGCTCGAAGACTTCTTAAGTAATAGAACCCAGTTCGTTGTCCTCGATGGTGAGTGTTCATCAGAGGTGAGGGTATCATCTGGAGTGCCCCAGGGAAGTGTGGTAGGTCCGCTGTTGTTTTCTCTATATAAACGATCTTTTGGATAGGGTGGATAGCAATGTGGGGCTGTTTGCTGATGATGCTGTGGTGTACGGGAATGTGTCGTCGTTGAGTGACTGTAGGAGGATACAAGATGACTTGGACAGGATTTGTGATTGGTGTAAAGAATGGCAGCTAACTCTAAATATAGATAAATGTAAATTAATGCAGATGAATAGGAAAAAGAATCCCGTAATGTTTGAATACTCCATTAGTAGTGTAGCGCTTGACACAGTCACGTCGATTAAATATTTGGACGTAACATTACAGAGCGATATGAAGTGGGACAAGCATGTAATGGCAGTTGTGGGGAAGGTGGATAGTCGTCTTCGGTTCATTGGTAGAATTTTGAGAAGATGTGGTTCATCTGTAAAGGAGACCGCTTATAAAACACTAATATGACCTATTCTTGAGTACTGCTCGAGCGTTTGGGATCCCTATCAGGTCGGATTGAGGGAGGACATAGAAGCAATTCAGAGGCGGGCTGCTAGATTTGTTACTGGTAGGTTTGATCATCACGCGAGTGTTACGGAAATGCTTCAGGAACTCGGGTGGGAGTCTCAGGAGGAAAGGAGGCGTTCTTTTCGTGAACCGCTACTGAGGAAATTTAGAGAACCAGCATTTGAGGTTGACTGCAGTACAATTTTACTGCTGCCAACTTATATTTCGCGGAAAGACCACAAAGATAAGATAAGAGAGATTAGGGCTCGTACAGAGGCATATAGGCAGTCATTTTTCCCTCGTTCTGTTTGGGAGTGGAACAGGGAGAGAAGATGCTACTTGTCGTACGAGGTACCCTCCGCCACGCGCCGTATGGTGGATTGCGAAGTATGTATGTAGATGTAGATGTAGATGCTATTCATTTAATGAAATTAACATATTACACGAATATTTTGGTGTGTACTCAACCATTCAGTCATTATTTCCACACCTTTGGAATATAAAGGACAATGTTATCGGCAGGTGTCAGGCCTATTCTATTAGCGACAACATGGTGTTCCAACAATGGCCATTCCTATCGTGTACGACTGTATTTCCTTCATCGCTATCTCAAGATGCGTCAAACTAATCAGTTTCGACTTTGTAGGAGCATCAGCTTCAGAATCCTGTCATAGTGAAAGTCACTTAGTCACTTTCACGATTGAGTTCTCTTAACATTTCTCCTCGTATAGTATCTTCCGTTAGTAAAATGTCATTGCTGCGAGACATTTTGGCATAAATTCACACTCAGTGACTGAACAGTTACACAATATGTGCTACAAGGTCACAGTAACCCTTCAAAAATATTTGTGTCAAATTAATTAAACAAGAATGTCAAACAACTTCGCACGTCCGTACTCTCCTAGGTCTCATTCAGTGCTGAAATTACGTTGGTGACAGCCGCCTGTTTATTTGCAATGGCGCATGCACCGTAACAAACAAAAAACTCCAGGGTCATCGTGACCCCAGTGTACGTTTCTAGGGTTAATTCGACTTGGTGGGGATCCAAGACACTAGAGTAGCCGTCGAGAATGAGTGACATTATTGCTCTATAAGCGTTCACCTTTCCTAAAATTCTCCCAATCTTCTTTCACTTCACCTACTACCGGTCTTACTTGTTCGTTCCATTTAATATCAGTTTCTAACGTTACAGCTAGATATTTAATAAATCCCTGGTACTCTGAGGTCGAGATTATCTTTACTATTTCGTTAATTATCCTGGGTGGCCTTTTTAAGACTCTGCTTATCTTACTAGCTGTTGCAACGCAGAGTGGAAGCCGATTATGTGTTGATCCTCCTGGGTTGGTAGAGCGTCTTAATTTGCTCGGCAGCGTTGACCTAATATCACGTATAGAACATCCATTCCTTCTGAGACCGTCGTCAGATGATTAATCTCGGAGCCGAAGAGGTCCTTGTCAAGAACAGGCCTGGCTTTGTATATTAGGGACTTATCTTCTGAGGTGGACGATGAAAGCGACGCTCGTCGACATATACTGTAGGTTAGTATGCACCAGTTTTCGATACTCAGAATGGCCGAGTCGTCCATCTGCTTTCCTTTCGATCAATACATCTAACAAAGCAGAACACAAAGAAAGCGAAGCTAGACAACGAGCGCGAACGTAATCTGTGGATATAGAGAGGGCCATCTAAGCAGGCACCATCTCCATGACGAGCCAATCAGATACCGTCCTCTGGCCGTAAAAGTGGGAACCTCGCCAGTTTCACAACAGTCAGACTTAGTTCCTGACGATGGAGTAAATAATATAAAGCTGACGATTTTATCCAAATTTGACGCAATATGCTAGCCGAGAGCTTTTTCCAAGAAGGAAGGAAGTTTAGGAACTAACGTCCGCCCCACAACGAGGTCATTGGAAACGGAACACAAAATCGGATAGCGGAATGTTACGAAAGGAAATCGGATGTGTGCTTTTCAGAGGAAAATTCTGATTATGCGTATTAAGGAAACTGTGGACGGCCGGACGGAGGTTGAAACCACCACTGAGTTGTACACGTGTCTAGTGACTTACCTGTGCGCTATCTCAGTAGATCGGGTTTCCGAACGCTACAGTGTGACATCTCAGGTATGGTGAATATCATAAAATCGTAAATGGAAGAGCCAGTGGCGCTAACCTTAGGAAAAATATCCTTCTACTCGTCGTTACTGAGCTTCCATCTTTAATTTTCGGATACACAGAGTGAATCAGAGCTCAAGCGACAAAATCTGTAAGGTCGTTCAGGGATATTTTCTGATTGTAGTCTCCGGTGTCTCAATATTAAGTAAATGTATTTCGTTTGACTGCTTACTCCTGTTTATCTTCTCTCCCTGCACTGGTCTGAAAATATCAGCACAAAACTGCAGATGTCAGAGTGTACGCGCTGTAGATCTCGCTAGGAAGCAAACTTGTTCCATTCCCTCACTGTATTTATAGTTGACAACAGTAATACAAATTTCATTTTTCAAAAAAATGGTTCAAATGGGACTTAACTTCTGAGGTCATCAGTTCTAGGGGACTGATGACCTCAGATGTTAAGTCCCATGGCGCTCAGAGCCATTTGAACCCTAGAACTTAGAACTACTTAAACCTAACTAACGTAACGACATCACACACATCCAGGCCCGAGGCAGGATTCGAACCTGCGACCGTAGCGGTCGCGCGGTTCCAGACTGTAGCGCCTAGAACCGCTCGGCAAACTTTATTTTTCACCCTCAAGTTTGTATTCAGTACGTCTAGGCTCTGTCTTGGGTTTGTACTTATGTCAGTGCTAGTTTTACGTTGTCGGTGACACACAGCAAAATGAATAGGTTTACTATTGAAGAGTTGCCCAATATACTACTGGTGTATGAGTTAACTGAACGCAATAGAAGAGTGACACAACTGCGTAATGCTGAACTGTTCCCGCAGCGACGGCAACGGTGTTACAGGCTTTCTGTCGGCTGTGAATGTATTTTCACAAAAACAATGGTAACTGGGGTAACAAATCGAACGTTATTATAACATAACTATTCTACAACGAACTGTTAGCAGTATGGAGGCATCCAACTACAAAGGACATTACTACATTTATTTGATATGTACTGGAGAAAAGGAGATGTCCCAAAAGGATGGTCACAAACAAAGGGGATATCACTATTTAAAAAAAGGAGACCACAATAGCTACGAGAACTATAAAGGATGGTCACAAGCAAAGGGGATATCACTATTTAAAAAAAGAAGACCACAGTAGCTACGAGAACTATAGAGGAATCAGCTCACCTGACACCGCATACAAAGGCTCTGCAGGATTAGTGAACAAGAAGTAAAAGGTTATAGCTGATAGTTTATTAGGCAAAGAACAAATGTGGTTTCGGAGGGGCAGATCGGCATCAGATGCAGTATTTATAATGAAACAATCGAAAAACAGAGAGTATAATAGGAAGACCCAGTTAGCGTTCATTGATTTTATTAAGACTTTCGATAATGTCGATAGAAAGAAACTGTGGCGAATTATGAGGAGAAAAGGATATCCACAACACGTAATAAACGTTTTAAAAGGTCTGTAGAAACACACGATTGTAATTTTAGATATAAATGGCACTCAAACACACGCTGCAGCCACACACAAAGGGGTAAGACAAAAATGCAGCATTTCACCCACACTTTTTAATATTTATTTAGATGACGCAATTCAGAAATGGAAGTAGATTTTTACCGGGAGAATTAAGATTAACAGTAATTCTTGTTTGAATTGTCTTTTATTTGCAGATGACGCCATACTGCTGGCAGATAATAAAAATGACCTACAAAGAGGAATAAATTTGTTAGGTAAGGTTTGTAAAGAGTATCAGCTGACGATTTCAGAAAATAAGACAAAATCAGTGGCTTTCAACGAGAAATATCGTGTACGGAGAAAAATTATGATCAACAATAGACCAATAAAAAATGGTTCAAATGGCTCTGAGCACTATGGGACTTAACATCAGTGGTCATCAGTCCCCTAGAACTTAGAACTACTTAAACCTAACTAACCTAAGGACATCACACACATCCATGCCCGAGGCAGGATTCGAACCTGCGACCGTAGCAGTCGCGCAGCTCCGGACTGAGCGCCTAGAACCGCGAGACCACCGCGGAGACCAATAGAACAGATCAAACATTTTAATTAATTAGGTTGTGATGTCACATATGTCACATATGGAAAAATTAGCAAAGTCTGGGAATATATGTGGAAAATAAACAGCTGTCTTAAAAGAAAACGAGGAAAGAAACAAGACTGAAATTTTACAAGACAGTGGCAGTACCAGTGCCTGTTTACAGAAGTGAATCGCGGGTTGTAAGTAAACGTCTAGAAATTCGCATATAGCCAGCAGAGATTAGGTTTCGAAGAGCAGTAAAGGGATGCACAAGAGCCGACGGATTTCTAAATTCGGAAATTAGGGAAGAACCGAACATATTTATAAACGTCAATAAATTACAAGAAAATAGGAGAAACGGGAATGAATATCTCGAAAGAATGATTGGGGAATATCACCTCTCCAGATACGATTTAAGCCTGTAGGGAGAAGAAGTCAAGGAAGACTGAGGAAGCGATGGGTACCGGACAGGCAAAACAAAAAAAGGCCTAGTGCTTGAAGTGAAGATTGGACGATTCTGTAACGACGAACCGGAAACCACAGGTTCGTTATGCCAAAAGACTCAGAGAATATCCCTAAACAGCGTCCGAAAACGTTGTCAGTGAAGTCTGGGTTGGACAGTAAGTTGGCATATCCTTGGTTGTGTCAGCGGCTGACATTATCTTTCCAGTGTGCGGGCTTGCCCGACGAGAGCGCCATCGGGAGGCGGTAGTGGGAGGAGAGAAGGACGGGCACGGATCAGTTGGAGCGAGCTGTCAAACAGATTTGCAACCAGTAGCAGTGATTGGCGTGACATGACACGCAGCTGTTAAAAGGGAGCCGTAAGGAGTTATCTGACAGGCGGTATGCTCTGTGTGTTGGAAACACCTTATATAGCTGAAATCCAGTGACTGTTTGGTCGATGGATGTACTGATGCTAATGGTTTAAAGCTCCGATTCTGCACAGCTGAGAAGTGCAGCTGGACATGCAATGGAAACGGTTCGTATGGATGAACATTATTGCTGTTCTTGCGCCTTTCCTGGCCTTTTTAGACGATCCGTGTATTCTATCCGATGCAGCGCCACCGCATGAAATTTGTGTTGAGCGCCATGTTGTCATTGTTGTAAATGCTTTAAGACAGCGAGCTTAATCTCCGTACGTTGGTGTTTCAAACGTTTTGGGTCAAACTGAAGCACGTGACACTGGATCCACAACCGATGATATTGAGATAGAAAACCATTCTTCAGAAATGTATATTTCTTATGTTATTGACAAAGCGTACACCGAATAACAACAACGTAGCTCATAGTAATTGTTCAAAGTGACGATCGCCAGTCTCACTACATGCAAGCATGGCAACGGTGCAATAAGTTCTACCGCAACTCTCTCATAGATTCCAGGTGTCTGTTGTACCAGGAGAAGGGCAGCTTGGACTGTAGGAAGGAGGTTTTCATCCGTTTCTGCAGGTGTTTCATACACCACCAACGTCTTGACGTAATTCCAGAGGAAAAAGTGCAGTGGTGTGATATCCGGCGAACGCGCTGGCCGTGGGACAGGACCTCTCCTTCCATCCAACGATTAGGGTACGTTATGTTCAGGAGCTCGCGGACATTAACATCGAAGGGGATTGGTGCACTGTCGTGCTGAAACGACAATATTTTGCAGGCAACAAGGATACAGTCTCCAAGAATTGTGGCAGCATATCTCGCAGGAATACAAAGTAACGTGGACCAAAAAATGGTCCAAATGGATCTGAGCACTATGGGACTTAACATCTGAGGTCATCAGTCCCCTAGAACTTAGAACTACTTAAACCTAACTAACCTAAGGACATCACACACATCCATGCCCGAGGCAGGATTCTAACCTGCGACCGTAGCGGTCGCGAGGTTCCAGACTGAAGCGCCTAGAACCGCTTGGCCACTGCGGCCGGCCTAACGTGGACCATTCAAACGGGGAGGCTGCCAGTAAGGTCTCATAAGCGTACACTGTGTATGTCCACAACACAATAAACATCTATTCCCGACCGTTTGTTCCCTATGTCAATACAATCGGTTACGGACCCACTATCACCTATTTCAATTTGACTCAAAAGGTTTCAGACATCCTGTATTTGTTGAGGCTAGCGCCTACTCTTGCTGTGGCGCTTGTGACCGCGTTGTCTGCCTGTTATGTATGCGCACGCAAGCACTTAGGGCGTAGATAATCTCGCGCCAAGTCTGTATCCTTATTTGTAGTACAGATGAGTGAGTTCGTCTGATCTTTTATTAGTCCTTTTGTCAAAAGTTATTGCTATGGTGCTGCAAGTGGCTATTGAGAACTGTGCCTAGAAGTTCAAATCTAGCACTGCCAATTGTCCTTCAGATTGTGTTATTTGGTGGATGTTGGAGTTTAGCTTAGGTTTTAAATTGTTGGTTAATTCAGTGGTATCTGGCTTAGTGACCGGAATTCAGCTTGCACTGTTATACAGTAATTATTAACTGGGGAATCTTTGATTTGATGGTTTTAAGGCGGAAAGTGCAGTCACTATGAGCAGGTTCGAATCCTGCCTCGGGCATGGATGTGTGTGATGTCCTTAGGTTTAAGTAGTTCTAAGTTCTAGGGGGCTGATGACCTCAGCAGTTAATTCCCATTGTGCTCAGAGCCATTTGAACCATTTGAGCAAATGGAATTGTCATTGAATGTTTCTGTCGACAAATTTTAGTTCAGTTTCCCTGTCAGATGAGTTTTTCCTGATTTCATTTGTATTACTTGCGTAGGCCTGGTTCCGGCGGCGTCCGTGGACAGTTACACTGTGTACAGCTATGACGTCCACTTGCGTTGTTTTTACTGTGGTGATAGACCCAGGTGACTTGAGAAAATTATAAGATTAATTCAAGTTATGTACTGTGTAAATAAACACTAATCGTCTTGGCAAAGATCTGATTGATGATGCAAAGAAATGCTTAACTTTCACTGTGTTTTGAATTTTTATTTAATTGCACGGGTAGTTAACAGCTGTTTTAAAAGGCCACTCTGCACATTTGGACCCAGTTTCCACTCCCCTCCTGCATGAGTAACAAAGTTCACCCGGCACACAAATTTCAACTCGACTTAATTATGTAGTTGTCACAACTTAATAAGTTCTAAGTACGGGATGAAGAGGGCTGAACTGCCTCTGACAGCAGTATCCGATTAGAGAAGTGAAACTGCTTGAAACAAACAGCATAATACCCGATGATGACGGAGCAGAAGTCGCCACCAACTGCAGTGAAAATGGCACGTCGTGCGCTGCCTGTCTGCTCTCAAAGTGAAACATCGAAACGAGTGATAGACGGCAGCGTGCATCGGCTGGTCTCGCTTCTGAGGCTGATAACGCATCTGAACTTGCGCCCTCTGGCGTCATGTGTTAGTGGAGCGATGAGTGGAATGCAATCAGTGTGAAAGGTCCGACTCAGCCGCGCCTTTCGCTGCTTCCGGAGCTGCGTCAAGTGCTGCTTCCTCCGAGCAGCTCTTAATATAGTGGACCTGGAACCCACGTAGCTGCTCCAAGTATCGCGTCTGATTCAGAATCGTGCCATTTCTGTAAATTTATGAGTTTTTCAGGGCACCTTTTTGGTATCACCATTAATTTTATTTTGTTGTTTGAATATTGGGGAATTCGTAAATGCGAAATTGGCTTGTTATTGTCGTCTTGGATGTTTAGCTGTGAGGTAGAATGAGTTATTTCCTTTAATACTAAGGAGAATAATGAAATAAAGGCATATAAACTACATCAGATTTAAACTGTCGGCAAAATATAGCACACCAATACCACCACTGTGCACCAACAATCGGATCTACATCTACATCTACATACATACTCCGCGATCCACCATACGGTGCGTGGCGGAGGGTACCTCGAACCACAACTAGCATCTTCTCTCCCCGTTCCACTCCCTACTAGAACGAGGGAAAAATGACTGCCTATATGCCTCTGTACGAGCCCTAATCTCTCTTATCTTATCTTTGTGGTCTTTCCGCGAAATGTAAGTTGGCGACAGTAAAATTGTACTGCAGTCAACCTCAAATGCTGGTTCTCTAAATTTCCTCAGTAGCGATTCACAAAAAGAACGCCTCCTTCCCTCCTGTGACTCCCACCCGAGTTCCTGAAGCATTTCCGTAACACTCGCGTGATGATCAAACCTACCAGTAACAAATCTAGCAGCCCGCCTCTGAATTGCTTCTATGTCCTCCCTCAATCCGACCTGATAGGGATCCCAAACGCTCGAGCAGTACCCAAGAATTGGTCGTATTAGTGTTTTATAAGTGGTCTCTTTTACAGATGAACCACATCTTCCTAAAATTGTACCAATGAACCGAAGACGACTGTCCGCTTTCCCCACAACTGCCATTACATGCTTGTCCCACTTCATATCGCTCTGCAATGTTACGCCCAAATATTTAATCGACGTGACTGTGTCAAGCGCAACACTACTAATGGAGTATTCAAACATTACGGGATTCTTTTTCCTATTCATCTGCATTAATTTACATTCATCCATATTTAGAGTTAGCTGCCATTCTTTACATCAATCACAAATCCTGTCCAATTCATCTTGTATCCTCATACAGTCGCTCAACGACGACACCGTCCCGTACACAGCAGCATCATCAGCAAACAGCCGCACATTGCTATCCACCATATCGAAAAGATCAGTTATGTAGATAGAAAACAACAGCGGACCTACCACACTTCCCTGGGGCACTCCAGATGATACCTTCACCTCCGCAATAGTAAAGCAATAGAAGGTTACGACTGTCATTGAGAAAGAGCACTTCTAACGTAACTGATGTAACGTCTAGAAGAGCACTCGTTAAATTTATCTAGTATCTGCAAGCTGATAATCGCCACTACTGACGTAGTTGGCTAAATTCCTAAGATTCAGCTAAGTGCTTAATGACCAACAAAAATTAAAAGTGAACAGCAGATACTCAAAAGTGCAATTTGGGATGGCACACTCAAGGAAATAGGCTATTACGCTATTATGGTGGTCCAGTCCAAGACCCCCACGGCTGTCGGGATTGTGCCGAGCAGGGTGCGATGAAGAAGATCTGTTCACGCTCGATACCGTCAAAAAATATTATTCACAATGAAAAATTTATTAATGAGAACTACAGGATTGTCTTCTCCGTGCGCTAGCAGCTCAGTCCGGCCAGCGGTGTGTGGACCTGGTCAGCAGAAGCAACTGCGCATCGCCCAGCACTTCTGCTACGTCGTGGCAGCTGATGCATCACAGGCGGCCATGGCCACACAGGCGTCGCATCTGGCGTGGCCTTCGATGGGCAGCGGCCTCTGTGAGCTGATCTCCGAGGCGCCCTCGTTGAGGATGTGCGCCCAGGAGACTCGCCCTCCAGGCCAGCCTGTAGTACTCGTTTTAATGTACAGTTCGACTTGCTGCAGCACCATTGTCGGCTGCAGGAAGGAGGCGAGCAACAAAAGCATCCACACAATGGCAGATGAGATTGGCTCTGCTTCTTGGCCCCCCAGTAGACCAGCAGAATATTAGCGTTCTCAGGCCCCTATTTGTAATGATCCAGAAATTGGCTGTACAACTTACGATGGTACTCTCTAGCGAAACTTGCGATTCCATAGAGGATTGTAGACGATTGGGCGCACAGAGGGTCGACTGACGTAACCTTCCCTGTACCACGGAACAGCTGCATCTCAGAGTGAGATTGAGAAAGACGTAGTATTTGTGTTGGCGCTTTCGGTGTGGCTGCTGCGGCTGGTGGTAGTGTGTGTGTGTGTGTGTGTGTGTGTGTGTGTGTGTGGGTGGGTGTGGGTGTGTGAAATCTTATGGGACTTAACTGCTAAGGTCATCAGTCCCTAAGCTTACACACTACTTAACCTAAATAATCCTAAGGACAAACACACACACCCATGCCCGAGGGAGGACTCGAACCTCCGCCGGGACCAGCCGCACGGTCCATGACTGCAGCGCCCTAGACCGCTCGGCTAATCCCGCGTCATGTGGCCAGCTCTTCTAGTGGCTTCAGACTTTCGTAACTTCGTCTTTCAGACGGCCTTTTCTGCTGCGTCGGTGGCCGTATAGTTACTGTTGCGTTATAACTGGGCTTTCTTTGACAGTTTGCTCTATCATCAGTAGGAGAAAGTAGGGTAGAACCGGCTACCTTAAATTTGAACAGAAACTGTTCATCTATTTCCAGCGATATTTAAGAAATATTGAACATTGTACTTCGTTATGGATCTACAAACAACTCTACAAAGCATGAACGCTTAAACCTGTATTTAAATATATTAAATTACGTCTTTTCTCAAACTATGCTAAAATCCGATTTTACCCCTTACTTGGGATGAAGCTGAACGTACACTGAAATCGATGGAAAAAACAGTAAAATAATTGAATGAATATAATTTTAATTTTGAAACTGAGTAATTACACTGGCCATTAAAATTGCTACACCGCGAAGATTACGTGCTACAGACGCGAAATTTAACCGACAGGAAGAAGATGCTGTGATATGCAAATGATTAGCTTTTCAGAGCATTCACACAAGGTTGGCGCCGGTGGCGACACCTGGAACGTGCTGACACGAAGAAAGTTTCCAACCGATCTCTCATACACAAACAGCAGTAGACCGGCGTTTACTGATGAAACGTTGTTGTGATGCCTCGTGTAAGGAGGAGAAATGCCTACCATAACGTTTCCGACTTTGATAAAGGTCGGACAGCCCGCGTTGGCCGAGATCCAATGACTGTTAGCAGAATATGGAATCGGTGGGTTCAGGAGGGTAATACGGAACGCCGTGCTGGATCACAACGGCCTCGTATCACTAGCAGTCGGTATGACGGGCATCTTATCCGCATGGCTGTAACGGAACGTGCAGCCATGTCTCGATGGTTCAAATGGCTCTGAGCACTATGGGACTCAACATCTTAGGTCATAAGTCCCCTAGAACTTAGAACTACTTAAACGTAACTAACCTAAGGACATCACACACACCCATGCCCGATGCAGGATTCGAACCTGCGACCGTAGCAGTCCCGCGGTTCCGGACTGCAGCGCCATGTCTCGATCCCTGAGTCAACAGATGGGGACGTTTGCAAGACAACAACCATCTGCACGAACAGTTCGATGACGTTTGCAGCAGCATGGACTACCAGCTCGGAGACCATGGCTGCGGTTACCCTTGACGCTGCATCGCAGACAGGAGCGCATGTGATGGTGTACTCAACGACGTACCTGAGTGCACGAATGGCGAAAAGTCATTTTTTCGGATGAATCCAGGTTCTGTTTACAGCATCATGATGGTCGCATTCGTGTTTGGCGTCATCGCGGTGAACGCACATTGGAAGCGTATATTCGTCATCACCATACTGGAGTATTACCTGGCGTGACGGTATATGGGGTGCCGTTGGTTATACGTCTCCGTCACCTCTTGTTCGCATTGACGGCACTTTGAACAGTGGACGTTGCATTTCAGATGTGTTACGACCCGTGGCTCTACCCTTCATTCGATCCCTGCGAAACCTTACATTTCACCAGGATAATGCACGATCGCATATTGAAGGTCCTGTACGGGCCTTTCTGGATACAGAAAAAGTTCGACTGCTGCCCTGGCCAGCACATTCTCCAGATCTCTCACCAATTGAAAACGTCTGGTCAATGGTGGCCGTGCAACTGGTTCGTCACAATACGCCAGTCACTACTCTTGATGAACTGTGGTATCGTTTTGAAGCTGCATGGGCAGCTGTACATGTACACGCCATCCAAGCTCTGTTTGACTCAATGCCCATGAGTATCAAGGCCGTTATTAGGGCCAGAGGTATTTGTTCTGGGTATCGGTTTCTCAGGATCTATCCACCCAAATTGCGTGAAAATGTAATCACATGTCAGTTCTAGTATAATATATTTGTCCAATGAATACCCGTTTGTCATCTGCATTTCTTCTTGGTGTAGCAATTTTAATGGGCAGTAGTGTACGTTATGCTATGAAGTTTCGGTAAACTACCATTAGAAAAAGATAGTTGTAAATTAGTTATTCTTTTGCGCTTTACAAAAACATAATAAAATCCTGTTGTCATCCAAGTAATGTTTTTAAGAACTTATTGGAGCACTCATTTCACATGCAGTAGTCATACACAAATCTATCTTCTTATTCTGCATTCGAACATGCTTCATGGGCTCACCCTCTGCACTTTTAGTACTGAATCCAGTGTTGTCTGGAAGCTGAATGAGCGTAGATCTCGTTGCAGAAAATGCAGGCTTCATTAAAGTTTTCTCCCTCGAAGGAAGAATCTGCAGTGTTATCTCTCTTAGATGTTGAATTCTTCTTTCTTTTGTTTCCTATTGCCCTATTTTTGGTTTTTGGTCTTTGTTTCTTTTTTGTCCCCGTTTTTCCTACTTTTATTATGCTTTTTTCGGATGTAGGACAACTTTCTTTTCGCTCCTTTCTGTTCTTTTCCTCTCTTTCTATTTTCTTCTTCTTTTAGGGCTAATGTATATGGAGAGGTGGTTAATATCGCAGTTTTCCTCTTCTATGGTTCATGTGCTTTTCACCTTCTTTAACTGCGTGTGGAGCAGGCATCAGTAAATTTGGAGAAACTGCAAAACAAGATTCTTGGAAGTTGATGCCTGTGGTTGCATAGTTGGTTTATCTAACGACGGCTGTAGATCTTTCGATGTTTCAGCAACTGCAGGGTTTTAGTTTCTCACTGATTTTTCTAACATGTCATGACCTCTTAGCTCATTACGAGCTGGAACTTTCGAGATGGGATAGGCCTATCGGTGTTGCCTAATATGGTATAAAGGTGATTAGCAAAAATATTCATATTGAATGGATAGATTCCACTCTTGTCAAACCCCTTAATGCCTGTTTGCTTAACAGCCACTCTGGTAAATGCATCTATGAAGAGCCCCCGACTAGGTAAATTGTAACACTGCGTCCAGGGTGCGCTAGTAACGACTGTCTCACCTCTTGCTCAAAATACTTGCTTAAAGGACTCATGAACAATACATGCAATGTCTGAAGGCGATGAGTCATGTGTGGAGGTAAGCATGGCAGTATAACACTGCTTTCTCGAGACAAATTCATAAGGTTTTAACTTTTGGCTTACAGGCTATGTCCATCTAAATTCACCAATACTGGCTTTTTTTAATGTGTGAAATGCCTGACGTTTCAATCAACGGTTAATTAGTTTATAACGTAACAGGGGTGGTCGTATAACAATTTACGGAGGCACATCTGAAATTACTCTTGTGTCTGTGACTCCTGTGACTCTCCACCCAAGAAATAGAGCCTATCCTCCGTGTCCAGATGAGGGTTGATGTCGTGCACGTAAACCTGTTCCAAGTAAGTTAGAGTCTTGAATGAATGCAGTGAGTTTCGGTGGCACTAGCACCTCGCAATCGCGGTTTAATACGAGCTAAACTGTCTTCGAAACGCAAGAGATCACTGAGAACTGTTGCAGGAAAGTTATCTCTTGGGTAGTTTCGTGTTATTACGCTGAATGAAAACCTAGCCATAATTTAGGAAGATTATATGATAAAATCGTCGTGATACGGCCTCAAAATAGTTACTGCGGGCACGTATGTTCTGTTTCGCTTTTGGCCGGCCGGAGTGGCCGAGCGGTTCTAGGCGCTACAGTTTGGAACCGCGCGACCGCTACGGTCGCAGGTTCGAATCCTGCCTCGGGCATGGGTGTGTGTGATGTCCTTAGGTAGGTTAGGTTTAAGTAGTTCTAAATTCTAGGGGACTGATGACCATAGTGCTCAGAGCCATTTGAACCATTTTGTTTCGCTTTTCGGTCTTGTAACATTGTGGACACGTTATTTAACGTTTTTTACAAAACCTCAAAATTCTGCTCTAGTAAATTGATCCTTGGTGGTACGCCCTCAAATTTCTCACAGCACTGCGCTGCTACCTGTAAACTAAGCTCGCAGCGATGACGTATCCAATAACTTTATCCCATTGGAACTCTTAGTAAATGAGAAGTTTTCAGCGCTCTTTCCTCATGGTCATTGCTTTGTTATCCAATAGTCTTTGGGGCCCTGAACTACATTCCTAAACAGTGTTGCAACCCAAAGTAGTGTAACACCAAAAATTTGCTAAAAAGTTCTTCACTGACGACGCCAGATGTAAGCATCCTGAGTCAGTGACCAACAAACTACCAGCTAGGAGTAGCTTAAGAAAAACATTGGCTGTCCACAATTTATATCTGGCTTTTCGTAGGAAGCCAATATTTTTCTTAATTTATGGTCAATTTTGAGCTTGAGGTCCTGCAGTATATGTTAATGACATAAACTTAGTTACTTGAAAATGGCGTAAAAACCGAAACATGGGTCGTGATTAAATAAACAACGTCATGATATTGTCTGAAGTGAAATGCAGGAAGATCTGCAGAGGACAGGCGACTCCTACAGTAATGTTAAGCTGTTTGTATAGTGGATGTGATTTGTTGTTAACATCCAACAACCTTTCCCTAAACTACGACATTACGATACAGCTGTTTACATGTGAGCCAGAACAGTGCGGCATTGAATTTAATAACATCACATTAAACTTTTTTGTCAAGCTGTATTTATATTGAAATCAAACTGTTTTAATATAAAAGTAACGTTATGGTATAATACTTGCAGCGTTCGCTAGGAGCGATATAAAGTGGGATGGCCGCAGGGAAAGTAGATGGAAGTGTGAGATTCACTGGAAGAATGAGCAGGAAATGTATTCCAACTACGAAAAAGGCTTATGAAACACTGTTTCAACTAATTCTTGAGCAATCCTCGTCAGTTTGGGATCCTTGCTACAGTTAATTAATAGAAGCAACAGAGAAGATCCCACCAACAGCGGCGCATTTCGTCAGGGGTTTATTTGGTAAGCCTGAGAGCGTTACGGAAATGCACATCAAACTACAGATGCAGAAGGCACAACAAAGCCGTGGTGCCACACAGAAACTTTGGCGTTAAAATACCGAGGGCACAGGTTCCAAGAACAGACAGGAAAACATAGTGCTCCCTCCGACACACTTCTCGCGAAATGACTGCGACAAGAACTTCTGACTCAATACAGAGGCTTATCCCGTCTGTTATCTTCTCAACGCATGTTCCACACCCACGAGAACCGTCTCATTTTGGGTGTATGGAACGAAAACTGAATCTAATCTAATCGAATCACCGTTAGCGAGTGGAACAAGAGGAGTCTGGAGAAAGTCGGTGAAACGGGTGGGACAGAAGCTAATAGTAGTAGTACCGGAAATACCAGATTAAGCTTTATCAGCAGAACACAATTAATGTCGTAAGGGCCGAGACTTCGTTCTCAACCTTCAGTGCTTACCGAAGCGCTCATATTTGAATCAAAACAATCTGTAGTTCCCGATACGCCTGAAACAGGTGGTAGGCTTCAAGTTTTCGCTAGGACACGGAAAAACTGCAGTTCGTGCGTTAACGATGTTCCTTACAATATACCTGAGTGGTCTATACTGGAATACTGCTCTAGCGTATGGGATTAATATCATATTTGACGAAGAGGACATGTCGTGCGGTTGCGAAGGCTGTTGTACTGGACAGATGGGGCATGAACGTTGCAGACAAGTTAAAACTGTGTGCCGGACCCCAGCCACAACCCGTGTCTCCGCCTTTGAAGGATAGCGCTTACCAACCGTGCCATAAAGGTGACCGCAAATGCGAAGCTCTGGATTCAGGCTCTAGAGGGGCACACTCGTCATGCAGATACTCTGTTGTAGAAAGAACGTTTTACACGAATATTTTTATTTGGTTGTTTTTTATGATCTGGTGAGTAGACATCAAACATCGATCGGAAGAAGTCAATATAAAGTTTTGATTGCCTGTTATTTGACGGAAATATTTTATTCCTGATTACTGGCCAATTTCAGTCAAAAGATTCTTATCAAATGTCCTAGAAAACACAACAATGGACATATGACCGTGTGGTTGAAATTTTCCTGTAGCGTCGTAAAATATTTTATTCAAATAACAGTCAGGGCACCAAGCTTCTAAGCTTTCTTTAACTTGAGAGAGAGTCTTTGTCTCGATGTATCGACGTTCTATCCGCAAATGGAATAGAAGAAGATTCGGGGGGGGGAAGGGGCGGGGGGGGGGGGGGAGGGGCGGGGGGGGGGGGAGGCTGGCGAAATGATACTGATTTTCTAGTGGCTTTATTATTAACCTATAAAAACGAAATAACTATCAGTTACTACTGCGAGTGTGTGTGTGCGTGTGTGTGTGTGGGTGGGTGGGTGGGTGGGTGTGTGTGGTTGTGTGTGTGTGTGTGTGTGTGTGTGTGTGAGAGAGAGAGAGAGAGAGAGAGAGGATGGTAGGGGGGAGGGGCTTGGGAGAAACGCTGTGTTTGTACGACATGGTGGCAAAGAGAAAGGATAAAATTACACCAGTCAAAAATAAAGAAAAAAATGTTCAAATGTGTGTGAAATCTTATGGGACTTTACTGCTAAGGTCATCAGTCCCTAAGCTTACACACTACTTAACCTAAATTATCCTAAGGACAAACACACACACACACACACATGCCCGAGGGAGGTCTTGAACCTCCGCCGGGACCAGCCGCACAATCAATGACTGCAGCCCCCTAGACCGCTCGGCTAATCCCGCGCGGCAAATAAAGGAAGGATTGTTTTCTGTGTATGAGACTATACAAATAAACCATTCTTACAACAAAGTTTATTTTCTCGTTGCCCCGTCTGAAATGTTAAGAGATTCTTATTTTCGTCTATTTTTGGACTGTGACGTTGAAGAGAAATCGGAAGTGGGTAACTGAAAGCATACCAACCATCCTTTCCGACAAAAATAGAAAGAGAAAAAAATATCCGAAATTGGGTAGATGGAAGCATTGCATGCCCTCTTTGGTACCCAAATGTCAGAAAGAGGAACGTGCATGGCAGACAGAATATTCTCCTTTATGCAAGGCCTGTTCAAAAACTCCCGGAACTTTGCCCACAAAACTTTTCTACGTTTACCTTTCACTTGTTGTGCTTGATCTCCTTCGAAACACTTTCCTCCGCAGTTGATACATCGCTTCTAATGCCGAATTTTCTTTCACCTCGTCGGTCGTTGCAAACCTTTGTCCTTGCAACGGGGTTTTCAATTCTGGAAATAAAAAAAAATGTCCGCAGGGGCCAGGTCTGGAAAACACAGAGGACATACTCTACCGGGACGTATTGTCTCGCTCACATTTCAGGCCATTTCCTTCTCTCATTTTCTCGCAGGCGTCCCAACACGTCCCGATGGTACCATCGATTAACAGTTTGTCCCTGTGGCACGAATTCATGATGACCTAGTCCTAAGTCACAGAAAGACAAAGAAAACTATCAGCATGGCTTATCTGACCTCACCTGATGAGCGTTTTTGGCCTTGGCATACCTCTTCCGACCCATTGTGATGACTGAACCTTGGTCCCAACATCATAACCGCAGTCCCACGTCTCATCACCAGTTATGATTCTCTTAAGGAACATCTCGTTCACATTTGCGCGATCCAAAAGCTCTTCAGAAACTGCGAGGCGAAGGTCTTTCTGGTCTTGACTCATGCGCCGTGGGACGAACTTAGGCTGCTACACGTTGCGTTGCAAGATGCTGTGTCAGGATTTCATGACATGATACAGCTGAAATGCTACATTGTTCTACAATCTTTCGAACAATCAGTCTTCGATCGGCACGCACAATTTCGTTAACGTTCCTGACATGAGCGTCGTCGGTAGCCATCGAAGGGCGAACTGACGAGGGTCATCTTTAACTTCCGCCCTGTGAACCATTTGTGACTCCGAATACAGCTTAAGCACTCATAAGCTTCCTGCGTCATTTGGTGTATCTCTGTAAAGCTTTACTTGAGTTTCACGCAATATTTAATGCAGACGTTGTACCTCTAACCCCACTATCTCGAAATTCGTAAACTGTGCGACACAACGTTCTATTCAATACAGCACTGACCAAAACTACCAGATACACAAGAATGAAACTTCTGGCAGTTACACATTAAACACAGGCGTGTGAAGGGATGCCAACCGCATTTCGATCCAACACACCACTGGCGCGAAATTAAGAATGATAGGTAATTTTTTGAACAGACCTCGTACATGAGAACAACTGACTGGATCATAACCCATGACATCTTGCATCTACGAACGAAACAGGATCTGCATTACTTTCAGCCACTTTGCTAAGTGCCCATTTTTAAATATTAATAAATGTTTTCGAATCTTCTAAAATATTCTCGAATATTGTAGATTTTAGAATGTTCTAGATAGTTCCTGAATTTTTTTAATGTACTCGAATGTTTTGGAGTGTTCTCTGTGTTCCATAAAGAAGCAATTGGTAGATTACTTTATTTCAAATTAGGGCACTGAAGAATACTTCAGTAGATGTAAGAGTATTATAGAGTATTTAAGAATTCGAGTGTCGTATTAACATTTTTTACCATGTTTTAAATGTTCGTTTTTTACTATGTTCTCAAATGACGTGAAATGTTCGTGGGGAACAAATGAAAATAAAAACCATGCGAAGCGGGTCAATTTTAGCTAGTAGTAATAATAACAATAATAATAATAACACAGTGTAAGCCCTACAGCCGTGTAGCAGCCATTACATAGTTGCTGTTATGATGTCAATTATTTCGTTAATGTTACAAAGTGAAAAATGAACCAATATTTTGTCTATTGCGAGGACTTCCTGTAACTCGGACAACGCATTTTCATGTGATACTTCAGCATATGTGATATGTCTCAATTTTACTGTCACAGATGCCTGGTACAAAGTATGTGAGGAAACTGTGATGGTAGTACTGATCTTTTAATAACAATTTAGTTTCGTCATCGAAACAGAATTGAACCCTTTTGTTTTTACCTCTCAGAAAATTACATTTTATACCTCAGAGAGGTGGACACCTCCTCTGCAGTTTGGCGACACTGATTTACACCAAGACTGATGTGGGCACTACCCAGTCGCGTGAGCATTGTGGAATGTAGAAACCAGACGCGATTTTCATTGTCGTTTGTTATGGCTGCGTGCTTTTGCGCTGCGTTAGTTCATTTTTTACTGGAACAAATGTCTTCGTGGTTGGCAGTAAATATTTGTGCGGCTAAGGGTTGAAATTAAATGATTGTGTTGTGCACATGTACGATTTCAGAAGAATGCCCTGCGCCTGCAGTAACAAACGTGAAAACTTTTGTTACAGTTGTGCAGAAGTTGTTTGTGGTTCAAGAAGGTGACCATTGACGAAAGCAGTGAAGCAAGCGTACGCCAGGTTTGAGACCAATACAAATCGTGGGCTTCACACGTCTGTTCCACCAATTGTTGGTCTACACTGAATGCTTGGATGCATGATAAAATCGTCTTCACGAAGTTTGGTGTACCTGCTATGTGGTGTAAACCCACAAATCATGCATCGGATTTCCTGTTTGTGTATGGTACCTTTCTTGAGGAAAGTAGAGGAGGAGGAATATTTAATATAGTGTCATTCCATCTGTCACTCACCCTGCCCTGTGGTTTTTGGCGAAGGATTGCCAATTCCGGTTTCACCCCCCCTCCCCCCCCCCCCTTCTTCGTGCCTTGTGCCATCATCAAGCAATAACAGTGAAGACGCTGAACCGACATATTCAGGCGAAAAAGTGGTCATGTGCCAATGACACTCACCCTACATTTGCACAATTATCATCATCTGGAGGACCACACAAAATCACACAGTGTGAACTCACTGATCCGATTAGGGATTTAGATCTTCCAAAGCGTAAAGCAGAGTTATTGGACGCATGACTCCAGTAGTGGAATCTCCTCGCTGGAACTGTATGTGTGACTGTGTTCCGGGAGTGTCAGAAAAAAGCCTTGTGTCATTTCAGTACCGAAGGTGACATTACGTTCTGCAATGACATTTACCATTTGTTGGGAGACTTGGGCATTACATACAAACCAAATGAGTGGAAACTCTTTATAGTCGGCTCAAAAACAAGCCTGAAGGCAGTACTGTTACACAGTATTAATGATAGGCAATCCACCCCACTCGCATGTGCTGTCTTAGCTAAAGCACGTTATACCATCTCTAAATCCATTGTAAACGTTCCTCCTATGGAACTACGGGTACACAGGACGGTGGACTGATGCTATGCTCCTGGATGCTACAGAGGGATACCCACAAGAGGAAGGCAATGAAACGGCACGAATAAACTAGGCAAGTTCACTTAATGTATATATCCTACTGATCATATTAGCAATATATGTAAAATGTAAAGTCCCAGCTTACTTGTGACTCTGAGTTAGGGAGAATTTCAACCGCGATGTTCGTGTTCAGTGCATGGAAATTTATAGAGACCATCTACTTTGGTTTCTGCAATAACTTCACTGTGGACCAGTATTATTTCAGCCTGCTAAGAGTCGAAAACTGATGAGCAATACTGAAAAACACGTCGAACATGTATTCTGTAACCTACTTCTTTCGCAGAAGAATTACTTTTCCTTAACATTCCACCAATGAATCGCAGCCTGGTACCTGCTTTCCATACAATTAATTTTATGAAGTCATTCCACTTTAGTTCGTTCCGGGCGGTTACTGCCAGACATTTTACGGTTGTGGTTGTTTCCAGTGATTTATCACCAATAACGTGATCTGGCAGTAATAGGGTTCTTCGTTTGTTTATGCGCAACACGTTATATTATTATTTACGTTCTAGGTCAACTGCCAGCTCCAACACTCAACTTCGATATTCTGCAAACCCATGGTTTGGGAATATGTTAGATGCCTGATGGGGCACCGGCACTTTTTCCACTGATAGAAGACGTCTTGCGCGCCAGTATGGTCCAAGATGGTTAGGCCGAGCAGGGTGTCGACGTTGGCCGTCAAGATATGACCTCAACCCTCTATATTTTTCTGTCTGGGGTCATCTCCGAATTGAAACATACAGCATTCCAGTTGATACAGCCGAAGGACTGGAGCAACGAATTTTACAGTCTTGTAGATACGTGCGAGATGATCCTGGCCTGTTCCGTGATTTCCCTAAATCGCTCCAGGCAAATGCCGGGATGGTTCCTTTGAAAGGGCACGGCCGACTTCCTTCCCCATCCTTCCCTAATCCGATGAGACCGATGACCTCGCTGTCTGGTCTCCTTCCCCAAACCACCTGAACCACCACCTGGCCTGTTTAAAAGATTTCGTAAGCCACTGCAGAGGCGGGAGCAGTATTGCATCCAAATGCGAGAACGAAGCTTGGAACGCCTCCTCTGTGAAGTACGAGCGTGCAGTAAATGATAACGTGTAACGCGCTGAATCACAATTGCAATTATTGTTAAAGTACGCCGTGGTGAAATATGAGCCAAATTTGATGGACTCTTAAAAGAAAAGATTATCATTCAAACACATTTTTACTGAATAGGAGAATATTTCATGTTGCAAAGGTTACTTGCCGTCTTTAGCAACTGTAATAAAAGTCTTATTAAGACCAGACGCGTTTCGTTTTATTTTAAAGGATCTTCAAGTGGTCAGGATTTTTTTTTTGTTGTTTATTGTATTTTTTTGTCTCCCACGCAGGATGGCGAGGGGACACTGATACTACCCAACAAGAAAGTGTAAAATGTGTTAAGTGCAGTGAAAGTGGGGTATGCAAAAACTCAACATATACACATGGAAGACGAAGAAAACTGCAATAAATAACAAGAAAACCTGACTACTTGAAGATGCTTTAAAATAAAGCGAAACGCGTCTGGTAAGGCTTTTATCTCAGCTGGTACAGACGGCAAGTAACCCATTCAACTTGTATGTGTGCAACTGCGAAAAAAGTGGCCATAAAACAAAGAAAATAACATACAACATTTCATATGAGGTCAGTGGTGGCAAGTAACCAGAGAATCGCAATGATCTAGCAAACAGCCTGTTTGTGGGCTCATGTTTGCTGGAACGTTTTTGCTTCTGTTGTAGTCAATTTTCGCTATTGACTATAATACAGCCTGCATATTGTTAACAGTAACGGCCCTATAGCGCTCTTTTGGGATAAAATACCTTTTACATCTTTGGATTTAGTCCCGTTAAGAACATGCGAAGAGAATCAAATGAAGTGCTGCAGTGAGCAACTAACTACCTGATACTTTTATTTAATCGAAAAGAAGTACATTTTATCTTTATTAGATGGAACAAGACGTGCAGATGCTGATATATTAACTGAATTAGAAAAATCTGTATGCAACAACACTATATTGTGCGAAATCGCCGAATTTGTAAACTTATAAGCCCACTATTCAAATGGCTCTGAGCTCTATGGGACTTAACTTCTGAGGTCATCAGTCCCCTAGAACTTAGAACTACATAAACCTAACTAACCTAAGGACATCACACACATCCGTGCCCGAGGCAGGATTCGAACCTGCGACCGTAGCGGCCATGCGGTTCCAAACTGAAGCGCTTAGAACCGCACGGCCACGCCCGTCGGCAAGCCCACTATCTTTAGCGGCAAAGGATCTCGTTCACATTCAGTCACTGGTGACAAAATATTCTATAGAGGATTAGGTGGATATTTATTCGGAAATTTTCTAATCGTTCTCAGTCTCCAAAATTTTTTAGCGCAATAATGTTCAACTAGTTGTCACTCTGTACTTTTCTCCGCAATGCGTGTGAGCTAGACGGGTGTAATGAAATATTTTTTGTGGCTTTAATTGGTGTGGTTAAGATTTTTAAACATGTCTTCCTGAAAAATCTCTTCCTCCCTCAGAGTTAAATCATATGTTCCCTTTCCCTCCCCCCCCCCTGCCCCCTCACCCCTCTCTCTCTCTCTCTCTCTCTCTTTCTCTCTCTCTCTCTCTATTAGGAATATTTCAAAGGTGCTAATAAATTCATATCATTGTCTTGACAAAATCTAAACAGTTAATTTACAGACACCATTCGAATAAACCAGCTGACGCTCAGAAAACTGAGACTTGATTGGGCTATCAAAACCGTTTCAAGCCTAACACGAAAACAAGATAGTTTTCCGAAATTCGCTGTTCGTTTTCCTCAAGTAGTGTAGGATGTAAATGTAGCAAGCTTTTCGCCGTCAGGAAGAAAGAATAGGAACGTGGCGTTCAACGCGGAACGCGCTGCTGTGATCATGATGCTGCGTAACGCTTAGAAATGATCCAGCCTCTTCATATGGAACTTCTATTACGACGCGAACACATGCGACTGGAGCGCGGTCCATTGACAGCACAAAACCTCGCTAAATGGACAAGCGTAAACTAACTCTTCACTTTGTCAAAGACACAAGTATAGCATTCGTATGACAATGTTTATTACATTAATTTATACTTTGGATGTTGAACCAACAGTGTTGTTCCTGTGGCCAAGCAACCGTGGTGCTCTCTTTGCAATGAAACTAGAAGCTATCTACATGCGGCGTAGGTGACATTCTTCCATTTCATTGGTATGTGTTCAGAATATCTCACGCGCTTTTTTTCTCTCTGCATTTATATGACTACTTCGCAGTTCGCACTTAGGTGACTGATAGAGGGTTTACCGAACCACCTTCAGACTATTTCTCTACGGTTCAACTCAGCGCGCAGGAAAAACGAACACTTAATTCTTTCCTTGTGAGCTCTAATTTCTCTTATTTTATCACAATGATCATTTCTCCCAATCTAAGTGGGCGTCAACAAAACATTTTCACGTTCGGAGGACAAAGTTGGTGATTCAAATTTCGTGAAAAGGTCTCACCGCAACTAAAAACGCTTTTTTTTTATTACCAACCCAACTCGTGTGTCATATCGGTGACACTTTCTCCCCTATTTCGCGGTAATGTAAAACCAGCTGCCCTTTATTGAACTTTCACGATGTCCTCCGTCAAATGCATTTAGTAAGGATCGTATACCGCATATCAGTACTCGAGAAGATGACGGACAAGGGTAGTGTAGGTAATCCGCTTAGAGGACCTGTGGCACATTCTAAGTGTTCTGCCAATAAAATGTAGTCTTTGGATCGCCTTCCTCACAAAATTACCTGTATGATCATTGCAGTTTAAGTTGTTCGTAATTGTAGTACCTAGATATTTAGTTGAATTGACAGCCTTTGGATTTACGTGATTTATTGTGTAAGCGAAATATAACGAATTTCTATTAGTAGTCATGTGGGTGGCCTCAAACTTTTCACTATTTAGAGTTAATTGCTACTTTTCGCACCATGCAAATATCTTGTCAATAATATTCTTCCGGGTCGTTGACCACATTATCAATACATAAAATTTTCCGACGTAGGATTGGCAATCGTTAAAACAAAGGCGTTTTTAGAATGAATTTTCACTCTGCAGCGAAGTGTGAGCTGATATGAAACTTCCTGGCATATTAAAACTGTGTTCCGGACCAAGACTCGAACTCGGGACCTTTGCCTTTCGCGGGCAAGTGCTCCACCAACCTTTTTCTCCTGATCGCATTTTGTTCTTTAATGTTCGTTGCATTTACCTGGGGCGGACGTCCCATGCCTCCAGTTCAAGTTCATCGTTGATCCGTTCACTCGGTTTTTTTATTTTATTTTATTTTTTTTAACGGAGGACAGTTAACCCTCTGACTGAACACGCTGAGCTACCATGCCGGCATCGACTGAGCCACCCAAGGCTGTCCTCACAGCCTCAATTCCGACAGTTTTAATCTGGCAGGAAGTTTCAAGGGCGTTTTCCTTTGCGATGAGATCTTTTCGCGAAATTTCAATTACCATATTTACAATGCGGACAACAGCCCAGAAGAACAGTGACAACGACCGTGGAAGCCTACGCTTACGTACAGATATTTTGTCTAAATCATTTTTCAATTGTCTTTGACACTCTGGACACCTAGGAATTTGGATTGTTCAGCCTCAACAGTCTTCGTGATCAGAAAAATTATGGAAAATTCATATGAACGTAATACAGATCTGCACTTCCTACTCATCGAATTCAACAAGCCTCTGACAGCATAAAGCGGCAAGAATTACGCAGAGTGCCGAGAGAAGTTTGTATAGGTGCTATATTTGTAAATCAAATCAGAATGACAAAGATACAGGGCAAAAGTAAAGATTTTTAACAGGACAAATGAAATCTTCACCTTTAGTAAAGGAGTGAAGCAAGGTGACAGTCTCCCCACTGTCTTATTCAGCATAGCCCTGCACAGCATATTAAATAAAACCAATGAAAGAGGTGCCATATTTATGAAAACTAGCCGGTTATTCGCCTATGCCGATAACAATGCAGTAGTAGAAATAAATACAAAAACACTAAAAATACATACCTGGCAAAGTAAAATCAACGTCACAGTAAATGAAAACAGAACAAAATACATGGTAACTTCACACTCTGAGGCCATAAAGAACCCCTAAAGATCTAAATATAAATGGGAAATGTTTCAAAGTAGTGTTCTGTCTTATTTACCTGGGAGGTTTGATACCAAATGATATCAGCATGGAAATGCTATAAGAAAAGGATACAATCAGGGAACAGAGCTTTGCAAATCTATAAGTCTTCAAAAACAGTCTTGTTACGAGGTGGACGAAAATCTTAGTATACGAGGTGCGACAATAAAGCAATGAGACTGATTTTCTTTGCAAGATGTGGCAACCCCGCAGGCTTGCGTAGGCAAAATATATTTGACCTGGGTCTATAAGCTGCTTCTAGTCCAAGCGGCACATCGATGCAACTGCTCACTTGTGAGTTGTGCTGCAATAAGCTAACACGTATTTGTGTCTCTCGTCACGGAAATGGAACCACATAATATTGCGCAATGGTATGCCATTTCTTTTTGCGTTAAATTGGGTGAAAACGCAACGACAACTTACGGTAAGCTTCAGAAGGCTTTTGGAGAGGAGGTTATCTCAAGAGCTCAAGTTTTTCGTTGGCATAGAATGTTTAGTGAAGGCAGAACGAATGTTGAAGCTGAAAACTGCAGTGGACGACCGTCAACCTCACGGACGGATGTCAACTCGGCTAGGGTGCGTGAACTCGTACGATCTGATCGAAGATTATCCGTGAAAATGATTGCAGAAGAACTGAACATCAATCGAGAAACGGTTCGTCTAATAATAACTGAAGATCTTGGTATGAGAAAGATTTGTGCAGAAATGGTCCCCAAAAATCGCACACCACAACAGTGAGAAACACGGAAAAATGTGGCAGCCGATCTGTTAGACCAAACGGAAGTCAATCCAGAATTGTTGAGCCGTGTTATCACTGGTGATGAAAGTTGGTTTTTTCAGTACGATCCAGAGACAAAACGCCAAAGTTCGCAATGGTGCTCAAAGGGATCACCCAGACCAAAAAAGCTGGCATGTCAAAGTGAAATGCAAGCTCGTGTGCTTCTTTAATTCCAAGGGAATTGTTCATAAAAAGTGGGTGCCTCCTGGACAAACAGTTAACCAATATTACTAAAAAGAAATTTTAGAAAGACTTCGTAAAAGAGTTCTTCGTGTCCGTGCCAACTTTGCTGATAATTGGATTCTGCATCACGATAATGTGCCATCCCATACTGCTCTGTCAGTACAGCAATTTTTAACCTCAAAACAAATTTCAGTACTACAACAGCCACATTATTCACCAGATACCACTCCGTGCGACTTTTTTCTATTTCCAAGAGTCAAAACGACAGTCAAGGGACACCATTTTCAAACAACACAAGATGTCCAAAAAGCTGTGAGGAGGGTCTTGGAGGATATTACAGAAGATGAGTTCCAGAAATGTTACCATCAATGGCAGAAGCGTTGGAAAAAGTATGTGCAATCAGAAGGGAACTACTTTGAAGGAGACAACACTAAATTGACTAAAATGGTAAGCAACGTTTTTTTTCACATCAGTCTCATTACTTTATTGTCGCACCTCGTATAACTCGCTAACTGTCTCAGTTGTCACATACGTGTCAGAGATATGGATACTGACAGAAGACGCCAAAAACGCAGTAATGATCTTTGAGCAAAACGTACTGAGCAAAATGTATGGCCCAATAAGGGAGGAAGAAGGTTGGAGTAGACGCTGTAACACCAAGTTACATGCATTAAGAAACGAAGTGTTATAGCAAAATTTGTCAAATCACAACAAATACGAATGCTAGAAGAGAATTGAATAAAAAAGAAAATGATGAGAGGTGCGATCGATGGCGGTAGGCGAAAAGGGAAGCCTAGGAGAAGGTGGATTGAGTCACCAGCAAAGGAGTCGGAAGGTGGAAAAGAGCTGCAAAAATCTGACGGAGGAAAACAGTTGAAGAAGTGGTCACCAAGGCTTGTAACGCTACATAAGAAGAAGATACACTAACTATTTGCTCATTTTCTGTAATCATTTTGGCCTGCACGTTCGATAAGGTTTGGCAAACATACATTATCATGTCAGATATTCATCGCGTGGGAGACTGACGTACCAATTCACGGCTCGTGTGAGAGGGATTATGTAATACAGCGGGTGGACAAAAATATGGAATAACAAAAACCGTGGCACATTACCATGCCTATGTAATGCGGTGTAGGAAACCCGTTGGCAGTCAAAGCAGCTGTCAGTCGTCTCGGAATGGATATATTCAGGTCCTGCATGTTTTTCAAGGAAACCTTATAACACTGCTCCTCAGAATAGTGGCGAGATCAGATACGATGATGGAATGGATAGCGTTTACTCAACCTACTATCTAAAGTAGAGCACAGAGGCTCAGTAATATTGAGATCTTGTGAGTGTAGTGGTCAGGAGAGATGCGTTAATTCATCCTCTTGCTTACAGACCAGGGCCCTATCGCCCTGGAACACAGCATCACCACTGGGGAACAGACATTGTACGGCTCTGAGCACTATGGGACTGATCTGCTGTGGTCATCAGTCCCCTAGAACTTAGAACTACTTAAACCTAACTAACCTAATGACATCAGACATATCCATGACCGAGGCAGGATTCGAACCTGCGACCAAAGTGGTCGCGCGGTTCCAGACTGTAGCGCCTAGAACCACTTGGCCACTCCGGCCGGCAACAGGCATTGTAGCTTGGGCTGGACACAATCAGTAAGATCGGTCACATAATCCCTGGCAGTAATACGACGTTGCAAAATAATCATTGGACCCCAGGAATACCACGATAGGGCTGCCCAGATCATCGCCGACGCACCGCCATGTTTCTCTCTTGAGACGTAAACACGGCCGGAAGTTGGCGAACGTGTAAAACAAGACTCATCCAACCAAATGATTTTCTTATATTGCTCCATAGTCCAGGTTTTACGGCTTTGGCATGACGTCTTCCCGTTACAGGCGTCTGCGCCACTGATGCGTGCTTTCGGAACTCCAACTCGGCCTGCAACTCCCAGCTTATGGAGCTCCCTCCGTGTTGTTTTGGAGCTGACAGGATTCCCGAGTGCGGCATTCAGTTCTGAGGTGACTTCTGCAGCTGTCGTCGTCTTATTTTTCGTCACAACCCTCTTTAATCACCGTCTGTCACGATCACTCAACACCCAGTTTCGCCCGTGTTGTGACTTAGTGGATGATACTTTTCCGCTTTCCCTGCATGCGTTATAAATCTTCGATACGGTGCCTCTCGAAACACCAAACACTTCGTACACCTTGGTTACGGAATCATCCACCGTATGAGCACCAACAATTTATAAACGTTCGAATTAGCTCCGACATAATGCACTGACAGCCACACAGAACACTGCCCTGTCCGGGACTGACTCTTTCAACGTATTGAGGGCACTGCGCAGGGGCCGTTCGTGATAGAACACAACCAATGCAGGCTTGGCTATCATCTGCATTTATGTTCAATCATACAATTCCCGCGCTGATTCCGCTGTTTCCACATTTTTGTCCAGTGAAAAATGAAGTCGAAATTAACGACCCAGGAGCCATGACTGAAGCGTTCGACGGATCCTAAAGTAAAATTCTGTCTACCGACTCGATAGGAAATCCTAAGAAGTTTTGGTCTCATGTTGAATCAGTAAACGGATCGACCCAGACACCCTCTGACCGAAGAGGTGCTCAAGCGGAGGATGACACAGAAGAGTCCGAAGTACTGAACGTCCGTTTCCAAACCAGTTTCACAAAGGAAGAGCGCACTGTAGTACTTTCTCTAAATCGCCGCACGAATAAGAAAATGACAGATATCGAAATAAGTGGCCACGGGATAGAAAAGTAACTACAATCGCTTAACAGAGGGAAGGCCGGTGCGGACCTGACAGGACTCTACATAGCGTTTGGGAAAAATTTGCCGTTCAGCTAACAGCAGTAGGCGTATCAGACCTTCTCTGTAATTGGAATGAAGACTTTCTAGCAAACATAACATAGAAAGTGACTTGGGGCATACCCCAAGCAGTGTTATAGGTCCATTATTTTTCGTGATCTATATAAATGACGCAGGAGACAATATCGAAAGTTCCATGAGGATTTTCGCGGATTACATTGTTGTATACACCGAACTTGCAACGCTAGAGCATTGTGGCGAAATGCAGAAAGACCTGCAGAGGACTAGAAATTGGCCCTCAAAATAAACGAACGTAACGTATTGCGTATACCTCCACGAAATATCTAGGAGTATTCGTAATGTTATTCATTTTAATAATGAATAAAAATAGGAGGGCGGGTCAGCTACTACGAACAGCATAGTGAGCGCATTATTGTAACCAAGATAGACACGAAGCCCACCTCTAACACAGTAGTACAACTAGTTCCGCAGATGACGAAGAGATTGAAGAAATGTATGATGACACAAAAGAAACTATTCAGACAGTGAAGGGAGGCGAAAATTTAATAGTCATGGGGGACTGGAATTCGACAGTAGGAAAAGGAAGAGAAGGAAAAGTAGTAGATGAATATCGAATGCGGGTAAGGAATGAAAGAGGAGGCTTCCTGGTAGAATTTTGCACAGAGCGTAACTTAACCACAGCCAAGAATCATGAAAGGAGGTTGTATTCGTGGAGGAGGCCTCGACACAATGGAGGGTTTCAGATGCATTATATAATGGTAAAACACTGCAAAAAGGTAGGAATTTAAGGAGATGAGACCTGGATAAACTGAAAGAACTAGAGGTTGTAGAGAGTTTCAGAGAGAGCATTCGGGAACGATTGACAGGAACAGGGGAAAGATATACAATACAAGAAGAATGGGTAGCTTTGAGAGATGAAATAATGAGGGCAGCAGAGTATCTAGTAGGCAAAAAGACAAGGGCTAGTAGAAATCCTTGGGTAACAGAAGAGATATTGAATTTAATTGATGAAACGAGAAAATACAAAAATGCAGTAAATGAAGCAGGCTAAAAGGAATACAAACGTGTCAGAAATGCGATCGACAGGAAGTGCAAAATGGCTATGCAGGATTGGCTAGAGGACAAATGTAAGGATGTAGATGCGTATAACACTAGGGGTAAGATAGATTCAGCCTACAGGAAAATTAAAGAGACCTTTGGAGAAAAGAGAACCACTTGCATGAACATCAAGAGCTCAGATGGAAACCCAGTTCTAAGGAAAGAATGGAAAGCAGAAAGGTGGAAGGAGTATATAGAGGGTCTATACAAGGACGATGTACTTGAGGATAATATTATGGAAACGGAAGAGGATGTAGATGAAGATGGGAGATATGATACTGCGTGGAGAGTTTGACAGAGCATTGAAAGACCTAAGTCGAAACAAGGCCCCAGGATTATACAACATTCCATTAGAACTACTGATAGCCTTGGGAGAGCCAGCCCTGCCAAAACTCTACCATCTGGTGAGAAAGATGTATGAGACAGGCGAAATAACCTCAGACTTCAAGAATAATATAATAATTCCAATCCCAAGGAAAGCACGCGTTGACAGGTGTGAAAATTACCGAACTATCAGCTTAATAAGTCACGGCTGAAAAATACTGAAACGAATTCTTAACAGAGGAATGGAAAAACTGGTAGTAGCCGACCTTGGGAAAGATCAGTTCGGATTCCGTAGAAATGTTGAACCCTATGACTTATCTTAGAAGATAGATTAAGAAAGATAAACCTACGTTTCTAGCATTTGTGGACCTAGAAAAAGCTTTTGACAATGGTGGCTGGAATACTCTCTTTCAAATTCTGAAGGTGGCTGGGGTAAAATACAGGAAGCGAAAGCATATTAACAATTTATACAGAAACCAGGTGGCAGTTAAAAGAGTCGAGGGGCGTGAAAGGTAAGCAGTGATTGAGAAGGGAGTGAGACAGAGTTGTAGCCTATCCCCGATGTTATTCAGTCTGTATATTGAGCAAGCAGTAGAGGAAACAAAAGAAAAATTTGGATTAGGAATTAAAATCCGTATAGAAGAAATAAAAACTTTGTTGTTTGCCGATGACATTGTAATTCTGTCAGAGACATCAAAGGACCTGGAAGAGCAATTGAACAGAATGGACAGTGTCTTGAAAGGAGGATATAAGACGAACATCAATAAAAGCAAAACGAGGATAATGGAATGTAGTCGAATTAAATCAGGTGATGCTGAGGGAATTAGATTAGGAAACGAGACACTTAAAGTAGTAGATTAGTTTTGCTATTTGGGAAGCAAAATAACTGATTATGGTCCAAGTAGAGAGGATATAAAATGTAGATTAGCGTTTATAAAGAAGAGAAATTTGTTAACATCGAGTATAGATTTAAGTGTCAGGAAGTCTTTTCTAAAGGTATTTGTATGGAGTGTAGCCGTGTATGGATGTGAAACATGGACGATAAACAGTTTAGACAAGAAAAGAATAGAAGCTTTCGAAATGTGGTGCTACAGAAAAATGCTGAAGATTGGGTGGCTAGATCACGTATCTAGGAGGAGGTACTGAATAGAATTCCTGAGAAGAGGAATTTGTAGCAAAACTTGACCACAAGAATGGGTCGGTTGGTAGGACATGTTTTGAGGCATCAATCGATCACCAATTTAGTACTGGAGGGCAGCTTGGAGGGTAAAAATCGTAGAGGGAGACCAAGATGTGACTTCATTTAGCAGATTCAGAAGGATGTAGGGTGCAGTAGTTGCTTGGAGATGAAGAAACTTGCACAGAATAGAGTAGCACAGAGAGCTGCATCAAACTGGTCTCTGGACTGGAGACCATAACAAAAACAGCACGTGTAAGGAGCAATTTAAAGTGGAACGACCAGATAAAACTAATCACAGGAAAGGCAGACGCCAGACTGAGATTCATTGGAAGAATCCTCAGAGCATGTAGTTGATCAACAAATGAGATAGCTCGCAAGGCTCTCGTTCGACCAATACTTGAATATTGCTCGACAGGATGGGATGAGCAAGCAATAAAGGAAACAAAAGAAAAGTTCGGAGTAGGTATTAAAATCCACGGAGAAGAAATAAAAACTTTGAGGTTCGCCGATGACATTTTAATTCTGTCAGAGACAGCAAAGGACTTGGAAGAGCAGTTGAACGGAATGGACAGTGTGTTGAAAGGAGGATATAAGATGAACATCAACAAAAGCAAAACGAGGATAATGGAATGTAGTCAAATTAAATCGGGTGATGCTGAGGGAATTAGATTAGGAAATGAGACACTTAAAGTAGTAAAGGAGTTTTGCTATTTGGGGAGCAAAAAACTGATGATGGTCGAAGTAGAGAGGATATAAAATGTAGACTGGCAATGGCAAGGAAAGCGTTTCTGAAGAAGAGAAATTTGTTAACATCGAGTATAGATTTAAGTGTCAGGAAGTCATTTTTGAAAGTATTTGTATGGAGTGTAGCCATGTATGGAAGTGAAACATGGACGATAAATAGTTTGTAGCGAGGCCAGGATTCGAATCATGAAAGGGTCACGGCGATGATCAACCAAGTCTAGCGGCAGAGGCTGCAAGAGAGGCGTTCTGCGACATGGTGCGGTTTACTGTTAAAGCTCCAACAGCACACGTTCCTAGAAGAGTCAGCAAATATATTGCTTCCTCCTACGTATATCTCGCCGAAAGGCCATCGAAGTAAATTAGACAGATTCAAGCCCACACGAAGGCTTGCCGGCAATTGTTGATCCCATGATCCATTCGCTTCTGGAACAGGAAAGCGGAAGAGTGACAGTGGTACACAAAATACCCTCTTCCACATACCGCAGCGTGACTTGCGAAGTATAAATGTAGATAAACATGTACTGGGTTGGTGCATGAGTTCGTAGCGTTTTTGTTTTGCATGTTGTTATTCCCGTTGCTATGTATTTATCGATTGCCATTTTTTATTTGTAGTTCGATGTTTGGTATCTGAGTTTACGTGTTATTATTTTCTCAGTTGGAGATAGTGGGTGGGGCTGCGGTCGATAGAAAATGAAGTGCCAAGTGAGGGACTCGGAACTTTTCCGATATATTCTTCTGTTTTAGTTCAGTAGAGGGGTGATAGGAGCGAAGGCAGTCAGAAACATTTGGACCGTGTGTGGGGAGAAAGCCACAGCACAGAGCAAACAACAAAATGGTTTTCTCGTTTTAAGGAGTACCGTTTTCATATTGGTGACACTCCACATTCAGGAAGCCATTCAGGGTTTGATGAAGATCGTTGAAACGCATTAATCATGGTCCATGTCAGTGTACTCGAGAGCTGGCACATGTGATGAACTGTGATCGTTTCACATTAGCATACAATGGGGAAGATTCACAGATCGGTTGTGTGGGTACCGTATGCTCTAAGCCAAAATCACAAAAATCAACAGGTGGCAATATGTGCATCTCTCCTTGTTCGTCATCAATTGGCCCGTGAACAACACCAAATATTCCTATCCTGTGTCTTCAGTGGTGACGATAAATTGTGTCTTTATGCTAACATAAAGGGAAAAGATAGGAATGATTGAGTCCAAACAAAGCAGCAACTCTCCGTATAAAGACCTGCGCGCATCCACAAAAAAAATAATGTTACGGACCTGGTGGAACACCTACGGTGTGGTGTCCTACGATTGGTTGCCCGAGGTGTAACCATCACTGCTGACATTTATTGCCAACATCTGAGACGTCTTGCAGACGCAGTCCAAGAACGACGACTCGGAAGACTGCGTTAAGTGATAAGGCCACAACGCATTTTGCTAAACTGATGACAAGTACTATACTGGAGTTGAGTTAAGAAATCATTCTGCTCTTAATTAATAAAATTTTTTCGGGCTTCCAGTCGCGTCAGGTAGTTAAAATCCCGCGAACTTTCGACCAAGCTCTCCCCGGTCTTTGTCAAGTGGTAAGAATGACTGCTGTGTCGCCGTGGCCACATAGTTATATAGCCCCACTGCTGGCTATGACGTCAGTGGTGCTCTCTTCCTCGCCATATACGGTAATGTTTTCATGCCGCGTCCGTCGTGCCCGTTTTAACATCGAGATAGCCGGGTCGCAAGCTGTGTTGAGCTGCAAATCGCAGTCCTTGTTGATGGTGTTTTCAGAGGTTTTTATTTCAATAGCTTCTTTTATGACGCTATCCCAAAATCCCTTCGTCTTCATAACGACAGATGTTTCATCAAATAAAATTCGGTGTCCATTTTCTAAGGCATGTTCTGCCATGGCTGATTTTTCTGGATAGCGTAGGCGTAAGCACTTCTCATGTTCCGGCCGGCGTTGCTCCACAGTGCGTACTGTTTGTCCGACGTAGTAACAGCCACATTGACATGGTATCTTGTACACTCCAGGCGTTCTAAGTCCTAGATCGTCCTTCACAGGCCTCGTGAGCTGACGAATTTTCGCTGGTGGCCTGAACACCGATGAAATCTTACATCTCTTCAGGAGCCGGCTAATCTTTCCCGACACTGTACCACAGAAAGGCAAAAACACAAGTTTCTTGCTTTCTCCGCCGGCCCGGGCTGGCCAAGCGGTTAAAGGCGCTACAGTCTGGAACCGCCCGACCGCTACGGTCGCAGGTTCGAATCCTGCCTCGGGCATGGATGTGTGTGATGTCCTTAGGTTAGTTAGGTTTAAGTAGTTCTAAGTTCTAGGGGACTGATGACCTTAGTGGTTAAGTCCCATAGTGCTCAGAGCCATTCGAACCTTGCTTTCTCCTCGTGGGATTTTAACCACCTGACGCGGCTGGAAGCCCGAGAAAATTTTATTAATTCATATCGCTGCGATGTAAAGTAGTAAAGGAGTTTTGCTATTTGGGGAGCAAAATAACTGATGATGGTCCAAGTAGAGAAGATATAAAATGTAGACTGGTAATGGCAAGGAAAGCGTTCCTGAAGAGGAGAAATTTGTTAACATCGAGTATAGATTTAAGTGTCAGGAAGTCGTTTCTGAAAGTATTTGTATGGAGTGTAGCCATCTATGGAAGTGAAACATGGACGATAAAAAGTTTGGACAAGAAGAGAATAGAAGCTTTCGAAATGTGGTGCTACAGAAGAATGCTGAAGATTAGATGGGTAGATCACATAACTAATGATGAAGTATTGAATAGAATTGGGAAGAAGAGGAGTTTGTGGTACAACTTGACAAAAAGAAGGGATCGGTTAGTAGGACATGTTGTGTGGCATCAAGGGATCACAAATTTAGCATTGGAGGGCAGCGCGGAGGGTAAAAATCGTAGAGGGAGACCAAGAGATGAATACACTAAGCAGATTCAGTAGGATGTAGGTTGCAGTAGGTACTGGGAGATGAAGCAGCTTGCACACGATAGGGTAGCCTGGAGAGCTGCATCAAACCAGTCTCAGGATTGAAGACCACAACAACAACAACATCGCCGCCAAACAATGCATTCATACATTCCGCTCTCACCTTATTCACCTGATCTTGTGCTCTCAGATTTTCACCTTTCCCATTCTCTGTCGAACAACCTTCGAGTGACTTCATCTCCGGATGAAAATGCTTACCGAACGTGGCTGGACTAGTTCTTCGCCTCAAAACTAAATGGTTTCTACAGTCACAGAATCGAAAAACTACCCCAGCGTTGGTAGTGTGTTGCAAATAGTGACGGAGAATATATTACTAGTGACTAAATGCTCTGTTATGTGTATCTATTGCTTTCGTAAAACTTAAGGAAAACCGACCCACCAGAGAGCCCCGCAGCGGTGTCGGCTTACCTGGTGCACGTCGAGGTCTCGGACCGCCTTGACCTGCGGGCAGCGTGTCTTGTCCTCGCGCCTGCGCGTCAGCCCCGCCGAGGCCGGAGCGGCGGCCAGCAGCGCCGCCGCCAGCAGAAGGCCGCAGCCCAAGCCTGCGCCCACGCCTCCCCTCATGGCAGCCGCGCGATCACTGACTGACTGGCTGGCCGGCCGCACTGGCTGGCTGCCTCCCTCCGCCTCCTCCGCCTCCGCCGCCGCCTTATCGCGAGCTGTGGCCGCGCCTCCGTTTGGGCAGCTCCGACCCAGTCCAGCCCCACACGTACGGACAGGCAGACCGGTCTGCCCGAAGCAGCGCCTTGGAAGGACTGCGACTGGCCGCAGCGGCAAGAAACACGCTGCCCCGCTTCCTTATGCGTCTCCCGCGGCTAGCTCATTACGGGGACGAGGCACCGATCGGAAAGGGAAGAAATACATTCGGCGGTAACCCGCTCCGTCGAGCAGGCTTTACCGCAGCGACCGATTAAGAGGTCTGATAAGGCGGCACCCGAATGCTCTTAACGACACGTCACCATCGGCAGCAGCGTTTCGTGCGAGACGTTTCCGCTCACACGCGGCGTGAGTCAGCCGACCGGCGGACTTATGGAGCGCAGCGCGTGACTTTCCGAATTGACCCCGGCTCGCAGCAGGAAGAGTTTACTTGCCGCGTTCCTCTGCCCCGCCAGCGACTGCCCAGTCAGTTGATGTAACGTGGATTCGCTGGAACTAGTTTCACGGTACCGTCTTGAGAGAAACACAGTTTTATTGCTTTCTGTCTGTCAACACTTGACTGTTAGGTAGGCACGAGGGTCACGTGAAAGGCAGGTCCCAGTGCGGACGCGTCAGCACGTGACACTGCATGTCTTACGAGAGCCAGTCGCTACGGTCGCAGGTTCGAATCCTGCCTCGGGCATGGATGTGTGTGATGTCCTTAGGTTAGTTAGGTTTAAGTAGTTCTAAGTTCTAGGGGACTGATGCCCACAGATGTTAAGTCCCATAGTGCTCAGAGCCATTGAACCATTTAAACGAGAGCCAGCAGCCCTCTCCGCCGGAGAGCGAGTACTTCAGACGAGTTTAATAATTCTTAACAGGACGTTTTAGTTATACCACATTACGAAATTAATAGTTTTAGTAGCTATCTTTTCATTGACATATGGCTTTCCTGTGGGCCCTGCTCGGAGCCGAGCGTTCGCGAAGTATGGTGGACAAGGCGACTAGTATGTTCGTTGCGCGCCCCGTATTTCTCTTGGGACAATTGTGATGTGTGCCTCTCCACCCCTCTCTCCTCAGGGGTTAATGGAATGTGAGGCGATCAACCTACCTAGCCTCTCGTCAGTAAAGTCTCCGTATTTGTCAGATATTTTTGTTGTTTCGATCTTTCAGGGAGATCTACAAGCACGAATTCGAGTGGGGGGGGGGGGGGGGACGAGCAAGTGGGGGAGGAGGAGTGGAGGGGTCATGGGGCTCATGACCTCATCCAAAAAACACTTTACTAAATGCATTCATATTTTTGCATACGTTAAGTTCCAAGTGTCTCAGCTAACTTTCGAAAGAGCACCACGAATATCTTCTTGAGGAAATCTGATAGCTTTTTTTTTTTTTTTTTGTCGGTTTCAGTTGTATGAATGTAAATGGTTACCGGTTTTGAGCTGATACAGCCAATCTATTAACCAAGTTATTAACTGTAACTACTGATACAATATTTTGTCAAAAGACACGATTAACTTCTGTGCAGAAAGTCAAACTGTGGTCAACAAGTAGCCTTGTTGCACCTGAATGACACGACCAAACTCGATATTCAGGTACTGTCATTCAGGTGCAACAGTAGACACATAAGCGACTTGTTGACCACACTTTGACTTCCTGCACAGAAGGTAATTGTGCCTTTTACCACCGTATGTGTATTACTAGTTACGTTGATAACAAGGCGTGTGGTTTGAGAAAGGGAACGTCAACTCAAAACTAGTAATCCCACTGCAGCAAAAATTGTATATTCATGCAACTGAGACGAGCAAAATAAAAAAATATCATATTTCGTCAGAACTGAACAGTAGCAGAACTACTATCCCGAGGCAGCATACCACGAATCAGCGAGTCTTTTTTGCCCACGAGGACATGACAGCTTGTGGAGAACATTCCATCCAGTTACAGGTGCCCATTCGTCGGTTCACGGTACCTGTTACCGGCAACAAATCCGACGCAGTTCGAGAGTCTACAGGCAGGAATTGCAAACCACAGGAAGCTCAATAAATCGAGATGTAAATGGAAAACTACCCCAATAATGAAAACACCGAGCAAATACGAATAGGACTCGCACTCTGAGGATTCCATACGAACTTCATTATTAGATGCAAATTTTTGTATTGGACTACACTTCGGTGACTTGCGTGTCCTTAGCCTACCTCAGTTATCCAACAGGGAAAATGGATCTCCAGTTCAGAAGGGAATCTGGAAGATGTGTTGTTGCTGGCGACTCCTCACGTCGTTGAGAGGTGGAGGCGAAGTGAAAACGAAGTGTAAAAAGACCGAGATTCGATCATGCTACCTCACGGTTTACCAGGCTCGCTTTTTACCACTTTTTTTACGCGACCGGTGGCGTTAACCGATTTTTTGTTTTTCTTTTGCCTAACTACCTACCTGACTAAACTAAGTTTAATCTTTAAAAAATGAAACAAAATTCAGAGCTACCCATAAATGCCACTGCCACTTTTACTCTCACACAAAAAACTGAATTATCTCTCTCGCAAGGCTATAGTAACCAGGGTTCTATAATTTCTCTTTTTTATTTGCGTGATTATAACTAGTAAATGTGTACAAATAAAAATACTATATAACATAATGTTACAAGAAATGTTATTCAAAAGGAAACAAAAAAAAAACCTCATTGACTGCCATGGTATAGTTGGGTTACCGACCTCTTGGGGCCATTTACTTTTTTTCAATATCCTGCTTTAGTTTGCACCAAGTAAACTTGTTACTAAGTTCAAATAAATTGAAAATTTGGCATTTAGTACCGTTATTTAATTTTTTGTGTGAGTTACACATGATTCACATGGCCCCAGAGTAAAGGTACCAGATGTGTCATTTGCTATGTCGCTAATAATTTTAGGTTTGTACTCCTGCCAGTTTTTCATTCCACAGCATTATTTGTGTACAGTTCCATTATTGCTTTCCCGCATTGTTGCTACAGTCTTTATACAGTGTTGTTTGCTCCACAAGAAATTCATATTTTGGCAGAAGAAAATGTCTCGTATAAGTTATGAAGATGAACAAAGACATGTACAGCAGCTTTTAGATGAAGTTATGGACATAAGTGATGAGGATTCTCTGTCTTTATTTCGTGATAGCTCAGGCGAATTTTTACCAGAGGAGACCGGAAGCGAAACCGGAAGTTCTTATGATGGAATCACATCAGTGAAGGTAGGAAGAAGAGTTTTATGTCCACATTCAGTCAAAGAACCAGACTTCACAGCTGTCAAAACCGGGCAACAAAGCACCTCTAACGGTGTTAGTGCCATAACTACTGCAGTTGATTCAAGTTCAATTGAAGTAAGTGTAATATCAGAAAGTTCCGAAGATGAATATGACACACTTAGAACAAATTCTAATGAGATTCTCTGGGGGCCAGTTACGGTTAAAAATATGAAAAACTTTATATTTATTCATTCCAGTTCTGGTGTAAATGTTTCTGTTGCACTAACTCTCAAAGGCAAGACACCATACGATTACTTCAAATATTTTGTAACTGGTGAAATTTTAGAATATGTGCTCCAACAAACTAATTTGTACGCAAAACAAATCTTATAAAGTCATTCAGTAACTGTTAATTCACGACTGAAAGAGTGGACTGATGTCAGCAAAACTTAAATTGAACAATTTTTAGGATTTTTGTTATGGATGTCACTAAATGTAAAACCGAGGATTCCAAATTATTGGTCAAGAAATATGTCCTATCACAATTATGTAAAAAATGTTATGTCACGCAATCGTTTTGAGCTGCTTTAACGTATGTGGCATTTTTCCGATAACAACCAGCGCCCACCGGGAACCGCTTATTCAAAATTCAACCTCTTATTGATAAATTACTGCAGAGATTTCAAAGTGCAGTTGTGCCAGAGAAAGAAGTTTGCATTAACGAAACACTTGTGCCATTTCGAGGAAGACTAAGTTTCATTCAGAATATAAAGAATAAGCGCCATAAATTCGGAATTAAATTGTTCAAACATGGATAAGAGGTCACGGGTCGAGGGAAAGTTTTTCAGTCGAATCTTGTGACAGAGATAAACCGTCGGTGCAACATTACTCATCACATGACGACTGCCTACCATCCGCAAACTAACGGGCTTACTAATCACCTTAATAAGACCTTGGCCGACATGCTATCAATGTTCGTCAGTGTTGAGCAGAGCAACTGGGATGAGGCGCTACCTTTCGTGACGTTTGCCTACAACACCGCCAAACAAAACACCACAGGATTTACGCCATTTTTCCTGGTGCATGGCCGTGAGGCGACTACGACAATGGACACTGTGTTTCCGTTACATCTTGATGACGTGGACGATGACTATATCGGCCAGGTGTTAACCAGAGCTGAGGAAGCTCGGCAGTTAGCTCGAATCCGCACGCTCAGCCTCAAGAAAACGATCGCCGAAGGTATGACGCGAGTCACCACCCTGTTGTCTACCAGCCTGGTGACCTCGTCTGGATTTTCACTCCTGTTCGGAAGGTTGGTCTCTCTAAGAAGCTCCTCAGGCGCTACTTTGGACCCTGTAAGGTTGTAAGACAGTTGTCTGATGTTACTTATGAAGTTGAAGATTTCGATCCCGACACAAGACGACGAAAGATCAGAGATACGGTCCACGTCCTTCGAATGAAGCCCTATAAGGATCCTGCAACAAAGGGCAAATTCGAAGCTCTAGCGACAGGCAACAAGCGGAAAGGTGACGAAGAGCGTAGCGGCAAAAGAAGTTCTAGGAAGGTCACCGCCAGGACGAGCATCAGTCGTCGGGAGTCGGAGTATGCAGGACCGATGATCGTTCCCGGACTAGGGCGACGTGACACCGAGACGCTGTTCACTTAAGGAGGGAGCAATGTGGCAGGAGACGCTGAGTGACACTGTGCTGCAGCGGTTAAGATACTGAAGTGTTACGTGGAGGGTCGTCAGTTCAAAACTCGTCTAGACTGCACAATTTTAATTTCTATATTCGGTTCGAGTACATTCGAGAAGTATCCACAAATGTCAAGAATCATTGTACTGGAATGTTCTGTAGCTGTACATATATTGTATGTGTTCTGGCTGGAGGTAGTTCGCTCCGCGCTCTTGTATGTCCAAGTGCTGAATAAATCTTAGTAAAGTGAAGTTAGTGTTCGTCGCTCATCTAGTTACACCTTCTTCTACGTGACAATATAATTAACAGTTTTCGGATTTTTTTTCCTTTACTTTTATTGTGGTCAACGGAAAGTACCCTGTAATTTTTGGTGAGTGAATATGCGAATATCAAAATGCGTGACATAACTGGCTGTATCTTTTGACTGCATTGACTTAGAAGCTTGAATTCTTCAAAGCGCTAAAGGACCGTAGTCCTTTGTATGTGACATAAATTTCAACTGTATATCTCTACTCGTCCCTGAGAAAAAGGAATTTTAACAGACGGACAACAAAGTGATCCTGTAAGGGTTTCGATTTTATCGATTGTGGTACGGAACGCTAAAAAGAACGTGAGCGTGATTTTGCGAATGTTGGGGGCAGTGACTGAAAGAAACAGCGTTCCTCTCATTTACACGCTAGCATAACAATAGTCTCCAGACATGTGCTCGCAGTCGCAGTGCTGAGTGAAATACTGATAATGGTGGATGCACACTGCAATTCTGTATTGTATCGCACGGGGTACGTTCAGCCGCCTGTTGGAGAGGGTGTTGTTCCTCCACACACGATGATCCCTTTTAAATAAAATCCGTTATTTCACGAGAACGAACAATTATTATATTCTGAGATAACAAACAGAATTTATCACACCACAGTCCTTTCCGTCTATGCACTGTTTGTATAAAGAAGTGGCTAGCGACATAAGATTATGACGCCTAATGTTCTCTTCTACAGCACATTAAATAGAACACGAACTGTCTTATTTTCAGGGTCAATGTGGTTTCTGCATGTACGGTTGCTGACAACCTAGAAAATATTTACAAGCAGCTGAAAATCATAAATGAAATTGAACTACGTCATTGTATAAACTTACGCGGCTGACTGCGTCCTAGTGTACCTGAAATACTTTAAAATTCTGTAAACATGTGCTTGCATGTGTATTTTACTTCTCTTGATCAATAAAGAGAGTTTTTTGCGAATATGTGGACGCCGTGCCCAGCTTTAGGTGAATTTAGAGAATGTCGCAGCAATTGCGGCCAACAATTAATTTACATCTGCTACACTTAAAATGGCAATAAAGGTGCTTTACACGTATACGAACAGTAAATAAAATCCATTATCTTATGTGAACGAACAATCATTATATTCTGAGATAACAAACAGAATTTATCACAGCACAGATCTTTCCATCCACGTAACAATATGTGAGAGTACAAGTATGCGTCCAATTCTTCCAAGGACTCTTACCGAAAGAAGTTTTTATCGTATCAGGGCCTTTACACAATTAGTGTTAACACTGAACGTCGAATTTTCTTTGATTTTGTTGCATCGCAGACCAGACACTACTATAATCTTAGTTTATTGGATTATGTGCTTTTGTCACTTCGTGTCTTTTCACGCGCAGAGTGAAAATCTCATTCTGGAAACATCCCCCAGGCTGTGGCTAAGCCATGTCTCCGCAGTATCCTTTCTTTCAGGAGTGCTAGTTCTGCAAGGTTCGCAGGAGAGCTTCTGTAAAGTTTGGAAGGTAGGAGACGAGATACTGGCAGAAGTAAAGCTGTGAGTACCGGGCGTGAGTCGTGCTTCGGTAGCTCAGATGGTAGAGCACTTGCCCGCGAAAGGAAAAGGTCCCGAGTTCGAGTCTCGGTCGGGCACACAGTTTTAATCTGCCAGGAAGTTTCATATCAGCGCACACTCCGCTGCAGAGTGAAAATCTCATTCTGAATACAATATTTATTTAGCACTTTTGGCATTTCCGCGGGTATGTGAGAGATGTGTAGCGTGTGTATCTGTGGATTTTATATGAGAGTAATGATATCATGTATAATGTAGTGCTACGTTTGTGTGGTGCAAAGTCACTGAAATCAGTTACAACCTTCAAGCATCTAGGAGTTTCCGTCTGAAACGATTCAAAAAGGAACTTCCACAGTAATTTAACCCTCTGGTGGGCAGATGTTACGCTCAGGTTTATTGGAAGAATCGTAAGAAAGTGTAATTTACGCATGAAAGTGCTTACAAAGCCCTCAGTAGACCAGTACTCGAACATTCTTCATTAGTGTGATCCACTTGCCAAGTCGGAGTAACTGAAGAGATAACTAAGGTTCAAAGAAGAGCTTGCACGATTCGTCACAGGGCTTAATAACCATGAGAGTACCACAAAAATGCTCTACAAACCGCAGTGTAAGACGCTACAAGAAATACGTCTTGCGTAGCAGGGAGACTTGCTTTCAAAATTTCAAATACTCACTTCCCAAGATGCGTCGATAAACATGAGAGTTTCTGTCAGTTACATCTCCTGTAGCGACCACGACACAAAAGTTAAAGAGGCCCGTGCTCATGCAAAGTCCTTCTTCCACCATACGACCCACAAATGGAGTAGTATTACTTTTGACACTGATAAACTATGTGTGCTCCGTCACACATCATACACTGGCTTGCAGAGTACAGATGCCGATGCGGGATTTTACTGAGACGTATATGTAGGTGAAATATGCAGCAGATTTGTTTTTCTACAAAATCAGATCTAATAGAGACTTTACGATAGTGCCAAAGCTTTATGATACCTGCACACTGTGTCTACTAATTGCGTTGTATAAACAGCTATAAGTAAGAGCCACATTTGAAGAGATTATCTCTATAATGTACATTCACGAACCCATGTTAATTGCGTGTATATTTGTCGCCGTTGCGGCTGAACGGTACGAGGTGCGCATGTCTGTGAGTTGTCAGCTCTGGAAGACAAACAAGAAAACATTATCCCTCTCACGTCCTCGCAAGCCGCAACGGTCTAGCTACTTTCCCTCTGCACCCCGAGCTCTCCTATCGTAATTCATCAACTTTTTGTGCCCATCTGTAAGACAGAGCAACGGAGGGCCATTGTTTTCGTTAATGTAGAGGCGCGGCGTTGCGAAATAGCGGCGAACTTACATATTCTTGGTAATCTGTAAGGTTTGTAACTTTGTTGCTTTGTGTATATACTCTGAAGAGCCAAAGAAACTGGTACACCTGCCTAATATCGGGTAAGGCCCCTTCGAGCACGCAGAAGTACCGCTCCACTACGTGGCATGGACTCAAAAAATGTCTGGAGTAATGCTGGAAGGAACTGACACCATGTATCCTGCAGGGCTGCCCATAAATCCGCAAGAGTTCGAGGGGGTTGAGATCTCTCCTGAACACCACGTTGCAAGGCATCCCAGAAGTGCTCAATAATGTTCACATCTGCGGAGTTTGGTGGCCAGCGGAAGTGTTTAAACACAGAAGTGTTCCTGGAGCCACGCTGTAGCAATTCTGGACGCGTGGGGTATCGCATTGTCCTTCTGGAATTGCCCAAGTCCGTCGGAATGCACAATGGACATGAATGGAAGCAGGTGATCAGAAAGGATGCTTACGTACGTATCACCTCTCAGAGCCGTATCTAGACGTATTAGAGGTCCTATATCACTGCAACTGCACACGCCCCTTGCCATTATAGAGCCTCCACCAGCTTGAACAGTCCCCTGTTGACATGCAGGGTCCATGGATTCACGACGTTGACCCCATACCATTACACGTTCATCCACTCGATGCAGTTTGAAACGAGACTCTTCCGACCAGTCATCAACAGTCCAATGTCGATGTAAAGCTTTGTGTCGCGGAGTCATCAAGGGTACACGAGTGGGCCTTCGGCAGCGAAAGCCCATATCGATGATGTATCGTTGAATAGTTCGCATGCTGGGACTTTTTGATGGCCCAGCACTGAAATCTCCAGCAATTTGCGGAAGGGTTGCACTACTGTCACGTTGAACGATTCTCTTCTGTCGTCAAATGGCTCTGAGCACTATGGGACTTAACTTGTGAGGTCATCAGTCCCCTAGAACTTAGAACTACTGAAACCTAACTAACCTAAGGACATCACACACATCCATGTCCGAGGTAGGATTCGAACCTGCGACCGTAGTGGTCGCGCGGTTCCAGACTGTAGCGCCTAGAACCGCTCGGCCACTCCGGCCGGCTTCTTCAGTCGTCGTTGGTCCCGTTATTGCAGGAACTTTTTCCAACCCAAGCGATGTCGGACGTTTGATGTTTTACGGAGTCCTGATATTGACGGTACACTCGCGAAAAGGTCGTACGGGAAAATCCTCATTTCATCACTACCTCGGAGAGCTGTACCCCATCGCTCGTGTGCCGACTGTAACACCACGTTCAAACTCACTTAAACCTTGATAATCTGCAACTGTAGCATCAGTAATCGGTCTAACAACTGCGCCAGACAGTTGATGTCTTATATAGGAGTTGCTGACCGCAGTGCCATATTCTGCCTGTTTGCATATATCTGTATTTTAATACGCATGCTTATATCAGTTTCTTTGGTGCTTCAGTGTATACGCAGGGCGAGTCACGTATGGCGTAACACCCGTTTTATTCCGTGGACTGTTACGCATAACGAAACACAGTTTTTGGCAAATGTTAAGGCGTCAAGGAGCACGTATCGTTTTTGTTTGTTTAATGTTTTTAGGGCAGATATCAGCTGAGATATTGAAGTAAGTACGCTTTTTAAATGGAAATGTATCCTTTTTATGACTGCATTCGATATCATTTGAGAAGACAGTTACAGTGATACAGCGTTTGTTAATGTTGACTTTAAAACCTGTCGTAAAAAAAAATGAGAAGTGTCCTGGAATGTGAGAGCACATTGGTTGGAAACCGCATTTGCAGTGGAAACATTGCCAAGAAGGCGTACACCTAAGGTAGGCCTGTGCTACAAGAATAAAGCTTTATTTCCCGTTGAACCAACTTACGACCTAGATGCAAGCTCAGATGCGAATGTTGTAAGTAGGCTGTTTAGGTTTTTATGCTGGTAACGGCACGTAGGGCTCTATATGAAAATCACTGGCTGTGCTGTGTGCAGGCTGTGGCTGGTTGGCATTGTTGGAACATTCGCTATTGTAGTGTTGGGCAGTTGGATATGAACAGCGAGTAGCGTTGTGCAGTTGGAGGTGAGCCGCCAGCAGTGGTGGATGTGGGGAGTGAGATGGCGGAATTTTGAGACCGGAGGATCTGGACGTGTGTCCATCAGAGACAGTAAATTTATAAGACTGGATGTCATGAACTGCTATATATATTATGACTTTTGAACACTGTTAAGGTAAATACATTGTTTGTTCTCTATCAAAATCTTTCATTTGCTGACTATGCCTATCAGTATTTAGTGCCTTCAGTAGTTAGAATCTTTTATTTAGCTGGCAGTATTGGCGCTCGCTGTATTGCGGTAGTTCAAGTAACGAAGATTTTTGAAAGGTATAGGTTATTGTTAGTCAGGGCCATTCTTTTGTAGAGATTATTGAAAGTCGGATTGCGTTGCGCTAAAAGTATTGTGTGTCAGTTTAGTGTTGATCAGAATAAGTAAAGAGAGAAATGTCTGAGTACATTCAGTTCTGCTCAGTTGTTTGAAAATCAAATAACGTAAGGGGTTTACCAGCACATTAATTCATTAATTTTTCTAAGGGTACGTTTCAATGTTGTTTTTAGAAATACGACATAGGCTAGAATCAAGCGTATCACAAATAGCTTAGGAAAACTATTTCAAGTCTGAGTATCCTCCCAGATTTCCGTGAGATGAAACAGAGAAATCATCTCTTCGCTCTTCAAAAATAAAGAGAGCTCATACGCTGCAAAAAGCAGCTACTGTATTAAATATATAAATTTTAAAGGGAAGATTTGACCTGTCTCTTCCTGTACGTTACTGTTTGCTTCTTAAAGGTAAAATACATGTTGTTGGACAACTGTCTCCGCCTACGCTGCTCTAAATATTATCATATGTGATACATTCGTTGGACCAAACATTTTAATAAAAATGCGTTGGTGAACACCTGCACATCGCACAATAAATATTCTCGCTACCGAAACAACATTTCATGCTGAACACATAAGCGCATAATGACAATGTTACTAGCTACGTACATTACACGCTGTCGACTTATTTGACACTGCACTGCAATTTCGTACATACGTCAATTAAATAAACAATTGACTAACGACGACTTGGTAACCACTCAAATCTCATAACGTAAATTTTATCTTCCAAAAAAGTAACTTTGTACTTTATTTAAGCAACTGTTCAAACTGTTGACCATGGACTGAAAAGCACATTTGCAATCGTCGTTCGAAAGAACGATGAACAGATGTAATTACAATGAACGATATGGTAAGCATGCACTGGCGAGTCCACAACACATATCGTTCGGCGTATTTGGGGCTTCATCATAAACAGCGTCTTTGAATGCTCCCTACAGAAAGAAATCGAGAAAACTCAAGCCGGGGTACCTCGCAGCCATTTGACAACAGAATTTCGTCCTATCCAATGTCCAGGAAAGTACTCATTCAGTAATTGTGTTGGAACAAGGGACGAGTGAGCTGAACAACCGTCGTGTTGCAGCCACATACACTGTTATTGGGTGTTACCTCTTCTAGAACAACTGGCAGAATGCTCGTCAGAAAGTGTGCGTACGCATCTCCATTTAGAACGCCTGAGATGCAATAAGATCCGGCGCGCGGGATTAGAACTTAGAACTACTTAAACCTAACTAACATAAGGACGTCACACAACACCCAGTCATCACGAGGCAGAGACAATCCCTGACCCCGCCGGGACTCACCGAGCGAGGTGGCGCAGTGGCTAGCACACTGGACTCGCATTCGGGAGGACGACGGTTCAATCCCGCGTCCGGCCATCCTGATTTAGGTTTTCCGTGATTTCCCTAAATCACTCCAGGCAAATGCCGGGATGGTTCCTTTGAAAGGGCACGGCCGACTTCCTCCTCTGTCCTTCCCTAACCGGATGAGACCGATGACCTCGCTGTTTGGTCTCTTCCCCCAAACCAACCAACCAACCGCCGGGAATCGAACCCGGGAACCCGGGCGAGGGGAAGCGAGAACGCTACCGCACGGCCACGAGTTGCGGACCAGGCGCTGCAGTCATGGACTGTGCGGCTGGTCCCGGTGGAGGTTCGAGTCCTCCCTCGGGCATGGGTGTGTGTTTGTCCTTAGGATAATTTAGGTTAAGTAGTGTGTAAGCTTAGGGACTGATGACCTTAGCAGTTAAGTCCCATAAGATTTCACACACAGATGAACATTTGCAATAAGATCCCACAATGTATGATGCCGCACCATACATTTACACTCCACGGCATTTGGTGTTGCACCTGACGAAGCCAATGTGGATGTCGGCTGCCCAGTAGTGTATGTTACGCAAATTTACGTTAGCATTGTCAGTTAACGTTGCTTGATCGTTAATTAAAGAGCACACGGTGGAAAAAAATAGGGTCGTCTCTCTGTTGCTGAATGGCAAATGAGCAAAATTCTGTACGGCGTTCGCAATCACAGTCGTCGAGTGCCTGATTAGCGACTGTCGGTAAGAATGGAGATCCTGTTCCTGCAGAATGTGAATGACACACAGTCCTTGGCAATACTTCTCATGGCAGTGTGTGGATTCATAAGCGTCGTAGCCAGAACAGCTTTTCGTCTTCTTTCTTGTCCTGTTTTTGATGTTCAAGCAGCCTGTGCGCACTAGCGTCTTAATAATTCGTGCGACTACCTGCCACGTCGGACATTGGTGATCCAGAAAGATAGCCTTATACCGCTGTACTGTTTTTACGGCATTTCTTTTACATTCGTCATGTAAAAGTAGTATGTCCAACTTGGTGTACATGTCTGCTCACAGCGAATGTTGAAGCAGAAATGAGCGGCCTGCAAAGCAGACAAATAAACAGGCAAATGTGTTGACATTCTGACACAGTTCTGCTTGGCGGTGTCTGCACCGCAAATGCCGATTCTGGCCACTGTGCTCTCAAATTCTTGAACCTTTCTCGAATTGTTTTACGACAGGTTTCAGTGTCAATATTAATAAATGCTATATCACCGTAATTGTCTTTTCAAGAGCTATCGAATGCCGTTATAAAAAGTATACAGTTGCCTCTACATAAAGTACTTCCTTCAATATCTCCGTTGATACCAGCGCTAAAAACATTAACCAGACAAAAAATACGTGCCTCTTGACGCTCTAACATTTCCCGGAAACCACGTTTCTATACGTGGTACCCTTCACGAAATAAAAGGGCTGTTACCTGTTACATAACCCACCTGTATACAGGGTGTTACAAAAAGGTACGGCCAACTCTCAGGAAACATTCCTCACACACAAATAAAGAAAAGATGTTATGTGGACATGAGTCCGGAAACGCTTAATTTCCATGTTAGAGCTCATTTTAGTTTCGTCAGTATGTACTGTACTTCCTCGATTCACCGCCAATTGGCCCAATTGAAGGAAGGTAATGTTGACTTCGGTGCTTGTGTTGACATGCGACTCATTCCTCTACAGTACTAGCATCAAGCACATCAGTACGTAGCATCAACAGGTTAGTGTTCATCACGAACGTGGTTTGCAGTCAGTGCAATGTTTACAAATGCGGAGTTGGCAGATGCCCATTTGATGTGTGGATTAGCACGGGGCAATAGCCGTGGCGCCGTACGTTTGTATCGAGACAGATTTCCAGAAGGAAGGTGTCCCGACAGGAAGACGTTCGAAGCAATTGATCGGCATCTTAGGGAGCACGGAACATTCCAGCCTATGACTCGCGACTGGGGAAGACCTAGAACGACGAGAACACCTGTAATGGACGAGGCAATTCTTCGTGCAGTTGACGATAACCCTAATGTCAGCGTCAGAGAAGTTGCTGCTGTACAAGGTAACGTTGACCACGTCACTGTATGGAGAGTGCTACGGGAGAACCAGCTGTTTCCGTACCATGTACAGCGTGTGCAGGCACTATCAGCAGCTGATTGGCCTCCACGGGTACACTTCTGCGAATGGTTCATCCAACAATGTGTCAATCCTCATTTCAGAGCAAATGTTCTCTTTACGGATGAGGCTTCATTCCAACGTGATCAAATTGTAAATTTTCACAATCAACATGTGTGGGCTGACGAGAATCCGCACGCAATTGTGCAATCACGTCATCAACACAGATTTTCTGTGAACGTTTGGGCAGCCATTGTTGGTGATGTCTTGATTGGGCCCCATGTTCTTCCACCTACGCTCAATGGAGCACGTTATCATGATTTCATACGGGATACTCTACCTGTGCTGCTAGAACATGGGCCTTTACAACTACGACACAACATGTGGTTCATGCACGATGGAGCTCCTGCACATTTCAGTCGAAGGGATCGTACGCTTCTCAACAACAGATTCGGTGACCGATGGATTGGTATAGGCGGACCAATTCCATGGCCTCCACGCTCTCCTGACCTCAACCCTCTTGACTTTCACTTATGGGGGCATTTGAAAGCTCTTGTCTACGCAACCCCGGTACCAAATGCAGAGACTCTTCGTGCTCGTATTGTGGACTGTTGTGATACAATACGCCATTCTCCAGGGCTGCATCAGCGCTTCAGGGATTCCATGCGACGGAGGGTGGATGCATGTATCCTCCCTAACGGAGGACATTTTGAACATTTCCTGTAACAAAGTGTTTGAAGTCACGCTGGTACGTTTTGTTGCTGTATATTCCATTCCATGATTAATGTGATTTGAAGAGAGGTAATAAAATGAGCTCTAATATGGAAAGTAAGCGTTTTCGGACACATTCCACATAACATATTTTCTTTCTTTGTGTGTGAGGAATGTTTCCTGAAAATTTGGCCGTACCTTTTTGTTAACACCCTGCATATACACCAAAGCCACAAAGTTATAAACCTTACAAATTATCAAGAACTTGTAAGTTCATTGCTGTTTCACAACACCGATCCGCTACATTGACAGAACCAGAATCGATGGCCCTCTGTTGCTCTGCCTTAGAGTTGCCCACGAAAAGTTGATGGATTACCTCAGGGGAGCGTGGGGTGTAGAGGGAAAGAAACAAGGCTGTTGCGGCGTGCGAGGACGTGAGCGGTGGAATGTTTTCTTGTTTGGGCGCCTCGTACCATTCAGCCGTTATGGAAAAAATTATGCTCACAAGTAATATGAGTTCGTGAATGCACTTTACGGAGATAATCATCTTCAAAATGTTCAAATGTGTGCGCAATCTTATGGGACTTAACTGCTAAGATCATCAGTCCCTAAGCTTACACACTACTTAACCTAAATTATCCTAAGAACAAACACACACACCCATGCCCGAGGGAGGACTCGAACCTCTGTCGGGACCAGCGGCACAGTCCATGACTGCAGCGCCCTAGAGCGCTCGGCTAACCCCGCGCGGCTAATCAAAAAAAATGGTTCAAATGGCTCTGAGCACTATGGGACTTAACATCTAAGGTCCGCAGTTCCCTAGAACTTAGAACTACTTAAACCTAACTAACCTAAGGACATCACACACATCCATGCCCGAGGCAGGATTCGAACCTGCGACCGTAGCAGTCGCGCGGTTCCGGACTCAAGTGCCTAGAACCGCTTGGCCACCGCGGCCGGCCGCGCGGCTAATCATCTTCAAATGTAGCACTTACTTGTAGCTGTTTATATGACGCAACTAGTAGACACACTGTGCAGGTATCACAAAGCTTCCACACGCTCTTAAAATATCTGTCATATCTGCTCTTGAAGAAACACAAATCTCATTCATATGTTCTTTGCCTCCGCTGTGTATGAAGGGCTGAGCTTCTCCTCTAGAGGTCAAAAAAATTCCCCTGATTATGAGAAAGAACACGATTACCTATCTAAAGCAAGATGCTTTTATTTTTATGGGGGATGGGAATATACAGCTGCATTTGCAGCCTGCCTGCTTTCACTGTATGGCAATACACTATCATAACTGCTGTTTTGGACGATATGTGAATGCTTCAGTGGAATGTAATTCACAACTAACCTCTTCTAGCCATCAGCTGACTTATATTAAATGCAATGTGCAGTACTGATGCAGTCCCATTTATAAGTGCACTATACTACTGTAAATGTGATTTCCTTTCTTTTTGAATTCATATTCTTCTTTTTTCAGTAAGCTTAGCCCCCCATCCCCATTTAGTGCTCTCATCTCCATCTCCGAGGGTGTGCCTCACAGAATTCGAATCGCTGCCATAAAGGCAGTCAGTAAGTATGGAATGGTGGGAAATTCAAACAGTGGTGCACCAAAGTCGTTTCTGTCTCAGTGGACGCATTGTTCTTCTTATGTAAAGAATTATGGCATATGGCATTGGCCCTCATGTAAGAAATCAGTCCATGTGTACTCTAAAGTTATGTATATATAAGTGTAGTTTATGACCCTAATGTAAACAAACACTGTACCAATGCTCTTATCATTTATTTATTCAAGTTCCAGACATGTCTGATCCCTTTCAAGTTGCTACCACTCCCTCGTCTCCCCTTCCCCTCCCCACTCCCCTATGCCACTCCTCCTGGTCAATTGGGAGATGACCAAATGTCATTGCAGGCTGAATTACTATATGACCCAAAAATGACCTTTGACATTGTAGTAGACGCGTGAAAAATTGTGCAGCTATATCCTACACTCATCAAAAAAAGTTTTACATCATCCCAGTTCCCAGAACTCCTGAAGATAGATGTTGACTGTGGATATTGTATCGCAGGCACAGTCCCCTTGACTGTTCAGAGATGTCACTAAACCCGCCCAAAGATGTAAACAACCGTGCATGAGCAGCGCCTATTACACGAAAGGGGTCCGACAGCCGATCAGTTCCAGTCATTCCACCAGGAAGGAGATACGCGGCTCGTGTTGTCTGTAGTTCAACCGTGCCTAGACCGTCAATAACGCTAGTCGATTGCGTCCGCATTGTTACTTTGTGCCAGGAAGGGCTCTCAACAAGGAAAGTGTCCAGGCGTCTCGGAGTGAACGAAAGAGATATTGTTCGGACATGCCTCGCTCAGGTCGCCCAAGGGCTACTACTGCAGTGGATGACCGCGACCTACGGATTATGGCTCGGACGAACCCTGACAGCAACGCCACCATGTTGAATAATCCTTTTCGTGCAGCCACAGCACGTCGTGTTACGACTCAAAATGTGAGCAATAGGCTGCATGACGTGCAACTTCACACCCGACGACCATGACGAGCTCCATCTTTGCAACCACGACACCATAAAGCGTGGCACAGATGGGTCCAACAACATGCCGAATGGACCGCTCAGGATTGGCATTACGTTCTCTTCACCAGTGAGTGTCACATATGCCTTCAACCAGACAATCGTCGGAGACGCGTTTGGAGGCAACCCGGTCAGGCTGAACGCCTTAGACACACTGTACAGCGAGTGCAGCAAGGTGGAGGTTCCCTGTTGTTTTGGGGTGGCATTATATGGGGCCGAAGTAAGGCGCTAGTGGTCGTGGAAGGCGCCGTAACGGCTGTACGATACATGAATGCCGTCCTCCGACCGATAGTACAACCACATCGGCAGCATATTGGCGAGGTATTCGTCTTCATGGACGACAATTCGCGCCCCCATCGTGCACATCTTATGAATGACTTCCTTCAGGTTAACGACATTGCTCGACTAGAGTGGATGGCATGTTCTCCAGACATGGACCCTATCGAACATCCCTGGGATAGGTTGAAAACGGCTGTTTGTGGACAACGTGACCCACCAACCACACTGAGTGATCTACGCCGAATCGCCGTTGACGAGTGGGACAATCTGAACCAACAGTGCCTTGATGAACTTATGGATAGTATGCCACGATGAATACAGCCATGCAGCAGTGCAAGAGGACGTGCTACTGGGTATTAGAGGTACCGGTGTGTACAGCAATCTGGACCACCACCTCTGAGGGTCTCACTGTATGGTGGTACAACATGCAATGTATGGTTTTCATGAGCATTAAAAAGAGCGGAAATGATGTTTATGTTGATCTCTATTCGAATTTTCTCTACAGGTTCCGGAACACTCGGAACCGAGGTGATGCAAAACTTTTTTTGGGTGTATAATTCGTTTCCCAACATCTTATAACGTCTAATTAATATAATTTATGTCCCACTTGTAGGGTAAGGAGTAGAAGAAAGGGTAACGGAAGGATATGGGTTTGGTCCCAGGAATGAGAGAAGAGAAAGACTAATTGAGTTCTGCAACAAATTTCACCCAGTAACAGCGAATACTCTATTCCAGAATCACAAGAGGAGGAGGTATACTTGAAAAATCCCGAAAGATAAGGAAAGATTTCAGTTAAATTACATCATGTTCAGTTAGAGGGTCGGAAATCAGAGACTGGATTGTAAGGTACACCCAGAACCAGGTATAGACTCAGATCACAGCTTAGTAATGATGAACAGTAGAGTGAAGTTTAAGAGAACAGTCAGGAACAATCAATTCGAAAAGAAGTGGGATATGGAAGTACTAAGTATTGAAGAGATACGCTTGAAGTTCTCTGTAGCTATAGACACTGTGATAATGAATAACTCAAAAGGCAGTTCAGTTGAACAGAAATCGACGTCTCTAAAAAGGGCAGTCGCAGAAGCAGGAAAGGAAAGCATTTGTACAAAGGAGGTAACTGCGGAGAAACCATTGGTAACAGAAGAAATATTTCAGCTGATTGACGAAAGAAGGAAGTAGAAAAAATGTTCAGGGAAATTCAGTAATAAAAGTCACTTAGGAATGAAATAAATAGGAAGTGCTGGGAAGCCAAGGCGAAATAGCTGCACAAGAAACATGAAGAAATCGAAAAAGAAATTATTGTCGGAAGAACCGACTCTGCATGTAGAAAAGTTAAAACAGCCTTCGGTGAAATTAAGAGCAAGGGCCGTACCATTGAGAGTGCGATGGGAATTCCACTCTTAAATGCAGAGGAAAGAGCGAATAGATGGAAAGAGTACACTGATGGGCTCTGTCTGTCTGATGACGTGACAGAAGAAGAAACAGGAGTCGATAGGGAACAGATGGGGGACCTAGTATTAAAATTAGAATTTGAAAGTGCTCACGAAGACTTAAGATCAGACAAGGCAGAAGAGATAGGTAACCTTCCATTAGCATTTCAAAAATCGTTGGTGGAAGTGGAAAGAAAGGAGATCTCATTTTGATGTGTAGTATGTGTGAGACTGGCGATATACCATCCGGCTTTCGGAAAAGCATCTTCCACGCAATTCCAAAGATTGCAAGAGCCGGCAAGTGTGATAATTATCGCACAGTCACTTTAACAGCCATGCATCCCAGTTACTGACAAGAATAATACACAGAAGAAGGGAAAGGAAAACTGAGGATGTGTTGCATCACGATAAGTTTGAAACTTAAAGGCATCGTATGGGGCAGTTCTCTCTTAGTATTAATAATGGACACAAGACTGAAGAAAAATTAAGACACATTCATAAGATTTGTCGACCTGGAAAAAGCATTCGACAATGTCAAATGGTGCAAGATGTTTGAAATTTTGAAAAATATAGGCGTGTGTTACAGAGAAATAGAGTAAGGTACAATATCTATAAGAACCAAAAGGGAACAATTAAGACACGAAAACCAAGAACGACGTGCTCAGATTAAAAAGGGTGTAAGACAAGCATGTAGTTTTTCACCCCTACTGTTCAGTCTATACATCGAAGAAGCAACAACGGAAATAAAAGAAATGTTCAAGAGTGGGGTTAAAATTCAAGGTAAAAGGATACAATGATAACATTCGCGGATTACATTGCTATCCCGAGTGAAAGTGAAGAAGAATTGCAGGGAATGTTGAATTGAGTGAACAGTCTAATGAGTACAGAATACGGATTGAGAGTAAATGGAAGAAAGACGAAAGTAATGAGACGTAACAGAAACGAGAACAGTAAGAAACTTAACATCAGAATTGGTGATCACGAAGTGAATAAAATTAACGAATTTTGCTACCTAGGTGGCAAGTTACTCATGACGAACGTAAGGAGGACACAAAAAGCGGATTAGCACTGGCTAAAAGGACATTCCGGGTCAAGATGGTTCAAATGGCTCTAAGCACTATGGGACTCAATATATGAGGTCATCAGCCCCCTAGACTTAGAACTACTTAAACCTAACTAACTTAAGGACATTACACACATTCATGCACGAGGCAGGATTCGAACCTACGACCGTAGCAGTAGCGCAGTTCCAGACTGAAGCGCCTAGAACCGCTCGGCCACAACGGCCGGCCCGGGCCAAGAGAGTCGTACTGGTGTCAAACGTAGGTCCTAAACTGAGGAATAAATTTCTGAGAATGTACGTTTGGAGCACGGTATTGTATGATAGTGAGACATGGACTGTGGGAAAATCGAAATAGTAGAGAATCGAAGAATTTGAGATGTGGTGCTACAGAAGAATGTTGAAAATTAGGTGGACTGTTAAGGTAAGGAATGAGGAGGTTCTGCGCAAAAGCGACGAGGAAAGAAATATATGGAAAACACTAACAAGTAGAAGGGACAGCATGATAGGACACCTGCTAAACACCAGGGAATAACTTCGATGGTATTGGAGGGCGTTGTTGAGGATAAAAACTGTAGGGGAAGAGTCTGGAATACATCTAGCAAATAACTGAGATTGTAGGTTGGAGCTGCTATTCTAAAGATGAAAAGGTCGGCACAGGAAAGGAATACGTGACAGGCCGCATCAAACCTCTCAGAAGTCTGACGATTCAAAAAAAAAACCTTGACGATTTTAGTGCACTCAAAAGAAAGTCCGTGCTCGCAAAGGGCCCCACTATGTCCTCCAGTTTGATAGTACCCTCGGTGTCACCGACCAACATGTGATGGGCACGTCAGAAATGTATCTACAGAAATTTCTACACTAAATCAGCGTGGGAGGAGCTGTAGACAAACCCAGCCAAGGCGTTTCAAAGGGGTCACCTAACCATCAGGTACTTGAGCAGCTGCCAGGCTGATCTGGTGTCGAAATTTCCGTAGGTACACTTCTGACGTGCTCATCACACGTGGGTCGGTGGCACTGAGGGTCTTAGAGGAATCCTTTGCCGTTTTATTCACGTACATTTTAATGTTGTACTCCCACGTGATCACGCCACAGGAGAGTGGGAAACAGGAAAGTTTAAAAAGCTTAAGTACCCTTTGCCGCTCCAGATCGCGTTCAAATTTCGTTGAGCGGTTTTGGACGGTGCCTAGTGCCTCAGTGTGCACACCAGGGCAAAATCTGCGGTCGTGCTGGGCTCCAAAGGAGTTCGAACACGTTCAGTGGGGATGCAGGCCAATAAAGTCCTTGCAGAAGAGTCGAAACGTTCAAGGATGTCAGCAGTGTCAAAGATTGTCATCGCACTGCTAACTGTCGTTCTCGACTGTGAAATGTGTGGGAAGCAATGCCCGAGGGAAAAAAAAGTGGGTTTCACGCCCTTTTTCCACCCCCGGAGGTCCTTTCTTGATTCTGAGCGATGATGTGTCTGATATGTTTACCTCGGCCACTCGTAACAAAACTGCTTGATTTCAACGCTGGGCGTTGTGGTTCTGACCTCCATCACAGAGGTGTCAAAAGAAGGGGTGAATTGTAAGAAGAGTTATGATGATCTTCTCATATTGTGTCACATCCAGTGTTTGACAACATTGTGGTGAAATTTGGTGCCAATGTCACAATTAACCCACTTTGCAGCTCACATGAACTGAGCTGTGACCTTTTTTCACATTTGTCGACTCGTTGCTGTTTGAAGCTTCGCCAAGCCCCTATGGTGACGTCGCAGGGCGCCACGCTTTTGTTCCTGAACAGAGGAATGTTGTAGGCACATTCGAGACAAATTTCAAACTTATGCGTAGCCATGGAAGGCAATAATGAGGTTTCGAAAAAGTTATCTATTAATTCTGTTGCACAGTGTTTTTTACGGTTCCAGATACATATGACTCATATTGGTTAGAAACAAGGGTTACTATCAATGACCTAGCTTCAACTACTTTTGAAGATCATCTAATTAGCATCTTTCCCCATCCAAAAGACACGTATGTAGATCAACATGAGAAGGAGACTTTTTTAGGATTTTTGGTAGGGTTGTAAATTTAAAAAAATGTCGTGTAAACCTTTATTCTATTTTGCATATGTATTTACACACAGGAAATGACTCTTTCTTTATTTTTGTTTTGTATAGCTTTAAAAACGTCAGCTTAACATTAACTTATAATTTAAAACTGCATTCGAATCATCTATTTCTTTCTCCAGCCAGTAATTTGACTAATACAAAGGAGGTATATTTTCAGTTTGCTATATACAGGGTGAGTCACTAACTATTGCCACCAAGAATAGCTCCGAAAGTATGATAGGAGCTGAAAAGTTTGTAGGACAAAAGTTGTATGGGACAACGGGGGCCATAATATGACGTTGGTTTTTTGGTGCTAGGTGGGGTCGCGACAAAGATATGAAAGTCAACTTTGTTTTTTTTAAATGGGATACTATAGTTGGGTACTTACTTTCTGATACTGGATATCGAGACGAATCCAATGATGTGTAACAGTAAGGTCTTTGAAGGTCAACGAAGGCTACAAAGGTGGCATGAACTTCCATTTATAGGTGCTCGAAGTGATGACCATTGTATCAATGCAGTGCTGCAATATTCTTATCATGGACTGAGTGGTATTCCGTATTACATCGGCATTTATCGAAGCACATGCTCTGGCAGTTCTCTCTCGCATATCTTCAGGTGTAGTTGGAATGTCTTTATAAACAATGCCTTTTACAAATCCCCACAACAAAAAAATCCAGAGGCGTCAAGTCTGGCGAACGAGCCTGCCACGACACATCTCCTCCGCGCCCAATCCAACGATTTGGGAATTGTCTCTGCAACTCATTTCTCGCCATCAGTGAAAAACATTCCGGACACCAGTCGTGTTGATACCACATTCTGTTGCTTGTTCCTAAAGATATTTCTTCCATTAATAGACCTAATGTTTTTTGCATGAATGTGGTGTACTTCCTACCATTAAAATTTCCTTCGATGAAATAGGGGCCTATAATTCTGTCCTCCAGAATCCCACACAATTCATTCACCGACCATGGCTTTTGGTGAACAACTTGCAGCAGCCAACATGGATTTTCAGTTGCCCAATAATGCATGTTATGCAAATTAACATTTCCATGGTTCGTGAATGTACCCTCGTCAGTAAATAGAATCAAATTAATAAATGTTTCATCCCTCTGAATGTGACGTTGAGCCCATCGGCAGACTTCAGTGCGACGCATACAATCAGTACCAGTTAATTCTTGGTGGAGACTGATATGGTACGGATGACATTTATGGCGATGCAGAATACGAACAACACTACTCTAGCTCATGGCAGATTCCCTTGCTATTTGACGTGAACTAGCACAAGGGTCTCGAACCACAGTGGCAAGAGTACCAATTTCCGTTTCCTCGTTAGTAAGTTTCCTTTGCCGGATATGTTTCCGATGCGTTAAAGATCCAGTTGTTCTCAATTTATCATACACATATTTAAATGTACGACGTGTAGAATGAGTACGTTGTCACAGCATGTGCTTCGATAAGTGCCGATTTGATACGGAATACCACTCAATCCATGATGAGAAAATTGCAGCACTGCACTGATACCAATGGTCATCACTTCGAACACCTTCTGTAAATGGACGTTCATGTCACCTTTTTGACCTTCGTTGACCTTCAAAAACCTTACTGTTACACATTGTTGGATTCGTCTCGATAGCTGCTATTAGAAAATAAGTACCAAACTATAACATCCCATTTAAAAAACCAAAGTTGACCTTCATATCTCTGACGCGACCCCAATTAGTAACAAAAAACCATATTATGTTGTGCCATGCAACATTTGTCCCACAAATTTTTCAGTTACCATCATACTTTCGGAGTTATTCTAGGTGGCAATAATTAGTGACTCACATTGTATGTCTAGCTCTTTGGCTGTGAGTTACATCTTCCATGGCCTTCACAATTAGTTTCGTTCCTCCTTGAATTCTTCTAGCCGATAGCATTCGGGAATTTTTATTTTACTTCTTATCTCCTGCATCAAACTATTGTTAAAATAGGCTACATCTTCATGAGTTACGTTATCAACTCTCATGCTCCATATTATTACGCAGTTCCCATTTAAACTTCAAGTTTACAATTTTTTCAAACGTATTACCATTAAGTGTTATTATTTCTTCAGTTTTAAACACAAATGGCTATTGTGTGACTAAGTGCACAACATACAATACACCACATTTAGGTACAATGTAACAATCCTTTCTAAGCAGATCCAAATGAGAATGAAGCTTTATAAAAAGATTTTTTATGCTTTCTTTAACATAATAAATGTGCTCAAATCCATCATTTTCAACCAGTACTCCAACATGTGGCTGGTTACCATTGCTCTCAACAGAAAATTTTGATGATTCATATTCCCCAGTTGCATCCAGATTTATCCATACACTGTATTTAATTTGTAAGCCAGGCTTGCGCAAGCTACGACGGCTTCTTCTATTTTCAAATGCTATTTTTATTCTTCCAGTATGGAAATTGTTTCCGCCATGTACCCTAGTTTTCGTTTTTCTTTTTTTCTTTTTTTGTTTTTTTTTGTTTCATTTCTTCCATTCCCAGTTTTTCTTTGCATACACGTAATGCATTAATTGCACATAAGGGGTAATTTTTCTAATATGGAAAGGCTTAAGATCAATCTTAATTCGATAATAACCATATTAGATGGTGTTGTGGAAATCAATGTTCTGCATTAAGAAAAATATGTTTCTTCAGCTATAATATAAACATATGCACAATTCTTATATCTTCTGTATTGGAATCTGTATTAACAACCTCCCTGTACGTTGCAGACAAATACAACTGTAGCAGGACAGAACTTAGTTTCCAATTTTCCTCTGTCCTGATTGTAAGATTTACTTGTACACCACCTAGTGTTTGTAATTCTTATTGACCCAGTAGATAAACTGTAGAATAATATTAAACACAACACAGAAGCTGTTTTGTAAATTATTCATTGCTTGAGACCTCACAGTAGTGATTATCACAGAGTTCAATGGAGCACATCGTAAATACTAGTCGTTGATGTTTTATACACTTATACTGTATTGCCTATTGTCAAATACACGATCCATTCTGTAGCCTTATATTGTAGACTCAAGTTTGGCAATACCACGTTTTTTTAACCAAGGAAGATGTAAAAGTTTCTCATAGTTACATGTTTGGACAGCTGGTAAAATCGATAAGGTGAATACCGATAACATTGTTCACTCCTTTATTACATATCTTTACTCTGCAATTGAAGCTTGTATACATTAAATAGTCTATTCTAGCTGTCTTATCGTTATTTACAATTGCATAGCTATGTCCTTGAGAGTCTCGTTGGATGCTGAAGTCGTGGTTTGATGTTAGGTGGGAACACATCTCCATTTTGTAAAAACTCTCAGCAAAATTTTGTGTTAGATCCAGATCCATACAGTAATAATATCTGTTCGAAGATACTGTTCTATCCCAGGCAGCTGTTAGTTTAGTGCACCTACTTTAGTTTCAGCCAATTCCACTTTATATAGTATAGCCACAGAATTTTCATTTTTCTCGAAACTGTTTCCAGTGCTTCCGTTCGTGTTTTTTCAGTATACCTCTAGCTATCACAATATCATTCGTTTGCAGTAGAAATGTTAGCTTCACCTTGACACCATGTATTGTACAGATGTTCTTGCAGAATTTACCAAACAGATAGCTGAAAATGCACCACTAATAGATTTCTTTAACATTACAGACCATTCCTTTTCTAACTGTCTTGACAGTCCACTTGATTGCAGATTTGAACCACCATAATGTTGTCACAAAACAGTTCTGAGTAGAACATCATTTTTGGTGTAATTTATATTACCAATGTCAGTAGCAAGATTTTCCCAGTTCTACAATAATAAGCCAAATCAAATTGTTCATCAGTTGGCCTCCTCTTCTTTCATGTTGACACTTTCCACTACCTTAACAGACTGAGCAGCTGTGGTTATCAAGCCTACTTATATACTCTAATGATCCAAGGTGGCACCTTCGAAATATACTCATACATGCAATCCAGTCTGTTGAATATTTAGTTTAGAAAGGTTTGTGTGTGTGTGTGTGTGTGTGTGTGTGTGTGTGTGTGTGTGTGTGTGTTGGTCTGGGTTAGGATCCAGAGGTGGATCCACCCACATACAGATTAAATATCCTTTTAATTTAGGATTCAACTCGAATGTTACATATTGAAGAGGTTGGTTTGTGTGTATGATATCATTTAGAGGGCGCCATGTTGGATCTTTATAATATGTAAGGAAGCTTGACAGCTGCAGTTGATCAGTGTTGTGTAGCAATGGAAGGTGTCAACACGTTAAACAGCTTTCAGCTATTACAGAAGAATAGAAGGTCAATCGATGAAAGGTTTCGTTTATAAGGGGGTAGTTTGTGTTGTTGGCCCGGATGATGATTATATGAATATTTTGTCAGGATTTGTAAGCGGTGGGTCCTTGAGGTACGGCAATACACGAACACGAGAAGTAAGTTTAAACAGTTTTATTAACAAAGGCGGATTATAAATCACGCAGGATACGCGTACCCGTCATCACTGTGTCTGACATCCTAACACCGGCTAATTACGGTCGTATCGAAAGGCTCCGTGGTGAGCTAAGAAAAGAGACATATTCGCGCCCGAGGCCGCGTTACTTAATACTGCCCGCTGCGGACGGCGGCCAGTCGCCTACTCCCCGTCGCAGTGCGGCCAGACAGGCGTCTACTGACCAAGCAGATTGTCAGCGTTCCAGACAGGTCGGCTGGCGAGCGCGTGTTAACGTACCGCACAGCTGCGTGAAACCCGTAGACCCTTACATCACTCTCCCCAGAGAAAAAGAGCAACCATAGGTGGCTCAAAACGACCTCCTGGGCGTTATGAATCTATTTCGTCATCTGTGGCATCAGAAGGCACTGCAACATGTATTTCATTTGCAGACATAGTAACGTTTGGTACAGAGAAGCGTGCCTTCAAGATGACAATTTCATATATGACAAATGCTGTTGACAAAAGACAAATTAATAAAAACAATAAAAACACAATACTGACGATCGAGTATGCATTACCATTACTGGAGGAACCGAAGGACTTAATTCTATTTGGTGCTTCAATGAAATTTAACTCATTATTTGAAGAGATTACATTTTCATGGATGTTCTTAATTAAATTATTGTCTTCAGAAAAACTTGATAAGAAATGCTTTCCATATGTTAGTATGTATGAATCATTCTAATAAAGAGATAACATTCTCGTTAATGGCAAATGTCCAGTTGCATGAAATGTAGTTGGCAACACACTAGCAATATCAAATAGTTCACATGATAAATCACAATATGTGGCATTCAAGATTAATCCACTATTGTTCAATTTTAGTGTAAAGGGTAGCTCAGATGTATCATAGTTTTTACATGTAAATGTAACACCAAAGGTGGAGTTAAATGAGAAAATTATACCTTCAGAACATCGTTTAAGAAATGGATGATAATGCTGTGTTAAAATTCTAGGGCAATCATCTCTTGGGGGATGATTCATAAACAATTCTTTCTCACAGCTGTACACTCTACTGTCTAAGAATAATGTCGATTCAGGGCAAATTAACTTATGACTATGTTTACACATATGCAAATCATTTTCATTTAGGGACACAAAATATCTTCGATCCTTGGTGATCAGTAGATAATCATTCAGTACATACTTTACATGAATACCTGCCTGTCTCCATTTCACAGGGTAAGCATAAATCTTATACATTCCAAAATTATGCTTTGATCTAGCAATGGGAACAGAAACAATAACAGTTAATTCATCTTCAATCATTAAGGAGTGTGTGGTGGTTAACTTATAGTAAGCATAGAAATTGTAGGAATTAACAGGGTAAATCATAGTACATGTTGCATCTAGCTTTCGTTCAAGTGATAGTAGGATCTGTGAAAATTGTTCTGGATGTGGTAGTACACTGTTCAAACAATCATTTGAACTACTTTCTAAGGCTGTTATTAAGTTAAGGGCATCAATTCTTCCATTTGATAAACTATCAGTAATCCTTAACTTTGAGTGGCAAAAGCTTTAAAAAACGGCAAATCTCTTGTTCATAATTAGCAATGTAGACTCTACCTGCATTTTGGCTGTGATCCAGTGTAAGTAGGCTGTTTATGTTTTCTTATTGGCAACATTACGTAGTGCTCTGTATGAAAATCACTGGCTGTGCTGTGTGCAGTCTGTGGCTGGTTTGCATTGTTGTTAGCTATTGTAGTGTTGGGCAGCTGGATGTTAACAGCGCGTAGCGTTGCGCAGTTGGAGGTGAGCCGCCAGCAGTGGTGGATGTGGGGAGAGAGATGGCTGAGTTTTGAAATTTGTAAGACTGGATGTCATGAACTACTATGTATATTATGAGTTTTCAACACTATTGAGGTAAATACATTGTTTGTTCTCTATTAAAATCTTTCATTTGCTAACTATGCCTATCAGTAGTTACTGCCTTCCGTAGTTTGAATCTTTTATTTAGCTGGCAGTAGTGGCGCTCGCTGTATTGCAGTAGTTCGAGTAACGAAGATTTTTGTGAGGTAAGTGATTTGTGAAAGGTATAGTTTAATGTTAGTCAGGGCCATTCTTTTGTAGGGATTATTGAAAGTCAGATTGCGTTGCGCTAAAAATATTGTGTGTCAGTTTAAGCACAGTCTCGTGTATAATTTTTCTAAGGGGACGTTTCACCAGTTATTATACCAAGATGTACCCATTTCCAAAATTGTGTCATTACCCTTAACAGAACGAGTTAGATCAATTTGCTTCTTTACAGAACTGAACTGTTGCTGGATTTCACTCAGATTGTACTTGAGGACAAGTTTTGTATTACTTGTTGAGACTACCATGTCTGAGTGTGGTTCAAACGAAACACCTGTACTCTGTGGTACTATTACTACAGCATTAGTAGAATACGTTATCATAGCATGCATTAGAATAAAAATGAACATGGTTAATTAGTTCTAAATACTAGAGTTAACAATTAACATAAAATAAATGAGTTTCTTGTGGTAACCTGTGGAATAAAAGGTTTAGTTTCTCTTGTGCACTCGTGCAATAGCTTCAATACTAAATTTTCACAACACATTCCCATAAGCACATGGCTGAAATAAACACACGCATTGCACTCTCACACACTACACATGTTTACGCAGATTGTAGGGGTGTCTGGAACAGGATCGCTCGGAACGTGTCGATGCCTCCACCTCGAAGTCTGGACTGCGACCTCGCGAGTCTCGCTTCCTGGGTTTGAGAACAGCAGGTCTGCCTCTCAGTCGGTCCTCGTCGTCTTGCGATACTACAGGAAATCTACCAAGAAATGGCTTTACACGACTGACATGAACGACAATCGAACGAAAGGCCAGTTGGAGCTTAAGAGTGACTGGCGACAACACCTCCAAGATTGGATATGGTCCTTTCCAAAACTTCTTAAACTTTTTGACTTGACTCTTCTTTAACATCACGTTGCTTAGATACACAAGATCTCCAACTCGATACTGTGACATTGCTGCTTGGCGGTCGTGTTGTCTTGCTTGCTGAAGAAAGAATTGATGATTCCGCTGTTTCACTCCCTTCCATGCTTCCTTTAGCGTTCATTGCTGATTCCGGCAGTCGATCGTGCAAAGTCCAAGGGTGAATTCATTCTTCTTCCGTAGACGATCTCGTACGGACTTAGGCCAGTTGAGCTGTGCATTTTGGCATAGTAACAACTTACCAAGTGTGGTAAACAGACATCCCAATTGTGTTTGCTGCTCACATAATGGCTAACAATTTTAATAATTGATCTGTAGACTCTTCCATTTCCTTCATGGTTTGCTAGTGCAGTTCTTAACCGAGTTATTTGCATGAACTTACAAGTCTGTTTAAGTAATTCACTCACAAAATTTGTTCCTTGATCACTAATTATACTTAATGGTGATCTAAATTTAAGAATCCATTCTTTTACAAAAACTGTAGCTGTAGTCTCAGCGCTCTGATGAGGTATTGGTATCATGAGAAGGTATCTAGAGAAATGATCTAACATTGTCAATATGTATTTGTTTCCCTCTTTAGTCTTTGGCAACAGTCCTACGCCATCTCTAGTCCTACTCGTTCAAATGGTTCACTTGTTTCTGGCTGTTCTTGCAATGGTGCTTTACTTTTTCCTACATTATTCGTCTGTTACAGGAATCACATTGCGATACAAACTCGAAAATGTCAGCTTTGCGGCTCGACCACCAAAACATTTGAGCTATTTTAATGTTTGTTGCTTTTTTACTGCAATGTCCTGATAATAAAGGATCGTGTTGCTCTCTCATGATTTGCTCTTTCATGCTTTCTGGAATAACTAGGAGGTTTCCTTTACTAGTGATTTTGTATAATAATCCATCTATTTCATCTTTTCTATAATTTGCATTGTGGATCTCCTTCCAGAGATGCCTTTAACTCTTCTTCTTTACTCATTGTAACACAAACACTGACTTTTCGACTCATTGCATCAGCATTCACATGTTGTTTACCAGGTAGGTGAATAACTTTAAATTGGTACTCACTCAGTCTTAATGCCCATCTTGTTAATCTGGTACTTGGATCCTTTAAGCTCAATAACCATTTAAGTGTGGCATGATCTGTACTAGCTGTAAATTCTCTTCTTGTTAGGAAACATCTGTTGTACCAAAAACCAAAGCACAAAGCTCCTTCTCGGTAGTAGTATAATAACTGTAAATTCTCTTCCTGTTAAGAAACATCTGTTATATGTTACAGCAAAAACCAAAGCACAAAGCTCCTTCTCAGTAGTAATATAATTACATTCTGCTTTGTTTAATTGTCTGGAAGCACATGAGATTGGATGTTCATGACTATCAACTTCTCGAGACAAGATTGCATCTATGGCAAAATTGGATGCATCTGTTGAAAGAATAAAAGTTTACTGAAATCCAGATGGGCTAACACTGAGGCTGTGGTTAGAGCAGTTTTAAGTTCTTCCATTGCCTTTTTGCATTCTGTTGATCAATTAAATGTGGCTCCTTTCTTCAGTAGCTGTGTCATTGGACATGCTATATTTGCATAACCGGCTATAAATCGTCTGTAGAAATTTGACAATCCCAAGATTGATTGCAGTTCTTTCAAATTTTGCGGTTCAGGAAAATTCTTCACATCTTCAGTTAATCTTGTATCAGGTCAAACACCTTCACTGGTTATAACATGACCAAGATGTTAACTTTACTTCGTGCAAAATGACATTTATCTATTGATAAGGACAGGTTTGCGTTTCTTATACGCTCAAAAACAGCTTGTAGTCTCTCAGTATGCTGCTTCATGTTTTCACCAAAAATTATTACATCAACAAGGTAAACAAGTGCTTGTGTTGGGGTGATCCCTCATAAAACTGAATCCATCAGGCGTTGAAATGTAGCTGGAGCATTATGAACTCCAAATGGCATACGAAGATACTTGTATACTCCTGTTGCTGTTACAAATGAAGTTTTTGCTTGATCATCTGGATACACTGTTGACTGATGATAACCTCTTGTTAAATCACATACTGAAAAAATTCGACATCTGCCCAAGTAATCCAAGGTTTCCACTAAATTTCGTAAGCGGTAAATGTCGGGTGTGGTCACAGCATTCAAAGATCGGTAATCAACACAAAAACGGAACTGTAGTTCTCCAGAAATTGATTTCTTCTTTACAATTACAACAGGCGAACACCACGGTGGGTCTAAAGGATCTCTTGGTTTTATAATTCCGGCTTCTAATTGTTCTTTAACAATGTCTTCTACCAACTCTCTTTGACTGAATGGAATTCGGTAAGGTTTGTGTGTGACTGGGGCTGCATTCCCTGTATGAATACGATGCTGAACTAAATGAGTGACAGGTAAATTTGCATGTTCTCGGAATAAATCTGCATACTCCAGCAAAACAGGTGCTAAAATCTTCTGTTCATCAACTGTCAAATGTTCTATCTTCTTCCAAATCTTGCGCTTCAATTCATTATTAACTTCGTCTCCTCGTTGCAATTTTGCGGTACTGTTACAAAAATCTGTGTTTATAACTGCTGCGTTTGTTCCCTCATCTGGAATCTGTATTACGTCACTTTCACTTACGTTCGACATTTCAGCAACTTTTGTTCCTCGTGGCAAAGCTACATCCTCACTGCTCATATCTGTTATTGTAACTGGGACTTTTGCGATATTCTGTCTCACCATTGTAGCGACACCTACACTTCTAGCAACATAACTATGCATTGTAGCCAGTGACTCACTTTTCTCGGAATGCTCAATTAATAACAAAGTTCCTTCCTTGCATCGGGGTGACTTAACTTCAACGTAGATTGTCTTTCCTGTTCGCTCTGGAATTTGCTGAGGCTGATCAATTTGAACATCGACTCAGACGGTTTGAACTGAAGCAACGTTTGGGCGGTCCATTCCCACGACGTCAGTATTAGTGCTCCTTTGAGTACGATCTGAAGAACGATTTTCTAGGTTGTAGTTACCACAGCCTTGTCTGATCTTTCTTCCTTCGACAAATATCTCTGCCTCGTTAGCGGACAAGAAATCAAATCCAAGTACACTGTCATAACACGTTTCGTTATTTGAAACTACTTGCACCCTTGCTGTGTATTTATCTTTATTTTCACCTTATCTTGGCCTTGGCCAAGAATTAATTCTACGTCAAGTTCTCTATAGTTACGTAGCTTTCCTCCGTTTAAGCCTCGCACTTTTAAGAGCAGCGGTTTCAATTTATCCCGTTTATCTATGCAACACCACATTAATGAGGTCTGTGCTCCTGTGTCAATAAGTGGTTTGATGTTTCTCCCTCGATATACAGCACCTATCACGAAGTCAATTTCGGTGTGATTTTCGTTGGAACTAACAGGAATCACTGTCTCTGGCAAGGGGCGGACGGAGTGGTGGCCCTTACGTCCCCGTACTCGTTTAAAGATCTGGCATTTTGTCTGTTGTTCGCATTACCTTTCTTCTTGTTGCGACAATCTCTCGAAACATTACCCTGCATCCCGCAATGATAGCAGATTCGATTCTCTTTACAATCCTTACGCTTGTGACCCAGCTTATTGCATCTGTAGCATTGTACTGTTGTGTTGAAAACTATACGTCCTTGTTTCTGCATCTCATTCGATCGTCTTAGTGCTTCAACGAAACAGCTGATTCTACTGCTTCCTGAAACGTTTTACATCGCGCCAATCTAACAGCTTTGCTTACTTCCTCTCCGTGCAACCCATGAATTAATGTGTCCAAGGCTCTCTGTTCGGCTTCGAACAACTGAATGTGATTTTCATTTTCATCTTCTACTAACTCGTACGTTTGAGCGTTGATGTTTCGAAATCTGTCGGCAAACTGCACGATAGATTCGTCTCGTCGCATTCGTAAACTGTGAAGCTGCTCTCTGTAAAATCTGATAGCGTTTTTACGTTAAAATCGTCGTTCTAAATTCATTGTAATGTTCTGTTTTCACGCAAGTAGGCTCCGCGCTAATGAAATCTTGTGCTGCTCCCTGAATTCTTAATTTGGCAACCACTAGCTTATCGGAATCTGTCCATGATCCTAACAGGTCGGCACCTTCAAGTTTAAGAAAAAACACTTTCACATCATCTTCGAGTTTCCCGCTAAACATTGGTACTGATGGCAATAATGAAAAATTCTTTATTGTAGTTGTACTTGTACTGAATGAACTATCATTTGTCAAGTCTCTCGGAATGTTACGCTCGCTTCTTTCTGCTTTTAACTGCCGAATCTCTTCTTGCGGTTCATTAATATCAGGTTGTAGATCGACAACGTTACTCTGACTGGATTAATGCCAATGAGTTACTCAAATGTAAAATAAAAATCCATCACTGCCTTTCATATTCTAGCCAAACTGGAGTAGACCAACCTGAATTCCAGCACTGGATGTCGCCGCATAGTCGGAAGATGTTCACGCTGCTGCTGCTCGAAGTTCACATTGTACTGCGCCTCTTCAGGACTGTAGATTTTCATAAATCTTGAGAATAGATTTGACCTGTTGCCTCAGTCAGAATCGAATGAGCCTCATATAGCTGAAGCTGTAGAAAGGGCACAACAAACTTTCAAGGTAGGGAAATTTGTAAAGAGAAAGAAAGTTCTGTTGTTAGGTAGTTCCCATGGTAGAGGTGTTGGCCAACTACTGCAGGAAAATCTAGGTCCAGAGTACCAGGTCACAAACTTTTTCAAGCCTAGTGCAGATCTGGGTCAGGTAACAGAGGATGTAGGTTCTTTATGCAAGGATTTCACAAAGGAGGATGCTGTGGTTATAGTGGGTGGTCCGGGAAATAGCATTGACAGAGACTCTGAATATTCCATAGAGAGTAACATGGTGAAGATAGCATCAGCAACGAAGCGTACAATTGTGGGATTTGTGTCTATGTTGAGACGCCATGATCGGCCTCATTTGAACTCTACAGTCAGGAGGGTGAACTTGGAGTTGGAGTGGCTGCTAAGGACGGATATAGGGTCCCATATTGGTTAGATTCCTGTGGATGCTATCGATAGGTGGGACTACACTAGGCATGGCCTTTACCTCAATATGAAAGGGAAAGTAAAACTGTCTGGGTTGATTGCAGAAAACTTAAGGGGGGACACTGTCACAAGTGGTAAAATACCAGTGGTCATAGGTTTCAGAGGAATGCCTTGTTTAGGATAGGGAAGGGGGAAAGAAAACGAGTTTTAAGAGAGATTGGCAGACACACTCAGTTTTAGAAAACAGATGAACAAGAGTCAGATTCTAGCATACAGCCTCCATTTAAACAATGTTTAACAGAAAGCAATGAGAAACTGCTAGTTCATCTTCGCCAAAGCAATTATAATCCCATTAGTATACAGTATCAGTTATCTTTATAACACCAGAACATTCCGGGACTCAGATAATAAAGTTGATGAACCACTCATTTGTATAGATGAAATGAATTCATCTAACCAAATTGACTTAATCTGCCTCTCTGAATATCAAGTGACCACTGGTATAGATATGTTAGACATTTCAGGATTTAAGCTAGCTTTCTACTTCTGCAGAGTAGATATGGATGGAGGAGGAGTTGCCACATTTATTAAAAACTGCCATAAATTCAAGAACATTGACATTAATAAATTCTGTTTAGAGCAGCATCTAGAAGCATGTGCAACAGACGTAGAGCTCTATAACAGATCCTATATAATAGTAACTATTTACTGAGCACCTGCAGGAAATTATAATCTATTCATAAATCATCTAGAAGCTCTTTTGGGTTATTTAACAGGAAGAAACAAAGAAATTTTGATTGCTGGTGACTTTAATACAGATTTTCTAATACAATCTTCCAGTAAACATTTACTGCAGTTACTCTGTAAACTTTCCAACTAGGATCACTAAATCCTCAAGGACAGCCACTGATAAGATTTTTATAGACCAATCAATGGAACAAAATCATATCATAAAACCTGTAATAAATGAACTTTCAGATCATGACATGCAGCTCCTTGTTTTAGATGTAAATTCTAAGCAGCTTATCAAGACTGCTAAATCTTAGTACAGGAGAGAATCAATCAACCAAAAATTGAGTGTTTTAGAAAACTGCTCAAAGTTATGAACTGGAAAGATGTTTATAGTGCGCATGACATGAATAAAAAATATAACACATTCATGAACAATGTCAGTACCATATTTGAAAACTGTTTTCCTCTAAAAGTTACTCAAATTAAACAGAAGTCTGTAATAAAACCGTGGATTACACAAGGAATAAAGATTTCCTGTAAGACAAAAAGGAAAATGTATCTGTCGACCAAGAATAGTTCCAATGCTGATGATTTAGCTAAATACAAGGAATACTGTAAAATATTAAAAAAAGGAATTCAGACATCTAAACAAATGCACTATGAGAAGAAGATAGCAATGTCAGGGAACAAAATAAAAACAATATGGGATATAGTGAAGGAGGAGACTGGAAGAACCAGAAAGGAACAGGAGCAAATAGCATTAAGGGTAGATGACACATTAGTAACCGATGGGCATAGTGTGGTGAATCTATTTAACAAGTACTTTATATCCGTTACTGATAGAATGGGATTGTCAGGATCAGTAAATAATGCCCTTGAATATCTGAAACTAGCCTTTACAAATAGCTTCAGGTACATGAATATGTCACTCACTTCACTAAAAGAAATAACTTCCATAATAAAATCTTTAAAAACAAAGCATTCTAGTGGTTATGATGAAATATCAACAAAGTTAATTAAGACATGTTCTTGTGAGTTTAGTACAGTTCTAAGTTAGTTGTGTAACCAGTCAATTATAACTGGGACATTTCCTGAGTGGCTAAAATATGCAGATGATAAGCCTCTGTTCAAGAAAGGGGATAAAGAGATACCATCAAACTACGGACAAATTTCACTTTTGTCAGCATTCTCAAAAATTTTAGAAAAAGTAATGTAAAGGCAGCTTCTCAACCATCTGACCACAAATAACGTGTTATCAAGAAGACAGTTTGGATTTCTGAAGGGTGCTGAATGCGAGAAGGCTATTTACACTTACAGTGAAAATGTACTTAATTCATTAAATAACAGATTACAAGCAGCAGGTATTTTCTGTGATTTGTCAAAGGCATTTGATTGTGTGAACCACAACATCCTTTTAAATAAATTAGAATTCTATGGTGTCACAGGCAGTGCTGCAAAATGGTTCAAGTCATACCTCGCTAACAGGAAACAAAGGGTGTCACTGCAAGGGACTAGCGAATTAAGTCATCAGTCATCATCAGAATGGGAAGAAATTACATGTGGTGTCCCACAAGGATCTATCTTAGGGCCATTGCTTTTTCTTGTGTACATTAATGATCTCTTATCAGTTACACTGCCAGAAGCAGAGTTCGTTTTGTTTGCAGATGACAGAAGTATTACAATAAATAATATGTCAAGTCTAGTTCTAGTAAGATCTGCTAATGATATTTTCATGGATATTAATAAATGATTTAAAGCCAACTCACTGACATTAAACTTCAAAAAGACTCACTATATGCAATTCAGAACCTGTAAGAGGTTTCCACCCAGCATATGCATAAAGTATGAAAAAGAGCAGATAGAAGAGGTTGACAGTCTTAAATTCCTGGGATTACAACTTGATAATAAATTCAGTTGGGAGGAGCACACCACACAACTGCAGAAACGCCTTAAAAAATCTGTATTTGCAATTCGAGTGTTAGCAGACATAACCGACATAAAAATGAAAAAGCTTGCATACTTTGTTTACTTTCATTCCATAATTTCATATGGTATAATATTTTGGGGTAACTCTTCAAGTCAAACAAAAGCTTTCAGAGTCCAAAGGTGTGTAATACATATTATTTGTGGAGTAAATTCACAGACGTCCTGTAGAAACCTTTTCAAAGAACTGAGTATACTAATTACTACGTCTCAGTATATTTAATCCTTAATGAAATTTGTCCTGAATAATATATCTCTTTTTCCTACAAACAGCTCAGTTCATACATTCGATACCAGGAACAAAAATGATCTGCACAAGGACTTAAAAGCACTTACTTTAGTTCAAAAAGGGGTCCACTACTCAGGAACACTCATCTTCAATAATTTGCCAGCAAACATAAAAAATTTAGTTACAAATAAAGATCAGTTTAATAGGAGCCTGAAAGACTTACTAGTGGGCAACTCCTTCTACTCCATTGACGAATTTTTTAATAGAAACAAATGATGTATTGTATGTATCCGTACTATTAGTGTTGTTATTTCAGCTTAAAAAATGATGTATTGTATATACTCATACTATTAATATTGTTATTTTGGCTTACAAAAATTGACATGTTCCACATCCATGAGGATCTCCTCAGCACGGATCTATGGAAAAAAAAAATCTAATCTAATCCCACAGGAGGTCAGATGTACTCATGCATCTGCACTGAAGGTGAATTTATTAGGTGAATCCATTGCACATCTAGACAAATTAATTATATGAATGCTTGGTATGTGTTCACTTGGTCATGTATGCAAGAACATACCCCACACAGAATCCACAGCTGGAATATATTATATGTAAACTGTAGAGGCAGGAGGGAGGGGGAAGGAAACGAGAGGGGAGGGATTACTGATGACAGCTGTATCAGGACATTACGCAAAATCAGTGGTCCTGCTTACTAGGCAGATGCATTAACCACTGCACCATCTCCAACACAGTGTTTAACATTACTCTGCAGACTATCTCAGCAATCTGCATGGCCGATCCACATTCCCAACGAGTGCCACCTATCTGCTGTCCTTGTCCATTTCCTCCGTGCTCGCTACTCTGAGATTCCTACAGGAGGTCAGACATGACAGAAAGAACAGACACCATGCATTCATATAACTGATTTGCCTAGATGGGCAATGGATCAACCTTCTTCAGTACGGATGTGCAAGTACATCCTACCTCCTGTGGGGAATCTCAGAGTAGCTTGCATGGAGGAAATGAACAGGGACTGCAGATAGGAGGCGCTCGCTGGGAAAGTGGGTCGGCTCACTTGTGTAAAACTGTGTCTTGGATGCCGCAGTGGTTAATGCACCTGAATAGTAAACAGGATATCCCAGGTTTTAATCCTGGTCCAATACACATTTTCACTCATAGCCACTATTTTGTATAGTGTCTTGATGCAGCATTCATCAGTGATTTCTTCCCTTTCCTCTCTTTCAGCCCCTCCACCTACAATTTATATATATAGTGTTCATTTACACTAGAATTAAGGCCAAGTGACGCATTGTTTATATGTAGGGAACAATGAACCCACTGTGCTGAAACATACAGACCTCCACTACTGGTGTGGGCAGTTGCAGAAATTTGTGTTAGAGGGGACTAGTTTCTGAAATTGTCATTTATTATGTAATTGATTCGGTGAGTTTGATGAAATTTGCTAACATGTCATGCTCCAAAACCAAATTTGACAAGACGTACACAAAGCTTACGTGTCTCAAACGACTGATAGTTATCCACTTAGTATTTTAACGTAGATTACTTTGATACATAAATGGTAAGCATTTCTATACATATTACTAACTTAAATTCCCATACCACGTTTTCTGTTAGTATGTGAAGGCTAATCGCAGGGACTCCTGTAGGGATTTCAATAGAGTTTTCACTAATAGGTAGGCTGATTCACAGGAAAGGTTTGTGTGTAATCTATTATCTGTACACTGGACAAGCCATCTTTCAATAGGTATTCAGTGCTGCCTATGCTGGGGATCTACTATCAACAACGTGAACAAAGTACATGGTTTACATCATTAATCTCAATATGAATGTCATCTTTGTTATTTTGCAATCGGAAATTACACCGTACTATGGTTAAATCCTGGGTATTCAATGTACTAGATAATATTCTCATTTTGTTTTTACTATTCCAGTAATGTTAGGATGGAACTGAAAATTATAAATATTAAATAGGAACCAAAAACCAGAATAAATAAGAAATTTTGTACTGACATTCACAAAAATAACCAACAAAAGCGTCTCATTAGCACTACTCGTATTTGAGAGACTGCAAACAAACTATAAAAAAGTCTGATCCAGCTGTTAGGGCATTTACAATTTGTTTAACTATAAAAGAGCACCACAACTTAATGGATTTATAGCATCATTTTCAGCCTCTCTAGCTTTGTAATGTTGATAGCATATCTAAAATTGAACAAGATATATTTTAAAAGCTAAAAGTGTTGCCCAAAGCCAGTATACATGTAGATAAAAGTGGTAAATCTCTGAAAACCACCGCCAGCTGGGTTGATAGAATTGGCTTTTAACAGACTAGGACTGAATCAAGTTAGTCACGTTATTCTAATTAAGTCAACTGGACTATGAATTCATAGCAGTACAGCTACATATCATGCTGCATCACACCCTACATAGTTGAGGTAGCAACTCCGAGAAACGGCATTTATCCAGTCTTGAAATTCCTTTTTTTGTCTCTCCTATAATAGAAAATGGTATTTTCTTTTTTGGACTGACACATTTGGAGATATATATCAAGTATAAATATACACAGCAACAGTACAGTATGGCTCTGTTCTTCATGGTCTATAACTATAGAACTGTTGTGTAAAACAGAATGTAGAAACAGTGAGCAACAGGGGTCTTCTTAAGTCCACAAGAAAATAGAAAACTACTGTTTTGATTCTGTTGGGTAGAAAGTAGAGATGGAATATCAAGGGAATATGAAGAGGGGTGCGCTCATATTTTTATAAGGTGATGGCATTCGATCTAACTGTTCATCTCTCCCTGTTGTTCTCTTATTTAGAACCAAGTGTTAAATATCCCTTACTGTTTCATGGTGTTGTCTGTCTAGCATTAATTCTTCTTTTTAAATTTTCATTTTATCTATTTTTAGCCAACAGTTTTTATGCTTGTTTTCTATACTAATAATAGAAATATATTAACCAACTCTTTGGAACACAGCTCAAACATCCACTGCTAGTTGGTGCTGCAATAGTGTGGCATCATGAAGGTGGCTCTGGTGGGAAACTGAAAAATCAAAGATGGAGGATTGTGGGAAGTTTGAAAATTACAGATGTTGGCTCACAGGAAATTGAAATATTAAAGACAGTTTGTGGTAGTGAAATTAAAAATTAAAGATTGCAGATAGAGACAAATTTTAAAATTTAGCATGCTATATGGTGGAAAATTTAAAAAAATTAAATATGGTAGTGGATGGGAAATTTGTAATATTAAAGATAATACTGGGCAGTGAATTTAGAAAACTGGACAGTGCTGCTGGTGGGAAATATAATAGAAGATGGTGGGAAAAATTTTGCATCCAACGACAGAGTAGTATTTTTAGGTTGTATTGAATTATGTTACAGTTTTTGCACAAGCTTCTTCATTTGAATTTGGCGCCATGTTAAAAAATAAACACATATTGCCAGTACTGCAGTATTTCCAAAAAAAATATTGCGTAATCTTCTTTACCCAAATTGCATAAATTAATGGTATTCTTATCTCTGTTTCTCTTTCTCTCACTCTCTCTCTCTTTCGCTTTCTGTTTTCACACTCCGCTAATGTTGATGTTAGATGCTGTCATATCTCATCACCAGTAAATTCTGTGTATCTGTGTTTATCTCAATTGCTGTACTGCCTAAACTTCAGTAAATTTTATCTCCATCTTTGTAATATAGTACAGAAATGGGATGGGGAAAATAAACCCAAAAAAATTCTCTAGATATAAAATTTACTTTAAAAAGGACTACAGTCATAAGACAATTAGATGCACACTTGGCTGACTGCACATTTTCATACACCATTCAGCATTGCCTATTAGACTGTTACAATGAAGAATATTCAGAACTGTATGTTTCTACATTAAATGTTTTTATAGTTTTCACACACAGGCGATAAAATCTCTAAAAAAATTCTACATTTCCAAGAAAGTTAGATGTATAATTCGTTAACTGTACAAATTTACATACACTCTGTGTCAAGGAATTTTCAGAATTCAAATTTTTACATTCAGTGTTTTTGCACATTTTCACAGTACAAAAATACTAGAGATACAAAAAGGATTTCATTCAAAAGAAAGTTAGATGGACACTTTGTTGATTGTCTACACTTACATACAGCATTTATCGTAGCCCCCTACACACACACACTAACTACAATATAATAAAGGTGGTAGTTATCTTAAGCTACAGTTTAGATTTGCGTAGTAAGATCAGTCATCATCATCAACAACATTCCTTTGATGGTAATGACAATAAAAAATAAATTAATTAGGAAGCGTGAAATGGTTATCATCTTTTGCCAAAAGTGCTAATTTGGTTTGCTTTCAGGTCAAAACTGAGTGCAGCTGAGAACGAACTGTATACAAGTATTGATCAGATGATTTTTCAGTATCATTCAATACACATTCTCTGTAATTATAAATGCTGAGTTCTTTTGCTGATGAGTGTTTTATGGACTACTTATTGCACAGTATCCCTTAGTTCTAAGAGCATACATTTTTCCTCTCAGTCCCATGAATTCGGTAATAATTTCTTCTAGAAATTCATCTCTCATTAAACCCACACAATGACATATGGAATGTTATAAATGTTATCATCTGAGTAAGCCAAAGTGGCAAACCACCTAACCACAATGCTCTTAAAAATAGCACGAACATTTGCAGTGGTTACATGAAATGTTAGGATTTCTTGGCTCACATTTATTCAGCTTATAGCTAAAACGAAAATCTACAAGCACTGGCTTGGAAATATCTAAAATAGCTATTCCTACAGCTAAAGGTTTATTAAAAGCAATGACAAGTCTACTTAACTCAATTGCAACTAAATTTTATTTATATATGACACTGTACTTGAAATTCCATCTTGCAATCAGAGCAGTGGCTGTATCGTCAGTCCACATCAATCATTTTCCACACATTTTGCATAGTTTTGCCAAAAACACTGTCATTATTCAATTTCAATAATTTTTTCGAAATCATTTTTAACTTTCATGCATTTCTCATAATTAGTAACGTTATACACTTTCTTCAAGGCAGATGGATGGCATAATGACAATATCCAGTGAATTTTGGTTAGAATAAGATTATTCTTCAGTGTGTGCTTTACATTTCTATGATGAAACACATGTTCTTTCTTGTTGTATAATGTGGAAATGAGCTGCTATGGATCTCCCAGCTAGTTGATGCCAGGTGCTAATACAATTTTCTCCAGACATAGTGGTTGATGAGAGTGAAGTTCGTATAAATTTTCTGAATACTAAAGATCCACCTCTAGCATTAGCCTACTTCTGAATCATCAGGTATACTAATAACATCAAAACACTTGACTGACATCCATCCAAAATCAGAGAGCGTTAGCTACTGCAACATGGTCCAGCTATACAGACTGTTAACATCAAGGTGAATGACGACAGACTCATCCTTATTTTCATCATAGTCAGCCATGCACCTATTCTTTGTAACTGTATGTCTATATGGGCAGTGAATTATATTATTTCTAATGCTACATTCAACAAACTGTAATTGTTCTGTGTCCACAATAAGTTGCAATTTCAGTTTAGTTGTTTTCAGTAATGCACATAATAGTGTGGATCTAGTTCATATGTTTTAGGATAGACTGTGCAAACGTTTTCAAACATATTGGTCAAAAACGAGATGATGTGTTTCAAATATAAGTCACAATAATCTTCTAAGGCCTTGCATTCAAATAAACTCCACATTTTACCTGTCCTTTGGCAGTCCAGTTCTTTGTTGTTTCAACTGACAGCAAGGTTTTTCATCACCTCTGCCAGCAGTAACTGTCCTCCCAACAAAATGGATTCACTAGTTACTCACACATAACGACCGACGCCTTTCTTATTAGTCAAACTACACTGCTCACTGTTGGGGAATATTCTCTTGCTATTTTCAAATCGTCAGTCTTTAAATATGAGACACATTTTTCCAAAGATCACACCAGAAAGATGAGGGAATCGAAAAAGCGATAGCTTGGTATGGTATGATGGCGCAGTTTAGTTTGTTTACATATATAAAATAGACATACTATGTACAGTCTGAGTTGCAATATGTAAATCCTCCAGAATTGGCCACTTAAACAAGGTGTTGTCATGTGAATGAATGTTTATTACTGCATGTCTATTTACTATCACTTTTTGTAGTTTTATAGTCCTGCACAAAATCACTTGTTTTTGTTCACAGTAACACACAGTTGAACAATTTCCTTCAGTCCAACCAGAGTCTCTCAAAAAGTCTTAAGTTTCTTTAACAGCTTATCTATAACATTCGTCAAATACCAATAATCACTAACCTCATACAGCACTAAACTTGCATTCTTTGTATTGAGACACATTTGTTGTGCTTCACCTGACAAGGGCAACAGGAAGTTGCAGACTAGCAAAGAAATGATTTTAAAAGGTTGGTTCATTCGATGGACTCTGTTCATAAATATGTGAAAAGAGAGATCCAAGAAATAGCTAGCTTATCAGATATCATGCCGGTACATATTGGACTTCTAAATGCAGAGTCAATGGCAACCCACTCAAGATCATCTAATTTAATGCATTTTGGTGCTGGTTGACCGATCATTGCTAACTTGACACAGATACAATAGTATTACTAGCCTCAAGGTTGGCATGGTGATATTCACGAGATTTCTCCTATGGCAGTCTTCTTCTTCTTCATTGATCAGGTACTAGCCACTGAAATCCTTCGATCACTGCATATTCTCCACTACTCAGTGATTGATCAGTTGTATTTTCGACAGTCACAGCTCTGTCTCCTGATGCTTCCAAATTCTGCAACACTGAATGAGAAAAAGTAATTACTAGGTAAAAAGACGTAAGATGGTTAGTAGTAATATATGTTACACCAACATTTTTTGGAGAGTTGCCTGCATGTCCATAGATGACAGCTTTGATGGTCCAGCATCAGTAATTTGCCATGAGTGTCTGTTCCCCTTTCCATAACCCCCTTCGAGCTGAATCATCAGTTTCCTATGACTGTGCATACGTATGGATACAATTTCCCAGAATACCATGCTTGTACTTCACCGATTCGAGAAGTCTTGCCAAGTCAGCGAGAGGCAGGCTTACCTATGTCTAATCGACATGTTTGTCATATTACATCGACTGGATGTCATAGTAAGACAAGACTTGCTGGAACAAGTGAAATGTTGAGACAGCTAGTTCAGTCTTGCAGATGCCTAATCGACAAGATGAGAGTCAAATGCAATAATGAAAACTGTGTGAGTCACCCACTATTTTCCAAAGTGGTTTATAGAGTTAGGAAGCACTAATTCCTTAAGCATCAGTTGTATAATTAACCTACATCCATAGTATTAGCGTAGATTATGAAATATAGTGGACCGATGTTAAAGCATCCAACAAATGGATAGAAGAGTTCTAAGTACTGAACACAACACCAGTTTACGCAAAATTCCTATGGTTTGGATATTTTTGAACATGCCGCAAAATTCAGATACTTTTGAACATGACAATATGTCTGTGATGGCGCAAGTAGCAATGATCGGCATATCACACAGTACCATCATGCACAACATGAGGAGTGCATTTGTCAGCTCTCTCTTCTGAAGGACTGTTCATGTGCCTTGGGCAAGCTTCTGTGTACAAGGTGAGTGTTGTAAATTTTTTTTCTGCAAAGTACCTCACTCTGTCTGCAAACTGTATATTTCGAAGTGTCGCCAGATAGACACTGTACCAGATACAGTATTCAGACAATACCTTCTGTATTTGTGTCATACAGTGCATATTGCACTAGTAGAGAGACGCATCGAATTCCTGCATTTCACAATTTCACACCATATTTTCCTTGTTATCGCTTACAGAGCTGCACATCACAGCCTTAAAGACAGAAAAATACAACGCTCTGTAATCAGTACACGAGGACTAACATCGTTAAAAATACTTAAAAAACAACAAATGCCCTCATTGGCGCACAATTGTGTAAATCCAAGGAATTATATCCACAATATGTCTACTTTCACTTTATTTGCAGCACCAACAATGAATAATTTCTTCTCACATTAATTTGCTGATATTGGTGCAGACTGCTTAATCGAAATTAACACATACACAAATGTTTTGGTAATTTCATCAATATTTATTCCCATATTATCTTTGTTTCCACTCGTGCATTACATAAAAACTTTAGGATTTTGTGATGTGATAAAATATATTATTGATTTCTTCATAGTTTCACTCTCACTATATTACTGACATATGAGAAATTAGAAAGGTGTGGTCTGTTATGAGATTTATTGTTAGAGGTCTGATGAAAGCTCTTATTCTGGCAGTAAACTATTTGTGCAAGCTGTGTCAAAATTTAACACTGTTCAGTTATTTCTGTACAAATTTGCTGCATTGCACTTGGCCTGGTTATTGAGCATCAGGCCTAATAGTTTTGAAGCGAGAAATTACTGACCATATACGATATTAAACTGTGTGTAACAGATATTATTTGTAGTGTACGTAAACATCCTATAGCTTTTTTGTATTCTTAAGAAGAGTTTCAATACATGTACCGTTTTTTAGATTTAATCACAGTTTCAATTGAAAAAACTAAGTGTAATTTTTTGTATGTGATAACTTGCTTACAGATTTTTATGTGCAAACTTCTGTATGTTTGTAATATATATAGCCCTACTGTTTACAATCATCACATTAATTCAAATTGTGTCATCTTATCTTCCCATAATTCTGATTTGTCTCATTTCAGTTGGTGTCTATGCACAAAAATGATGAAAATTTCAATAAAACAATACAACACAATATAACATCAGCATGACAGAAATGTGCAAGAATACAAAAATGTTGGAAACTCCATTGGATTTTTTTAAAACTTTGCAGCTAAACAATGAAGCAAATACTAATTTCAATTTATGAAATTCTGCATGTTGTTTGTATATATAGATATCATCAACATATAAGCAAGCATAGATTTTAAATGTCGGCACTTCTAATGCGAGAATATTACAGATTATCAGCGATAGAGAATCTGCCAGATTAGATTGTTAAAATTGTCAACTGTTTGTACATATTGTTCACTAGTCTATCGAAGGTTTAACTGTAGTATATGCCATCATGATACTTAGTCCTATTCTAGTAGTCTGCAAAGTAGGTAGCTATTCGATAATTCTTAAGAATGTCTTGGCCCATTTGTTTGGTATTTATTACTCTAAAAGTTTCACAGAGCAGTAGAGAATTTTTCAACATGTGGTCATCTGTTTGAAATCTGTAGATTTGTTGTCCAGTTTCGTGAGGATTTAGCGTGTGTGGTTTTACATTAAATTCCCAAGAATGGTGTCAGTCAGTAATTAGATCTTTGTGCTACTTATTTATGGATAGCCACTTTTTTTCTTATCTGACATATTTCGATTTCCGTCGTTTCTTCTAAATACTGCTAAATACTTTACTTCTTAGCATAAAAAAACGTTAAACAGATATCATCTAACAATCGTAGTTCAATGTTGGCAGCATGCATGGAATATTAGGTTCACACAATAGGTGATCCTTGTGGATACTACTATATCTGTACAATTTCGTTACTTCTTCCTTTATGAATTATACACTCTATCTCGTCCTCTCGACAGTATGTCATCACATAACCTAACAAACTGTTTTACTGTTACTGATTATCATTTACTCATTATGACCCAGCTAACACTCCTCCCTGCAGTTGAGATCTCAGAGTAGCTGAAAAGCCACAATAGCTGACTGCCACTTCCAACTGCTTACAGCACAAGTAGTAGACACCTCTCCTCTACCTGGCATTCTCATTAGCCAGCAATATAAATACTGTAGTGCAAGGGCGACCATACCTGAGGGCAAGTGGGGAATGCAGCCCACTCCCCACCTCTGTACATTAAGGAAAGGAAAAAAAATGTACTATGGGTTGGTGTTTTTCTTTCAAGAAACTGATTAAAAAGTCGATATTACACAGGTTTTTAACAACACTGAAAATGATCGTTTTTATAGCTACTTACAAGTCACAATTCATTTTGCAGTACATTAAAAATAGTCCACCTCCCTACAAACTGTCGTATGAATGCCCTTGCTTTAGTGATTTTTGTTACTGTTACTAACGATGATGATGCAGAATGCTGATGAAGCAGAGAGAATTTTAGGAGCTTACGTATTTTTAGTAAATAATACTGACATATGCATGCATGCTTGGGAAAATTTTTGATAAATAATCGAATTCTATCGAACATGGCGCAAATTTTCACGTGAAGTAGAACCTTGTGGAAATACTGTAGCATAACTGCATACTTTACAATATGACCCAAAAATTCTTGTAGGTCATTGTGTGCGTGTGTGTGTGCATGCGTGTGCGTGTGTGTGCGTGTGTGTGTGTGTGTGTGTGTTTGTGTGTGTGTGTGTGTGTGTGTGTGTGTGTGTGTGTGTGTGTGTGTGTGTGTGTGTGTGACAAATGCGATCAATGTATTCAATTCAGGTAAAGAAAATTACGTTTTCTTTTTTCGTTAATACTGTTGTAACATCCTCACAGAATTGAATAAATAATAATAATGAATATGATTCTAATTTTAGTGTAACCTCAGAACAAAATTGGTTCCCATTTATAACCTCCCTACAGAAATTCATTCACATTCAACCTCGACACAAAATTTGTTTCCCATTTAATGTACCCACAAAATTCTTTTCTCATTTAATGAAAGCTCGAAACAGAAAAATTCCTAAACCTCATAATAAAAAATAAATTCAGTAACCTGGTAAACTTTGGACGACAGCAGTGCTGCGTCATGGCCCTGTAAGATCATTCTGAATAAAAAAGCAAAAATTCTTACCTCAATAAAGTCACCAAATATCTGCTCTTACAATAAATTTTTCCAGCACAGCTCTGTGCAATGCTGGCCGATAGATTTTTCATTTATGAAAGGAAACAAGTGATTTTTTTTGCAACAATTGGAACGATCATGGATTGGAGAAATTAGTAAATTCTTTAAATCGAAATGAATGCTTGTTTAAAAAATTACTTTATATGACAAAGATTATTATTAGGATATTTTTAAAACATTTACATGGGAGTTCAGATAACATTACTAGATATGCGTGATGCTGCTTTTTACCTTATACAATAATACTCAGGCTCCAGCATCGCTGCACCGCGACTGGCCCAGCCAACACGATACACTATACCAGACCAGAGCAGACTACAGACTAGCGCAGACTAGCAACACCTTACTGCTACAGCTACACAGTTCCTACTCAGTCAACACTGCTCTCTGGTCAGCGATTCTCTTATACCTTGCATATCGCAGGCAGCGCATGAGCAATACATCGAAATTACATCTGCTCGGACCTCTTACATAACCCTCCACTGGGGGGCGCAAAAATTTGGCAGCGATGGTGAGTCAATTGGACTTGCCATGAGCAACAAATTTTTCTTAATTAACTAAGTTTACAGTCACAGAGTATATACATATATATATAAGTGCAGAACATAAAATGAAATAGAGTGCACATGCACTGAGTACAAAACATATCAAGAAATCACAAAATGTATACGCAATGAGTACAAAAATATTAACAAATGACATAAAGTGCACACACACTGTATATATTTTTTACCATTTTACAAGAACTAGGAAAGGAAAGTGAAGGATTGCATCATGGTTGTAGCACAGTAGGTTGCACGTAGCTGCACTGAAAGTCCATATCTTTCTACAGAAGCACAACACCAAGCGAGACAATCTGAAGTTCTCTTCCCAGAAGTATTAATCAGTGTAGCCAAGACACTGAAATGTCGTATTAATATTCAATGTTATCATTTTGGAAGTACATTAAGTACACCAAACAGTGGGACCATAATAACATCTCCATCGTTCAAGGTGGTGGACAGCATGATGTGTCAACACCACACTCTTGCAGAATCCATACTCTTTCACCAACGTAGAATTAGTGCAAAAACCAGATATAGTGCTCCATGATCATGAGGATGGACAGGACAAACGGATATTGCAGTAATTTCTGGTAATTAGGTCAGAGGGTGAAGGACATTAAGTCTTATGCTAGTCATCATTGAGAATTACACTAGTCTGTCAACCGATTTGAGTAATTGGTGGCACTCATAGCCTAGTTACTAAACATTTCTGTACTATGTATGAAGTATTACAGAATATTATTCATAAGTCATCTGATTACAGTGAACATTGGCACTCACTGGCCAGTTACAAACCATTTTTATGCATTATTCAAAAGTGATCATTCAAAGCAAGAGTTAATTAATCGCATACCATTTACATAATTCATCTAGTTATAGTAATCATTGGCATTCATTGGCCAGTTACTAAACATGTAGCAAGTATTGAATATTACAAAACACTATTCATAACTCATCTGATTGTGGTAATTATTGGCACTCATTGGCCAGTTACAAACCATTTCTTATGCATTATTCAGAAGTCATCATTCAAAACAGGAGCTAATGAGTGTAGCATCAAGCTACTGGTATTCATATATGATATCATGTAAGTGACATAAGACAAATTTAAAATATAAGGAACAGTGGCATTCATTGGCCAATTACAAAGTATTCATATAGTTTTATAAAACATTATTCAGTATTATTCAGAACTCATCATTCAAGTAATATAGGACATATTAAAAATGTAACACACTGTAACTATTACTCATGGTCTGTGGTTAGAAAACATCATTCAGTATTTCTCAGAACTCTCTTAAATTGGTAGCATTATTTGGGACTGGTAATACATTTTTTTTGGTGCTAGCAATGCATTGCGTTGGGATCGATAATTAATTGCTGGGGCATAAAAAGATTTGCTTTTGACTTATTGCTGCAAATAAGGATTAGTAACGTCATGAGTCATGAGTCAGCTGTAGCAAGGTTATGAAACAAGTAGGGTATATGTGATCACATTCATGAATGACACACACAAATGGGTAAAAAAAATGCAAGTACTAGAACAGGTTTAATAATTAACTGCTTATAGCACATTAATTTCATGAATAGCTTCTCCGGGAAAAAATACAAAATGGATTATTGGGCTGAAAGAAGAAACGCATATTATGCTGAAAAGTAGTAAACTTCGAATTAACAGGTAATGAAACGTGTACTCAATATGTATGGACTCTAACTGTCCTTTTCAAAACATTCAGTCATTATACCATGCGACATAAGACATACTGTCAAAACGAACTGCAACAAATACTTAAATAGCTACATAGCATCTCTTAACTAATAGTAAATATATAAACTTCATCATTATTCTCATCTGCAAGGAAAAACTACATTATTCATATTACCATAACTTCATTACTATCATCACCTGCAAAGAGAAACTTCATTATTCATATTAGCATATTCTTCATATAACTATTCATCACCATTCATTATCATCTGCAAAAAAGACACCTCATTATTCATATTACCATTTACTTCACACAACTATTCATAGTATAGAGTTTCTTATTTCTAGCATATTTCATCACTAAAACTAAGATGTATAGTTCTGTCTGACAGCCTGCATCAATCACCTCGTATTCTGAAAGAAAAATAATTAGTTAAGACTGCTATCGTACGATGTGTATAGTATATTCTTGTTAATTCTGATCCATTTACTCTTCATGACTTGGTATTACATTTTCTTTCGTTCATTCCGAAGGTGAAATTCCCATTTCATAGTAATCCACTGTGGTTTGTTTAAGTTATTTCTTTTACACGTTATTGCTTTCTGAAAATGATGAATAAGGATTAATATCTTGCATTTAAATCATATACCCATTAAATAAAAACTGGTTTCTAGTGATATAATTAAGCATACAGCATAGCATGACAGAAAACGTATTATGTCAAAAACATAAAGAGTGTTCAGGTGCAAAAATGTACACACAGTCTCATAATACAATAGCCAAAAGTGTAGAATAGTAAAAATATTCATGTATCATAAGGAAAAATGTCAAAGTCAACTGGTGTTTGTTACATCTTAAACATTTCATAGTGCATACGGGAAAACAATCATACATACACGAAAAATGGAAAAATGTGCACGGTCTGATATATAACGACAAGAAAAGCGACCTGCTAACCTTACCTTGCTGGGCACTTGCCAAGAAAAAATATGATAATCATCAGTAAGTAGTCACATAAATATAATTGCATCATTGGTCATATAAAAATCAGAAAATGGCATTACAGTGTGATAAATCATAAAGTATGTTCATTCAATAAAGGGTTTAATATTGGAGACATGGTGATTGCCTTTACTTTTTCTTGTTCTCAGAGTTTCGACGTGTACTACATTGGGGTGAGGAATGCTGCGAAATCGATATGGACGTGCGTATGGAAGCTCAAATTTACTGCATCTATTCTTTCCTCTGTTGGATAAATAGTGTGTACGTGTTAATGTCTTCTGTCCAATGTGAAAGTCACGGCGTGTACAAACCTGTTTTTGCTGTTTTCTCCGGCGCTCTGCGGCACGTTTGATATTGTTCAGCACAATGTCAATTATTTCATGGTGTCGTAGTCGATGAGATGTAGGAAAGGATACTAATTCTTTAATTTTGTTAGGTGGTTCAACATTTTTCACTATAACAGTCGGAGATAGCACAGTAGATTCATTTGGTATCGAGTTAATTACATCCTGGAATGAGAGTATGTGTGTGTCCCAATCGATATGTCTTTTATGGCAGTATATTCTACATAGTTTACCAATCTCTTTCATTAGTCGTTCACAAAGGTTCGAAGAAGCGTGGTACCTGGATATATAGATCGGAGAAATGTTTCTACCTCGTAACATACGTGTCCATCTAGCAGATCGAAATTGTGGTCCATTGTCGGAAATTACTTTCAATACATGCCCTACATGAAATAGAAAATGTTTGACAAATGCATTCGAAACAGATTTAGCAGTAGCTTTGCGTAACGGAGTGAAGGTAACAAATTTTGAAGTGAGTTCAACAGCGACAAAGATGTAGCAAAAACCTCTATTAGTTCTGGGAATCGGACCAAAAATGTCTACAGCGGCCATGTGTCTCAATTTAACAGGTACAATGGGATGTAATGGAGGAATATGTGAAGTCGTATCTGATTTAGCTTTCTGACAGATTTTACATGACGCTAAAACTCGTCGAATACGTTTCTCCATATTGGCAAAATAACAGTTCTGTCTCAGTATAAGAAAACATTTTCTGGCTCCATAATGTGCGTAACTTAAATGAGTATACCAAATTAATTTGTTAACAAGTTCGTCAGGAATGCATAGTAACCAGTTGTTGCTGTCAGGGTGAGAGCGGCGAAACAGAATATTATTGCGTACAGTGTAATGGTTTCTAATGGTAACATTATTCCTATCTTGCCAAAGGTGTTTAATTTCTTTCCATACGTTGTCTTTACACTGCTCTTGTGCTATGTCTCGTAATGACGACGAAATGAAATTTTCAAATGCAACTTGTTGAAATTTGCTTTGCAGAAGTTGGTTGCGATGTCTTGCTGATTGTTGCTGAGAGAACGGGACAGTGCGTCTGCTACAATATTTTGTGTACCGGGAATGTGAACAATCGTAAAATTAAATGCCTGTAAATAAAGTTTCCATCTGCTTAATCTGTCGTGTGTATATTTAGCGGAAAGTAAAAACTGGATAGCTCTATGATCTGTGTAAACGGTAGTGTGTCTTCCATAAAGAAAATGACTAAATCTCGTAAATGCTCATACAACACATAACGTTTCAAGTTCTGTAACAGAATAATTGCATTCAGCAAGTGACAGAATGCGACTCGCAAAGGCGATGTTTTTAATTACTGTACAACGATCTTCTTCAATTTCCTGATAAATGTGTACGCTTAAAGCGGTGTTAGAACTGTCGGTGGCAATGGAAAAATTTCTAGTAAGATCTGGATGTGATAAAAGTGGTGCATTCAACAAAGCTTGTTTCAGATTGACAAATTCAGAATGTGCTTGGCTATCCCAGGACCAAATAGTGTTTTTACCTGTCAATTGACGTAATCTAGGGGTGTCTAAAGCATAGTAATGAATAAATTTAAAGCAAAAGTTAATTAAACCCAAAAAGCTGCGTAGTTGTTTCTTCGTCGTAGGAACAGTAATGTCACGTGAAGCTTGAAGTTTTTCCGGGTCAGGCGCAATGCCTTCTGCTGAAATTACATGTCCAAGAAATTTTATAGAAGTTTTGCCAAAGTGCGATTTACTGAGATTAACTGTGAGTCCTTGTGCAAGAAAAGTTCGTAACAGTTGTTCAAGAATCAGATTGTGTTCAGACCAGTTAGCTTCTGCAATAAGAATGTCGTCTGCATACGTTGTGATTCTGTCTTTTAATTCTGTCGGAAGTATAGTATTCAATCCGCGAATAAATGCTGCTGAAGAAATAGTTAAACCAAACGGTAATTTACAAAATTGATAAAAGTCACCAAAACAGAGAAAAGCCATGTACTTTCTGCAGTCCGGATGGAGCTGAATTTGCCAAAATCCCGATTTCAAATCTAATGTGGAATAAATAGCAGTACCATGAAATTTCTGTAGAAGTTCTTCTAGTGTTTGAGGGCGAGCTGTTTCATTAATAATAATGTCGTTGTTGTGGCGCGAATCAAGTACGAGGCGAAGTGAACCATCCTTTTTCTTAACAATATGCAGTGGGTTTATGTACGGACTAACTGCCAGTTCAATAATTCCTTGGTCAAGCATAGCTTGCAATTCTTTCTTAACTTGATCTCTGTGAATATAAGGAATGGGATAATGTTTGGCTTTAAATATGTTGTGCTGTTTAACTTGAAATTCATACATAAAGCCGGACATAGTACCAGGGATGTTGTCAAAAACTGGAGCTTGCTGTAAAAGAATTTTGCGTAGCTCTGTAAGTTCGCCGTCTGTATTTGCACTGCTCTGTTTAACTTTATCAGAAATCATTTGCATAACGTCATAGTCGGCTTCGTCTGGAGTATTATGGTTGTGTACGTACGTATCTGTGAACAATGTGGAATGACAATCTATGTTACGTGAAGCATAAATGACCTCTGTACGATTAATTGTTTGTTCTTCTACATTGAGTTTAGGATAGTCTTGGTCCACAAACATTTTTCTTTTGTTTTATAGCCGGTTCGATCTAAGTGACTATCATTAGATATCTGCCTTGCTAAATTAGTGCATAAACATGAATAAAACCTTGCAGCTAAGATAAGCACTCTCAAAACATATACACCACACAGTTTTGTGATGTTGGTTATCTTTCTAAATAGGTTCTCCTGGGTAGAAGATTCTTTATGTACCACCTGAGTGCTGAAATTCTAATGCCAGTTGTACATTTTCATCCTTTAACATTAAATAGGAGTTTTGAAAGTCAATAATTGCGTCATGTTGTACCAGAAAATTCGTACCTAAAATAACGTCTGTTGTCAATAAGGGAACAATCCAAAAATTTGAGTGAAATGTATGACCTGCAATACAAAATGATAAATGTGCCTGTAATTTTACATCTACTCCTTTACCAGATACTGCTCCTTTTACTTTAGTTTTGCCTAATGGTAACGTAGGATAGGTATTCTCTTTGTTACATTCGTTGAAAGTTTCCTCATTTATAACTGACATAGGTGATCCAGAATCGGTTACTGCTGAAAATTTGGATGATCCAATCTTTACTTTAATGACAGGGTGTGAAATGGTTTTTTGAATAACTGGTCTTTCCTGCAAAAGAGTGTCTCGGATGTCGTCAAAAGTACGAGGGCAGTTCAATAAGTAATGCAACACATTTTTTTTCTGAAACAGGGGTTGTTTTATTCAGCACTGAAATACACCAGGTTATTCCCCAATCTTTTAGCTACACAACACTATTTTTCAACGTAATCTCCATTCAATGCTACGGCCTTACGCCACCTTGAAATGAGGGCCTGTATGCCTGCACGGTACCATTCCACTGGTCGATGTTGGAGCCAACGTCGTACTGCATCAATAACTTCTTCATCATCCGCGTAGTGCCTCCCACGGATTGCGTCCTTCATTGGGCCAAACATATGGAAATCCGACGGTGCGAGATCGGGGCTGTAGGGTGCATGAGGAAGAACAGTCCACTGAAGTTTTGTGAGCTCCTCTCGGGTGCGAAGACTTGTGTGAGGTCTTGTGTTGTCATGAAGAAGGAGAAGTTCGTTCAGATTTTTGTGCCTACGAACACGCTAAAGTCGTTTCTTCAATTTCTGAAGAGTAGCACAATACACTTCAGAGTTGATCGTTTGACCATGGGGAAAGACATCGAACAGAATAACCCCTTCAGCGTCCCAGAAGACTGTAACCATGACTTTACCGGCGGAGGGTATGGCTTTAAACTTTTTCTTGGTAGGGGAGTGGGTGTGGCGCCACTCCTTTGATTGCCGTTTTGTTTCAAGTTCGAAGTGATGAACCCATGTTTCATCGCCTGTAACAATCTTTGACAAGAAATTGTCACCCTCAGCCACATGACGAGCAAGCAATTCCGCACAGGTGGTTCTCCTTTGCTCTTTATGGTGTTCGGTTAGACAATGAGGGACCCAGCGGGAACAAACCTTTGAATATCCCAACTGGTGAACAATTGTGACAGCACCACCAACAGAGATGTCAAGTTGAGCACTGAGTTGTTTGATGGTGATCCGTCGATCATCTCGAACAAGTGTGTTCACACGCTCCGCCATTGCAGGAGTCACAGCTGTGCACGGCCGGCCCGCACGCGGGACATCAGACAGTCATGCTTGACCTTGCAGCGATGATGACACACGCTTTGCCCAACGACTCACCGTGCTTTTGTCCACTGCCAGATCACCGTAGACATTCTGCAAGCGCCTATGAAGATCTGAGATGCCCTGGATTTCCGCCAAAAGAAACTCGATCACTGCCCGTTGTTTGCAACGCACATCCGTTACAGACGCCATTTTAACAGCTCTGTACAGCGCTGCCACCTGTCGGAAGTCAATGAAACTATACGAGATGAAGCGGGAATCTTTGAAAATATTCCACAAGAAATTTCCGGTTTTTTCAACCAAAATTGGCCGAGAAAAAATGTGTTGCATTACTTAAGCTGGGTTTACACTAGCAAGTCGCTTGCAGAAGTTTTTGCTGCAAATTATTGCGAGCCGCTTGCAGCTGTGTTTACACAGCAGCGCAAGAATTAAGCAAGATTCTTCCGCAAGTTCTGTGGCAAGAAACTTGCGTCAACAACTTGTTGATATTGTTTACATATGCTTTCAGTACCACTACGAGTGTCAGCCGAAGTATAACATCACAAGTAGGCAGTTGAGATATGCTGCAGCTCTTGTAAATTTTAATGAAAAACGTGAAAAAGAAAGAGAAGTATTTGGGTTAGAGAGTGGATAATGAGAAGATCGCAAAATGGTGCCTATAATAACCTTTTGCAAGAACTGGGTGTCGAGAGCATGGATACTTTTGAAATTTTTTGCAGAATGTCCTCAACTGATCTGGAGTACTTGTTTATGTTAATAGCGCCCATCATATCAAAACGAGACACAAACTCCCGTACTGTTATTTCAGCAAAGGACCGTTTGCTAGTCACTCTATGATTTATAGCTACAGGGGAGAGCTACGAATAAAATAGGCATTGCATTTATTTATGTGAAACATACAACCAAAAAAAGTTTGAATTTTGAAATCTTTTCGTTGTAGGAGACTCATACAAGTCCCTAATGTACCTGTTTCATATTCCCGTCACCACGATGTCTCTGATCGTACCTGACGTATGTAGAGCCATTTCTGACGTCTTGATAAGAGAAAATTATTTGAAATTATGTGAAAACATAACAATGAAATTAAATTTTTATTGAAATAAATTGCATTTTACAGAATGATATGCTTATAAAAATGTTTTTTTTTCTAATGCTCATAAAATAGAAAGTGACAAGATAATTAAATAGAACATGTAATAATTACATATCTTCTTTCTCCAGACTCCTAAAACCTCAAGCGAGTGGATGCAGGTGGCAAAGGGGTTGTGTCTTGAAATTATGCTACTTTCCCTGTACTTCTTTCACAGATGTGTCGAATATCGACGAGATTCCGTTTAATGCGCTCATCTTCTTCACTCTATCCTTAAAGTTCCGGTTATACACGTTCCATATTTCGGGGTAGCTCTCCACGGCTTCAGTAAAATGTTCTGTATCCTGCTTCATCCATTCCCATTTCTCCTCCATTTCTGAAATTTGTTTGCATATAATACGTAAGATGGTTGCATAAAATTAAGCCATCACTTTAAGTGAAATGTTAAATATAAGAGTTATGCAGATGACATACTTACTATAACTTGCACTTCCTACTTGCAGGAAATAGAAATAAATCCTAAAAGCTGCAAGTTACTTGCAGATACTTCTTGCGTGGTGTTCACACTGGAAGCGGAAAACGTGCAGCAAGTCACTTCCGCAATAAATTGCTACGATCGCAAGTCGACTTGGCGATATGTTTACACTCGCAGATCGCGCGGCAAGTTCCTCCGCGCAAGTAAATTGCTGCAATAACTTGCTAGTGTAAACCGAGCTTTATTGAACTGCCCTCGTAATAACATTTTCGTGAACAAGATTCTGCGTGTCAAAAGTATTGCTTGCGTTGCTGGAAGATGCAACCTGTACTGTATCTAGTCAAATTCTATCTGACGTGCTATTATTTGCGGGAGGATACTGTGGCATTTCGACTATTTGTACTGTTCTGTTATTTTTTCCTGACGTATTACGTTCGGGTGATACCTACTGTCTGGTTCATTCATGATAATCTGTTGTTGCGGATGATTTTGTTGCTGGTAAGACCGACTGTTATTAAACGTATGCTGAAAATTGTGCTCATTACTTTTACGTCTGTCATGATAGTCATTTCTATACGGTGCATTGTGGTATGAGTTGAAATGGTGTGTCTTCTGTATGTACTGATTTCCTTGTTGCTGTGCGTTACTATTTGGTGTGGCCAACGCTATACGTGTAGGCGGCGAAACATTAAAGCTTGGTTGACCTTGCAGACTGCATTGTTGGTTTGGTATACTAACCGGTTGGTTTTGTTGCTGTTGTTGGGAAAAACCTCTATTGTTACCAAAATGTGGTTCCTGTTGCTGATAATTTTGACGATACTGATAATTAAAATTTTGTCTGTTATTAAAGTTCTGGTGTTTGTTGTTCCTGAAGCGTCTATTACCTTTGCTATTGAAATAGCGTGGCTCATCGTAATTGCTGTATGCTCGTTGACCTTGGTTATTATATGAAAAATTTTTGTTTATGAAGAAATAATCTGATTGCTGAACTTCCAAAAGCTGTAACAGACCTCTGAATGCCGAAATATTTTCTTTCCGCTGATCTGTTAAAAGTGATATTCTTAATGATCGTGGTAATTTAGAAATACATAATTGAATAAGTGCAGATTCACTGTATGGTTCACGTAAGTACTGGTTTTGTTGGACCATGTGTTCAAAAAATTGCGTGACAGTGGAAAAACTTGAGTTCTCATAATTCGGTAAACTAATTAACTGATCCTTGATTCCACGCTGTGTCGTCTTCGACCAATACGCTGACAGAAAAGCATTCTGAAATTCTTCTACCGAATAGCATTGTCTCGCGATCGGTCTCATACGAGTTGCCGGTTCGCCTTCCAAAAAACTGCAAAGAAATTCAAGTTTGTGTGCTATGGGCCAAGTCGGTGGAAAAGCAAAGCTAAATTGTTGTATCCAATCCAAGGTGTGAATCTGTGTTCTGTCATTTTTAAATACTTTAAATTTTCTCATGGATAGAAAGTGCTTGTAATCAAAATTATCGTTTCGGAATGTCTGAGCAGGTTCAGGATTGAATGATAATCTGTTTGTCTGTGACTGTTCGGAATCTAACTCACGTACTCTCTTTAAATTACCTAAATTATACAGGCTGCGTGAGTGAGAAATGTTGGGAATGTGTCGTATGCTGTGCCGTGTTAGAGGCTGAAACAGTTTTCATCTCTGTCACTTCTTGCTGTAAAGTTGACAATTTTCTACGTAATGTATTATTGGACGAACCTATCTCACTGATTGTCTGCTGTAAATTTTGGAATTCAGGTGTTTGATTAAACGAAATCGGTGAAGTATCGTCTGATTTGGTGTCATTATTACTTTCGATAACATCGATACGACTGGCCAATTCATCTTATTTTTCAGTCAGAACTTTTACCTGATCATCGTTTTTAGTATCGCAAGCATTAATTTGTTCTTGTATTTTACGTGTGGTTTTGTTTAATTTCTTAATGTTTGCTTTGATGGCATCGGGATCCTGTGTTAGTTCTAATTGTTCAAGTCTGTCGGTCACTGTCTGAACGTCTACTGTGTGTGTGTCTGATTTTGTTTTAAGATCAGAGATTTCATCATGTAATTCGGTGTTCAACTGTTTGATAGTATTAATTTCGTCTGATACTGTAACAATATTGTTGTCTACGTATGTTTTTGCTTTCGTAAACAATTTACGCTTATCTTCCTGTCTCTGTGCAGTAATTGTTTCCATGACTTGTTGCTTTACTTTATTCTGTTCCTGTATAAATTTACGGTAACGCATTTCACTGCTTTGTAAGTGATGATTAAAACGTTCGTCAATTTGGCTGTTCTGTTGGTCATATTTCGCGTCTACTTTTGCATCCAGCGTGCGTGAAAGATCTGCTGACATTAATTTAAACTCGTCGCGTAACTGTGTTGCGTTTTCAGAGCATTGTTTAGCGACTGCACTAATTTCATCTCTAAGTAATTTAGTTGTGGCTGCATGTGTACTACTTAATTCTTGAGCCACAGATCTAATTTCTTCACTACTATTCCTAGCACAAGCCTTAATTTCCTCACCTAATTGTTCTTTAGTATCACGACATTGCACGGCAATGGCTGTGATCTGTTCACTAAGTTGTTTGTTCTGTTCATTTAGGTTGTCGTGTTTTTCATTCAACTGTTTAAGATTTTCATTAAGTTGTTTGAAGTTGTTGTCTTGTTTTTCATTCAACTGTTTGGAATTGTTATCTAGTTTTTCATTAAGTTGTTTGTAATTGTTGTCTTGTTTTTATTGTTTTCATTGATTTGTAGCAATAATGCCATAATTCTCTATTCTCTGTGCTGTGTGATGATGTATCTGTATGTGTCACGTTTTGTATAACCATTTGGTCATTCTGTGATTCTTGAAAAGGTTTGCCAATCGGATGTGCACTGTGGGTCACTACCTCGGAACCAAATAAATTTGACGTATTTTGACTACATTGTTCATCTTCATGAGAAAAATTTATCTGTTCACAATTCAAATTTTGCAAACCGGGTGTGTCAAACTGGGCAGCATTCATTGTATCGGAACGTGCCGCCTCATCAATTGGTAAATTTACAGTGGGTATAATTGAATTTATTTGCCCATCATTAGGATTTGACTCAATACTAGTGATCGGCAGGCACTGATTATCTGTAATTAGGGGATCATCATTATTACACTGAGTGTCGCAAGTATTATCGGTCAAATTATTCGAGTCGACTATTTCACTCATTGCACATCGCGATGTACTGTTAACAGTTTTTCAAGGCATTATTCACAAATCAAAATTAACCACAAAATGAAACAAAGACAAAGCGAAATGGAACAAACAATTACAACAAAGAGCAATAAATTGCCGATGATCTGTGAAAGAAAAAGTGACAAATTAGTAAATGCGTTGCGCCAGATGCAAACTACATTTAAGTAAATAAGAGCAGATATATGACTACTTCTCAGAGATTCACAAAGAAATACGATCCTGGCCGGCTGTCGCCAAGTGTAACCTCCCCACAAAATTGAATAAATAATAATAATGAATATGTCTCTAATTTTAGTGTAACCTCAGAACAAAATTGGTTCCTATTTATAACCTCCCTACAGAAATTCATTCACATTTAACCTCGACACAAAATTTGTTTCCCATTTAATGTACCCACAAAATTCTTTTCTCATTTAATGTAAGCTCGAAACAGAAAAATTCCTAAACCTCGTAATAAAAAATAAATTTAGTAACCTGGTAAATTTTGGACTACAGCAGTGCTGCGTCATGGCCCTGTAAGATCATTCTGAATAAAAAAGCAAAAATTCTTACCTCAATAAAGTCGTCAAATATCTGCTCTTAAAATAAACTTTTCTGGCACAGCTCTGTGCAATGCTGGCTGATAGATTTGTAATTTATGAAAGGAAACAAGTGATTTTTTTTGCAACAATCGGAATGATCATGGATTGGAGAAATTAGTAAATTCTTTAAATTGAAATGAATGCTTGTTTAAAAAATTACTTTATATGACACAGATTATTATTAGGATATTTTTAAAACATTTACATGGGAGTTCAGATAACATTACTAGATATGCGCGAGGCTGCTTTTTACCTTATACAATAATACTCAGGCTCCGGCATCGCTTCACCGTGACTGGCCCAGCCAACACAATACACTATACCAGACCAGAGCAGACTCCAGACTAGCGCAGACTAGCAACAACTTACTGCTACAGCTACACAGTTCCTACTCAGTCAACACTGCTCTGGTCAGCGATTCTCTTATACCTTGCATATCGCAGGCAGCGCATGAGCAATACATCGAAATTACATCTACTCGGACCTCTTACACTGTAATCCTGATAATAACTTTTTTAATCTTGAACATGGTGCCAATTCAGCTAAAGATGCTTGTGGAAATACTGTAGTATGCGGAATATAACTAAAAAATATGGCTCTGTCATTGAGTGTACCGTACTACTAACATTGTTGCTAATACGTAATACACTGGTGCGCAAAATTTAAGGGTGAAAGTAACTGGCAAATGATGCCAAGTAGGATAGTTCAAAGAAACATGCTAGAGAACTTTACAGAAGGCAATTGAAAGAAATATACAGTGAGATGAAAGCAAATGACATTTTTACTGAAAGACAATAATTGCACTGAAATTACAATTGATGATGGTCCCCTGAATATTGCAAAAGGCTGGACATAGTTCTTAATAAGATGTATTATCACCATGTACAACAGTGCATGCTCCTATGCTGGCCTGAAGGCCAGTGAGGAATTATTATGATAGGACATTCATTCCTCCACCAGCGCAGTTGACAACTGTTGAACAGTCATTGCTGCATGAAGACATGCCTGTAATAAATCTTTTCAATACATTCCACATGTGCCCAATGGGATTCAAGTAGGTTTGTTCATTCGCTGAATACCCTCTCATTTCAAGAGCTCCTCCAGTTGTGTTGTTCATTGTGGCCACACATTGTCATCCATAAAAATGAAGATAGGATCAAATGCACCACTGAAAAGAGTCAAATGTGGAAGGAGTACAGTGTCACACCAATGTTGATCAGTGTGTGTACCATAATCAAAGATTTGGAAATCAGTACACTCCTACAACAGTATGTCTCCCCAGGCCATTTTTTTTATTTTACATGTCTAGTTACATCGGACCAAACTGAGGAGCAAATCTCAATGGTCATGGAATGTGTCACTACATGAAATTGCAACATAAAGTAATAACAGATGCAATAAAATGTTTACAAATACTAAAAAGACAACAAGCTATAAGTTTATATAACACAGTCAACAATGTAATACATGAATTAGCTTAATTTTTCAAGGAACTCCTTGACAAAACAGAAAGAGTGACCCATGAGGAAACTCTTCAGCTTATATTTGAAAGCGTTTGGATTGCTGCTAAGGTATTTGAATTCTTGTGGTTGCTTATTTAAAATAGATGCAGCAGGATGCTACACGCCTTTCTGGACAAGAGCCAAGGAGCTATGATCCAAATGTAAATTGGATTTCTTCTTGGTGTTGTCCGAGTGAAACCTGCTAATTCTTGGGAATAAGCTCATATTTTTAACAAGAAACAACATTAAAGACTATACACTGGATGGTTATAATTAAAGTTTCCCTATTTAACATGTTGTAACACAGAAACTAATTACCTTATGAATACCAAATGAGGTTGCATTAATGTCCAAAGCATGAGTTGCATGTGTTACAGCGCCACCATCCAGTTTCAACTATGGACACAAGGTGACATGATCAGTCATCATGATTCATAGGCTCACACACCTGATCAGCCACAGTGCACTTGTTGACATGTCAACATGAAGTTGGACAAAAGGAGCAGGATATTATTGGTGAAACTATATTATAAAAACAACAGTATTGCTGCAGTTGCACTTCAAGAATGTTGTCAACTGAAACGATTATGGAAGGGACCCCTTTTTCCTGCTGCTGTGCAGAACATGATAAAGAATTTCAAATCAACTGGAGAACTGACAACTGACGACTGGCTGCACCACAGGTGGTTGATGAAATCGCAGTTGCTATGACAGGCAACGCTGGGCGCAGTTCCTGATCGTCAGGCAGTGCACGTACTGTGTCACAACAGTTGAACTTCCAGTAGTCCATTGTACGGAAGGTGCTTTCAACCATTCTCAAATGCTATCTGTACAAGATCCGTACTGTACAGCAGCTTGGATCACAGGACGCACAACCACTTGTTGACTTTGCTCTCCACTTTCTCACAAGGATTGAAGTTGATAGGGCTGGACCTGGACAATCCTATAGACAGACAAAGCTCATTTTTCTCTCACGGGTGAGGTGAACACACAGAATTGCCGAGAGTAGGGATCTTCACTTCCAGTCACTATGCATGAAGTTCCTCTGTAGGGTGAATGTGTCACCATATGGTGTGGCTTCAAGACCACATTCAACACTGACTTATTCTTTTTTGAACAAGTTGGCGTGCAAGGACTAAATATGTGCAGTGTGACTCACCAGCATTACTGCCATATGCTTTGCCTGCATGTCACACCCGCCCTACAGGAGTGAGACACATTGAACTCAACAGTTTTCATGCAATATGGGGCCCCACCGCACACCTCTGGTGATGTTCTCCTGCTTCTCCAAAACACATTTTGAAACGATCGAATTATCAGCCGATCGTTTCCAAGTGCTTGGCCGGCATGATCATCTGATCTCAATCCGTGTAATTTCTGGTTGTGGGGCTACCTGAAGGACAGAATTTACAAGGGGAACATTCACACATGTGCTGATCTGAAGCGCAGCATATCGAGAAAGGTAGCCAGCATACCTACGGACATGCTTCGTTCTGCTGTGCAGAATGCAATCCCGCGCTTTCAGACACATCTGGGCACTGATGGGCGCAGTAGCAGTAATGGTAGCAGTATGTAATGGTATGATGTACCGAAGCAGCACATTAAAAGTGTTTCAGTTGAACTGATTCTGCATTATTTCTCTTCCCCATGTCCTTAACATTAATGTCACAAAGTTGGGTACTCGCACGATAATTATTTTCCATATTATAATGTGTTAAATAGGGAAAGTTCACTTATAACAACCCAGCATGTAAAGAGGCCAATGTCAGAATACGCATACTAATGAACAAGGGTCGATAAGAGGTTTGCGAACTTACAACACTTATTGCCTGAACCGCCTTTTTCTGAGCCAATTGTTTAATCTCTCTTTCTGTGTAATAAGAATGTCAACTTTTGTTGAATCGTGTGTTTGAAACTGTAAAAACTAACTCTTCTTGCGGTTTAGCATTAGTTTATTTTCTACAAGCCATGAACTTATGACCTGAACTGCACTATATGGAACAGAGTTGCACACAACTTCCTTTACTACCAAAATAGAGTCATCAGCAAACATAAATAATTTAGAATCACTTGTAATACTAGAAGGCATACCAGGAACAGAAGTGGCCCCAGCACTAATCCCTGGGGCATCCTCCTTTTAACTATGCCCCACTCGACCCAACATCATAGCCATTCTCAGTACTGTGGAGGATGACCTTTTGCTGTCTGTTCTTAAAGCAAGAGGTGAACCAATTGTGAGCTACTGCCCATATTCCATAATGGTACAACTTCTCGACTAATATTTTCTGATCAACACATTCAAAAAATATGCTTAGCGTTCGAAACCTTTTGTTTAACCCATCCAATACCTCACAGAGAACAAGAGAATATGTCCAACTGCTCAAGTACTTGTCGTAAGTGCTTCCATGGAGCACTCGAGAAGTCTCTACAAATGCAGCATCCCATCATGTTCAGGTCTTCCAGCATCACCATGATATCCCGCTAATGAGCCTGTTTTGCCAAGTCGCCAGTGAACTGCTGTAAGCGTTTGCACATGTGGGTGGCGTCTTGCTGGGTACCGTTCCTCATACAACTGTTGAGCTTCATGAATATCACCGTTTTCTAGCCCATAAACAAAAACTATATCTCGTTGTTCGTGAAACGAATACCGTGCCGCCATGCTTACTGTATGACTAAATGGCAGGTAATGTGTGTGTGTGTGTGTGTGTGTGTGTGTGTGTGCTCTGAAGCGAAGCTTACATGTGAACGTCTCTGACATGAGCTGGAGACAAACAGCAAGACCTATTCGACATGTGTGCGTATCACGTTGGGGCAGTGATTGGGTGATGGACGTTTGTATGTGGGAACCGACAGCCATAGCACTGCCTGTCAACCGACGAATGGCAACAGGGCAATCCCACAGCCAATTGGAGCACATGGCGCCAAGTATCCATAGTTTAAAAATGGTGTGCTCTCGACCTACACAACATTAGTAATTTTGGTTCCTACTGGCATTAGCTATCCAGGGTTAAAATTTCGTGACACAGTTTTTCTCCACACTGTTTATTTGTGTGTGTGTGTGTGTGTGTGTGTGTGTGTGTGTGTGTGTGTGTGTGTGTGTGTGTGTGTGTGTGTGTGTGTGCTTTGTTTGGCAGTATTCAGAATTTTACCTTCTAAAGGTGAGTACGTTCCAGCCATATTGTCTTACCTTTGGTAATTTTACGGTTTCCTCAAGAGAATGTATTTTTGAAATGAGAAAAATGTTAGCTTTCCACACACTGGACATGTGCTCTGATTCTACAGTACAAGAGGAAGAAAATGTATAATAAATTCAGAGATGAAGCCATATTCAGCATGAAGTTAGTTCACTGATAGAAAGGCACAGGACACCCTCCTGGAGAACTGTTACTATTCAGTGGAAGAATAAGACCAAAGCCCCTTATGTATTTGGTCAAGTAGCATATTTGCATCAGAGCCTGCCTCCCATTCGTTGTGGTCCAACAGTATTGTAGGAAAGTAGTATTTTTCTGCAGTGTGGCATATATTTATTCTAAGGAAAGCAGATAAGATTCAAAATGACATGTTTTTGAAATATATCTTAAACACTCGCGAGGGGATGGGGTGCCATATATATATATATATATATATATATATATATATATATATATATGACGCCCCATTCTTCCTACACTCTCCATACCCCATCAGCATGTCAGCTTTTTCTGCATTGGTAAAGCCCATCGTTCTCTGACGACCTACTGCTTTTACTGTGACTAGCAAGCTGCAATGCACTCAAAGACCACAAAAGCACACTGTAAACCAACTTACAACATCTTACCTAGCAACAATACAGGTTGAATGGCACAACCATCAGTATACAGACTTTTCAAAACATACCATATCTCGTAAACGACTCACAATAGACCTGTGCAGCAAACACCACTCACAATCTAATTTACCTTTCCTTTAATTTGTTAATGATGGTAGGCATTTTTCCATTTAAAAATACACTTTCCAAGTATTAATAAAATCTGTTTACTGGCTAACAATATGATCCCTACAGCAGTGATTCACAACCAGTAGCGGTGCATGTTTGGCGACAGCAGTCAGCGTGGGCCAGGCTAGTACTGTCGCTAAAGGTTTATTGGTTATTCATCAGATTTCATTGCCCCTTGTTGTATGCCTCCATAGTTGGCATGGTTGGTGCAGTATAATGCCATACAAGGGGTCAGGGTTCCATTGCCAGTCCAATTAGAGATTTTCTCCGCTTGGGGACTGAGTGTTGTATTATCTTCATCATCATTTCATCCTCATGACCATGATAGTCACTGAAGTGGCGTCAACTAAAAGGACTTGCATCAGGTGACTGGTCTACCCGACTGGAGGCCCTAGACACACCAAGATATCATTTCAATCCCCTTGTTAATACATATCGATAAAACAAATATCGCCATAGACTAACCTGGGAGCACTCTATCGAATTAAATTTCCACTTTAAAAATCATTTGTTTGTAATGGGAAACAAACCGATGCTTTCCGCCGACACTGGGCGTCGCATGAAAGACATGATGAGCACTATTTGTTTGGGCTGACTCCAGCTACACAATGCATAAACGAAATTGCAAACATCTGCTGAAGCACCAAAGAAAATGTATCTGACAGCTCTTAAGAGAGACACTCTGTATGTATACAAGTCTGTGTGTGTGTTACAAATCATAATGTTTATTACGCATATAATCTATGGCTCAAGTAACTTATGCGATAAACACCCAACTATGGAAAACAGCAACATGTGATGGCTAAGCACCATTACGCAGAGAATGAGTACTGAACCTCCTTTCATTAGAAACAGAAGCGCCTTCACAACATCTGAAGTGAGACACAAGTGTACTCTATATCGCCTGAGTTAGAAGGAGAGAGGGAGTGATTTATGATAGTTTCACAGCAAGACAAAATGGGTTGGAGATTTTACTACAAATGGCTATGGGTACACATGCTTACTAGTCAATATCCATTACATATTCTCGTTTTCCTCAAAGTTATACTGAATTGATATGCTTACCTTTTTGGTGAGCCAGGCGTGAGTTCTATTTGTGAAGGATTTGTTTCTTTTAGGGGAGTAGGGCAGCTGCACTTTTCTGTCCTCACTGACCAGAAACTGGCAGTAATGGTCTGTGTTCTATTCATACTGTCTTCAAGAAGTTCACTTCAGACTTAATGATAGAAGCAGTCTGTATCAATTAAATAGCTAATTACAATCAACACTTATTGACTAATACTTCTACAAAGCATTTGATCAGCTATATTGAAGAATTTATTTATTCATTCATTCATTCGGGGTTTCTTTCACAATCATATAGGATTTTGTCATGATAAGACTATGAAAATAAATAGTTGCGATATGTTTTGTAACGATTCATGCTGAATGTTACTTAAGTTTCTTCTGCCTGGTCCACTGATGAATGAATGCGAAATTTTCGTGCTTCACAAAATTTATTCACGTTAATTGACATCTGAACTGCACACTCGTCATGTAAACAAAACACAGACAGACTTCACTGATCTCTTTGACTTCCAAAATTAATTTCAAAACTGTTTCATTGCAAGCATCGCTTTATATAGAACTTCCAAAATGAAGCATTATTAATTTTGCAAAATTTTGATGTTACAATTAAAATTTACAAAACGTAAAGAAACTGATGTTAAAGCCGAATAAGGTATAAAATACAATATTGAATGACAATCTTTTATAGAATACCTTTAGTTTTCCACAAGAAAATCATTCTGAACTTCAATTACAATAATGTCTCTTGTATTATTTTAGTTATGTATTTAGTTACAGTTTGGATTTGGTTAATAACATACAATGGTAGTACAGAACTCATGCTTTATCCAATTATATACATAAAATGCACAAATAAGGCCTCAAATTCTGGAAATTGGAAAACTGTGAACTGTAAACAATTGGAGAGTTAATTAGAAATCTAATTACAAAGAATATTAATTACAGAGGAAGACATAAAAATAAAATAACAAATGAAAATACATCGCTTGGTAATAACTTTTAAGCTTTTTCTCAAGACAGTGAGGTCTTCTGTTACTGCATTTTTAGATTACCATTTTGTTAATCAGAAGCATTGATATTTCATGCTAACATATCTGCAGTGCCTAGTTATTTACTGCTAAGGACTTATTACTCCAATTTCTTGATTAGTTACTTAATTTAGTATATGTACATAATTTTATCAATGACAACAATCCACTCATAATTACGACAATGCACGTCCTTCTAGAACATTCCACATGCCTTTGCAATGAATATCAAGTTTTTTATCAAATAGGTCAGAATGGTACCTATAAAGACACACATACAAGGCCTTAGGAACCGCTGAATTGTCCGATAACTATCCGGATATAAAAAAAGGTTGTGTCAGACATTTCATATGGATTTTGGGGAAGACTGTATCGTTATAATATGCACACAACACAGAATATAGAAATATGTTTTGATGGTGACTCCAGGACCAACAACATGCACACCACCAGTTCCTCTCTTCAGCTGGCCTGGAAAATTGAGACTGTATCCCTGCTGATGAGATAGATAATGAGCTCAAGAATGACAAGACATTACTACATGCAGTATACATATTGACCCATTTGCTTGGAAAAGCATTACAGTGTGATTATGTTCTTTAATGTGACAGGGTGTTGCAGCTGTCCCCTTATTATTAACCCACATACTGAGTCCAGTAAATAATCTGTAATTATGCAGTAATCATTATTTATGACTTATATATCTGATTAGCTACCTTTTAAAATAGATGTATTTTAGTATTTTTTTCTGTGTCCTTGGAAAATTTATTGAACAGTTACACTCTCAGGAAGAAAGCGCTGTCTTGTGTTCCTTATTTTGATTTTGGGAACGAAATTCTGAAGTGGCTCTTGCTCCATGATTAATTGATATCAGTGCCAATGTATGTGCATGGAATAAACCTCTTCATATGTTGTGTGTACATACGACACAAGTTCCAAACTTCTGCTTGTCCACCTTCTGTCAGCCCACAAAAGATATTTAAATGACTTTGTTCTTGCAATCTAATTATTTTATTTCATTTATTCAGAAACTCGAATGAAGTATATTCTATTTTCGTATGTGTTCGCAACTAGGGTTGCAAAATAAAAAGCAAGAAACAGAAAGAGTGTGCATAATTGTCTAGACAGTGGTTACTTAAGAAAAAGCCAGTTTTGGTACGGAAACTTATTTCTTGAGCTAGAGTGCGAACCAAACGACTGGTGTAATTATTTGCGGATGGACTCTGAAACGTGTAATTGTCTTTTGTCACTAGTAGCGCTTTGTATAATACAGAAAAATATTTGTATGAGGAGAGCAACATCTCCACATGGTCGGCTGATGGTGGCGCTAAGATTCCTGGAAACAGGAAGAAACTACAAGGCTCTAGAATTTTCTTCTGCAATTTTGAAACAGTCATTTTATGAAAACCCACCCAACACATGGAAAGCTCTTTACACTTTTCTGAAACAGACTTTGATGAAGGCAAGTAAAGTACCTGAATTCTGTAATACAACAATTCTTAGAACTCCCAGAAAAGATTTTTACGGTTTTAGATGTGTTTTAACATCAGTATATTCTTGGAAATTACAGCTGTGGCCAATGAGCTGAACTTTAGTTTCTTTCTGAATCGGGGTTTTCAGTTCTCTGTCGGAAGTCTACCACTAATCTCTTGTAGACTTTTGCACCAAAATGTAAACCTCCATTCTGAACTCTAGACAGGGATCCGTATCTTTATGGAAAATTTTACTTCTAGAGTTGTCATAGTGAATTCTACAGTTCAGTTCTTCTAATTCACTACTGTTATGAATCTCATATCATATTACAAAGTAAAACAAGTGGAAGAATCTCTGAAGGCACTTTTGCAAGATCTTCCATCATCAATTTAACACAATATTTTGATTACACTCTTCTTTAGAATAAAAAAGGGGCTACTTTCCTCTACCCACTGTCACACTTTCTGATTGAAAGTATACTAGCAATTTCTTTTGCAGGTCAACATAATGAGAGAGATTTCTAAGTGCAAAGCACGGAAAACTCAGAATTTTGGTTCAGTTATCCATATGCTTGTGCCACCTCTGTTTGATGAAACTATTTCTATTCAGTAGCTTCTAAAAAAGGAATTGAGTAAACTTCTGTTTCAATGTCTATATAGTTCCCTCAGTTGTTACTTGTATGCTTTTTATCTTGTAGATAAGTGAACAGAGTTGCAAAAGACAACTAATAGTTACTACCAGCTACAAGATGAACCTTAAACTGTGTATCATTTAATCCATCTTCATCGGAATAACTCAGAAGAGAAGAGGTCAAAACACCACAAACTTGGCTTATATATTTCATCGTTCCCAGCGCTCTATCGAACAGATTTCGTTACTCTGCTTAGCTCTTTGTGGTAAATAGTCTGAAACGAATTTATTTTTCACTACCCTTTCCTTTTTTGCTGGAGGGTCAACCCCTCTTCTTATCTCGATCGTTGTATTCCTTGCTCTTAATTTTCCACAAACAAGTGTAACTCCTACACATTTCAATGAATTTAGCGATAGACTCTCTATAGCACGTACACGTCCCTGTCATTTAAAAATTCACTGTGCACTCACAGGAAAGAAACACTAGACTAAACAAACAGCGTCATTATGCGACGACCTCCTGTCCGCAAGCTACGAGTTGTCTGCTCATTGGTGCCCACAAATTCGGGGAATGTTGCGCAAACCTTCAACACCACTTCCAGTTGGCACATATGTTCTCCTATACAGAACTGAGGGTATATCTGCGCAGACAGACTGTTTCGTTTAAAAGGGGCCTCTAGCCGCCTGTTACTACTTAGTTGTAAATAACGCCTCTAGATCGATAACTACATTATTTGATGATTGTCGTTGTGGTTATGTGACTATTAATTATTAAGGAATACCATGACTTGTTTCACAATCCCATATTCCACAGCTCTCTACGCGCTCCGCGGTGGTGGTATCAGTGTATGAACCACAGTTACAGATCTACTCGTATTGACGTTTGACCGTAATCTGCTAATGTCATACCCAATGACAACAGGAAACATATGATAATGGACATTACTCGTACACGCGGATGTTCTTCTGAGATTTTAATTCACATAGAACTATAAGATCAGTAGTTCAGTTAATTTGAACCATAAACAGAAGCAGATCAATTCTGGCTTCGAAAACAAAACCACCCAACAAAACCAATGCTGACAAAATTGCCTCCGCTCTCTCCAAGTCCGCGTCCTATACTGTAGAGTCTCTGATAAAATGGCTCCAAATGCCGGAGGGATTGAAAATTATTGTCGTTTATGTGCAGTTGAGGGGAACGGTGGTATTTTTATTTACAGTACGGAAGGCATGGGACTGTGTCTTGAAGAAAAGATAATTCAGTGCTTGAGAATTGAAGTAAGGAACGACATGCTTTTCCGTGTTACAGAACTTTAGTGTGTGGATGTATCTTTAGCGTCAATAGCTGTCAATGTCGTGTTGACTAATTAAAAAGACGAAATCAAAATCATTTTTCCGTTGATGTACGATTTTACCACAGCACCAAAACAAAAATAAAATGGGCAACCAGAAGCAGTTCAATAAGCATTTGGCCTACCAGTGAAGTCCCGCATCCTTCCCAAAACAAAACATTAATCCCTTGTGTAAACATAAAATGGACTGTGAATCAGAATTACTATTCTGTTTTAAAGTATGCTAGGAAACGTATCTGAATTACCTTAGACGTAGCATGAAGTAGATATACACACAAATTTATACAGAGTAGTTGTGCAAGAATGAAAGAAGTGCTATTGGCACCATTTTCAATTAATACACTTTCCATGGTCAGAAATTCCACATCTGTTGTTTTGTGTGAGAAGTTGCTTTTGCCGTTTCCCTTCATGAGTAATAAATTTGGTGATTAGTGCACTATTAACCACACTGTTGAGTGTTTTTGATACACCTTTCCCCCTGAAATTCAACTATGTGTTTTTGTGTGTAAAACGTTTGTAAGCGATACTCATAGTCTAATGCTCGTTGAGACGCATATTTTCTTCACAAATAAGCTGAATAATGAATTATAACCTCAGGAGTGTAATATTATCAGAGATTAAAATGCATAGCGATGTAAATTAAGTAAGGATTTAAAGACTTAACATACTAGTACATATAGAAGATCCTGTGAATACCTATGAAATTTTATGTAACTTACACATTGTTTGTATGAATTGGCAAACTTATCCCGTTTGGATTTGGAGTAACACAATAAGCACATAACTTGTTTGAGTTCAATCCATATTGAAAACTAACTATTCAAGCTCTGTATATAAGTCTCCATTTGTTTATATTGTGCAATGATTACTTTCTTCTTGTAAAAAGTTTGTTTCTGCTTGTAAAAAGTTTGATTAATGCTGTTAACAGGTATCTATGTACGACCATCTACCGAAGAAGGTTTGTGATAAATGCCATAATCAACTTGATGATCTGCATAGGTTCACTGAAAGAGCAACAAGAGTTCAGCATACGCTAGAACTACTTCTGCAGATAAAAGCAAGATATAATACATTGGTATGTTATTAAATAAATGGTTAATGTAATACCTTTATGTACCAAATAACTGGACCTATGCTAATTATATGCCACAGGTTGTGGAAAAAGCCCATGATGACCAACCCATAGAAGTCAAAAATGATCCTGACGATATGCACATCAAGGATGAAATGCTGGAATTGCCACTTAATGTAACTTTGGAGTCTGATACTGAAAATGATGTGGATAGGAAAACTGACAGCTGTGAAGAAGGTACTGGAAATGGGCAGTTAATAGAAGTAGAACAGGTTCATTGCAAAAGCCTTTGTGGTTATGTTAATAGAAGTGTTTTTACTTAAAACTTAATAAATGATGTGTGAATATTTTTACAAAAAGGCCACTTTAGTGTATATTACCACTGGGGATAAAGAAAAATTAAGTGTAGACCTATATCCTTATTGTCTTCTTGTCATGTACCATATGTTCATTCTACACCTCATCATTGGTCTATGTAAAAATAATACATCTTCTAATTCTTCCTGCTGTATTTTTTGTGCTTTCTTTTTCTAACAGGGATCGCATCCCATGCAATCTTTGTATTGACAATCTTCTGTCAGTTTATCATTTCGTAATGTATGTTCAGAAAGATAGCAGACTGCTGCACTTCATTGTGCAATATTTATTGACTGTTGTTCCATCAGAAATAATTCACTTCCACAATTACACCTCATTCCCAATGTCTCTTCACTGTTTGAATGCACTCCATGGTGTAGTGCCAAATTGCACTGTCAAATTTCCTTGATATGAGTCTGCTGAGACCAAACCATATGATTAATGTGGGTGAGCCAGTACAGTTGTATGATATTTTATGTGATAACTGCAGATCAGAAGTAGTGTATAGGCAAGTGCATTGTTGCAGTGCAACTTCCATTGTTTTTTTTTTTTTTTTTTTATGGTACATTTCGCACAAAGGCTTTAAAATACTTTTACAGTTTCTTTGTGTACCATATGATCATGGTATCTAATGCACCTTTTCTGAATTTACATTTCTGTTTCCGTTTTTGTAGTGAAAATTGTATTAAATATAGCACTGACTTGGACATTGGGCTATACTCCACATCTGTTACCACTACATTTATTTTGCACCCAGATTCATTGTCTCTGATTGCCTAGAATGTCACCTTCTAAACTAACATAGATTTCAGGCTATGCTGCAGATTAGTCTTGTCACCGTAAACAAAATTGTGGGTGGAGGTGGGTGGGAGGGGCTGGTAACACTATCACACTCTTGCCATTTAATTTTCTTGAGGTTTTTAGTGTACAATAATAGTTAAGTGAGAACTTTATGAATTGTAGTGCAGCTAATTGCTAATACTAAAAGTAACACATTTGGTCTTATTTGAATGTTACTGCTTGTATGCTTGGTATAAGCCAGAGTTTCTGCTTTAATGTGCACTGGTTGTTGTAGAGTTTCTCAGGTGTAAAAATGTTCTGTCAGGCACACTTGAATCATACATAATATGACAGCAGCTTTATCTGACCGTACAGATATTGCATTAAGTTTATCTAGAGGGCATATGGTGAATATGAAGTTTTTGAATGGCCTTGTATTTTATGCATGATCTCTTAAATTCCTTTGTCTCTTACGTCAAGCAGGTAGTTAAAAGATGGAAAAATACTATAAATGGAAGGCAGTTAGTTGCAGTAATTTTATCAGCACCTATACTTGAGTTTCTTTCAGAGGATGTTGTCACTCACTGCAGAATCAGCTATTTCTTTCATGCCAACAACTCTCTCTTTCATCAATTATTTACAGCTCTTCTATGCTGCACAAACTTCTGCCAATTATCTTCTGCATATAATAAAAGGTCTCATCTTCACCCTGTAGATTAACAGCTTTTATTTTCACACCTATGAACCCATATTTAGTTTCACTGTATGTTGCATAAATTTGCTTACAAGTATCTCTCTGTATTTTTTTATTTTGCTGTTTGTTTGTTATCCATTCTGTTTTTACTTTCAGTTTCTCAAATTTGTTTCTGATTGGCCTTTATTGCTGCCTTCCTCTATGATCCTTTGCATCCCTTTATTTTCTTCTTTCATCAATAAGTTTTACTATTTCTTCAGTTATACATGGTTTTTTTTGCCTCTGCTGTATGTGTGGAGGCCACTATGAAATTATTTCTCTTTCTTTTTTGTACTAGCAAACAATATTCATAATGTCTTTTGAATAAATAATATGAGACAGTTTGGTGGTGGCAATTCATTCCAGTGGACAGCTGGATGGTTGTCACATCCCATAAAATGCTGTGCAGAAATTACAATAAAGCTGATATGTAATATGACTGCGTCCACAGATGGCCTTGTTTCTGTTAGGACAGGATAAACCTGTGACAGAACTAGAGTAGGATGTGGTGGATGGGCCTAAGTCGTCTTCCAAAAGGGCATGTGCCATATGGCAAGGGTTTGGGAATAGGTGAGGCATAAAGATGATCTAGGTTGCTGTGTAGATTGGGTGTGCAATGTAACACCAATTTTATAACTGTGATTCACTGTTGTAGTCATAGGATACTACTTTTTTTGTAAAGTGTGTAATGTTACATCACTGTACATTTAAATTTAGTCGCCAATCTGTACCACCTTGAAATCTAACCAAGATCTGATTGAATGTTTCTGCAGCTCTTTACACAAAATACTTCATTATAGATAACTGTATCATCTGCAAAATATCTAACATTGCTGTTAATATTCTCTATTGGGTCATTAATATACAACATGAACAATGAGGGTCCAAAAACTCTTCCCTTGGCACACCTAAAGGTACTTCTACATCTATCAGTGAGTCTCCATACAAATAACATGCTGTATCCTTCTCTTCCAAGTCACAAATAATGTTCAGCTGCCCATATGATCAGTGTTTCATTAATGGTCATTCATGTGGTACTGACTCAAACTCTTTTCAGAAGCCAGTAAATATTGCATCTACTCAATTTCCTTGATTTGTGGTTCTCAGAATGTTTTGTGAGAAGAGTGTCAGTTGTGCTCTGCACAATCTCTGATTGCCGAATTTATGGTGGTTGACATGGAGGAGATTGTTCTGTTCTAGGATTCTACAACAGACAGGCATGTGTGAGGTTGAACAGTTCTGTAGTGGATCACTTATGTTACCCTTCTCCTAGACATGTGTGATCTGTGTAAATTGAAGGTGGAGGGAGGGAAAGGGAAGAGAAGGGACTATTGATGTCAGCTGCATTGGGACTTGACACAGAATCAGCGGCAATGAGTGAAAATGTGTGCCAGACTGGTATTTGAACCCGGGCTGTCCTGCTTACTAGGCAGTTGCATTAACCCCTGCACTATTTGGAGACAATGTTTATTGCAACTGCACAGACTATGTCGGCATTCCTCTCAGCTGACACATACTCCTACGTAGTGCCACCTATGCACAATCCCTATCTATGTCCTCCAAGCTCGCCACTTGGAGATTCCTGCAGCACTCTGACATAATTGTGCATCCACACTGAAAGAGATGGATCCATTGCCCATCAAAGTGAATCAATTATATGAATGCGTGGTGTCTGTTCTTTTGGGCATGTCTGGGTGCACATATGCAGATGCACAATTATGTCTGACCTTCTGCAGGAGTCTCCAAGTAATGAGCATGGAGGACACACTCAGGGGCTGCGATTAGGTGGTGTTAAGTGGGCTGGTGGGTTGGCCAAGAGGTGTGCCAAGATAGTCTATTCTATCAGACATGTCCGATAGAACAGATGCCACACATTCATATAGGTGGATAAGTGGGATGTGTGGTTTCTTCCCAATCATTGAGCAGGCTTTTCATTGGATCTACACTATATATTCTGGTTAAAATGAGAGCTTGCTCAGCAGCAAATTCTGTATAATACCTGGTAGGGATGACATCAGGCCTTGGAGCAGCAGATAGGCAGGCTGCCCCCCCCCCCCCCCCCACACACACACACTTAAAAAAAAAACTAATCCACAAACATATTTTCCATGACATATCGTCATCTGACTACCTTCAGGAACCAAGTGCAAATATTCAGTATAATTCCAGACAGGAATAACTGAACTATATCCTTCACCCTGGCTTTTACTACTTATTACTGTACAGAGAAATGAGGAACATCGTACTCGCAGTTCTTCCCACCCTCACAAAGTGGTATTACACTGTACACCCAATCTACACAATATCCTAGACCATCTTTGTGCCTCATCTACACCTAATCCTGTGCCATATGGGACACACCCTTTTGGAAGACTTAGGCCCATCCACCACATCCTACTCTAGTCCTGTCACAGGTTTATCCTGTCCTAACAGAAGCAAGGCTGCCTGAGGAAGCAGTCATATTACATGTCAGTTCTGCTGTCATTTCTGCACAGCATTTTATGTTCACATGACCACCATCCAACTGTCCATTGGAACAACCACCAACATACTGTCTCTCATTATATATTCAGAAGACGTTACGAGTATTATTTGCTTGTACAATAAAAAAAAAAAAATAATTATTTCCATAGTGGCTTCCATACATACATAAAAAGCAGAGGCCAATAAGCCATGCATAACTGAAAAAATAGTACAACTTACTGGGATTATTTGACTTGTGAGAGAACATTATGGAAATGTTGAAAAACATGAATTGATGGACACTTGAAGATAGACACAAATAATCCTGAGAAACCCTAGTTACGGAAGTTCAAGAACCAGTATTAATTGAAGAATCTAGGATATTCTACAGTGCACCATGTATCACTCCTGTGTGGACCTATAAGACAAAAGTAGACTAATTACAGCATGCACAGAGGCATGTAAGCAGTCATTCTTCCTGCTCTGCACATGATTGGAATAGGAGGAAACTCTAACATGGTACTATGATAAGTACCCTCTGCCATGTAGTTCACAGTGGTTTGCTGAGTTTTTGTGTAGGTGTAGATGTGATGGCCTTCGTAAGACTATCAGCTTACAAGAAAGTCTCTCCCATGTAGCCTGGCTACCCATGGACCACTTGCCTGCAGTGATGAGCGGTCCCTAGAGTGGTATACTGTTGGTTGTATTAAGGCTTTCACAGGAGCATTACCTCCTAATCTAACCTGCATACAGGTTTCCCATGCCTTTCCATATACACCCCTTTGCCAAGAAACCAGCTGTAAATGAAACACCTACCATCACCTAATATTATCCTGCACTGCAAGAACTGAGCCATTTCCTTCACCAGGGCTGTGATTACTTAATTTTAGGTCTGAAAATGAGGACATCCTACCAACAATCCTTCCCACTGTGCCAAAGCATTCTGTCACTCACACAACATTCTAGTCCAATCTTCCACAACACCTACTCCCAGTCCCTTGCCACATGGGTTATTAATGTGATATTCTGTTGCCCACCAAATCGACACAGTATTCTAACCCATCTACTGCTGTCCACTAGCCACATGGGTTATACCTCTGCATAAGATCCAGGTGCAAGACTGGCCAATATAGCCATCTGCCACGTCCATCCCAGGCGTATATTCTCCTCTCGGAATAAGAACCACTTGTATAAGCAATCAACATACACCAGCTCTTCTGTTATTTATTCACAGTGTTTTATGTGGGCATGGTCAACAGTAAACTGTTGCCAGGATCAGAGTTGACAACACTGTGTCAGAACTCGTCTTTGAGCACACAGTGCTCAATTTCATTGGAACAACCACCAACATACTGTCTCTCATTATATATTCAGAAGACGTTACGAGTATTATTTGCTTGTACAATAAAAAAAAAAAAATAATTATTTCCATAGTGGCTTCCATACGTACATAAAAAGCAGAGGCCAATAAGCCATGCATAACTGAAAAAATAGTACAACTTACTGGGATTATTTGACTTGTGAGAGAACATTATGGAAATGTTGAAAAACATGAATTGATGGACACTTGAAGATAGACACAAATAATCCTGAGAAACCCTAGTTACGGAAGTTCAAGAACCAGTATTAATTGAAGAATCTAGGATATTCTACAGTGCACCATGTATCACTCCTGTGTGGACCTATAAGACAAAAGTAGACTAATTACAGCATGCACAGAGGCATGTAAGCAGTCATTCTTCCTGCTCTGCACATGATTGGAATAGGAGGAAACTCTAACATGGTACTATGATAAGTACCCTCTGCCATGTAGTTCACAGTGGTTTGCTGAGTTTTTGTGTAGGTGTAGATGTGATGGCCTTCGTAAGACTATCAGCTTACAAGAAAGTCTCTCCCATGTAGCCTGGCTACCCATGGACCACTTGCCTGCAGTGATGAGCGGTCCCTAGAGTGGTATACTGTTGGTTGTATTAAGGCTTTCACAGGAGCATTACCTCCTAATCTAACCTGCATACAGGTTTCCCATGCCTTTCCATATACACCCCTTTGCCAAGAAACCAGCTGTAAATGAAACACCTACCATCACCTAATATTATCCTGCACTGCAAGAACTGAGCCATTTCCTTCACCAGGGCTGTGATTACTTAATTTTAGGTCTGAAAATGAGGACATCCTACCAACAATCCTTCCCACTGTGCCAAAGCATTCTGTCACTCACACAACATTCTAGTCCAATCTTCCACAACACCTACTCCCAGTCCCTTGCCACATGGGTTATTAATGTGATATTCTGTTGCCCACCAAATCGACACAGTATTCTAACCCATCTACTGCTGTCCACTAGCCACATGGGTTATACCTCTGCATAAGATCCAGGTGCAAGACTGGCCAATATAGCCATCTGCCACGTCCATCCCAGGCGTATATTCTCCTCTCGGAATAAGAACCACTTGTATAAGCAATCAACATACACCAGCTCTTCTGTTATTTATTCACAGTGTTTTATGTGGGCATGGTCAACAGTAAACTGTTGCCAGGATCAGAGTTGACAACACTGTGTCAGAACTCGTCTTTGAGCACACAGTGCTCAATTTCATTGGCTGGTTTCCAAACTATTACATCTAGATCCTTCTGTCCCCCACCACCCCGCCCCAACCCCACCCCCCTTTCACACCCCCTTTTCCCAACACCAGTTGTCTGAATTGCATAAATGAGAATTTTCTAGCAACACAGCCTTCTGTTTCAGTATCATCCAGTCCTCTGTCTCCTCTAAACATTGCACTACATCCATTTCCACCCTTGCCCCATGACACTCACTTTCATCCTGCACTCACACTCTGTTCTCCAGTCTCCCTCGTCCTCTGTTCTAGCTGCCTCTCCCAATAGCCCTCTACATTATTGTGCACTGTTCTCAGTACCCTTTGCCTGCAGATGAAGTGAACTCATTGGTGCTGCATTCCTATCCCATGCACATGCTGCCTCTCCCTTCCAGCCAACCGCCATCCTACCTCAACCAAACTCTCTACTCCCCATCTCCTCCCCTTCCCCTCCACTACAGCTTTGAGAAACCTTCACCCCAGTTGAGCTACAGTGCCAGAACATCGAAGTCAGCCAGGACAGTGTAGCTGCAGAGATTTTGTGTATGTATGTATGTATATATTTATCTGGGGCAGGGTGTATTTATCTGGGGCCAGGGGAGAGGGGAGTATGCTCTGTAACTCTGAAAGAGGATATATCCAGAAAAGGGTAGATTCCTACTCACCATATAGAGATGTTGAGTTGCAGACATGCACAACAAAAAGACTACCGTAAGTTTAAGCTTTAGACCAAAAGACCTTCTAAAGTAGAAAACATGTACACGATCACTATTTCTGCCCTCTGAAGCCAGACTGCGCACAGCAACTGCATGTCATAAGATAAGATGGTGAGGTCAGGAAGAGGCTGAGGCAAGGAGGGGGAGGAATAGCAGGTTAGGTGTGAGAGAAGGTGCAGTGCTGCTTGTGAGAGCATGCAGGAACACAATGGAGACAGGGTAGGACTGCTAGATGCAGTCAGGAAGCTTGGGGGGGGGGGGGGGGGCAGGAGGGGAGAAAAGTATAGGAGCAGAAAAAGAGTAATGGGTGCATTGGTGGTATAGAATGCTGTGTAGTGCCAGATTGGGGTCAGGGAAGGGGATAGGTGGTGAAGGACAAGGGCTAGTGAAGATTGAGGCCAGAGGGGTTTCTGGAACAGATGATATATTGAATGGAATGAACAGTCTAATAAGTTCGAATATGGATTGACAGTAAATTGAAGGAAGACGAAAGTAATGAGAAGTAGCAGCAATGAAGACAGTGAGAAACTTAACATCAGGGTTGATGGTCACGAAGTCTGCTACCTAGGCAGCAAAATAACCAGTGATGTACAGGGCAAGGAGGGCTCCAAAAGCAGACTAGTACTGGCAAAAGAGGCATTCCTCGCCAAGACAAGTCTACTAGTATGAAACATAGGCCTTAATTTAAGGAAGAAATTTCTGAGAATGTACGTTTGGAGCACAGCATTGTATGGTAGTGAAACATGAACTGTGGGAAAACTAGAACAGAAGAGAATCAGGGCATTTGAGACGTGGTTCTGCAGATGAATGTTGAAAATTAGGTGGACTGATAAGGTAAAGAATGAGGAGGTTCTGTACAGAATTGGAGAAGAAAGGAATGTGGGGAAAACACTGACAAGGAGAAGGGACAGGTTGATAGAACATCTGTTAAGACATCAGAGAATGACTTCCATGGTACTAGAGGGAGCAGTAGAAGGGTAAACTGTAGAAGAAGACAGAGATTGGAAGACATCCAGCAAATAATTGAGGACGTAGGTTGCAAGTGCTACTCTGAGATGATGGGGTTGGCAAAGAAGAGAAATTCGTGGCAGGCTGCCTATCTCTTGGCCACATTTTGTTGGAGGCCCTTCATGCAGACAGACTGCTTGTTAGTTATCATGCCCACAGAGAAAGCAGCACTGTGGTTGTAGCTTAGTTGGTAGATCACATGATTGCTTTCCCAAGTAGCTCTGCCTTTGATGGGATAGGCAGTTCCAGTGACTGAACTGGAGTGGGTGGTGGTGGGAGAATGTGTGGGACAGATCTTGAATTTAGGTCTATTGCTGTAATATGGGGGCAGGGGTGGAACACGAGTGGACAAGGAAACTGCATAATTTCAGTGGGTGGTGGATTACCACTGTAGAGGGTTGGGAATGATAGTAAGTAGGATATGAGTCATTTCAGGCCACGATGAGATGTGTACATCTACATCTACATACATACATGGTGGAGGATATCTTGTACCACTACTAGTCATTTTCTTTTGTATTCCACTCACAGATAGATCAAGGGAAAAATAACTGTCTACATGCCTCCATATGAGTCCTAATTTCTCGAATCTTTTATCTTCTTGGTCCTTATGCAAAATGTATGTTAGTGGCAGTAGAATCATTCTGCAGTCAGCTTAAAATCCCATTGTCTGAATTTTCTCAGTAGTGTTCCTTGAAGAGAATGTTGCATTATCTTCAGACATTCCTATTTGAGTTGATGAAGCATCTCCATAACACTTGCGTGTTGCTCGAACCTACCGGTAACAAACGAGCAGCCCGCCTCTGATTTGCTTCAATTTCCTTCTTTAATCTAACCTGGTACAGATCCCAAATACTCAAGCAGTACTCATGAATAGGTCGCAGTTGTGTCATATATGCAGTCTCCTTCGTAGATGAACCACCCTTTCATAAAATTCTCTCCATTTGCCTCTGATTTGCTTCAATTTCCTTCTTTAATCCAACCTGGTACAGATCCCAAATACTCAAGCAGTACTCATGAATAGGTCGCAGTTGTGTCATATATGCAGTCTCCTTCGTAGATGAACCACCCTTTCATAAAATTCTCTCCATTTGCCTCTGATTTGCTTCAATTTCCTTCTTTAATCCAACCTGGTACAGATCCCAAATACTCAAGCAGTACTCATGAATAGGTCGCAGTTGTGTCATATATGCAGTCTCCTTCGTAGATGAACCACCCTTTCATAAAATTCTCTCCATTCGCCTTCCCTACCACAATCCTCACATGTTTGTTCCATTTCATATACTTTGCAATGTTATGTCCAGGTATTTAAACAACATGACTATGTCAAGCAGCTCACTTCTAATGCTGTATCCAAACATTAGCTGTTTGTTTTTTGTACTCATCTGTATTAACTTAAATGTTTCTACATTTAGAGCCAGCTGTCATTCATCACATGAACTAGAAAATGTGCCTAAGTAATCTTGTATCACCCTACAGTCACTAATCTTTGACACTTTCCTATAGAAAACAGTATCATCAGCAAACAAACCGCAGATAGCTGCATCCTGTCTGCCAGATGATGCATATGTTTAGGAAATAATAGCAGTCTTATCGCACCTACCTGCGACACTCCTGACGATACCCTTGTCTCTGATGAACACTTATCGTCAAGGGCAACATACTGGGTTCTATTACTTAAGAAGTCTTCAAACCACTTGCATATCTGGGAACCTATTCCGTATCGTACCTTCATTAACAGTCTGCAGTGGGGTACTGTGTCAAATGCGTTTTGGAAATAAAGAAATATGGAATCTGCGTGTTGGCCTTCATCCATAGTTCACAGTATATTATGTGAGAAAAGGGCAATCTGAGTTCCACATGGGCAGTGCTTTCTAAAGCAATGCCTATTTGTGTATATAAGCTTTTAACTCTCTAGAAAACTTGTTATATTCAGACTCAGAATATGTTTTAGAATTCTGCAGCAAACCAATGTTAAGAATATTTGTATGTGATTTTGTGGATCCATTCTTTTACCTTTCTTATATACAAGAGTTACCTGTATGTTTTTCCAGTCACTTGGGACTTTCCACTGTTCATGATAAGACAAACTAAGTAAGGAGCCATTGCTGTAGACAACTCTTTGTAAAATGGGATTGGAATCCATGTAGACATGGTGACTTATTTGTTTTCAACTCTTTCTGCACCAGGGATGCCTATACTGTATCACTCATATCTTTGTGCAATGGTCATACAGTGGTGTGTGTATATGATTCTCCTTTGTGAATGATTTCTTAAATGCAGACTTTAAAACTTTGGCTTTCATTTTGGTATCTTCAACAGCCACACCAAGCTAATGAAGGGAATGACTGGACATCAGACCAACTTACCAATTTTACATAGGACTAGAATTTTCTTGGGTTCTCAGCCAGATATTTTGCTAAGGTATGATAGTGGTAGTAGTTGTTTGCTTCGCACACAGATCTTTTCACAGACGCACAAATGCCTGCTAGCCTTTGCCTGTTGTCATTTGCACATTCTCTTTTGAAATGAGAGTGCGACATTGCTAAACCACAGTGGATCTTTTCTCTGTTTAATCCACTTATGAATCACATACTTGTCCAGAACATAATTTACAATCTGTTTAAACTTTGCTCATAATTCCTCTATGACATTCATACTGGAATTAAATGACTGCAATTGATTATCTAAGTGAGATGCTAACACCTGCTTATCTGCTCTTTCTAGCAAAACACCCTCCTACCCTTCTTGACTAATTTATTAACTTTCGTAACCATAGTCACTATGATGACATAATGATCACTAATCCCTTTTTCTATAGTGATGCCATCGATAACGTTGTTTGTAGCTACAGGATCTAAGATATTTCCATTGTGTGTGAGCTGCCAAACTAGCTGTTCGAGACAGTTTCCAGAAAAGTATTCAAAACTATTTTGGAAGACTGTCTGCACCCCCTGCAGTGAACGCATAGACATCCCAGTCTATACTCAGTAGGTTATAGTCACCTCCAATGAGTATTGCATGGTCTGGATATTTACATGGTACTGACTGTAGACTTTCTTTGGATGACTCAAGAACTGTCACAGCAGAATAGAGTAGCCAGTAAAAATTAGCTAGATTTCACATAGACCTGTTATATGCGACTGGATAACTTCACTGTCACACTCAGTTTCTACCTCAGTAGAAGCAATATTTTTATCAACTGCAGTGAACACTCCCCTTCCAATGGCATCTAATCTGTCCTTGCAATAAATGTTCCATGATTCGCTTAAGATCTTGGAGCTTCTTACTTTGCGTTTTAGCCAGTTTTGGTCCCAATAACAATTTGAGAGTGAGAAAATTTCTGGAGGACACTAAATTGGGGAAATTTGTTATGAATATTTCGACAATTTACTGATAAAATTTTGACGTTCACAGCATCTTTACTCTCAGCGTGGTCTGATTTCCTACCTGCGTATTGACTGGTGAGTGTTCATCAGAATACCTCAAACTATGTCATAGCCTTAAAAGTCCCGTGTGCACTCCACAAGTACTCTGCTACCCAAGTAGCACTTCCTTTGTGTAGTGCACCCCTGACCTATCAAAGGGAGTCCTACAATTCGCCACTCGATATCGCACATCTAGAAATCTGCAGCCAAGACTATCACATACCTGATGAAGCCATTGGTTGAGACCCTCCACTAAGGTCCAGCCCAAAGGATCCTGATCAGCTCTGGAAACTATGCTGCAAATTGCAAACTCAACTTGTACCCTGCACGAGAGGCCAACTGTCTTCACCACGACCGCCAGCTACCTCAATGAACTGAGGATGTTCCCAGAACCCATGCAACAAACTTTGCTGGTGTAAGCCACAACTTATAGACAACTGCAACCTGCAGGGTCAATAGTTGCAGGCAAGGCCACCTCCACATTTCAGATAAGGCCCCCAGCTGACATACCGAGTGCACATTGGCTTTCTTTCCTGCCCGGAATGCTATCTTCCTAAGAGGCTTCATAGTGCACCTTAAGTTGGAACTCCTGATAAGTAGCTAACTCCTGCCCGCATGTGCTTGCTTGGACCGTGACTAAGGAACAGCCATGTTCACTTACAGTGTGAATATGTCGGGCCTGGTGCCCAGCCTATCAAATCCATGGTGGAGAATGTGATTCAGTTGCTCCAGTCATGCGTGGTACTGAGTCATGCAGGGAGTGCTCCTTTATGGCCAGACAGTGGGAATTTGGGAGCAGGTAGGTGACTGGCATTAAAACTGAAGAAATTGCAAAAAGGTGGGAATTTAAGGAGATGGGACCTGGATAAACTGACTAAACCAGAGGTTGTACAGAGTTTCAGGGAGAGCATATGGGAACAATTGACAGGAATGGGGGAAAGAAATACAGTAGAAGACGAATGGGTTGCTCTGAGGGATGAAGTAGTGAAGGCAGCAGAGGATGAAGTAGGTAAAAAGACGAGGGCTAGTAAAATCCTTGGGTAACAGAAGAAATATTGAATTTAATCGATGAAACGAGAAAATATAAAAATGCAGTAAATGAAGCAGGCAAAATGGAATACAAACGTCTCAAAAATGAGATCGACAGGAAGTGCAAGATGGTTAAGCAGGCATGGCTAGAGGACAAATGTAAGGATGTGGAGGCTTATCTCACTAGGGGTAAGATAGATACAGCCTACAGGAAAATTAAAGAGACCTTTGGAGAAAAGAGAGCCACTTGTATGAATATCAAGAGCTCAGATGGAAACCCAGTTCTAAGCAAAGAGGGGAAAGCAGAAAGGTGGAAGGAGTATATAGAAGGTCTATACAAGGGCGATATACTTGAGGACAATATTATGGAAATGGAAGAGGATGTAGATGAAGATGAAATGGGAGATATGATACTGCGTGAAGAGTTTGACAGAGCACTGAAAGACCTGAGTCGAAACAAGGGCCCGGGAGTAGACATTCCATTAGAACTACTGACGGCCTTGGGAGAGCCAGTCCTGACAAAACTCTACCAACTGGTGAGCAAGATGTATGAGACAGGTGAAATACCCTCAGACTTCAAGAAGAATATAATCATTCCAATCCCAAAGAAAGCAGGTGTTGACAGATGTGAAAATTACCGAACTATCAGTTTAATAAGTCACTGCTGCAAAATACTAACACGAATTATTTACAGACGAATGGAAAAACTGGTAGAAGCCGACCTCGGGGAAGATCAGCTTGGATTCCGTAGAAATGTTGGAACAAGTGAGGCAATACTGACCTTACGACTTATCTTAGAAGAAAGATTAAGGAAAGGCAAACCTATGTTTCTAGCATTTGTAGACTTAGAGAAAGCTTTTGAGAATGTTGACTGGAATACTCTCTTTCAAATTCTAAAGGTGGCAGGGGTAAAATACAGTGAGTGAAAGGCTATTTACAATTTGTACAGAAATCAGATGGCAGTTATAAGAGTTGAGGGGCATGAAAGGGAAGCAGTGGTTGGGAAGGGAGTGAGACAGGGTTGTAGCCTCTCCCCGATGTTATTCAATCTGTATATTGAGCAAGCAGTAAAGGAAACAAAAGAAAAATTTGGAGTAGGTATTAAAATCCATGGAGAAAAAAGAAAAACTTCGAGGTTTGCCGATGACATTGTAATTCTGTCAGAGACAGCAAAGGACTTGGAAGAGAAGTTGAATGGAATGGGCAGTGTATTGAAAGGAGGATATAAGATGAACATCAACAAAAACAAAACAAGGATAATGGAATGTAGTTGAATTAAGTTGGGTGATGCTGAGGGAATTAGATTAGGAAATGAGACACTTAAAGTAGCAAAGGAGTTTTACTATTTGGGGAGCAAAATAACTGATGATGGTCGAAGTTGAGAGGATATAAAATGTTGACTGGCAATGGCAAGGAAAGCGTTTCTGAAGAAGAGAAATTGGTTAACATCGAGTATAGATTTAAGTGTCAGGAAGTCGTTTCTGAAAGTATTTGTATGGAGTGTAGCCATGTATGGAAGTGAAACATGGACAATAAATAGTTTGGACAAGAAGAGAATAGAAGCTTTCGAAATGTGGTGCTACAGAAGAATGTTGAAGATTAGATGGGTAGATCACGTAACTAATTAGGAGGTATTGAATAGGATTGGGGAGAAGAGAAGTTTGTGGCACAACTTGACTAGAAGAAGGGATCGGTTGGTAGGACATGTCCTGAGGCATCAAGGGATCACAAATTTAGCATTGGAGGGCAGCGTGGAGGGTAAAAATCGTAGAGGGAGACCAAGAGATGAATACACTAAGCAGATTCAGAAGAATGTAGGTTGCAGTAGGTACTGAGAGATGAAGGAGCTTGCACAGGATAGATTAGCATGGAGAGCTGCACCAAACCAGTCTCAGGACTGAAGACCACAACAACAACATAGGTGACTGGAGAGACAAGCTATGGGAAATCTGTTTCTGTTGGGTAACTTCAGTCTGTGAAGGCTTCAGTGAGACCCTTGGTATATCTAGAGAAGGACTAGTCATCACTACTGATGCGACAGCCATGAGTGGCCAGGCTGTATGGAAGAGGCTTCTTGGTATGGACTGGATTGCTGATGATTGGTAGGTTTCAATATGGATGGAGGTACTGATGTAACCATCTTTGAGATGGAGGTAACATCAAGGAAGGTGACTTATTGAATTGGGGAGGACCAGCAAAGTGAATGGGAGAAGACGTTGAGGTTCTGGAGGAATGTGGATAGTGTGCCCTTGCCCTCTTTCTGTCTCCTCACCCCTACAATCGCCACACTACTACCTTCTACATGCTTCTTAAAGTCCATAAACCCAACCACCCAGGATGCCCCATTGTGACCGGTTACTGTGCCTCCAGTGAGAGTATCTCTGCTGTCATGGACCAACACCTTCAGAAACTTGCCTGTAACCTACTCTTCTATATAAAAGACACCAATCATTTCCTTCACCAGCTATCCATAGTTCCTGTTCCTTTACCTCATGGTTCCTTCTCCATCACTATTAATGCCGCCTCCCTCTACACTAACATCCCTAATGGCTGCGGCCTTGCTGCTATTGAATACTACCTTTCCCGACACCTGACTGACTCCAAACCCACAACCTCCTTCCCAGTCACCATGACCAAAAATACATCCTCATCCATAATTAGTTCACCATTGAAGGCATCACCTACAAACATATCAGTGGTACAGCAGTGAGCACGCGCATTGCACCATCCTATGTCAGCCTATTCATGGGCCATCGACAGGAATCCTCCCTAACCACCCAGATTGCCAAACCCCTTGGATTCATTGATGAGATCTTCGTGATCTGGGCTGACGGTGAGCACACCCTATCCACATTCTTCCAGAACCTCATCATGTCCTCCCCCATTTTCTTCACCTGGCCCTTCCCGACCCAACACACCACCATCCTCAATGTTAACCACCACAACAAAGGTGACTACATCAGTACCCCCATCCATATCAAATCTACCAATGGCCAACAATAATATTGTGAAGAGGGTAGTTTCTACTCACCATATAGTGAAGATGCTGAGTTGCAGATTTGCAACAAAAAGACTGTCAGAAAGTTAGCTTTCTGACAGTCTTTTTATTGTGCCTATCTGTGACTCACCATCACCGCTATATGGCGAATAGCAACTATCTTTTTCATAATATTGTTGCATGGCATCCTGGATATTCACCAGCAATACCTTCACTTTGGCAGATGTCAACCATTCCATACCAGGAAGTCCCTTTCATAAGGCTAGTCACCCTTGGCCATTGCATCTATAATGATGAGCACTCCCTCTCCAAATTTACCAAGGATCTCCCTGAAGCCCTCACAGACCTAAATTACCCTTCCAACCATGTACAGAAACAGATAACCCGTGTCTTGTCTCTTTAGTCCCCTACCACCTGCCAAATTCCCACTGTCCAATCACAAAGGAGCACCTCCCTTGTGACTCAGTACCACCCACAACTGGAGCAACTGAATCACATTCTCCACCAGGGTTCTGACCTGTACCATCTGTATCTTTCCCACCATCAGGTTTTCTGAATTGCTAAGGTGGGAACTCTCCCATCACACCCACTACTCTACTTCTCTTCCTTCCCCCCCCTCCCCCCCCCCCCATTCAAAAATCCTGATTGCACATAGCAGTCCCACCATGTCCCCACCATCTTCATGCGTGCCCCCATGAGCAGCACTACACCCTTTCCCCACCCTACATTGCTATCCCTCTCCCCTTCCCAACCCAACCACTTCCTTAACCCCACCACCCACAGATTACTACTTATACCACGAGGCGCAGTTGCTGTGTGCAGTCTGGCCTCAGTGGGCAGAGACCATGCCGTGTGTGTGTGTGTGTGTGTGTGTGTGTGTGTGTGTGTGTGTGTGTGTGTGTGTGTGTCTTTTCTACTTGAAGAGAAGATCTTTTGGCCGAAAGGTTAAATGTATAGGCGGTTCATTGTTGTGCCACTCTGTCACTCAATGTCTATATGGTGGGTAGCGATCTATCCTTTTCATAATATTGCCAATATTCCATCCTGGATTTTCCATTGTTTGAAAGTTCTCTGTCTTGTTTATATGCCTATTGATGATCCTGTGTCTCAACTATTCGGTGAGTTGTAACCTTTACTCCTTAAATTCTTTATATTCCACCAGAGACTTTCCTACCAAGCTTATAAGGAGGGAGCATGGTTGGGCAGATAATACAGTTTGGGTTGTTTCAGGAAAGTGTAGTTGAAGGGATGGTATAAGAAAAGAATAACAGGGCGAGTTTTGGATAAAAATGTATAAGACATAGTCATTGGTGTGGGATGGAGAAGAATGGAGACAGGTGCTGGAAAGTGACAGGAATGAAGAACTGCATCAAACCAACCTTAGAGATGATGCCTAAAACATATGGTACATAATAATAATAATAACAATAACAATATTCATCTTTCAACTCCATATATCTCAGTTATGTTTAAAACACTACATTATGCCAGCAGGAATTCTTAATAAGAATCTGGAATTCCTGGAAAAACCTCTATGAAGAGGGTACAGAAAAACAGACATCAGTGTAAAGGTGCATTACTGTATGCAAATCATTTCCAAACATTAAACTGAAGGGGTTGATCCACAAAGCTTAGAATTTGTAGTGTGACATTTATACTCTTATCCATATGTAATTTAATTGTATATATTTCTGTTACAGAATCCAAGACAGTTCTAGAATACAATCACAACACCAGTGACAGAGATGTCAGTACCTCTAGCCAGAGCCATCAATCTCCTCAGAGACGCAGAAAACTTCCACAACCAAGGAAAGCCCACCTGTCTTCTAAGTCCCAGAACATTCCAAGAAGACGCACTGTACAACATATAAAACCTCACAGTTCAAGTGGGGATGATGATGGTGATGATGATGACAATGATGGTGGTGATGATCACCAAGATGATGGCGATGGTGATCGTGATGATGGTAATGGTGATAGTGATGAGGACTCAGTTGGAGAAGGAGAAAAGAAAGAGTGTGAGGAGGAAAAGCATGAAGACATGAATGAAAAGTTTAGTGATGAAAGGCTAACTGCAGCAGATGAGTCTGAAGTAAACGGTATGTTTCAAGGTGTGCCATATTTATTTGCGTCATTCTGTGTGAAATCAGTCAATTAAAAAAATGAACCTTGATGATTTTCAATTTGGTAATTTTTTTGTATCTATCAAAATAAGATAAAATACAAAACTTTCGGACATTTAATTTTTAAGACATTAATTCTTAAAGTTTACAAAGTGTTTGATGTTTGTCTTGCTTGAAAACCTTGTAATTACCATATCTCACAAACTGTTTGACTTACTGATCTGAAGTTAGAACCATTTTTATCAGTTTCTTACAAACTTTGAAAATAAGATCTATTTGATTGTAGTCGTGAATCTGCTAAATTTTCACAGATTTTTTTAAAAGTTAGAACTTCTTTTTATTGAAAAAAATGTCACTCATGTTAATGTCTTTGCCAAATTTCATGATGGTATTGCAATGGGAAGCTCCTGAAATAAATTTTATCTTACTTCATTTGGTTTGTCCACTGCACCACAGCTGCACATGGTTTGCAGACTGGTTCATAAAATTAAAGTTTGAATGAAATTGTTGTGCACTAGTTAAGAACATTCAATTTATCATTTTAACAATGTAGTAAACCATGCCTTATAAAAATGTTTAAAAAGCTTACAGAGTTTATGAAACTTTATTTCCTTCCCAATTTGAAAATAATTTTTTGTTTTGAACAGTGATATCTCAGCAGCACAATGTAATCATAAAAAAACTTTTCTAACTTTTGTTATTGTCTTGTAGATTTTGAAGAAATTGAGGCACAGTGGCCTTTTTATGCTACTTCACATTTAAAGGGAGAGTGCAATGGTTTTGGTGGCACAGTAAAAAGGCTTGCAGTCAAAGCTAGTTTGCAAAATCCTATGAATAATCAAATATTAACTCTCTTCCAGTTGTTGAAGTGGGGTAAAACAAGTATATCATCAGTCACTTTTTTCTGCATGTCATATTATGAGCATGCAACAGAAGAAAAGAGCTTGACAAAGATTTTATGAAACCATAGCAGTCATAAAGAGGCAGAAATACAATGCATTTATTCCAATCAGCAACACCAAAATTAAATCATAAATTGTTTCTGATTTTAACAATTTTGATGTTCATAAAATTCAAGTGGGACCATATTTAGATGGCATGGCCTTTGGACAGATTATAGGATTTGTCACTTCTGTTTTTAACAACAAATGGTCAATGGGGGTGCTATCAGAATACGAAAAAGGATAAATAAACTTTTTATTTATGCATCCTTGTTGGCCAATTCCTTTTTCATACCCAAGAAGACTAGATAAATTAGCTAATCAGATTGTAAATTATACCCCACAACAGCCACCGAAAGTACATACATGAGATAGAGAGATTATAAAGCTCTCATAGATTACATTGAAGACAGATATGTTATAGTATCATAATATGTCATTATTGCCTGTGTGGACTAGGTTACGTCATTTAAAAGAAGGCTGTAATGTATAATTTTAGACTCTAATAAGATTGTATTTGGTTCACCATAATATTTATCTTTTTGAGGCAAGTAGAAAGTTTCTCACATCAAGGCACTCAAATAACACACAGTTAAACAGGAACATCATCTCCAATGTTTAATTAATGTTAATGTTATTGTAAAATAAAGATAGAATTAAATAAATTGTTTATAATCTTTTTTGAGCATATGTTGTTATGGCATGTGTTAAAATATTTTACAGTTAACATTGGAAAACCGAATCTGAATTTAAAATGATAACTCTTATAATGCGATAAATTATTAATCACCAAATAAAAAATCTCAGTGGTTTGACAGGATTATTTGGCATTCACAATGTAAAGTCTAGAAATAAGTCCAAAATCCTACAGACTACATACTGAATGCTGCGCTTATCATCAAAATAGAATTTATCTTAATATGTTCCCACTTGAATACCATTGTGAAATTTGGCACATGCATTACGAAATAGTGTATGACTTAATTTTTTCCCCCAACAGAAAAAAAAGATCAGGTTTTGAAATTTTAAGATGTAAAAAAAAATTGTTTAAGAAAATTCAGCATTTTTATGAATATAGTGAAGTAACGCATATTTTTAAAGCTTAAGAGAAACTGAATAAAATAGTGCAAATTTTAGGTCTGTAAGCTAATAAATTTCTGAGCTATGGCTATTTTAAGGTTTCACAATCTGACAAAAAATCGTACAATTTTGGAAACATCAAGAATTAATGATGCAAGAATGTTTGGTCCAAAACAAATCTTAATTTGAAATTTTTCATGTAAGCGACTTCTCTTATCAATGTACAGAAGTATAACAATATTTGATATGGCATGAACCAGAGCCATTAGTTGATTTCACATGAAGTGATTCACGTATGACACAACTATAAACCAGAAAGAGAGTGAAAATCCAATAAAAGATGAAGTGTTTTTAATGGGTGGGAATCAGTGTTTATGTTATCAATCAAATTTTACATGTTTGGTAATAAAATTCGCACATTAATTGTATCAAACCAGATGAGAGGGACCCACATGTTAGAATGTAGTTCTGAAAGTTTGGATAGTGTTGTCACATGTACTTTTATGTGTATCTTTCAGCAGTACTAAACATTTCACCTTAAAAATGTGAAATGTACTTGCCAGCAGGTCTGTCTCACAGTTTATTAAATTGCAAAATTGGCAATTACTTCTGCACTTCCATCTGAAGTCTTTCCTCAGGTCTAGATATTGCTGTAAATGTTTGCGTGCAACTCAATAAATTTTATAATTAATAAAATATCTTTTATGCTGATATTCAGAGTAAAATCAGTATAACATTTACTTTCCATTCACCAAAATATGTAAAATGGTAAAGTTGGAATGTGATATCTTACAGGTATGAATGGTAATGTTAATGGAGATGATTTTTGTGCTGATGAAGATGATAATGAAGAACAGAATGATAAAGAAGAATGGAAAACACATTGGGGCATAAAGTGCAACCAGTGTGACCAGATATTTCCTTTCAAATCACAGTTTGATAAACATTACATTAATTCCTATGAGAAGAAACCTGTATACACTTGCTCATACTGTAATAAAATGATGGAGAAATATTCAACATTCAGATCACATTGCTACAGGCATGTTACAGAAGGAAGATACAGGTGAGAAATTATTGTATTCACCATGTTCCCAAAATAAAGGTAGCGGGAAACGAACCTCCAGCTACAGAATTCTCTGGCTGCAGGAAAGTGGCTTACCTGCATGCTTGGCACAGTTATGTTACAGGACAATCTATCTACAACAGAATAACTAGGCAACACATGAGAAGCAAGAAAAAGCATTTAGTGAAATAATGTCCATCAAAATGTACTTAGCTTTTACGTGCAGCAAAGTGTGCCAGGCTGTAGGGAAATGATGGCTGATAATTCTAGCATTTCCAAATATGTTTCCACAGAAGCTGCTTAGCTGGCTGTGCAATGTGTGGAGGTGTGCCGTCCTGCGTAAAAATGATCCTATCCACACTGCTGAAGGGTTGGAATGATGGTGTTCAAAAGACTCTCAGAGCATATACCAGTGATGGTATAGGTAACAGGACCTCCAAGATCCATTTCGTTTAAAAAAATCTGGCCCTACAATAAATGATGCCATCAACCCATGCCACACAGTTACCTTTGCAGAATGAAGTGGTATTGTTGATGTGTGAGCAGATTTTCCATCAATTCCCTGTGCACTGCATGTTTGCACACTATCATGTGACACTTCTAGCAGTGTTGTGGCCATGTCTCCTGCTGATGTAAGATCAATTGTTTTCCTCCCTCTGCCACACTGCACTTCAAAAGAAACTGTCTTTTCAAATTCCATACCACTTTCTCTGTACTTTTGGCAGGTATTGGAACAACACCTTTTTTCATACCACTGAGTGTCCGGGACTTCCGCAGAGTTGCTGGCGCACAGTCACCATTCTTGTAAAAGAGCTTTACCAACAGAATGCTTTTGTACATTGAAACATGGATGCCAAGTGTCTCAGATGCAAACTGAGGCTCAGCTGTGTATCCCACAACCTCTTTTTTTTCATATTCTGCCACTAAAAGTGGTAACATTTTTGTTAAACTTCTTTTTGTTTCCATAATATTTACCCCCTCTTTGGTAATATTCTGTTCAAATTTGGTGTCATGCTGAGCAGAGGTTTATTTCTTACTGTGTTTTAAAACTGGAACTTTAATTATAATCATCCTATGTATTAAATGGGAGCCTTATTTTTGATATGTAGAAAAGCACCAAGCTCATGTTTCCAAATTGTACAATAGCTGCCCCATACATTTGATTGTACAGAAATGTTTAATTATGTTTATCATGCAGATAAGATATTTCATGATTAAAAATTGTCAGGTGGAATTATATTTAGAAGAATAGGGAGAAAAGTGATCAGTTCAATTTCAGGTACAGTAAAACAGAACTTTAGTCTTTATTTATACTGTTTAATGGTGGGGGGGAGGGGGGGGGGGGAGATAAGTAAAATTCACTTTGAGTGTTTGTCATTCGTAATATTCATTGTCATGTTTTGTAATAACTTGTGTGAACTCATAGCCAGTGACATATTGTCATTTTATCTGGTAAAACAGAGGAATTGGTATAAACAGCAACCACAGAGCCGTACTTGGTAGGATGTAAAATTGCAAGAGCTGTTGAAGGATTAGTGACCAAATTCAGAGGTTAGAATTACTTGCAGCAGTGACTTCTTTGTGCAAGTGGCTGCTGAGATACTGGGTTTTATACTGATGGTGTGTTTTGTGAATAAATAGAACAGTTTTCTGTGACAGATCATTTGCTAGTGTCATATATTTTCACAAAAAGAAAGAGTGGTGTAACAGTATATTGACCATTATTTGTGTGTAGAATGTCAATCAGTGAGTCAAAGTTTGTCATTGCTAGTATGATTTCAGTGTCAGTTACAGCAGTAAAGGCAACTGAGTGGCTTCTAGATCAGTGGTAGTCAACCTGGTCTTACCACCCACTAATAGAAATTCCAGTTTTCATGGTGGGCAATGGGCAATTGGGAAGTTAAAGATACATTCATTAGGCTTTCATAAAATTTTGATAAAGTATTTGCTAAGTAATTGTTATTATATGCTTTAACATACTGCAATTCTGCTATAAAAATTTTATAATTTAAAGTTTCTTTCCTATTTTAAAAATAATGGTTATTCTGGAACTAATGGGTGGTTAGAAAATTTTGCTGCTAACAGAGGTACAATAGTGGGCAGTAGGCAAAAAAGTTAGACTATCCTGTTCTAGGTTATCATTTGCCCATTACTATTTATGTTTCTCCCTGTGTACAACTGACTATGATAGGACTTGTTGATACTTCCAGCTTCTGTCTACACAACATGAGTTACGTAGTACCCACATGATGATGATGATGATGATGATGATGATGATGGCGGTGACAAGAACGTTGAAAGACCAAGATCATACTGGAAGCAATTTGAAATAGATTATGAAAGAAGTACATTTTTTTTAGATTTTTGTTTCTTTTTTAGTTCATTTATGTATGGCTTTATGAACTTACAATTCCTTGCAGGTGTGATTACTGCCAGAAAGGCTTCAGTTTAAGAAGTATGTTACGTGTCCATGTGTTGGCAAAGCACACAACAGTAAAACCATTTATCTGTGAAGAATGTGGTAAAGGTTTTGTTACAAGACCAGGTCTCAATATCCATCTCAAAAAACATAAAAGTGATGAAAAGATGGAGTACCCCTGCACTGACTGTGGTAAAATGTAAGACATCTTATTTTTGAAAATTTAATTTTGCTTTGTACCAAGGAATGTATTTTTGTTACATCCCTCCTACTCTCTCATCTCTACATCTCCCCTACCTCCTCTCCTCCCCCCTTTTTCTCCTCTGTAATTTTTCTCAATGGGAAACAAAAACATATTCTTTACATTGTGAAAATTAGTATGATCAAGCTGTTGTTTGTGTTTCTTGAATTGTATAGATAATGAATGAACTTATGAAATGTAGATTGAAATTGTCATGATTTTTGTATAAGTAAATGATTATGGCTTTCATTGGAAGGCATACAAGTATGTACAGTCAACAAAGCAAAACTGTTCGCATAGGAAATGGCCAAATTCTATGTTGGCATTCTCAGCATGTACACCCACATCACAAATTGTGTGAACACTTTTGTCCTATTAATGCCCATATTGGGTTATAGTGACATCATCATACAAGTGAGATGTATTATATAGAACATAGGAAATTAATACCAGTTAAACATTATACATGGACATATAGGATGTAAACAGTGATCACAAAATATGTAGTGATTTGACCGGCGGCATTAGATGCATTCCAAAACAGGCGTTAGCATCACTGTGTAAGTAGTTCACAGTCAGAGTTCCTGGGTGTCACTTGTTGAATCCCAGTTTGGTTCTGCCATTCAGCCAATATTTTTTTTGTCCCCATTATGGTAGGTGTCAATGGCCTTTCTGGATGAGCTTCTCTTGATGAGTGCAACACTGGTGCCTTTTATTTGTCATCTTTTAGAGAACTACTGTAGCTTGAACTAACAAATCTGTATCACAAAGTTCACCCAAGTTATTTTAAGGGCATTTGTTTTATAGGCATGAGATAATATTGTTATTTTGAGGAGTAAGTGATTTTAGACCAATCTGATTTACTTCTACAAAAATTTTTATCTTTTACAAAGCTCATATTTCAAATGTAGTAAGTAACTAATTGAATACTTATTTATTTCTTTAGCATGAAAGAATCTAATATAATTTTTATGTACTCAAATGTAAGTGCCAAACTCAACAGTGATCCTTTCCCAAATTTATTTGGGAACACTAAAATTCACTATCATCCTCAATTTTGAAGACAGTCAGGTCCAAATTAAGTTGCTGAAGATGAAGTTATGTCTGTATGCATAAAACTGTTCATAGAAGCTGAAAACAGAATGAGGAAATAGATGTTAAGTGTTAATTAGCATGAATTCCATAAATAAAATTTAAAGTGCAATGACTTCATGTAGACTTCCAATTAACAAACATACAGTTGTACCAAATGTTGTAATATAAAGAGGAGTAATGTGAGACTAGGGAAGTTTCTCATATGGAATGAGGCTTGTACATCCACCCCAAACAAGAGACTGTGATGTGGCCAACATATGAATGTTGCACCTTGTATTGGTGGATCATAGTGTGTTCTCCAAGGCCTGCAGACCATCACAGGAACATCATTCACTGAGCTAAATAGTGCTCATCTGAAAAGATGAAGTGATGCCAGGCACAGTCTACATTCAGTTCAGCAAATGCAACGCTATAATGTTTGTGACCATCAGAGAGGGCTACTTTATTTGCAACCCTGCGGGCTCTAAGCCCAGCGTCCTGTAAGCAGTTGTGAATGATTTGATTATCCAGGGAAATTGATCCCATTTTTTAGTTTGTTGGTATTTAGAAACAGACATTCCATACAGGTGCCTACTTAAACATTGTTTTTCTGAGGTGTCAGCTCCTTGCTGAAGCCATTGCATAAATCCAGCCAATTACCCCTCTCTTGTGGCATCACTTTATCCCCTTCTGGGCAAAGTAAGGTTCAAAACCACACCTAGCTGCTGGTTTATGTTCACTGAAACCACCATTCTGGATGAGTGCCAGAACACTATGTCTTGTAGCCTGTGTATGCTGGGACATCCTGACAGTAAATGATCATTTGTCACATACCTGTCTGTGGCACATTGTGTTATCATGTTCAGCATACCTCAGGTAAATTTATGTTCCACTTGCAACCCTCCAATAAACAATACAGTGAAAAAAATGGTATTGAGGGGATGTGAACCCCAACTACTTCAGCCGAATTTCGGAGAAATGCTGCTATGTGGCGACCATGTAACTACGCAGATTTGTTGTTATTTCTGTAGTCGTGGCAAAAGCAGCTCAATGTAGCATAATAGTATAAGAGTAAGTGTTACAATGTATATATCAAATAATATGTGGTAATTGTATTCAATCACAAAAAACCAGAAATGTATAAGTAAAATCATTACAATAAGAAGGAAACAAGTACACTGAAAAAAGTGTGTTACCCTACATGTGATGCTGCCACTATTACCAGTGTTTGTCGCATAACCACTACTGCAAGCTGCGCACAACCGAAGGTACCAGAGCTTATCATGACATGCTAACAGTATTGTCTTATAGACTGTGCAGTGTGCTTGCAACTAGTCTTGTCACCAAGATGCACTGTGATATGTACAGTTTAACATAAATGAAATGTATCGTTGTTGCCCAAAGAGTAACGTTACTAATAAAATCAGTGCATTGATGGACCTTGAAAATGTCATATTATTTGATAAACAAGAGAGAATTGTGAGAATGTAAATTCATTACTTTCAACTTTGTGTATTTCAATTTTAGCTTACACACTAGAGGTGGTCTGACAGCTCATCAAAATGTTCATAAATTAGGTCGACGTTTCATGTGCGATGTTTGTGGGAAGACTTTCACACAGAAAGTAAACATGCAGCAACATGTGAAGCATCACACTGGGGAACGTCCATATGCCTGTGAAAAATGTGGAAAGTGGTATGAATTTATCCCTATTTTTTTTTTTTTTTTTAAGTGTGTTGATTTTATTTTTGGACTCAAATACTTCACTACCATGAAAAATTCTTATAGTTTTATTTTTTCTTTTGTTTCAGCTTTGCTGAAAAATCACACTTAAATCGTCACTACAGCTTTCACAGTGAGAAGAGGCCTTATCAGTGTCCTGTCTGTCAAAAAATGTACAAAACTGAACGGTGCTTGAAGGTCCATGCTATGGTTCATGCTGAAGCGAGACCTTATGTTTGCACATATTGCAATAAAGGATTCCTTAGCACTACAAAATTAAAGGTATTGTATTGCTCGTTTCACAGCCCCACACAATTTTGTATTCTATTGTATGTAATAGAGCCCTGTCAGAAGTGTGTAGTATAACAACTGAAAAGACTTTATAAGGCATAAATGAAGTAGCTCACCTTAGCAAGATAATGAAGGAATTATGACAGGAAAATGGAAACATTTTGTGATTTCGTGGGATGTTGAATAAAACTGAGCATTAGTTCTACATAATTTTCCTTTTATCAGATAAACATTACAGTTTTATGGATGAATAACAGCTGTGTATTTCAAATTTCCACCACTCCTATTTGAGTATAAGATAATGAAGAGTGAGAAGTTAACAATGCAGAGAGTGAAGAAAAAAATGAATGTTAAAGAGACTAGCAGTGTAGGGAGAGTGATTGTGCACATTGTATCTGTAACATTTGTTAAGTAGCTTGAAGTGATCTTTTGTTGTTTTATAACGGAGGTGCCTCTTACGATCCAGGGCCGGTTTTTGCTGCCACTCATACAGTACTACAAATTTTAAATAGTTAAGTTGAGGCAAATAATGATTATAGATATGTACAATAATAAGCACAATGCAGAACCTTATTAGAAGACACCTCCGAGGTAAGATATATTGGTATAGGAGAATAAATACAAGTAGGATTACTGCAAGAAACACTAACATTTAAAGATGAAATGTCAGTTGCCCTGAAGTCAACATGCCGTACAAAGAACATCAATCAAATTCAGAAATGTAATAATGTCCCAAGAATGCCCACTGATGACTTTTAATAGAAGGTCTGATTCTGTATAAAAACAATACTTCAGTCTGTCTAAAAACACAGATGATGTGACTTACCGAACAAAAGTGCTGGCAGGTTGATAGACACACAAACAAACACAAACATACACATGAAATTCAAGCTTTCGCAACAAACTGTTGCCTCATCAGGAAAGAGGGAAGGAGAGGGAAAGACGAAAGGATGTGGGTTTTAAGGGAGAGGGTAAGGAGTCATTCCAATCCCGGGAGCGGAAAGACTTACCTTAGGGGGGAAAAAGGGGTGTACACTCGCGCACACACACACATATCCATCCGCACATACACAGACACAAGCAGACATTTGTAAAGGCAAAGAGTTTGGGCAGAGATGTCAGTCGAGGCGGAAGTACAGAGGCAAAGATGTTGTTGAAAGACAGGTGAGGTATGAGCGGCGGCAAATTGAAATTAGCGGAGATTGAGGCCTGGCGGGTAACGAGAAGAGAGGATATACTGAAGGGCAAGTTCCCATCTCCGGAGTTCTGACAGGTTGGTGTTAGTGGGAAGTATCCAGATAACCCGGACGGTGTAACACTGTGCCAAGATGTGCTGGCCGTGCACCAAGGCATGTTTAGCCACAGGGTGATCCTCATTACCAACAAACACTGTCTGCCTGTGTCCATTCATGCGAATGGACAGTTTGTTGCTGGTCGTTCCCACATAGAAAGCTTCACAGTGTAGGCAGGTCAGTTGGTAAATCATGTGGGTGCTTTCACACGTGGCTCTGCCTTTGATCGTGTACACCTTCTGGGTTACAGGACTGGAGTAGGTGGTGGTGGGAGGGTGCGTGGGACAGGTTTTACACCGGGGGCGGTTACAAGGGTAGGAGCCAGAGGGTAGGGAAGGTGGTTTGGGGATTTCATAGGGATGAACTAAGAGGTTACGAATGATACATTTTCTCATGGCAACGGCTGGCTAACTGTTGCAATTGTACGAGGTGGTACAGGTGTACCCAATGTATCTGGACTGGAAAGCTTTGTCGACCGTGACGTCATAGCCTACCGCACATACCACGTTTGTGAAAATGCAAATAAAGACTTTGGCAAATCATCATATATGTCACCCTCACCTTTTTTCTTGTATACCCGTAATAGACGTAAAATATCTGTTAATGAAACTGTATTTATTTGGATTAAAGGTAAAGGTACTTGTGAATATGTAAAATTTGTTGGAGACTGTACTTTGTATTTTCATAAGTAAATTGATCTGTAGCGTAGCTGAGAACCGCTCCTTGGAGCGTCAAGTCTGCGGCTGGCGCGCTGCCAGATGCCCTTGAGCCACCTTATCGGCGGGGTCAAAGGTCACGCGCTCAGAGAGCTGACGTAACATGCTGTTGCATACTCTATGTCGACAGATTCTAGATGTACCCTTGTCCGGTTCTCAGCTACGCTACAGATCAATTTATTTATGAAAATACAAAGTACAGTCTCCAACAAATTTTACATATTCACAAGTACCTTTACCTTTAATCCAAATAAATACAGTTTCATTAACAGATATTTTACGTCTATTACGGGTATACAAGGAAAAAGGTGAGGGTGACATATATGATGATTTGCCAAAGTCTTTATTTGCATTTTCACAAACGTGGTATGTGCGGTAGGCTATGACGTCACGGTCGACAAAGCTTTCCAGTCCAGATACATTGGGTACACCTGTACCACCTCGTACAATTGCAACAGTTAGCCAGCCGTTGCCATGAGAAAATGTATCATTCAGATCAATACTGAAGTTCAGTCTACATCCACAGAAGACAGCGGGTCCATCTAGTAGTGAATGTGCAGCGACAGATTTTATAGTATTCTTCTTCTTGTCAGCAGCAGATGTTGTCATTTCGACGTCTTCAATTGTTTTATATATTGTCTGTCTTGCACGGCGACGGTATCTTCTGTATGGCAAGGAAGTGCAAGACAGACAATATATAAAACAATTGAAGACGTCGAAATGACAACATCTGCTGCTGACAAGAAGAAGAATACTATAAAATCTGTCGCTGCACATTCACTACTAGATGGACCCGCTGTCTTCTGTGGATGTAGACTGAACTTCAGTATTGATCTGAAGATACCGTCGCCGTGCAAGACAGACAATATATAAAACAATTGAAGACGTCGAAATGACAACATCTGCTGCTGACAAGAAGAAGAATACTATAAAATCTGTCGCTGCACATTCACTACTAGATGGACCCGCTGTCTTCTGTGGATGTAGACTGAACTTCAGTATTGATCTGAATGATACATTTTCTCATGGCAACGGCTGGCTAACTGTTGCAATTGTACGAGGTGGTACAGGTGTACCCAATGTATCTGGACTGGAAAGCTTTGTCGACCGTGACGTCATAGCCTACCGCACATACCACGTTTGTGAAAATGCAAATAAAGACTCTTGGTGGAGTGGGGAGGATTTCATGAAGGATGGATCTCATTTCAGGGCATGGTTTGAGGAAGTCGTATCCCTGCTGGAGAGCCACATTCAGAGTCTGATCCAGTCCCGGAAAGTATCCTGTCACAAGTGGGGCACTTTTGGGGTTCTTCTGTGGGAGGTTCTGGGTTTGAGTAGATGAAGAAGTGGCTCTGGTTATTTGCTTCTGTACCAGGTCGGGAGGGTAGTTGCGGGATGTGAAAGCTGTTTTCAGGTTGTTGGTGTAATGGTTAAGGGATTCCGGACTGGAGCAGATTCGTTTGCCACGAAGACCTAGGCTGTAGGGAAGGGACCGTTTGATGTGGAATGGGTGGCAGCTGTCATAATGGAGGTACTGTTGCTTGTTGGTGGGTTTGATGTGGACGGACATGTGAAGCTGGCCATTGGACAGGTGGAGGTCAATGTCAAGGAAAGTGGCATGGGATTTGGAGTAGGACCAGGTGAATCTGATGGAACCAAAGGAGTTGAGGTTGGAGAGGAAATTCTGGAGTTGTTCTTCACTGTGAGTCCAGATCATGAAGATGTCATCAATAAATCTGTACCAAACTTTGGGTTGGCAGGCCTGGGCAACCAAGAAGGCTTCCTCTAAGCGACCCATGAATAGGTTGGCGTACGAGGGGGCCATCCTGGTGCCCATGGCTGTTCCCTTCGAAAGTGAAGAAGTTGTGGGTCAGGATGAAGCTGGCTAAGGTAATGAGGAAAGAGGTTTTTGGTAGGGTGGCAGGTGATCGGCATGAAAGGAAGTGCTCCGTCGCAGCGAGGCCCTGGATGTGCGGAATATTTGTGTATAAGGAAGTGGCATCAATGGTTACAAGGATGGTTTCCGGGGTTAACAGACTGGGTAGGGATTCCAGGCGTTCGAGAAAGTGGTTGGTGTCTTTGATGAAGGATGGGAGACTGCATGTAATGGGTTGAAGGTGTTGATCTACGTAGGCAGAGATACGTTATGTGGGGGCTTGGTAGCCAGCTACAATGGGACGGCCGGGATGATTGGGTTTGTGAATTTTAGGAAGAAGGTAGAAGGTAGGGGTGCGGGGTGGTGGTGGGGTCAGGAGGTTGATGGAGTCAGGTGAAAGGTTTTGTAGGGGGCCTAAGCTTCTGAGGATTCCTTGAAGCTCTGCCTGAACATCAGGAATGGGATTACCTTGGCAAACTTTGTATGTAGTGTTGTCTGAAAGCTGACGCAGTCCCTCAGCCACATACTCCCAACGATCAAGTACCACAGTTGTGGAACCCTTGTCCGCCGGAAGAATGACGATAGATCGGTCAGCCTTCAGATCACGGATAGCCTGGGCTTCAGCAGTGGTGATGTTGAGAGTAGGATTAAGGTTTTTTAAGAAGGATTGAGAGGCAAGGCTGGAAGTCAGAAATTCCTGGAAAGTTTAGAGAGGGTGATTTTGAGGAAGAGGAGGTGGGTCCCGCTGTGACGGAGGACGGAACTGTTCCAGGCAGGGTTCAATTTGGATAGTGTCTTGGGGAGTTGGACCATTAGGAGTAGGATTAGGATCATTTTTCTTCGTGGCAAAGTGATATTTCCAGCAGAGAGTACGGGTGTAGGACAGTAAATCTTTGACAAGGGCTGTTTGGTTGAATTTGGGAGTGGGGCTGACGGTGAGGCCTTTGGATAGGACAGAGGTTTCGGATTGGGAGAGAGGTTTGGGGGAAAGGTTAACTACTGAATTAGGGTGTTGTGGTTCCAGATTGTGTTGATTGGAATTTTGAGGTTTTGGGGGGAGTGGAGCTGGAAGTGGGAGATTGAGTAGATGGGAGAGACTGGGTCTGTGTGCAATGAGAGGAGGTTGAGGTTTGCTGGAAAGGTTGTGAAGGGTGAGTCAGTTGCCTTTCCGGAGGTGGGAAACCAGGAGATTGGATAGTTTTTTGAGGTGGAGGGTGGCATGCTGTTCTAATTTGCGATTGGCCTGTAGGAGGATGCTCTGAATAGCCGGTATGGATGTGGGAGAGGAAAGATTGAGGACTTTTAATAAGGATAGGAGTTGACAAATGTGTTCATTGGCTGAGTTGATGTGTAGGTGAAGGATTAGATGGGTGAGGGCAATGGATTGTTCAGTTTGGAACTGGTATAGGGACTGATGGAAAAAAGGATTACAGCCAGAGATGGGAACTTTAAGTGTGAGGCCTTTGGGGGTAATGTCAAATGTCAGACAAGCCTGAGAAAATAAAATATGGGAGCGTAATCTGGCTAGGGCGAAGGCATGTTTGCGGAGGGAATGTAAATAAAACTTAATGGGGTCGTTGTGGGGGTGTTGTGAGGGTGACATGGTATTAGAAGGTGGAAAGTGTAACATGAGGCTGAAATGAAAATGAAAATAAAAATATATGGCGAGAGATAAGGTGAACTAGAAAGCAACTGGAGATCTGGTGTGAAAAAAGGCGAAAAGGTGTTGGTTATAGCTGGGCTATGTTGATCCTGTGGTGAACTTGGGTTGGTAGACAACGATGTGCACAAAGGTTATGTGGTTGTGTTGCCGCCAAAACACGTTAAAGGGTGGAGCAATTCGGGAAAATTTCGAAAAAACTGCGTGTAAATGTGTTAAAAGGAGTGGTTTTGTGGTGGCAGATTGTGAAAATGAGGCTAACAATTGTCTGGCGAAGAAATAATGACGTTAAAACCTGTGGGAAGCGGCTAAAAAAGATCAGTGATTTGGGAAAAACGGAAATGGAAAAAAAGCGAAAGTTATTGGAACTAGCCGAAATGGCTGTTTAATAGCTGAACATGCCTTGGTGTACGGCCAGCACATCTTGGCACAGTGTTACACTGTCCGGGTTATCTGGATACTTCCCACTAACACCAACCTGTCAGAACTCCAGAGATGGGAACTTGCCCTTCAGTATATCCTCTCTTCTCATTACCCGCCAGGCCTCAATCTCCGCTAATTTCAATTTGCCGCCGCTCATACCTCACCTGTCTTTCAACAACATCTTTGCCTCTGTACTTCCGCCTCGACTGACATCTCTGCCCAAACTCTTTGCCTTTACAAATGTCTGCTTGTGTCTGTGTATGTGCGGATGGATATGTGTGTGTGTGCGAGTGTATACCCCTTTTTTCCCCCTAAGGTAAGTCTTTCCGCCCCCGGGATTGGAATGACTCCTTACCCCCTCCCTTAAAACCCACATCCTTTCGTCTTTCCCTCTCCTTCCCTCTTTCCTGATGAGGCAACAGTTTGTTGCGAAAGCTTGAATTTCATGTGTATGTTTGTGTTTGTTTGTGTGTCTATCGACCTGCCAGCACTTTCGTTCGGTAAGTCACATCATCTGTGTTTTTAGATATATTTTTCCCATGTGGAATGTTTCCCTCTATTATATACTTCAGTCTGTGATGGACATACCACACGGGCAGCATGAAGTGGGCTAAAATTGCCACAGCCTCTTCTGGAAAGAAAGCAACCAGTGGGATAATAGGTGTCACCTTTCATAATACTGTATCTTCTGAATCCTGTGCATTTGGATGGGACTGCAAATGCCCCCTTCCTCCCTGTAGTTTCATAGGATATTTTGATATCTATCTCCAAGTAACAGCTAGTTTACGTGTTTTAGCACCCTCATGGCATCTCAGGAGCAAACAAACCTGTGACCATTTGTGCTGCCATTCTTCATACATGTTCAATATATCCTATTGATCTGACTCCATGGGCCCTCCCAACACTTGAGTAATATTCTATGATGGGACCACAAGTGTTTTGTAAGCAGTCTCCTTTGTAGACGGGTAGCATTTTTCCAGTATCCTATCAATGAACCAAAGTCTGCCACCTGCTTGACTTAGAATTTACAATGAGACCTTGCAGACTGGCCCTCCTGGATTTTCATTATACCTATAGGATTTAAAGGTCAGTACCCAGACATCAATTTCCCAAAGCAGTACAGCACAATTCTCAGAAAGACTTAAACAGCCATCTTTGAAGATCAGAAGATTTCTGAATGTGGTGAAGTACAAAACATTTCTATCTATTTACTGTAATTGTCAATAGATCAGTGTATAATGTAAGTGTCTGGTAATTTTGTTGTCACTAGTTTGAATCTTGCAAGCAACAACTTTTTTCTACTTTTATTTCAATTTCATATTTGTTAACAAATAGGAAATAATATGTATTTAATATTTTTTAAATAAAAATACTGACTTTTATTTTTAATTACTAAATTAATGCATTCACCGTAAACTAATCATAGGTCCTATGCTTTTTCATCTGATGACACAAGCAATGTTATATTTCTGAACATGTAAAGCAAATTTTCAACATCTGCACCAAATTGATATCTTATCAAGATCTGACTGAGTATGTATGCAGCTTATTTTCAGACAATACTTTGTTACAGATAACATCACCTGCTAACAATCTGAGGGCACTATTAATATTGTCTGCTATGTCATTAATGTACAACATTAACAGCAATGATTCAAACATCCTTTCCTGGGTTATTGTTGGTGTGGTACTGACTCAAATGTTTTTCAGAAGTCAAGAAATACTGCATCTGTCTGACTGACTTATGCCATTGCTTCTATGATGTCATCAGAAAAGTGGAGTTTTGTTTCAAATGACAGATGTTTTCAAAAACTGTGCTAATTGACATAGAATATGTCATTCTGGTTCAGATAATTCATTACATGTGAGCTCAGAATATGTTATAAGATTGTACAACAGGTGAATGTTAAAGGTATTGGGTCACACTTTTGTGAATCACTTCTGCCTCTCTTCTTGTTGGTGGATGGAGTGTGTGCTTTCTTCCAACTACTGGGCAGTTTCTCATTTGAGAGATGTATGGTATTTTACAGTTAAAAAAAAGGGGTTCACTCAAATGTAAATTCTGTGTGGAATCTGATAGAAATTCCCTGGAGCTTTATCCAATTTTAGTGATTTCAATCATTACTCAACACCACTGACACTACTATCTATATCAGTCATTTTTGCAGTGGTGCGAGAATTAAACTAGGGCAGTATTCCTGGATCTTCATGTACAAAAGAACATTTTGAAAATGAAGTTAAACATTTCTGCTTCTCCTTTGCTACATTCAATTTGGTTCCTCTGTCGTTCTCGAGTATCAGGACACTAACTTTGGTGTTATTGACAGCCTTTACATATGACCAGAGCTTATTTGTGGTTTGTGAGAAGTATCTTCATGGATTCTGCTAAGGTAATTGTTGAAGGGTTTTGCACTATGCATTTTGACAGCGCAATTTAACATTTGCCTGACTATAGCTCTGTTATGAAATAGTCATTGTTTCTTTAGAAGTTCCTTTACAGAGACTGTATGCTATGGAGGGTTCCTCCTATCATGAACTGTTGACTAGGTACACATTTATGTAGTCCATATTCTTCTAACTTTTGATCACAGTTCCAGGAGATGCTTCTGCCCTTGGCAAAATATTTCTAGTTCTTCCACGAGATGTGGCATTACTGCTTTGTTATCTCGCTTGCAGAAGATGTAAATATTTCTCATTATTTAGCTGTCCTTTGTAACTTGGTAAACATTATTGCTATAGCTGCTTCATAACACTGATACCAGTTTCAACATGGTCATTCTCAAAGAGGTCAGGTTTGTTTGTTGCCATTATATTCCATACTAGCTTTGCCTCTTTTGTCTTTTGCAATGCAATGCCTCTTTTTACAAACACGCACACACACACACACACACACACACACACACACACACAGAGAGAGAGAGAGAGAGAGAGAGAGAGAGAGAGAGAGAGAGAGAGATGAATATTCACTTCCACATATATTTAACATATTTCACACATATTTGTACACACACTTCCTCCAGATCTCTAGCGACTGATTCTTTGCTGTTTTACATCAAGTGACTCTAGAGAAGGTGTTAAATGCATCTGTAGTACTGAGCCATGTGGCATGATCTTGGGTCTGAAACCTGATGTGGTTGATGCATTTTGTAACACAAATGAGAGACTGACTATGCTTCATAGATTTGAAGTATTCCAAGTCAAATAATTACAGGGAACAAATGCCAACATTTCATTTTTGAATGTTTGTACATATCACTCTTTCTCATCATCACTGCCACCCCTAGTGGTAATGGAGTAGTAATCCCACAGCTTCTTTATGCAAGTAATGAGCCATGTATATACCACAATTGATTGTAATTGCTCCAGGCATTCCTGAGTTATACTTTTTTAACCCAAACACTAAACAATAGATGTGTTAGGAATGTCTTACTGTCCCAGTTAATTTTTAAAGACATCAAGTGATATGTGTGTCAGTTGTGGTAGAAATTCCTTCAGGCATAATAGAAATATGCTGATATGTCAGTGTCTTTGCACCCCTTATTTATTTGTCATGACTGCCACTGATAAGTCTAGCAGCCTGGAAAAATATAGATTTGCTACAAATATCAATCATTACAGAATATTTTTACATGTCAAATCTTCTCATCCTCTTCCTCACCCCTAGGGGCGGTTTTGGTATATTATCCCCACAATATTTTTAAACAAATACTAACAAAGAGATAGAGAGGCTGGCCAGTACTTACCTCAGCTCAGTACAGCCGATAGATACACAAAAAACAGAACCGAAAATTTACGTTCCTAGCTTTCGGAACAAATGCTCTTTCATCAGGGAGGGGAGAGCGGAAAGAAAGGGAAGAAGGGAAAGTGGATTCAGTTACTCACAACCCAGGTTATGAAGCAACAGGGAAAGGAAAACAGGGAGGGTTGCAAGGATGGAGGCATGGTTGTCAGAGGGAAGCCAAAGATATTCTACTGTAAGTACTGTGCCAGCTTCAAACCAAAGAGGATGCATACAGAAGTAAAGAGGTATATAGTATAAAGATAAACACAACTATGTAGGATGGAAAGATGCGTGAATGGCTACAGAGGAAAGGGAAAGAGGAGAAGACTGAAGAGTAAATGGGAGTGAGGTTGTTTAACGTAGGTTCAGTCCAGGGGGATGGCGGGATGAGAGGATGTGTTGGAGTGCAAGTTCCCATCTCCGCAGTTCAGAGGGACTGGTGTTGGGTGGGAGAAGCCAAATGGCACATACGGTGTAGCAGGTTCCTAGGTCCCTAGAATTATGGTTCAAATGGCTCTGAGCACTATGCGACTTAACTTCTGAGGTCATAAGTCACCTAGAACTTAGAACTAATTAAACCTAACTAACCTAAGGACATCACACACATCCATGCCCTAGGCAGGATTCGAACCTGCAACCGTAGTGGTCGCTCGGTTCCAGACTGTAGCGCCTAGAACCGCACAGCCACTCCGGCCGGCCCTAGAATTATGCTGGAGGGCATGCTCCGCTATTGGGTATTGGACATCTCCTAGGCGGACAGTTCGTCTGTGTCTGTTCATGCGTTCAGCCAGTTTAGTTGTTGTCATACTGATGTAAAAGGCTGTGCAGTGCAGGCATGTCAGCTGATAAATGACGTGTGTAGTTTCACACGTGGCCCTGCCTTGAATTGTGTATGTTTTACCAGTAGTAGGGCTGGAGTAAGTGGTTGTGGGGGGATGCATGGGGCAGGTTTTGCAGTGGGGTCGGTTACAGGGGTAGGAACCGCTGTGTAGAGAAGGTAGTCTGGGAATATTGTAGGGTTTAACAAGGATGTTACGGAGGTTAGGGGGGCGACGAAAGGCAACTCTGGGTGGTGTGGGGAGAATTTTGTCAAGGGATGATCTCATTTCAGGGGTTGACTTGAGAAAGTCATGTCCCTGGCGGAGTAATTTGTTGATGTGTTCGAGGCCAGGATAATATTGAGTGACAAGGGGGTGGTCTGGGGGTAGGAACATTGTTGTTGGACGGGGAGGAATGTATTGCTTGGGAGATCTGTTTGTGGACAAGGTCTGCAGGATAGTTGCGGGAGAGGAAAGCACTGGTCAGGTTATTGGTGTAATTGTTGAGGGATTCGTCACTGGAGCAGATACGTTTGCCACGAATACCTAGGCTGTAGGGAAGGGAGCGTTTGATGTGGGATGGATGGCAGCTATCAAAGTGAAGGTACTGTTGTTTGTTTGTGGGTTTGCTCCTTGTATTATATGATCTCCTATGTTTTGAGGAGTGTCTCAGACTTTGATGCTTTCTTGATAATGCTCCGCCAGTTGATCACTATTATTATAAAAATCTTGTCTGTGCAGTGCTGTGAATGCTTTGGCAGTTGATCACTGGAATTTTTGTAGTCTTGTCTGTGGGGGCATTTCTTTGGATCTTACATGAATAATTCAAGGCCTCCTACAGCTCTCATCACCTAAAGAGTTGCCTAATTTAAAAAATTTCCTTGTGTGCAACCCAGACACGATCATCTACTTTTGTAGCAGCCTCTGAAGTGTAGCATCCATGTGACCCATTTAGAAGGCTCCTACAGTTCTCATCTTAATGGAGTAAGACTAGGAAGTTGCAGCGTAGCTTGTCACAGAAGCTTTGAAGTCACTACTTCAAGCCTTCCATTTGGCTCAGAATCAGGGGGCCACATAATTAGTTCTGGGGACAGTACTGCAGAATATGAACTTCATTGAAGTTCCAAGAGAAAGGCTGATCTTCTTCACCTTGTCTGCCGGTTGCTGGAATGAGCTAATTTGTCCTCAAAGCACAGGTGACTGTTGTTGTTGTTGTTGTGGTCTTCAGTCCTGTGACTGGTTTGATGCAGCTCTCTATGCTACTGTATCCTGTGCAAGCTTCTTCATCTCCCCCCATACCTACTGCAGCCTACATCCTTCTGAATCAGCTTAGTGTATTCATCTCTTGGTCTCCCTCTACAATTTTTACCCTCCACCCTGTCCTCCAGTACTAAACTGGTGATCCCTTGATGCCTCAGAACATGTCCTACCAACCGATCCCTTCGTCTAGTCAAGTTGTGCCACAAACTCCTCTTCTCCCCAATTCTATTCAATACCTCCTCATTAGTTATGTGATCTACCCATCTAATCTTCAGCATTCTTCTGTAGCATCACATTTCGAAAGCTTCTATTCTCTTCTTGTCCAAACTATTTATTGTCCATGTTTCACTTCCATACATGGCTACGCTCCATACAAATACTTTCAGAAACGACTTCCTGACACTTAAATCTATACTTGATGTTAACAAATTTCTCTTCTTCAGAAACGCTTTCCTTGCCATTGCCGGTCTACATTTTATATCCTCTGTACTTCGACCATCATCAGTTATTTTGCTCCCCAAATAGCAAAACTTCTTTACTACTTTAAGTGTCTCATTTCCTAATCTAATTCCCTCAGCATCACCTGACTTAATTCGATTACATTCCATTATCCTCGTTTTGCTTTTGTTGATGTTCATCTTATATCCTCCTTTCAAGACACTGTCCATTCCGTTCAACTGGTCTTCCAAGTCCTTTGCTGTCTCTGACAGAATTTCAATGTCATCGACTAACCTCAGAGTTTTTATTTCTTCTCAGTGGATTTTAATACCTACTCCTAACTTTTCTTTTGTTTCCTTTACTGCTTGCTCAATATAGAGATTGAATAGCATTGGGGAGAGGCTACAACCCTGTCTCACTCCCTTCCCAACCACTGCTCCCTTGCATGTCCCTCGACTCTTATAACTGCCATCTGCTTTCTGTACATATTGTAAATAGCCTTTCGCTCCCTGTATTTTACCCCTGCCACCTTTAGAATTTGAAAGAGAGTATTCCAGTCAACATTGTCAAAAGCTTTCTCTGAGTCTACAAATGCTAGAAACGTAGGTGACCAGCATTGTTTTTCTAACGTGTTCCACAGTCAGCAGTTGGTTGCACCTTGTTCCCGAATTGGCTGTCAAAACAGTCTATTCAGCATGTTGAATGAGGCCCCCAGGCATACACACTAGGTGCATCGGGTATTCCTTCTCATGCGTTTCTGGCATTTCCCTAAGGGGGGACCATTATTCACTGCATGTTTGTAAACTGCTGATGATTAACGGACCCTTGCCCTTTTGTGCTCACCTCTCCTTGACATGAAATGCAGCAGGCTTCTCAACAGGTGAAGTATGTTCAATGGTTTTAGTTTCTGTGGAAAACAGCAATTTGAATTTGTTGATAAAGGGAATGTGAGCAATACTCTGAGTTCTCTCTGTTCTCTTCCTCCCCCCAGAAGGGCCCCTAAACCTACCACCAACATGCCACTCATACCACCAACATGCCACTCACAGTCAAATGGACATGTACTCCCTGTGGAGCAGACAACATCCACGGGATAGTGTAGCATTGGATGTACCTTTCCTATTTCTGGTACATGTTTCTTGGTAGCTCTCTCAACAACCCCTTTGCAGTAGCTTCCAGTCACTTGAAAACAGTCAGCCCAATTTCCAGTTGCTTGCAAACAACAAGTGAATCGTTCCATTCCTAAGGACGACGTAGTTGGGCTGTATTGTGGGTGGTTCATTATGGAACAGTAAGAGAACAACTTTAATTTAAGCTTGTTGGTTCTCTCTTTATTTTTGGATGTGTTATGTTACAAAGAATACATATTTAATTTAAGAACTGAAACAATGTATACCCAAAAAAGTTATTTCTGTTTTGACAAAGGAAAAGATATCCCGAATGAAATTTATCCGTTCCCTGAAACCATGTGGAACTTTGTGATTTTTTGTTTTATTTTATTTAAAAAAAATATTATTGTGACTAAAAACTTGAAAATGTGGAATTTATTATGAATACAGATAATATACACCGATGTTGGAAGGGGAAATTAAATGTTTCATTATAAGACAATTATAGAAATGTAAAATGCTGTACCAAGAAACAGCAGTTGCCTTTAAAAGAGTTTTGTTCACATTGCAATCATATACTTTCAAACACTTCCTTAGAACAAACTAGTCAATGAGTGAGAAAAGGGGGAATGTTGCAATAATTACATAAATAGCTACAGTAAAATTAAGGGAATGTGATCTTCCAAACAAGATGCTGCTGAGGAAATTTGTAGAATGTGATTCTGTCTCCTTGTAATTTTCCAATTTTATATAGTGGTACTTTGCTGACCTGGAGTACCGACTTGTTTTCTGTGGATGTGCACTATTTTCCATGCTATTTAATTTCCATCATATATATAAATATGAATAACCTGAACTTTAAGAAGCAAAGCTTAGTCAAAAGTTGTATATTACTTTCTGCAATGATGGTAAACAATATAGCAGTGGAAAACTGTGTAAAATAAAAGGCAATGAATAATTATGTCAAATATTGAATACATTTTGTGTGTGAACTCGGGATACTATTAATTTGCAAATAATGCATCTTACCATAGTACATTGGCTTCCCTTCAAATAGTGCTCAGACTTCTGGTTTTGAAAATGTGTTCCTTTATTGCTGACATGTTTCATATAACTAACTTGTTTCTTTTCTTTACCTCTTAAATATACATAGCAACACTACAATATCCACACAGGCGAGAGGCCATATGCGTGCAAATTCTGTGAAAGAACATTTACAAATTACCCCAATTGGCTGAAGCATACACGTAGACGTCATAAGGCTGATCCTCGAGGAGGTGTAATGCAGCAGCAGTCACAGCAGCAGCAGTCGCAGCCACAGCAGGCACAACATATCATGCAGCCACAGGTACCAAAAAATTAATGTAGAAACATAAGTTAATGAAATATTGCATAGGTTATCAACCCAGCTCATTATCTGAGCTAATTTGGCAAATTCACAATCCAGAATGAGTTGCAGGTAATTGACTAATTACCTTCTAAAAATAAAATAAAAAGATCAGGACCAGAAACGTTTTAGTTCATTAGACATTTTTTTATTAACAAGTGTGTTTTCAAATATGTGCCTTGTAGTGCATAGCCAGCCAGGTGTTGAGCAAATCATTTGCCATTGAGCTCTTTTCTAATGGAAGTTGTGTATTGTCCGTATGATTCTGTGCCAAATATACATTGAAAGCAGCAGAAAGTTGTTAACAGGTTCTGTTCAATGTGAGTTCTGTAGCTTTGCCCACCATTGTTTTGCAATAAGCTATTTTTATCCAGTTTCACTCTAAATTCCTGATTCCTGTTATCATCAGAATTCGCTCATATTTACTCACCCAAAAAATTACAATTCAGTTTGAATCTCTTCCTTTGGTCTGATATGGTGGAGATCACACAAAGTTGCTTAATACTAAAAATTAGCTGTGTTGTAAAGTTCTCCAATCATTCTTCCTGCAGTTGATGGTAGTGGGAGTCTGATATATGTTGTTGTTGTTGTTGTTGTTGTTGTGGTCTTCAGTCCTGAGACTGGTTTGATGCAGCTCTCCATGCTACTCTATCCTGTGCAAGCTTCTTCATCTCCCCCCGTACCTACTGCAGCCTACATCCTTCTGAATCAGCTTAGTGTATTCATCTCTTGGTCTCCCTCTACAATTTTTACCCTCCACCCTGTCCTCCAGTACTAAACTGGTGATCCCTTGATGCCTCAGAACATGTCCTACCAACCGATCCCTTCTTCTAGTCAAGTTGTGCCACAAACTTCTCTTCTCCCCAATTCTATTCAATACCTCCTCATTAGTTATGTGATCTACCCATCTAATCTTCAGCATTCTTCTGTAGCATCACATTTCGAAAGCTTCTATTCTCTTCTTGTCCAAACTATTTATTGTCCATGTTTCACTTCCATACATGGCTACGCTCCATACAAATACTTTCAGAAATAACTTCCTGACACTAAAATCTATACTCGATGTTAACAAATTTCTCTTCTTCAGAAACGCTTTCCTTGCCATTGCCAGTCTACATTTTATATCCTCTCTACTTCGTCCATCATCAGTTATTTTGCTCCCCAAATAGCAAAACTCCTTTACTACTTTAAGTGTCTCATTTCCTAATCTAATACCCTCAGCATCACCCGACTCAACTCGACTACATTCCATTATCCTCGTTTTGCTGTTGTTGATGTTCATCTTATATCCTCCCTTCAAGACACCATCCATTCCGTTCAACTGCTCCTCCAAGTCCTTTGCTGTCTCTGACAGAATTACAATGTCATCGGCGAACCTCAAAGTTTTTATTTCTTCTCCATGGATTTTAATACCTACCCCAAATTTTTCTTTTGTTTCCTTTACTGCTTGCTCAATATAGAGATTGAATAACATCGGGGAGAGGCTACAACCCTGTCTCACTCCCTTCCCAACCACTGCTTCCCTTTCATGTCCCTCGACTCTTATAACTGCCATCTGGTTTCTGTACAAGTTGTAAATAGCCTTTCGCCCCCTGTATTTTACCCCTGCCACCTTTAGAATTTGAAAGAGAGTATTCCAGTCAACATTGTCAAAAGCCTTCTCTAAGTCTACAAATGCTAGAAACGTAGGTTTGCCTTTCCTTAATCTTTCTTCTAAGATAAGTCGTAAGGTCAGTATTGCCTCACGTGTTCCAGTATTTCTACGGAATCCAAACTGATCTTCCCAGAGGTCGGCTTCTACTAGTTTTTCCATTCGTCTGTAAAGAATTCGTGTTAGTACTTTGCAGCTGTGGCTTATTAAACTGATGGTTCGGTAATTTTCACATCTGTCAACACCTGCTTTCTTTGGGATTGGAATTATTATATTCTTCTTGAAGTCTGAGGGTATTTCGCCTGTTTCGTACATCTTGCTCACCAGATGGTAGAGTTTTGTCAGGACTGGCTCTCCCAAGGCCGTCAGTAGTTCCAATGGAATTTTGTCTACTCCGGGGGCCTTGTTTCGACTCAGGTCCTTCAGTGCTCTGTCAAATTCTTCACGCAGTATCGTATCTCCCATTTCATCTTCATCTACATCCTCTTCCATTTCCATAATATTGTCCTCAAGTGCATCGCCCTTGTATAGACCCTCTATATACTCCTTCCACCTTTCTGCTTTCCCTTCTTTGCTTAGAACTGGGTTTCCATCTGAGCTCTTGATATTCATACATGTGGTTCTCTTATCTCCAAAGGTCTCTTTAATTTTCCTGTAGGCAGTATCTATCTTACCCCTAGTGAGATAAGCCTCTACATCCTTACATTTGTCCTTTAGCCATCCCTGCTTAGCCAGTTTGCACTTCCTGTCGATCTCATTTTTGAGACGTTTGTATTCCTTTTTGCCTGCTTCATTTACTGCATTTTTATATTTTCTCCTTTCATCAATTAAATTCAATATTTCTTCTGTTACCCAAGGATTTCTACTAACCCTCTTCTTTTTACCTACTTGATCGTCTGCTGCCTTCACTACTTCATCCCTCAGAGCTACCCATTCTTCTTCTACTGTATTTCTTTCCCTCATTCCTTTCAATTGTTCCCTTATGCTCTCCCTGAAACTCTGTACAACCTCTGGTTCTTTCAGTTTATCCAGGTCCCATCTCCTTAAATTCCCACCTTTTTGCAGTTTCTTCAGTTTTAATCTACAGGTCATAACCAACAGATTGTGGTCAGAGTCCATATCTGCCCCTGGAAATGTCTTACAATTTAAAACCTGGTTCCTAAATCTCTGTCTTACCATTATATAATCTATCTGATACCTTTTAGTATCTCCAGGGTTCTTCCATGTATACAACCTTCTATCATGATTCTTAAACCAAGTGTTAGCTATGATTAAGTTGTGCTCTGTGCAAAATTCTATCAGGCAGCTTCCTCTTTCATTTCTTCCCCCCAATCCATATTCACCTACTACGTTTCCTTCTCTCCCTTTTCCTACACTCGAATTCCAGTCACCCATGACTATTAAATTTTCGTCTCCCTTCACTATCTGAATAATTTCTTTTATTTCATCATACATTTCTTCAATTTCTTCGTCATCTGCAGAGCTAGTTGGCATATAAACTTGTACTACTGTAGTAGGTGTGGGCTTCGTATCTATCTTGGCCACAATAATGCGTTCACTATGCTGTTTGTAGTAGCTTACCCGCATTCCTATTTTCCTATTCATTATTAAACCTACTCCTGCATTACCCCTATTTGACTTTGTGTTTATAACCCTGTAGTCACCTGACCAGAAGTCTTGTTCCTCCTGCCACCGAACTTCACTAATTCCCACTATATCTAACTTTAACCTATCCATTTCCCTTTTTAAATTTTCTAACCTACCTGCCCGATTAAGGGATCTGACATTCCACGCTCCGATCCGTAGAACGCCAGTTTTCTTTCTCCTGATAACGACATCCTCTTGAGTAGTCCCCGCCCGGAGATCCGAATGGGGGACTATTTTACCTCCGGAATATTGTACCCAAGAGGACGCCATCATCATTTAATCATACAGTAAAGCTGCATGCTCTCGGGAAAAATTACGGCCGTAGTTTCCCCTTGCTTTCAGCCGTTCGCAGTACCAGCACAGCAAGGCCGTTTTGGTTATTGTTACAAGGCCAGATCAGTCAATCATCCAGACTGTTGCCCTTGCAACTACTGAAAAGGCTGCTGCCCCTCTTCAGGAACCACATGTTTGTCTGGCCTCTCAACAGATACCCCTCCGTTGTGGTTGTACCTACGGTACGGCTATCTGTATCGCTGAGGCACGCAAGCCTCCCCACCAACGGCAAGGTCCATGGTTCATGGGGGGGTCTGATATATATATAATGGAAATCAGTGAATCCTAAACTTAGCTATTACATTTTAAAAGCTGCCGCAAGGGCCTTCAAATGGCTATTGAATAAGAGCAGTATTAATCTTTTGGTTGTATGGTTCCATTAACAGAATGTAAATTTTGATAATGCTTTATCAAATTTCCAATAGCTCATAACATTTCACCATAAAAATGTTAAAGATTTTCTAATATTGTGCTTACTCCAAGCATTAATAGATATCTAATCTACGTGTCATCTCCACATTGTCATATTTCATAATTATTTACTTGGGTACATATCATTGCATTTCACTATTCACATTTAAAAACACTGTGCTCTCAGTAGAGGTTATAAAGACTCAAATAGTGATTTCAAACTCAAACTCAAGAAGCCAAACTGGACTTGTTTGAATTCAAACTGCTACATGAGTCATTATAGCATCTGATGTCTCCAGCTTTAGGAGGCAAAAAACCAGGCACAGAAACATCCCTCAAGCCATGATCCAGCACCCATGTAACAAAATGCAAATAGAGGCCATGAAAGTCAGCATATATTATCAATATAACATTTTTTAACTTTTCATCATCTTGGTAGACTGAACTCTACTTGTGTCTTCATGTCTTGCCATCATAGGAAGGTTTACTGTTACTTTCATATAGTAATATATTCACTTATTTTGACAATTTCCTGACAAATGATCAGGGTAGTGAGTATTATATTCAGATGTTTTATGTTTTTTATATTATATTTTATGACTTGTTCCACACCCATGAGAGTCACCTCATTTTTGGGTCAATGGAACGAAAACTAGATCTAATCTAATCATAGTATCACAGTAAAAAAAATCATAGGAAGTTCTTCCTTTCTGTTTATTCTGCTTATTCACAGTCTGGTTGGAGCATAATACTATTACTAATCATTTCCCCTTCCCTTAACTATTTCGTCTCTTTTTGAAACATGTACTTAAAAAGGTGGCTGTGGTGGTCCAGTGGATAGAGCACTAGGCTCCGGCCCAAGGTCTTTCCTCCAGGATGGCCCGGGTTCACTCAGCTTGCTATCAAATGAGTGTTGACCATCTCTCCCAGGGAAAAAAGGCAGTCAGGGCAATGGAACCACCACCTTTCCCTTCCTAGTGCCATTACGAAGAATCCTCGTGTGGGCCCGGGGGTTAGAATAGGCCCTAGGTTTTTCTGCCTGTTGTAAGAGACGACTAAAAGGAGACCACACCTTTCAGCCTTTATGTGATGGTCCCCTGTAGGGTTTGACCTCTGTTTTGCAGAATTTTCCCAAAGAGCGAGCCAATTGGGGGAGGGTGACTTACATGGTGCATTGTGCCCATTATGCATTGAGATCTGTAGCCCACTCTCTCATCGTGGCATTGCAGTCCTGCTCATCCTCTATCTCTTGAGTGAGGACACCTTCCTGAGTGCATTTTCCTCCACCCACTATGCAGTGCCGTTTTCTGCGCCAACGAGAAGCATGGAATTCTTTGCACCTCATATCCAGCACAGTAGCCAGTCTGTTGTAGTTGGGCCGCCATGTACGCTATTGGTTGTAGACCTCTGACTATACAGAGATCGCTCTGCTGATGCATGCACCATTAACTCCCCATGTATGCCAAGGAATAGATGCCCATCACCCTAGGGCATCAGGACTCCCGCAATGGTCATCCTGCCTGGTGGCCTTTGCTGCGGCTGGGTGGCAGCCGTGGGGAGGTCCCGTGGTCAGAGTGAGTGGCATGAGGGCAGATGATGCATGATGAAGCGTACCACATCATCACTTTCTGGTGATAAAACGTCAGCAGTCTCTAAGCGTTCCAAGTCTCAGTACAATGCAAGGAAGTATGATCCTAAATCGTTCCCCTCCATGGCACACCATCTACATCTACATCTACATCTACATCTACATTGATACTCCGCAAGCCACCCAACGGTGTGTGGCGGAGGGCACTTTACGTGCCACTGTCATTACCTCCGTTTCCTGTTCCAGTCCATGGTAGGAATGCCAGGCTAAGGATGGTAGCAAACCTTATTCACCCCAGTACCTCATATGTACGAGAGCTGATGGGGCTCCTTTGTCTCAATGAAGCCTCAGTTTTTTGTGGAGCATTTAGAGGACAAGTTTGGGAGGTGGAGGGCTTGTCCAAAATGCTGTCAGGGTCAGTCTTGATAAAAATGGCATCCTCTGCCCAGTCATGGGCATAACTCACTTGTGACAAGCTGGGGGATGTTTCTGTTTCCGTCATGCCTCATTAGAGCTTAAATGTGGTCCAGGATATTGTTTTCCACAGGTACCTCCTTTTGCAGTCTGACGACGAGCTGTGCGCCAACTTACAGTGACGAGGAGTTCATTTCATCCAGCACGTCCATCGGGGTCCAAGGGATAATCAGGTTGCCACTGGTGCCTTCATCTTGGCCTATGAGGGTGACACATTACCTGAGAAAGTCAAGGTGATGGTCTACCGCTGTGATTGCAAGCCATATATCTCTCCCCCCATGCTGTATTTTTAAGTGCTGGAAGTTCAGCTATACGTCTTCCCGCTGTACTTCCAGCATCACATGTTGAGATTGTGGACGTCCATCCCATCCCAATACTCCATGTTCCCTACATCCTATATGTGTCAACTGCAGAGAGCATCATTCACCTTGCTCAGCAGACTGCAGGATTTTACAGCAAGAAAGGGAAATCATGGAATACAAGACCCTGCACTGACTGACCTACACTGAGGTCAAGAGGAAATTTGAGCACCTGCGTCATGTGGCTATGACCTGCTCTTATGCCGCTGCTTCGAGAACAGTTGTAGCCCCGTCAGTTCCTCGAGTTCCAGTTGGCTCTTGGAGCCGGAAGACTACACCTGCCCCCTTGATGATGGGGGGAGGGGGGGGGGGGGCATTTCCCTCCCTGTTGCTCCTGCACCACCTACCTTGGGAGCAGTGTCCCTGCAACCATCAGGGACACCAGTCCCCACTTCTCAGCCGGAGAAGCATAAGTCTTCTTTGGATCACTCCCTTCCCAGGTTTCTGCTAGTGGGAAAGATGACACCCGCCAGTGGCTGAAGTGCCCAAAAACAGCTGGTCATAGGGCTTCACTGTCATCCTTAGTCCTGGAAACTGAATCATTGAAGCCCTCCCAGCCAGAGAAACCCAAGGATCAGTGAGACAAATCCAGAAAGAAGACTCCCAAGACCAAGGGGATTGCGGTGGCACCCACACCACACTACCTATAAGCTCTGCGTCTGAGGATGAGGTGAAGGTTCTTGCATCTGTTCAGGACCTAGATCTCGCCAAATCCTCAGACACAATGTGGATATAGCCTGTTCAGGAAATAAGTCAGTGGCAGCAGGTAACCCTGAGGCTTAGGCTACCTCATTGAGTGTTTCATGCCTTCCCAGTCTCACGATCACGTCATCCTCCAGTGGAATTGCGGCAGTTTTTCCACCACCTGGCTGAGCTACGGCAACTGTTAAGCTTTACACCTGCTTTCTGCATTGCCCTGCAGGAAACCTGGTTCCCGGCAATGCGGACCCCTGCCCTTCGTGGCTACAGGGAATATTACAAGAATCGTAGCAAATATAATAGAATGTCAGGTGGAGTTTGCGTTTATGTCTTGAACTCGGTATGTAGTGAACCTGTGCCCCTTCAAACTCCTCTTGAAGCTGTGTCTGTCAGGATATGGAAAACACAGGAAATAACTGTCTGTAACATATATCTGTCTCTAGAGGGTGCGGTACCCCTGAACATATTGGTTGCACTGATTGATCAACTTCCTAAACCTTTCCTATATTTTGGAGATTTTAATGCCCATAACCCCTTGTGGGGTAGCAACATGCTTACTGGCCATGGCAGAGATGTCGAAAATTTACTGTCCCAACTCGATCTCTGCCTCTTAAATACTGGGGCCGCTACACATTTCAGTGTGGCTCATAGTAGTTACTCGGCCACTGATTTATCAATTTGCCGCCCAGGTCTCCTCCCATCTATCCACTGGAGAGCACATGACGACCTGTGTGGTAGTGACCACTTCCCCATCTTCCTGTCACTCTCCCTGCATCATGCCCTTGAACCGCCTACCCATATGGGCTTTAAACAAGGCAGGCTGGGTAGCCTTCACCTCTGCTGTCATCATTGAATCTCCCCCTTGTCATGCCATCGATGTTGTGATAGAGCAGGTCACTACAACAATAGTTTCTGTGGCGGAAAACGTGATCCCTCGTTCTCTAGGGTGCCCCCTGCAAAAGACAGTCCCTTGGTGGTCACCGGAAGTCACTGAGGCAATTAAAGAGCGTTGGTGAACTCTACAATGACATAATTTGCACCCTTCCCTAGAGCACCTAATAGCCTTTAAGCAGCTCTGTACCTGCATTTGCCTGCTTATAAAATCATGGAAACAGGAGTGTTGTCGACCATTGGGTGCCATACATCACCTTCCCAAGTTTGGATGAAGGTCAGACTTCTTTTTGGGTACCAGTCCCCAACATGTGTTCCTGGCGTTAACATCAATGGTGTGCCCTCTACCGACGCAAATGCGATTGCCAAGCACTTTGCTGAGCATTATGCATGATCCTCCGCGTAGGAGAACTACTCCCCAGCCTTTCACACCCTCAAACAGCGGATGGAAAGGATTGTCCTCTTGTTCACTACACACCACAGTGAACCCTATAACACCCCATTTACAGAGTGGGAGCTCCTCAGCACCCTTGCACATTGCCCCGACACAGCCCCTGGGCCGGATCGGATCCACAGTCAGATGATTAAATGTCTCTCGTCTGACTACAAGTGATATCTCCTTGTCATCTTTAACTGGATCTGGTGCGATGGTGTCTTTCCATCACAATGGCGGGAGAGCACCATCATTCCAGCGCTAAAACCCGGTAAAAATCCGCTTTATGTGGATAGCTATCAGCCCATCAGGCTGTAAGCTGCTAGAATGTATGGTGTGTCGGCAGTTGGGTTGGGTCCTGGAGTCACGTGGCCTATGAGCTCCATGTCAGGCCGGCTTCCGCCAGGGTTGCTCTACCACTGATAATTTTGTGTCCCTTGAGTCTGCCATCCAAACAGCCTTTTCTAGACTCCAACATCTGGTTGCCATCTTTTTTTACTTACATAAGCATATGACATGACCTGGCGACGTCATATCCTTGCTACATTGTATGGGTGGGGTCTCCGAGGCCCACTCCCGATTTTTATCCAAAACTTCCTGTCACTCCATATTTTCCATGTCCAAGTTGGTGCCTCCCCTAGTTCCCCCACATTCAGGAGAATGGCGTTCTGCAGGGTTCCGTATTGACTGTATCACTATTTTAGTGGCCGTCAATGGCCTAGCAGCAACTGTAGGGCCGTCAGTCTCCCCTTCTCTGTACGTGGATGACTTCTGCATTTCGTATTGCTCCTCCAGTACTGGTGTTGCTGAGTGGCGCCTACAGGGAGCCATTCACAAGGTGCAGTCATGGGCTCTGGCCCACGGCTTCCAGTTTTCAGCCGTGAAGTCGTGTGTCATGCACTTCTGTTGGCATCACACTGTTCGTCCAGAACCTGAACATTATCTTAATGACAATCCACTCTCTGTAGTGGAGAAGTATCGATTCTTAAAACTGGTTTTTGATGCCCAGTTGCCTTGGCTACCCCACCTTCATCAGCTTAAGTGGGAGTGCTGGCAGCACCTCAGTACTCTCCACTGCCTGAGCAATACCAACTGGCATGCAGATCGCTCTACGCTGCTGCAGCTCTACAGAGCCCTTGTTCAGTCCCGCCCTGACTATGGGAGTCTGGGTTACAGTTACCACCTCTATTTGAGGTCCATTCACGTACACCTCCATGGTGTACACCTCGGCCGAAGCTTCGTCTGGACCTTTTGCATGGCCCTAAGGACTCTGTTAATCTACCGCTCTCCGCTGTCACTTCCTCTTGATTCTTGACACGTTCTGGGGCTCTGAAGTTGTTTGCACTGATGACTCGATGACTGATGGTAATGTTGGCTTTGCCTATGCCCACAGAGGTCATACTGAACAGCATTCCTTGCCCGCTGGCTGCAGTGTGTTCACTGCAGAGCTTGTGGCTGTATCCCGTGTACTTCAGTTCATCCGTTCCTGTTCTAGTGAGTCGTTTCTTCTCTGTTTTGACTCCCTGAGCAACTTACAAGCTATTGACCAGTGCTACCCTTGCCATCCTTTGGTAGTGAACATCCAGGAGTCCATTTCTGCCCTGGAATCGTCCAGTCTTACTGTCGTGTTTGCGTGGACCCCAGGACACATCGGAATTCCAGGCAATGAACTTGCTAATAGGCTGACCAAACAGGCTACGCGGAAACCACTCCTGGAGATGGGCATCTCTGAAATTGACCTACGTTCTGTCTTGGAAGATTCAGTGGCATAACAGTATGCACAACAAACTGTGTGTCATTAAGGAGACTGAGAACGTGTGGAAGTCTTCCCTGCGGGCTTCTCACAGGGAATCAGTTGTCCTTTGTCGACTCTGCATTGGCCATACGTGTCTCACATATGGTTACCTCCTCCGTTGTGAGGACCCACCTCAGTGTTGCTGTGGCTCCCAAATGACAGTGGTCCGCCTCTTGCTAGACTGCCCACTTCTAGCCGCTCTGCAGCAGACTTTTAACTTTCCCAGCACCCTACCTTCGGTGTTGGGCACCAATGCCTCAATAGCAGCTTTACTTTTACATTTTATTCATGAGGGTGGGTTTTGTCATTTGATCTGAGTTTTAGTACACGTCCTTTGTCCCTCTTCGTCCCCCGCCCTACGACTTTTAGGGTGTTGCAGAGTGGCTGGCTTCTCCTTTTTTATTGTCATGATCAGCCAGTCATGGTAATCTGCTTTCTTGTTTTTAATCTCCTCTCCCTGTTTCTTGCGTGTCTCTGTGGTTTTCTTGTCCTGTTTTGTTCATTGTAGTGTTTGTTGTCCTTCTGTCATTCTTCCTTTCTCCTGTTATTGTGCCATACATCTTCTTTGTTTTCTTCTTTCTCTTGGGTAATTGTTCTGCTGGGAACAAGGGACTGATCACCTCGCGGTTAGGTCCTTTCCCCCCCCCCCCCCCCCTTTAAACCAACCAATCAACGAACCAACCAACCAACCATTGCAAGGAAATGCTGCACTCTACCTGCAGCCAGGCCTTAGCCCTGTCTCTGGCTTGTGCCAGAGGCTTTATCTTTTACTAAAGAAGAAAGTACATATGGTTAATATTTTTGAAAAACACATAATGCATAAGAACAAAATGTTTTCAAAAGACACATGTTACTTGAAATGTTAGGAATTAACCACATTTGAGACAGTTTTTTAGTTTTATTGTTTAGTATTATAACCTATAACAAAAGTGGATAATTATGTGGACGCCTCATCGGTAAACAAAGATGCACACTGTGATTCCGTAGATTTTCCCGGCGTCTTATATGTTTATGCTCTTCATGGGTATGCTGCTGCATATGATTGTCTTCACTACATGATATTTTGGCAATCCATCTGGCCGTCATCTTCAGGTGCGAAGGCTGAGTATACAATCATGCCGGAACTGAACATTCACATGCACATAATTTTTTTTTACCTAACTCCAGCATATCGTATCTGATATTCAAAATAGGATTATTTTAAATTAATTTTGGAATGAAAATCCCAAGTCTTCATTTTCAGATTCTAACCAAACATTTTGTGTATATAAACAACCATAACGAGTAAAAATGTCACGTAACACCCAGGGATGAAGCTGCAAAGTTCAGAAAGCATTGTACATAGGAAATGAAATGAAATGCACTTTGAACAGAGGCAGTGTTTTACTCCATACTTCATTTATGGGCTGTTCAAGCAAAGGAAAAACTTGGAGTAGGATTATTTTGCTGCCTGTTTCTTTTATGTGCAGTGCCCATGACATTTTTGTTACTTTATGGTCTTGTACAGATCTCCACTTTATTGCATAGCTACAGTCAACTCCAGAATACCCACCAAACACAGATAAGCAGTATTCAAAATAAACCAAGCTAGTGTAAATACACTCCTGGAAATTGAAATAAGAACACCGTGAATTCATTGTCCCAGGAAGGGGAAACTTTATTGACACATTCCTGGGGTCAGATACATCACATGATCACACTGACAGAACCACAGGCACATAGACACAGGCAACAGAGAATGCACAATGTCGGCACTAGTACAGTGTATATCCACCTTTCGCAGCAATGCAGGCTGCTATTCTCCCATGGAGACGATCGTAGAGATGCTGGATGTAGTCCTGTGGAACGGCTTGCCATGCCATTTCCACCTGGCGCCTCAGTTGGACCAGCGTTCGTGCTGGACGTGCAGACCGCGTGAGACGACGCTTCATCCAGTCCCAAACATGCTCAATGGGGGACAGATCCGGAGATCTTGCTGGCCAGGGTAGTTGACTTACACCTTCTAGAGCACGTTGGGTGGCACGGGATACATGCGGATGTGCATTGTCCTGTTGGAACAGCAAGTTCCCTTGGCGGTCTAGGAATGGTAGAACGATGGGTTCGATGACGGTTTGGATGTAACGTGCACTATTCAGTGTCCCCTTGACGATCACCAGTGGTGTACGGCCAGTGTAGGAGATCGCTCCCCACACCATGATGCCGGGTGTTGGCCCTGTGTGCCTCGGTCGTATGCAGTCCTGATTGTGGCGCTCACCTGCACGGCACCAAACACGCATACGACCATCATTGGCACCAAGGCAGAAGCGACTCTCATCGCTGAAGACGACACGTCTCCATTCGTCCCTCCATTCACGCCTGTCGCGACACCACTGGAGGCGGGCTGCACGATGTTGGGGCGTGAGCGGAAGACGGCCTAACGGTGTGCGGGACCGTAGCCCAGCTTCATGGAGACGGTTGCGAATGGTCCTCTCCGATACCCCAGGAGCAACAGTGTCCCTAATTTGCTGGGAAGTGGCGGTGCGGTCCCCTACGGCACTGCGTAGGATCCTACGGTCTTGGCGTGCATCCGTGCGTCGCTGCGGTCCGGTCCCAGGTCGACGGGCACGTGCACCTTCCGCCGACCACTGGCGACAACATCGATGTACTGTGGAGACCTCACGCCCCACGTGTTGAGCAATTCGGCGGTACGTCCACCCGGCCTCCCGCATGCCCACTATACGCCCTCGCTCAAAGTCCGTCAACTGCACATACGGTTCACGTCCACGCTGTCGCGGCATGCTACCAGTGTTAAAGACTGCGATGGAGCTCCGTATGCCACGGCAAACTGGCTGACACTGACGGCGGCGGTGCACAAATGCTGCGCAGCTAGCGCCATTCGACGGTCAACACCGCAGTTCCTGGTGTGTCCGCTGTGCCGTGCGTGTGATCATTGCTTGTACAGCCCTCTCGCAGTGTCCGGAGCAAGTATGGTGGGTCTGACACACCGGTGTCGATGTGTTCTTTTTTCCATTTCCAGGAGTGTATATAGATTGTATCATCATCATCATCATCATCATCATCACCACAATTATCATCACTGTCAGAACTTCCTCATTGATTTCTGTCCTGGTGTAGCTTTTCCCTCTCCACTGTATTCCATGTTACTCCTCTCCTCTTGAAATTGAGATTGTATCATTAACTTCAATTACCCTACATAGCTCAAATTAATCACTGTAAAACTTTTATCATTATGTCAGAATGCATAAGTGAGCACTTTGAGATCTGTAAAAATAGTAAACTTTCTGACCTCTAGTTGCGGACGAAAGTACTTCATAGCATCATAGATAGCAAGAAGTTCTCTATCACCTGTGCTCCTCTTTTGCTATGAAGGAGACAGCTTGTGAGAGTAAAAAGAGAGTGGCTGCCATGAATAGCATAATAATAAAAACAAATAAACTAAATAATTACATTTATATGATATTCTTACTAAAAAAAATCTAGACTGGCAAAATAGAAAGAGTAACATAAAAAAGCCATTCAGTAAACAAGCCGTTGTGGCCTTCAGTTCAAAGACTGGTTTGATGCACTTCTCCATGCTGATCTGTCCTCTTTATCTCTGCATCCTACCTCCATCCAAACCTGCTTAATATATTCAAGCCTTGGTCTCCCTGTAAATCTTTAATCATTATGCCAGAATGCATAAGTGATCACTTTGAGATCTGTAAAAATAGTAAACTTTCTGACCTCTAGTTGTGTATGAAAGTACTTCATAGCATCATAGATAGCAAGAAGTTCTCTATCATTTGTGCTCCTCTTTTGCTATGAAGGAGACAGCTTGTGAGAGTGGCTGCCATGTGCCATCATGGAATTGTTGTAACACTGCACTGGTAACTATTTGGATTCCATCAATAACTAAATGGTGAGGGGTGTACATCAGCAACTAGTGCAAGGACCGCATCCAGTTCAGGATGAGTGAGAAGTGCTGCGTCGGTTTTGCTGCCTCAAAGGTAGAACTCATGGCATCTGCCACTGGATTGGTAAGTTACTCTAGATTTTCAGACCAGCAAGTGCTGCTGTCTACAATATGTGTAGCTCTGTCAAGTGTGGCAGATATCAGTGATAGAAGTTGAATGTGCCAAGGAAGCAGCACAGTCTTCTAGCAGTATTCAGTTGAGAAATTTGTAAGGTTCCCTAGGAAGTTGACATGTGACTGACCAAATACATGCTTTGCAGTGTTCAGCTCTGCACCATAAAATTCTAAATGGTTGAGAACTTCTGTTAAGTGCCATCTGTGGTGCTCAGCTAAGCGTGTCATCCAAATATGCGACATAGAAAGGAAGACTGAACTGATGAATCATTGCCATGATTGTGCAGCATTCTGTAGGTCAAATGTCATGAAAAGGCTCCCAAATAACCCAGATGATGTGATGATGGCTGTCTTCAGTATATCTTTTTACACCACTGGTATCTGAGTAAACACCTTAGCACAATCAAGGACACTGAAAATCGTTGCACCACATAACGTGTGATTACAATCCCATAATAAAGACACTGGGTAATGATTTGGTACTGTTCAAGCATCGAGTGCACAATAGCCCCACAAGGACACTATGCACCACACTTCTTTGATACAAGAGGCTAGGAAGATGACTATGGACTACAGGATGGATGAATAATTCCTTCCCTAAGCATGGTGCTAAATTCTGCCTTCACAATGGCTAAGCGGTCGGGTGCGAGATATCTAGGTTTAAATGGGACAGGCAGTCCATCAGTGGTTTTAATACGGTGAACTGTGTTGTGACGTACCTTTTCAGTGCTCCAGGTGGTTGCATCAGGGCTGGAAATCGCAGCAATAGGTCCACAGGCTTGCCACTGGCCGCTTGCATGACAATGGCCGTGTGCATTGCTGCACTGCATTGGAATCTTGATGCCGTCAGGCCAGTGATGCCGTCAGGCCTGTGATGCTGTCAGCAATTTGCACTTTCACTATCTCAGGCAGCAGGTAATAGTACACTGAGAAATTGGCTCCACGATGGACTCTGTCGCATCTGCAATCGTGAAATACCATGCAAAGATATTATGCAACCCCAGATCTAATTCAATTTGCTGCATTCCATCTGTATGGAAGAGTTGTTTGCTGTGGTAAGGCAGAATAAGGTTGATGCTTGTTCTAATCTAATCTAATCTAAATCTAATCTTGCTGTGTAATAGGATTCAGGGAAATATGCTTAAGTCTGGTACAGTATCCCCAAAATATTTCCGATCTGACTTCTGACCCCATTATAAATGGGCACTATGATTGTGCTCAGTTATCAGATGATGTGCTTAAACCTGATGGCCACTGGTAGAGAGAGCATGGTACATTTGTATACCTAATTGATATGCTTCAGAAGATGAAAAGGTTGTGGAAGAGTGGCTTCTTGATCTCTTGTGGTAGCAGTTTTTGTCGCTGCTACAATTGTGCCAAGATAACGGTTCACTGATCTGTTTAGTGAGCACATCAGCCTTGGCTGCAAGATAGCCACAGTCCACACGTTACTATCGTTGGTGATATGGTGCTACACTGCACTTATGAAGGTGGGTGTCAGCACACCCATTATCTTTTCAGCTAAGTCAACCACTGCATCCTGAGACACCCCAGTTTGTGATTCTATAATCTCCTTTATTTGCAGTCGTCTGTGACTACTCCGTAATGCATGTGGCAAGTTGTCAGGTATGGTGCCATTCTGGACCTTGCTCCTCAAGTGCCATAGATGCTGCAATGGCTTCCGGTCATCAATATCCTCATGTGCTAAAACTTGCCTGTTATGCTCTTCTTGAGATGCTGAGAGTATGAATTAATTCCGTCTTCAGCTTCTCATAGGAGTTAGTTGTAGGTAGCCTAGTTATCACATTTTCAGTCCCTGCTGCATACTAATGACTCACCACAATTGCAAACTTTGTGGAATCTTTTGTCATTGTGGCAGGAAGAAAAAAGGCCTCCACTTGCACAAATCACAGCATGGGATGTGTGGCCAGTAGGCCACAGCAATCAGTCATGGCAGAAAGCTTGGTTGGCTAGTAGCTTGAGTTCTTTCTGGGCTGTAGTGCAGGCTAGATCAAAGCAGTGTCACCGATTTGTCGGGCTGGCTGCTTTTCCACTGTCCAATCTTTAAATTTGTCATGTTGAGCTCTAGCCTGACTCTTGACCAAGGAATGAACAAAACTTTATTGCAGTGCACAGCAATGGGTAGTATTAAGATGTAGCAACTCGGAGACATTTTCGAACGTGTAGACACTTCCCGGAGATACAAGGACGAATCAGTATGTTGTTACATCCAAAATCAAGTAACTGGACAGGAATATATCTCTGAAAAACAATAGATCACAAAACTAAGAATACGCACATTACTAAGGAAATAAAACAGTGCCTCTGGTGGCTGGCATGAAAACAGTTTTGACACCAGTCGCACTACCCAGCGCGACACTGCAGCAAGAGGATGTGAGTCGCTACACTTCCATTACCAAATTGACAATTCTTTGATGCCTTGGATGTGTCCAGCCAACCAATCCCTTCTTTTAGTCAAGTTTTGCCATAAATCTTCACCCCCCCCCCCCCCCCCCCCCAATTCAATTAAGTACCTCATTATTTATTGTTCAATCTGCCCATCTAATCTCAGCATTTTAGCACATTTCAATGGGTTCTATTCTCTTTTTACTGGAACTGCTTATCATTCATATTTCACTGCCATATAAGGCTTCATTCCAAACAAATAGCTTGAGAAGAGACTTCCTAACACTTGGATTGATAGATGTTAACATATTTCTCTTTGTTAGAAATGCTTTTCTAGCTGTTGCCAGTCTTACATCTTCTGTGCCTCAATTATCATCAGTTATTTTTCTGCTGAGATAGCAAACCTGCTACTTTTAGTATCGTATTTCCTAATCTAATTCCCACAGCATTGCTTTGTCTAAATCGATTGCATTCCATAACCCTTGTTTTATTTCTTTTGAAGCTGATCATATTGCATCTTTTTAAGATATTATACATTCCACCCCACTGTTCTTCCGAGTGCTTTGTTGTCTCTGACAGAGTTGCAATGTCATCAGCAAACCTCAAAGTTTTTATTTCTACTTCATGAATTTTGATTCCCAGATTTGTCTTACGTTTCCTTCCAAACTTGCTCAACATACAGATTGAATAATATTGAGGATAGGCTACAACCCTTTGCAACTACTGCTTCCTTTTAATGTCCTTTCACACAACTGCAGCCTGCTTTCTGTACAAATTGTAAGTAGCCTTTTGTTATCTCTGCTACTTTCATAATTTCAAAAACTGTATTCCAGTTAACATTGTCAAAAGCTTTTTATAAATCTGCAAATGCTACGATAGTAGGTTTTCCTGTCTTCAGCCTATATTCTAGGATAAATCACAGGGTCTGTTTTCCCACAAATATTCCTACATTTCTCTGGAATTCAAACTGATCTTCCCCAAGATTTAATTCTGTCAATTTTTTTCCATTTTTCTGTAAATAATTTGTGTCAGTTTTTGCCAGCATGGCTTATGAAACTGATAGTTTCTCTTTTCTCCAAAGATCTCTCTAATTTTTGTATAGTGGCATCCATCTTTCCCCTAATTATGCGTACTTCTGCAACCTTGCATTTGTCCTCTAGTGTTCTTGTGTAGCCATTTTGCACTTTCTGTCATTCTCACTTTTTTAGATGTGTGTATTCTCTGTTGCGTGCGTCATTTGCTCCATTTTCATATTTTCTTCTTTCGTCAGTTTAATCAGTATCTCTTGTGCTGTTCAAAGATTTTCACTGAGCTTTGTCTGTTTACCTTGTGATCCTCTGCTGCAGTCTCTGTTTCTTCTTTCAAAGTTACCTGTTTGTCTTCTATTGTATTCTCTTTAATTCACTCAGTCCAATGTTGCCTAAAGCTCCCAGTGAAATTCTCAACAACCTCTGGTTCTTTCAATTAATCCCAAGTCTTATCTTCTTAGTTTATTACCATTTTGCAATTTCTTGAATTTCAATCTGCAGTTCACAACCAATAAATTAGGGCCAGAATCCCCATCTGCCGATGAAGTCTTATAGTTTAAAATCTGGTTTCAGAATCTTTCTCTTACCAATACATACTCTGTTTGAAACCTTCCAGTGTTCTCAGTCTCTTTCATTTATACAACCTCCTTTCATGTCTCTTAAAAACCAAGTATTAGTGATGATTAAATTATGCTCTGTGCAAAATTCGACCAGGGCTCCCCCTTTCATCCTTTCCCCCAGTCCTTGTTCTCCCACTATTTTTCCTTCTTGTCCTTTTCCTACTACCGAATTTCAGTCTTCCATCACAGTTAAACAGTGGAAATGCCAGGATGGGATAGAAACAATGTTATGAAAACGATAGATTGCTACTCACCACATAGAGGAGGCACTGAGTTGCAGGCAAGCACTGTAAAGACTCTGTTAAACATTTAAGCTTTTGAACAAAAAAGTCTGTATTCAGAAATAGAAATGAACACACACACACACACACACACACACACACACACACACCAGAGACAATGGCCATGTGTGTGAGAGTTGTACTTGTGTGAATGTGTGTGTATGTTTTATTATTATTATTATTATTGAAGAAGGATCTTTTTTTGTCCAAAAGCGTAGATGTTCAGTGATCTTTTCATTGTGTCATCTGTGACTCAGTGCCTCCTCTATGTGGTGGGTAGCAATCCATCACAATGAAATTTTGATCTCCCTTAACTTCCTGAATAATTTTGTTTATCTCATCATACATTCTCTCAATTCTTTCATCATCTGCAGAGCTACTTGGATTATAAACTAGTAGTACTATGGTGGGTGTTGGCTCCATGTCTGTCTTGGTTACAATAATGCATTCACTACATTGTTTGTAGTAGTTTATCCACAGTCTTGTTTTCTTATTCATTATTGCTCTTGCAATACCCATATTTGATTTTGTTGTCGCAGCCCTGTAATGACCTGACCAAAAGTCCTGCTCATCCTGCCACCACACTTTACTAATTCCCACCATATCTAACTTCAACCTATCCATTTCCATGGTTAAATTCTGTAACATACTTACATTGTTAACATTCCACACTTCAACCCATTGAATGCCAGTTATGTTTTTCCTGATGTCCTGATGATGACACTCTCCCTGAGGAGTCCCTGTTTTACCTCCAGATATTTTAACCAAGAGGATGCCATCATCATTAAGCCATACGATAGAGCTGTGTCACCTCAGAGGGTTTGGGGGAGGGGGGGGGGATAAAGGCTGTAGTTTTTCAGGGGTAAACTTAATCCAAAAACTATAGTCTAAATTATTGAATTGGATAGATAAAAAATCTACCCACCAAGCAGCAGTGGAACACACACACACACACACACACACACACACACACACACACAAAAGGCAGTTGTAATTGGCAAGCTTTCTGAGCCCATGGCTCCTTCTTCAGGCAGAAGTCCAGGAAAAGGGGTAGATTTTGGGAAAGTCACCAGAACTGTTGGTCAGGAGAGGCTTACTGTACATCTACATCTACATCATATTCCACAAGCCACCTAACGGTGTGTGGCCTAGGGTACTTTTGGTACCACTATCTGATACCTCCAACCGTGTTCCACTCACAAATAGTACGTGGGAAGAATGATTGTCGGTAAGCCTCTGTACTGGCTGTAAGTTCTCAAATTTTCTCATCGTGGTCAATACATGAGATGTATGTGGGGGGGGGGGGGGGGGGGGGGCGGAATTAATATGTTGTCCAACTCCTCCTGAAAAGTGCTGCCCCTCTGTACTGGCTCTAATTTCTTGGATTTTCTCCTCCTGGTCAATACACGATATGTATGTGGGAGGAAGTACAGTGTTGTCTGACTCCTTCTGAAAAGTGCTGTCTCGAAATTTCAATAGTAAATCTCTCCATGATGCACAACACCTCTGCCAACGGAGTTCATCTAGCATTTCTGTAACTCTCTCTCACCAGCTAAACAGTCCTATGACAAAACATGCCACTCGTCATTGGAACTTTTCTATCCCCTCCATCAGTCCTGCATGATAGGAATCCCACATAGAGGAACAATACTCAAGAAATGGGTAAACAAGCATCTTATAAGCCACTTCTTTTGTGGATGAGTTACATTTCCTTAAGATTCTTCCGATGAATCTGGCAGTGATCCTGGTGTCTACTTTTCCCACTATCTGTTTTATGTGGTCATTCCACTTAAGGTCATTCTGGATAGTTAAGCCTAGATATTTTACAGCAAATGCTGTCTCCAGCTGTTTGTCATCAGTAGTGTAGCTGTACAGTAGTGGATATCTTTTCCTATGTATGCGCAATATGTTACATTTATTTACATTCAGGGTCAACTGCCAGAGCCTCCACCAATCATCAATTCTCTGCAGGTTTTTCTACAAATTCTTACTATCTTCTGGCATTGCTACTTTGGTATAGACAACTCCATCATCTGCAAATAGCCTTAAAGAGTGTCTGACACTTTGTACTAGATCATTTATATATTTTGTAAACAGCAACAGTCCTATCACACTCCCCTGTGGTACTTCGGGTATTACCTATACACCTGTCAATTTTGTTCCATTAAGAGTGACATGTTGAGATTATCTGCAAGAAAGTCTTGAATCCAGTTGCAAGTCTGCCCCGATACTCTGTAAGCTCGTATTTGTTTTTCATTAAACGGCAATGCGGGACAGTGTGTCAAATGCCTTACTGAAATCAAGGAAAACGACATCAACCTGAGCACCATTGTCCACTGCGCTGTGGGTGTCGTGGAGGAACAGAGCAAGCTGAGTTTCACAGGGTTTCTGTTTACAGAATCCATGTTGATTTTTATAGAGGAGATGTTCATTTTCCAAAAAGTCATAATTCTTGAGCATAAAACTTGTTCCATAATTCTGCAACAGATTGACATCAACAATATAGGTCTATAATTGTGTGGATCTGTCTTAATGCCTTTCTTGAAAATGGGAATGACCTGCACTTTTTTCCAGTCGTTAGGTACATTTCATTGCTCAAGCGCTCTGTGATAAATTACTGCAAGAAGGGGAGCAAGTTCTTTCAAATAATGTTTATAGAATCTTATAGGTATCTCATCTGGTCCTGACACCTTTCCAATACTAAGCAATTTAGCTGCTTTTCAGTTCCACGATCGGTTATTTCAATATCTGCCATTTCGACATTCATACGACGATTGAAAGGAGGGACAGTGTTACCGTCTTCTGCAGTGAAACAACTTCGGGAGATCGAATTCAGTATTTCGGTCTTCTCTCTATTATCTTCCATTGCGGTGCCGGTATGGGCACTGAGAGAATGAATAGATGATTTTGAACCACTTGCTGATTTTACATACGACCAGAACCTCTTAGGATTTTTACTCAGGTCGGTTAACAATGTCTTACTTTCAAAATTGTGAATGCTTCTCTCATTGCTCTCCTTATACCCATTTTCACTTTGTTCAGCTTTTGTTTGTCAGCTAGGTTTTTACTTCTCTCGAATCTGAGATGAAGTGCTCTTTGTTTACGTAGCGCATTTCTAAGGCAGCTATTAAACCGTGGTGGATCTTTCCCATCCGTTAAAACCTTACTCGGAACATACTTGTCTAGGCCATATTGAACAATGCTTTTGAATTTTTTCCATTTGTTCTCCACATCTTCATCCTCATCACTGAATATTTGATGCTGACTGCTGAGATAGTTTGAAATTTGTATCCTCTCACCCTTGCTGAGCAAATGTATCTTCCTACCTGTATTGACATTCCTTGTAGGATCCAATGTCGTAGATGCTGTCACAGCCTTATAATCCCTGATACCTTCCTCTACGTTAACTGATCCGATAAGTTCAGGTGTGTTTGTTGCCAGGAAGTCTAAGATGTTATCCTCATTAGTTGGTTCTCCAACTATCTGCTGAAGGTAATTTTTGGACAAGACATCCAGAACAGTGAAACACAAATCCCTGTCTCTGGCACCAGTTTTGATGGCATAACACTCCCAATCTATAACTGGTAAGTTGAGGTCACCCCCTGTTATAACGACGTGATCAGGAAAATTACTAATGATATTCTACAAGTTCTGTCTGAAGTGCTCTACAACTACAGATCCTGACCCAGGTGGTCTGATCATCATTTTTGACCACTCTTTGATACTCAGTTTCACCCATATTAATTCATTTTCGGAATTCGTGATAACCTCGCTAGATTTTGTCGAATTTTATACTGCAATAAACACACCACCACCATTGGTGACTAACCTATCCTTACAATAAACATTCCAATCTGAACTTAGGATTTTGTTGTCATAGACACCTGGTTTCAACCAGCTTTCTGTTCTCAATACTATCTGTGCATTATAACCTTCAGTAAGTGATACTAATTCTGGGACTTTTCCTTGGATGCTCCTGCAGTTTACTAAAATCATATTAATCTTTTCTATCTCTGATCTGCGAGGGCTGAGATTCTGTAAGGTTACTGTGGCTTATTTAACATGCAAATCGTCTTTGATCCCAAGGGAGGGATTCTCTAAGCTAAAAAAGCCCCATGTGTGTGCCACACATACTCCACTACCCTAGTAACCGCTTCCTGCGAAAAGGAAAGACTAATTGTTGAGGACTGCATCGGACGAGATTTGAAAATCTGAGAGCTTGGTGGAAGACAGGATAATATGCAGACAGAGATTACTCTTAAACATCATGCATGAGTTAATAAGAGTGAAATGCTAAGTGCATTGTACGTACAGATGTGGGAAGAGGGCAGTGAAAAATAGATGGAATGGACAATAAAGGATGTAGAAAACGAAAACAGAGTGAAGCGAAGAGTAGTTACAGTGAAGAAATACTGAGATGGAAGAAATTAATGTAAATTAAGGAAAATTAATTAATTTCTTCCATCTCAGCATTTTGCATTGTAACTACTCTTTTCTTCACTCCATTTTGGTTTTCTACATCTTTCATTGTCTTTCCAGCCTATTTTTCACCACCCCCGTCCCACCTCTGTTATGTACAATGCACTTAGCTTTTCAGTCTTATCAACTCATGCATGGTGTTTAAGCAGTTATCTTTGTCTGAATATTACCCTGTCTTCCACCTTTTAAGCTCTCAGGTTTTCAAATCTCGTCCAATGCAGTCCCCAACAGTCTGTCTTTCCTTCTCATCCCGTATGGTAAGTCTCCCCTGACCCGCAGTTGTTGGTGAATTTCCCAAAATCTACCACTTTTCCTAGACCTCTCCAGTCCTTTTCCTTCCCCCTTCTTTCTTCTCCTTCAACCGTTCTGCCTGAACAAGAAGTCACTGGCTCTGAAAGCTTGCCAATTACAACTGCCTTTTGTGTGTGTGTGTGTGTTCTGCTGCTGCTTGGTGAGTAGATTTTTTATCTATCTAATTAGATAATTTTGTCAGTAATTGATTGTTTTCATTGTTATAAAAACCTGTAGTCTAAAAATCTTGTATTCAGTATCTTCAGGTTCTCAATGCTATTAAGAATCAGTATCTGTTTAACAAGTATGTTGTCAATAAAAGTCAACAACAATTAACAAAATTTGCATTTTTTGTTGCTTTGATGTTTGTCATACAGTAGCACCCCCGCACTCCCCTTGTTGGTAATACATTATGGAAAAGGTGTTGGTATTGCTAGGGTTAATAAATTATTTTCTGCCTTCCTTTCCTCTCATCAATGCAGGTTTATTTTTCTATAGATTTTTACATAAAATCTAATGAATTGGTATAAAACCTAGAACAAGGACCCATATTGTTGTAATAGTAGATATAATTTATAGTATATTTTGAAAATATGGTAGTTAGTATATCATACCTAATATTGCACTCCATACAATTCATAAATTACGTTCAGTAATGTATCTCATCAGATTCCATTTTAGTTGACATGCAGTGAAGCATAATAGTGATTATTAAATGTGTGTTGAATTGTGGTGGGTTGTCATCTGTCAATGTAATTCCAATAAAATTACTAGAATGGCAGGCTTAATATTTTAATGCTGGTAAAAAAATGTTAGTAAACAAAACTGTAAATATTGTTTTGCAGCATTTGATTCAACAACAGCAATCTCAGCAACAAGTTCAGCAACAGCAGCTACAATCAGGCTCTCTTCATGTTGCTGTGTGCCAGCCTCCACCAGCACCAGCACCGCCACCACCACCACCACCACCTCCCCCACCGCCACCGCCATCCCTGCAGCAGCAGCAGCAGCAGCAACAGCAACAGTTGGGAGTAACTCAGTTACCAGTAATTACAGAAACACTGTACCACCAGTCTGCTCTACAGCCACACCATTCACAACCAACTCCACCACAACTGCAAATCTACCATCCAGAGCATATGCATATTGCTATGCATACACAATCCCACCACCATCATCAACACCATCCCCATCACATAATGCCTCTGTGATAGTGCCAGTTTAGGTAGCTCTGTGAAGTTTCTTCTCATTTTGTGAAACCCCTATTTTCGTAATTGTCTTGAGAGTATGGAAAAACAACACTGTTACCGAAGGAAGGCCTTCTGTAGTAACACTTGCAACATGTTGTGCTTTGGTGAAAAGGATGAAATGTGTAATATGTTCCATGCATTTATACTGTGCCAGAATATGTAGGCAGTATACTAACAGTTGTATAACTCTTAGTGGAAATGATGGGAACAAATTGAGAAAATGTATTTTTATCGCATTTTTACAGTAATTTTTGGATTTTTTTTAAGTACTCATCACCAAACCATGAATGCTTTTGATTAAATGTTAGTGTGTTTTGTAATCTTTTACAAAAACATAAAATCGTATTATAAACTGTAACCATTTAGATTGTACTTTCAAGAGTTTAGCACTATGTGTTAAAAGGTTACAAAGTTTTTATCACAAGATATCAATGTATTGCTTAATCTATTACAGTGCTTGCCCATGTGATGTTGTATTGTTTTGATGATAAGGATTGTCTTCTCTTAAGTAACTATGTTGCACAATGTGTATTAAAAACCATTTTTGTAACTTTTCTGTCTCTCTTCATTGTGAGACAGATCTATAATGAAAAGAAACTACCCACCTTTATGTTGCTGATAAATAGTCACATAGTTGGGAACCAAGCAGTATTGCAACCTTATGTGAGATTCTGGGTTGTGGTGTTGATAGCCCTAAGCAGATCATGTGTATAGGCTGCCATTTGAGTGATTTCATATGCTGTCTCAGTAGAAGCCTAGAGACAACTATTTAATTTCTTAATTTACATATTTTGGAATGATGATGTAAAGATATTTATACATGCAAGCGGGTTTCACAAACCATATTGCAGCTGGTCTGTTCTCACATTTTCAGTATTGCAGTATTACCATGTACTTTCATCAAGTATTCAACACATTTTCCACCTTTTGACAAAGTCAGATATTTTCTAAACGAATACACGTTATGAAGATTATCGAAGCTGATATTGAAAGATTGTTGTGTTAATGATTATAGTGCAAATCAATCATTGTTAGTAGTTTTTATTGTTTCATTGGATGTTTTTAATTTGTCATTAAGACAGGTAATGAACATAGCTACTGATAAACTTGTTGATTCAGATCGTGGAAACTTGATGATTTTATTGGTACCATCATTGATTCAGATGTTTCTTCCAATTTTCTGTCTATCCACCCCTTTTTTTCCAGTCAGCGGCATATCACTGGACATTTGCAAGGTTCTCTCATGTGGAAAAGGATAGGATATGAAGGAAATGAAGCTTTTAAGAAGCTAAAATAGTAAAGCTAATGTAAATTTCAGGTTAAGAATGCTGCAGCATGTCAGGGAATATACTTGAAATGTCAACAACAGATGATATTCAAACACCAAAAACATTACAAATGGTGGAAGGGGTAGTACAGATGACACAGGTATATCATACAAAGAATCTTGGAAGAGTCAAAGTTGGGCAGAGAGTGCAAGAACTGAAAACACTAGACTAAAATGTAAACTTTAGGAGAGAAAGAGAGACTGGAAGAAAAAGGCAAAATAAAATATGTAGAAGGGAAAATAAAAAAAATTACAGGATGGAAAGGGACAGAGAAACAGATTTGCTTGCTGGGAGAGGGAGAGGGCAGTTGGGAAAGAAACTATAAAAGAGAGAATCTCCAGTTAATAGCAATCAGTTGTGGTTGCCATACCAACAGAAAAAGATAGAGGGGTTGCATGTCAGCCATTGGTTTCTTAGTTTTGTTGGAATAGTTTATAAATGTGATGCAGCTAAAATATGTAGTGGATGAAATTGTACAGGAAAAGTTTTGCAGTTATAAGATAATGGGCTGAAGATGATTCCAAATCCTCACCAGGAGATTTAATAAGTTGTAAACAAACTAATGTGGGTGGTCTTCCTTTGTTATTGAATTTACTTGTATCTTCACTTATCTTTTGTTGTTCTTGCATGTCATTTTCTTTTCAAAGCCTTCCCTCCCATTATATATAATTTGTCAACGTCTCTCAGTGCCACTTGTCTTTAACTTCATAGGTATTAGATTTTTGAGAGTGACTGACATTTCACTGCTGCTTTCTTTGTTTACTGCTCCACTGACTGAAGTTCCATTTTGTGTAATGTTTTACTTGCTAACTAATTCAACTCATGTAATATTGGTCATGCTCTGTCAAGATTTTAAGTGACCATATAGTGGCAAAGATTGCTATAATTGATATCAATTGCTTACAATACACCAAGTGAGTGCAGTAGTTGTTTTAACAAGAAGCTTTCATTGTGTGGGACTGCCACATATTTACAAGAAATTAAGAGCTTTACAGTTCTTCTTTTTCTTCATTTTTAACTGCCTGAAATAATGTGTATATCCATTAATAATGTATATGGCCCAGAAATGTGTTTCAAGGCTGTAATAATTTAACTATTTGTCTTTCTGTTACTATTAGACATTCAAGTAATTGTAGTTTTCTGCAAAAAAAACTTGCTCTATTTTTAATTTGATATTCTGATGAGATGAAAACATAGTTTCAAGATATTAATAAGGTGTAGTATTTTCTACAGAAAATGTCAAAAGGACTTATATCATTTGTATGTATCCTTAGTTATAAATTGTTATTTTATCTTCATCTCATCGATGAACTCATTAATTTCTTTTAATAATCTCATGTAACTGTATCTTCAAAGTTTGGAAAATTCTAAATTTTACCATTGAAGATAGTATTACATATTGGGTAATTGCATTTTGCAGAATCTGCAGGTATTATGAAGGCATAGAAATCAGCAGAACATTTGATATGTTACATTTATTTATGTAATGATGTGGTCATTGTTTGCCTTACAATAGCTCAGGCTATCGAGAAAGGACATACTTATATTCTGTGAATATAATACTCATAAGTCTGGTATCAGTTCATCACAGGATTTTTTAAATGTGTGAAATAAAGTGCTTTATATTTTTTTTGAAATTTTAGATGTTAAATAATTTAAGCACCATTTTATTCTCATCCAGAACTAGTTGGACAATCATTAGACATCCCTTGCAACTGTATATTCCAATACATCATATTGCTTCTGAAACTGTAGCCTCTAATGGACGATATATTATCTGATCCCCTAATTTTTTTATCAGTGTATACAGCTTTATAGGAGCAGTTCACAATAATTTATGTATACAAGTATATTTGAATCAGAGTCCTGTGAATAATGAAGTTGTGTTTCTGCATCAAGTACCAGGTAGGTGTAGCTTTTCCAAGGTTTTATGAAATTGATTAAGGTAAATGCCAGGATAGTTCCTTTGCACACCATCTCTAGTGATTATGATGTCAATGGTATGCTTAGTTCTAATCTTCCTTGTGAAGATTTTGCACTTTTAAACAGTGTTGGCATTGTTAATACAAGGTGACAATTACTGAACGATATGAAAAAGAACGTAAATTAGTTACAAACTTCAGCATGCACAAACTTTATTCAACATGTAAACATCACTGCAGATTTAAGTTATGACATGTTCAATATGCCTGCCGTCATTGGCGATGATGTGGTGCAGATGAATAGCAAAATTCTGCATGACACACTGAAGTGTTAGAACATCAATGCTGTTGATGACCTCCTGAATGGCTGTTTTCACTTCAGCAATAGTTTTGGGGTTATTGCTGTACACCTTGTCTTTAATATAGCCCCACAAAAAGGAGTTGCATGCGTTCAGATCCAGAGAATATGGTGGTCAATCGAGGCCCATGCCAATGGCCTCTGGGTACCCCAGAGCCAGAATGTGGTCCCCAAAGTGCTTCTCCAGGATATCAAACACACTCCTGCTTCAATGGGGTCGAGCTCCATCTTGCATGAACCACATCTTGTTGAAATCGGGACCACTTTGGATAATGGAGATGGAATCATCTCCAAAACTTTCACATACAGTTTAGTAGTCACTGTGCCATCAAGGAATATCACACAGATTATTCCATGACTGGACATTGAGGGTGAAGAGACTTCTTAATTGCAAAAAACGGGTTCTCAGTTACCCAAATGCATCAATTTTGTTTATTGATGAATCTATCCACATGAAAGTCGGCTAAACCAAACCATGCACATACTAATTCCCATCATTCCCAGTGGCCAACTGTGCCATTACCGCTCAGGTCCGTACACCGTCGTAAGTATACTTACGGTGTATTCAGTGAATGTAAGATTTTACCACTTAACTTTACTGATATTTATGCCCAGCAAGAGTGTGAATAGAGCACTTATTTGGGGGAGTGGACACAAGAAAAAATCATGATACCACGTGGGACCTGAATTTATACTTTCGTAAAATAATTCCCTGAACTCTGATTATTCCACAGTGTGCGACTCACCGCCTTGCTAATACAGGATTGGGTGAGGGACTTTTAGCATATGTTAAAACTGAGATCTACGTGGAGCATTCATACTGACAAAAGAATTAAAAAAATACATAATCTCAGGAATTGTATGTCGTGTTATCACATTAAAATATTGCTGCAGGATATCTTTACTGTAGTGAAATTTAATTAAAAGAAACCTTGTATTGAAAGAAAGTATTTCCCTTTTGCTTAACATAATAATCTTCATCTTGCCAAGAAGTGGCCAATATCTGATCTTAATGGAATGTTCTTAGTTTTTACTTTCATACAACATAAAATAGTATATTCACTTTCTTTTCCTTAATAATTATGGTGCAAATATTTTAATGCATCTGTTGATGATGGAAAGCAATGAAATTTATAACAAAATTTTTCCTACGCAAGATGTCTGCCAAGAATGGTCAATTGTTTGACCATTCTTGTCATTTATCCAGTGCGCTGAAAACCTTACAAATAATATTTTTATTTCTGCATGAAGGTCACTAGACATATGAAGGAAAAAATACACAATCAGCATAAATTATCATATATTATTTAAAATTTACAACTTACAATGCGTAATGGACGCCATAACGTGTGTTAGCTTCAAGACTAGAACAGAGAGTGTGTAATAACACTGGTCTTTTTAGTTCCTTTTGTCAGCGAGTAAAGGACTAATCTATTATCATAGAGATACTATACAGTTATCTTATAGAGTCTGTTTGTGCCATTATTATTTCATTTTATTATACATTACCATTATGAGAGCTAATTGCAAGCACATTTTCAGAGTTTTTTTCTATTTTCATTTTACTTTGTTTTGTGTTTGACTTTTCATCACACATTTTAATATTTTGTACAGTATATCGGTACACAACTGCGCAGTTTGAACATCGTAACACAAACCATTCAGAAGTTACGATGATTTTATTTCATATAGTTCAATAATTGCCATCCTGTTAGAGGGCTGTCCAGAAAGAAATCACATTCTGTTACAAGTTGAACATCGATACACCTACAAAAATTGTATTAGAGTGTACTCAGAATTATTTATTATACTGATCAGTTTGTGCCATCTGAGACTGCAGCTAGTCATTGATGGCGTCTTGAAGTTCTGCGTCAGTGTCGAATCACCTGTACATAAAACACCCTTTCATATCATGAAAAATAATAATAATTACTTGGAGTCAAATCTGAACTTTATGATGGGTAGTTAAAATCGTCTCATTTGAAGTGGTGCAATAAATCCTGTCAGGCTTAGAGCTAGGATGAGTGATGATGTGAAGGAACACAACACTCTTTTGCATTTGTTAACAATGAGACAAGAACTGATCATTATTCCAAGAGTTCCAAAAGCAAGGTTTCCTTTACAAAGCCAAGGTGTTTCTATGAGACATACATGGCAATGATACAAACTTTGAAGGATTGTTGAAAAGGGTAAATGTATTAATTTGAGGTAAAGGACCTTAGTCTGGAAATGACAGAGTTGCATGTTATAAGCAAAAATCATTCTGATACCTTTGACAGTGGAATACATATACTGATGATGTTCACCTTATAACTTCTTTCCAAGACATCAATTCTGTTCAACTGATCTTCCATTGGCTTTGTTCTGTCTGGCAGAAAATTTGGAAATTTGTGATAAGTTCCTATGGGACGAAACTGCTGAGGTCATCAGTCCCTAGGCTTACACACTACTTAATTGAACTTAAACTAACTTACACTAAGGACAACACACACACCCATGCCCAAGGGAAGACTCGAACCTCCAAAGGGGGTGTGCCATGCGAATCTGTGGCGAGGCGCCTCAGACTGCGAGGTTACCAAGCACGGCTGTCTGGAAGATATACAATGTCACCGTCAAACCTCAAAGTTTGTATTTCTTTCCACTGAACATTAATTTCCTTCCCAAATTTCTACTAGGTTATCTTTACATCGTGCTCAGTATAGAGAATGAATAAGATCCAGTACAAGGTACAGGCATAGGTGTCTCTCCCTTCTCAACTACTACTTTTCTTCTATATCCTTTGACTCTTACAATTGCAGAACCCCCCGCCTAATAATTTAAGAAAATTATTAGTTATATTATGCTTTGTAAAATCACAAAATTATTTTGGAATTTTTTATTTTCCTTGTTTGATGATAGTTACCTTTTAAAATACATTCAGTAGTGACATAAAACAAATAATTATTGCAGTAGTAAGCAGGTCAATTGAAAATGAATGGTGTGAATCATGATAGTATCACGGTGTTGCTGGCACACTTAGAATTTGTACTGGTGCACGAACCTTCAGGTTAAGTCTGGCGCCGGCAGACCAGCACTGTGGCCACAGCGACATCAAAAGGACTGGAGCAGAAGCGCCTGGAACGCTCCGCCTCACATCGCCTTGACGCCTCGAGACATTACAATGCCATGTCTATATAAAGCCCACCCTGCTGTCACAGTCATTCAATGTGGATAGTTACGTTGTGCGCATGCTGCAGACGTGTTTAGTGTTCCGACTTTAGTGTCTAGTGAACTATTTTATATGACTATATTTTATTTGTTTACTTTAGTCTCTTAGTGTAAAGTTTACAATGGATAAATTTGTTACCAAAAAGGCGCGCGTGGAATTTGATGATACCTAAGTCAACCTCCAACAATTGTGTCATCAGTTGCCTTCGTTGTCTTCAGGTGAGAACCGTTCACAGCCGAAACGTGGACAATCTGGTAAGGGAAGATCATTTCAGAAGTCTTGGTTGATCAAATATACATGGCTAGAATATGAAGCATCTACTGAAAAAGTTTTTTTGCAAAACCTGCAAAGAGGCAGATGCTAAAAATCTCTTACAATTTTCTTCAAAAAAAGGAGATGCGTTACTTCTGTAGGGTTTTATAACTGGAAAAAGGCTTTGGAAAAATTCTGTCTTCATGAAAATATGTTTACACATAAAGAAGGTGTTCTGAAACTAAATTCTATCACTAACCGAAGTGTGGCCTCCCAATTGAATGAACAGTTAGATAGTGATATGAAGAAAGGCTGTCTAGCTCTTGAGACAATTTTTACTACCGTGCAATTTCTATGCCGACAAGGACTAGGCACTCCGAAAGAATTACATTGATTGGTTAGGGCATTCGGGGTATAAGTGGACATCCCTTGATATTCAAAACGAGATCATTGATCTACTAGAAAAGTCTGTGTTGAAAAAGGAATTGGCTTCAATCAAGAAGACTGACCATTTTTCTATTATGGTTGATGAAACAAGTGATTCTTTGCTTCACGAACAAGTGTCATTTTGTATTTGTACTGTCAATGATTCCTTAATCATCAATGAAGACTTTTGTCATTGGCTTATACGAGACCCCCAGCAGTGAATCAAAAACTCTGTTTAGTATTTTAAAAGACGTTTTTGCTCGCCTTGATTTGCCAATGGATAACTTAAGAGGACAGTGCTATGATGGTGCCTCAAGTATGGGAGGTAAGTTCAAAGGACTAAAAAAAAGTTTTGGATATACAACCAAAAGCACGTTATGTGCTCTGCGCTGCTCACAGTTTAGACTTGGCAGTTGTAGACAGTCTCCGCCATTATATATGGCTTTAGCCAAGTACTTAATAAACATCGTAAGAGAATTCACCAAAAGGATGGAACTTTTCAGAAGCATACATTGTGAGAGCGCCAATGACCAAGCTGGTCTAAGACCCCTTTGCCCAACTCAATGGACTATGCGAGCTTCTAGTATCCTGAGAATATTGAAAAACTTTGAAGAACTTCTAGAGCTTTTTGAAACATTTTCTGCAGAGGACAAAACAGAGGCAGTTATAAATGTGCAGGCTACCTAGAGTCAATGTTACAGTTCAAGACTTATTTCTTTTTATGTCTTTATTGCCTTGCAATGAACCCAGTAGAGGATGTCAATGAAAAAATTCAATGCTCTCATCTATGTGTTGCTGATCTGGAAAAAAATGTATGGCGGCTTGATTTGTGTATTGAATGGAAGGTGTAGTAGTTTTGAACACTTTTGGGAATTGTGTTTAAAATAAAACCCTTCACAAGTTGTTGATCCTTCGCTGCCTCGAAATCAAAGTATACCAAAGAAGCATGATGACAACGAAGCGAGCTCACCGCACACTTTCAAAACCCCAAAGGAATACTACAAAGCTATTTACATTGAAGTTTGCGAAACTGTGCAGTCTTGCATTACTGAGCGGTTTGCTTCATGTGGACTCACACAGGTCTTTGCAGTTGAACAAGAGTGCTTGCTTTTAGTAAACAGAGGTGAAACAAATTTGGAAAAATCAACTGAGTTTTTCAAAAATGATCTAGACATTGAGAGACTGCACTTACAATTGAATATGTCAGCCAATATTGCTAATAAAAAACAGCTGGTCTTAAAGAACATGCATGGTGTAAGAAAGTACATTACACAAGGGCCTGCAGTTGGAGAAATGTTATCTAAAGCAGTGAAGTGCATGAAACTTCTCCAAGTAGTTCCAATCAAGACAGCAACAGCAGAATAGTCATTTAGCGCTCTTGGACATCTGAAGTCATATCTCCGATCAACAATGGGACAGAAGCGATTGAACAACTTGGCTGTTCTTCATGCTCACCGAGATGTTTTGGATGAATTGGATATCCGACCAGTCATCAGTGACTTCATATTCAGTAATCCAGTCAGACAGTCGACATTCGCACCTTTCTAAAGACACTCTATCCCTAATAATGGCATTTAGAGCAATATTAAAAATCTTTATAAAATAGAGAATTAAATACATACATAATGTTAAATTTTCAGTTTCGAAATATTAGTACTAGTTTAGTACTGTATTACTATAGTACTGTATGAGTTATTTTCAAATACTTTAATATTTTTAGGGTGTAAGACCCAATTAAGACCATTTACATACTTATTGACTGAAAGTATTAGGTATACTACATTAACTGTATTAAAGCATCAACTCCGAGATATTGTTTTTATTTAATGAAACCTGAGCCTTATTCAAAGTAAGTTTAAATTAGCTATGTCACTTATTAATCAAAGTGCTATTACTGTGTGACAGCGATATTTTGTGTTTCATTCTTGTAATGATAGTTTAGGATTTATTTAAATATAATTTCAGTTTTTTAAGAGCTATATATTCACTGCTCCATAATAGTCTATAAGCATGATTATTACTGTAAATTAAATTAGCTTTTTATGAAAATACCGTGTGTGTTTATGTTTTGTTTCTTTTTTTCAAGGCCAATAAAATGTGTCAGGCTTGTCGAGTTTCCCAGAGTGTCGAGTTATTGAGAGTCCAGTTTTTGGGGTTCTAGTGTTGGTCATATGACTCTAAAATGCTTAAAAAACTTTAAACCTCACTATTTTTCATCTAAAATTTAGAAAATTTCCCAGGGCAAGAACCCCAGTATGCTCTCCCCCAACATGTTTTGTAAGTCAGCGCGCTTGATCGTAGATAACCTCTTGCATCTTGTATTTTATCTCTACTACTTTCAGAATTCCAAAATGTATATCATGGATTGCTCTCCCAAAAGTCTCAATAATTCTGAGGGGATGTTATCTACTCCAGAGGCTTTGTTTTGAGTTAGGACTTTTAGAGCTCTCTCAGAGTATAATACCTCCAATCTAATTTCCACCTAGTTCCTTTTCCCTTTCCACAATATTTTGTTTCCCTTGTATTGTCCTGTATATTCCTTTCACTTTTCGGCCTTCCCTTCTTTGCTCAGCAGTGGCTTGCCATCGCATCTCTTAGTATTCAAACATTTGCTTCTCTTTTTACCAGAGGTCTTTTTAATGTTCCTATATGCAGCTTTTATCTCTCCCATAGCCATGCATGTGTGCTTTTATAGCTCTGCATTTCTCATTTGCCAATTTTTTGTGCTCATATTTAAGACATCTGTATTCCCTTTTGGCCTGCTTCACATGCTGTATTTTTATATTTTCTCCTTACATCAATTAAATTCAGTAGTTTATGCAGTATCCACTATTTTTATTGGGCCTTGTCTTTTTGATTATATAATCCTCTGCCCCTGGAAATGTTTCGGAATTTAACTTCTGATGTCTACATAGCTGTCTTACTACTATATAATATAACTGAAACTTTTTATTGTCAGGTAAATCTCTTTCTAGCATAAAATGTTTTTTTTCTGATTTTGAAACCAAATGTAAACAGTGATTAAATTATACACTGTGCAAAATCTATCAGGCAGCTTCTCCTTTCATTCCTTTCCCTCCAAATGAACTCCAATCTTCCATCACAATAAATTTTCATCTCTCTTAACTAACTGAATAATTTTTTTTATCTCATTGTAAGTTCAATGTCTCTATTACCTGTGGAGCTAGCATGGAGCTACTTGGCAGATGTCAGCTACATGTCTGTTTTGGCTAGTATAATATGTTCACTATGCTGTTTACAGTAGCTTATCTACATTCCTATTCTCTCATTTATTATTAGACCTACACCTGCACTACTGCGGTCTTAGGTTATCACAGTTATTTCCAATCTATGAATGAACATAGTTTTCTTTGGGGAAGCACAAATAGCACATGCTAGATATTTAAACTCCAGAAAATTGCTGTAAGACAACTAAACAGACAGATAAGGGTGGAGAAAAATTGTGGCACAAAATTTTAACCTTGGATAGCTGATGCCAATAGGAACCGAAATTACTGATGTTATGTAGGCTGACAACGCCAATGCACAATTTTTAAACTGCGGAAACTTGGCACCATGTGCTCCAATTAGCCGCGGGGTTGCCCTGTTGCCGGATGCTCTGAACAACGCATGACCACGAATGCTTTGCCTGCCAGAGATCGCGATGTATCCAAGACAGCCCACATGCTAGGTGGTAGCATGCCAGCCTACCACTCTGGGGGCTTGGGGGCGAATCCACTGGGGTCCCAACGTATCCGTTGTTGTTTCATGATAAGACACACCAGAAACAAGCCCATCAACAGCTGTTAGTTCACATACAGAAAGTCTTTCACAAATTGTGTCCACCCTGAAAAGGGCCTTTTTTGTAGCTAGGACATTGTTTACTCAAAGCAGGTGCTCAAAATGGCAACCCTCTGACACTACAAAAGCCTGGTAACGTTGAACGGTGTTTTGCCAAACACTTTCAAAGATTCCTGACATTGCCCTGATGTGATTGGTGGCATTTTTCAAGGTGGTTCACATCCGGGCCGGTAAACTGGAACCTTGGAGAATCCCCACAGGAAAAAGTCGGGTGGTGTGACATAGTGTTTCTTGCAAAAAGTGAAGGAAATTTGCCCCAGTAAATCGAGGAGGTAGGCGGACCATCCCAATCACATGGTCACCCACAATGCCAGCCCAAATGTTGAGCGAAAATTGTTCCTGGTGTCCATGGATGTATGTGACATGAGGATTTCCCCTTGCCCAGTAATGAATGTTTTGATGTTGTAAAGGCCACCCGATGGAAGGTGCACTCGTTGGTAAACAACACAATGGTGTGGAATTAGGGATCTCACACATGTTGCAGAAACCACTGACAAAACCCTAGCCTGTGTTCACAGTCCACCACAGGATTTAGGTCTTGGACAGGGTGGAAACTAAATGGATGCTAGCCATCATCCCTCAAACCCCCCCCCCCCCCCCCCCAACTAACCGATAAGTGACCCCCCTGTTGTGTCCATCTGATCGAGTACTTGTTGTAGGTGCTTCCTCGAAGCGCTCGAGAACAGTCTCTTCAAATGCAGAATCCCGTCGTGTTCGAGGTCTTCCAGCATCATCATGCTATCCCACTAACGAGCCCGTTTTGCCAAGTCACCGGTGGATTGCTGTAAATGTTTGTTGGTGTGGGTGGCATCTTACTGGGTACCGTTCCTCATACAACCATCGAACTACATGCACATTACCATCGGCTAGTCTGTAAACAAAAACCATATCTTGTTCTTCAAACGAATGCTGTGCCACCATGCTTACTGTATGGCTAAATCATAGGTGATATGTGTGTGCTCAAAAGCGAAGCTTACATGTGATTGCCTCTGACATGAGATGGAGACAAACAGCAAAGCCTGTTCGACACATGTGCATATCACGTTGGGGCAGTGGTGGCGTGAGAGATGTTCGTAGGTGTGAACCGACAACCATTATGCTGCCTGTCAACTGATGAATGGCAACAGGGCAATCCCATGGCCAACTGGAGCATGTGGCGCCAAGTTTCCGCAGTTTAAAAATGGTGCGTTGTTCACCTACACAACATTAGTAGTTTTGGTTCCTACTGGCATCAGCTATCCAGAGTTAAAATTTTGTGATGACACAGTTTTTCTCCACCCTATAAATGAAAGAGAGAGAGAGAGAGAGAGAGAGAGAGAGAGTGTGTGTGTGTGTGTGTGTGTCAATGGTAGCATAGGACCAAAGCCCCAGAAGTATTTGGTCAAGTAACATATTTCTGTCAGAGCCTGCTTGCCGATAGCAAAGTAGCTCTCACAGCTTGATTGTTGAAATATGATACTGGCAACAGAGATGTGAACCAAGTAGTATGTTGGCACATATTCTGTGTCAAATACAAGTGTCTGTCTGCCAATGAATGTTTTTTATTATGATGCTATTTTGATGGTGTCTACAGGTGAAATGACAGTGTGTTGACATCATCATTGACTTATGGTCATAAGTTAAAGAAAAATTTCATATTGGCATTTATGGAATGAAATGATTGTATGGCATTATATGCCAGGAAACCCCATCTGAGGTTGATCGGCTGACTGGTGTGTCTCTTTATCTGATGCCACTTCAGCAATCTGTCCATTGATGATGATTATGATGACGTGATGATGAGAACAACGCAACACCCAATCCCCAAGTCAATAAAATCTCCAACCGAGCCAGGAATTGGATCTGACCCCCCGCATGGTAGTCAACCACACTGGCCACTCGGCCAAGGAGGTGGATATTGGCAGCTATAGAACAAAGGAATATAACATATGGAAGAAATGACTGCCATTTCAGTGTTTCACAGTATAGTACTAGTTTACTTCCAGTAGCAACTCATTAGTTGTACTTTAATAGTTATTATGTTTTATCATGTTTATGATGTGCAACATGTATCTGAATGAAATGTATGTTTTGAGACTCAACATGTATCTGAATGAAATGTATGTTTTGAGATTAATCAAATTATGAAAAGGAAAGTTGCCACACTCCATATAACAGAAATGCTGAGCCGCAGATAGGCACAACAAAAAGACTGTCACAAATAAAGCTTTCAGCTAATAAGGCTTTCATCAAAAACACACACAGATACTCATGCAAACACAACTCGCACACACATGACTGCAGTCTCAGGCAACTGAAGCCACACTGCGAGCAGCAGCACCAGTGCATGATGGGAATGGCAACTGGGTGGGGACATGGAAGAGGCTGTGGGAGGTAGGAGGAGGGATAGTAGGGTAGGGGTAGTGGGCAGGGAAGTGCTGCTGGGGAGTGCACAGGGATGAGGTGGAGAGGGGGCAGGGCAGCTATGCGCAGTCGGGAGGTTAGACAGGCGGGCAGGGGAGAGGTGGGGAGGGGATGGGGGTAGTGGAAAAGGAGAGAGGTAAAAAGACTGGGTGCAATGGTGGAATGAAGGCTGTGTAAGTGCTGGGATAGGAACAGAGAAGAGGCTGAATGGGTGAGGACAATGACTAACGAAGGTTGAGGTCAGGAGGGTTATGGGAACGTAGGATATATGGGAGGGAAAGTTCTCACTTGCACTTGCACAATTCAAAAAAGCTGGTATGGGTGGGAAGGATCCATATGGCACAGGCTGTGGAACAGATTTTGAAATTAAGTATGTCATGTTTGGCAGCGTGCTCAGAAAAAGGGTGGTTCACTTGTTTCTTGGCTGCAGTTTGTCGGTGGCTATTCATGTGGACAGACAGGTTGTTGATTGTCATGTCCACATAGAATGCACCGCAGTGGTTAAAGCTTAGCTTGTAGATCACATGACTGGTTTCACGGGTAGCCCTGCCTTTGATGGGACAGGTGATGTTTGTGACCAGACTGAGCAGGTGGTGGTGGGAGGAAATACAGAACAGGACTTACATCAATGTCTATTATAGGGTATGCCCCTGTAACGCCATGAGGTAAGGGGTTGGGAGCAGGGGTTGTGTAGTGATGGACGAGTATATTGTGTAGGTTCAGTGGACTGTGGAATACCAGTGTGGGAGGTGTGTGAAGGATAGTGGTCAGGACATTTCTCATTTCAGGGCACAATGAGAGGTAGTCAAAACCCTGGCGGAGAATGTAATTCAGTTGCTCCAGTCCTACGTAGTACTGAGTTCCAAGGGGAATGCTCCTTTGTGGCCAGACGGTTGGACTTTGGGAGGTGGTGGGAGACTGGATAGGTAAGGCACGAGAGATTTGTTTTTATACAAGATATGGTCTGTGAAGGGTTCAGTGAGACCCTTGGTATATTTCAAGAGGGACCGCTTGTCACTGCAGATGCAACGCCCATGGGTAGCTTGGCTACATGTAAGAGACTTCTTGGTATGAAACGGGTGGAAGTTGTCAAAGTGGAGGTATTGCTGATAGATAGTAGGTTTGATATGGACAGAGGTACTGATGTAGCCATCTTTCAGGTGAAGATCATCTAGGAAGGTGGCTTGTTGGGTTCAGTAGGACCAGGTGAAGTAAATGGAGCGAAGTTGTTGAGGCTCTGGAGGAATGTGGATAGGGTGTCCTCATCCTCAATCCAGTTCACAAAGATGTCATTGCTGAACCTGCACCAAGTGAGGGGTTTATGATTCTGGGTGTTTAGGAAGTATTCCTCTAGATGGCGCATGAATAGGTTGGCATAGGATGGTGTCATGCGGGTGCCCAAAGCTGTGCCCTGGATTTGCTTGTAGGTAATGCCTTCAAAGCACAAGTAATTGTGGCGACTAGGATGGAGGTTGTTGGTATGGAATCCATCAGGTGTTGGAAAAGGTAGTGTTCAATACTGGTAAGGCCATGGGTATTAGGGATGTTAATTTAAAGAACAGAGGTGGCATCAATAGTGACAAGCAGGGCACTGTGATTAAAGGTGCGGGAACTGTGGAGAGTCAGTGGAGGAAATGGTTGGTATCTTTTATATAGGAGGGTAGGTTCCAAGTAATAGGTTGAAGGTGTTGGTCTGCAAGAGCAGATTCTCTCAGTGGGGGCACAGTAACTGGCCAATTACTGAATTACATTCTCTACCAGGGTTTCAGCTACCTATCGTTGTGCCCTGAAATGAGAAATGTCCTGCCCACTATTCTCCACACACTTCCCACAGTGGTATTCCACCATCCACCAAACCTACACAATATACTCGTCCACCCCTACACAACCCCTGCTCCCAATCCCTTACCTCATGGCCCATACCCCTGTAATAGACCTAGATGCAAGTCCTGCCCCATAAGTCCTCCCACCACCTACTCCAGTCCAGCCACAAACATCACCTATCCCATCAAAGGCAGGGCTACCTGTGAAACCAGTCATGATCTACAAGCTAAGCTGCAACCACTGTGTTGCATTCTATGTGGGCATGACAATCAACAACCTGTCTGTCCACATGAATAGCCACTGACAAACTGTGGCCAAGAAACAAGTGGACCACACTTTTGCTGAGCATGCTGCCAAACATGGCATCCTTAATTTCAATTACTGCTTCACAGCCTGTGCCATATGGATCCTTCCCACCAACACCAGCTTTTTTGAATTGTACAGGTTGGAACTTTCCCTCTAATGTAGTCTACATTTCCGTAACCATCCTGGCCTCAACCTCTGTTAATAATTGTCCTCACCCATCTGCTCCTTCCCTGTTCCCACCCCAGCACTACGCAGCCCTGATTCCACCATTGCACCCAGTCTTGTTACCTCTCTCCTTTTCCACTACCCTCATACCCTCCCTCCCCACCTCTCCCCTGCCCTCTGCCTAACCCCCTGACTGCGTCTAACCTCCCGACTGCACATAGCTGCCCTATTCTCTCTCCACCTCGTCCCTGCACACACCCCAGCAGCACTTCACTGTTTGCCACCCCTACCCTACTATACCTCCCTCTCCCTGCCCCAGCCTCCTCCTTACCCCCACCCAGTCACCACTTCCATCATACACTGATGCTGCTGCTCGCATTGTCGCTTCAGTTGCCTGAGGCTGCAGTCGTGTGTGTGTGTGTGTGTGTGTGTGTGTGTGTGTGTTGTGATGTATTTTTGACAAAGGCCTTACTGGGCAAAAGCTTTATTTGTGACAGTGTTTTGTTGTGTGATCTGCAACTTAGCATCTCTGCTATATTGCGAGTGGCAACTTTCCTTTTCATTATATTGTTACATTCCATCCTGGAGTTTCCATTGCTTGATTGTTATGAGATTAATAATTAATGATTTAACCAAAAGTTACTTTCTGCAGATTCAAAACTTGATTGTGCTGTAGAGAACTCTAAGTATGCAGTTTGGCTGTTTTTCCTCTATCTCTTTATATCAGCATCAAGGATTAAACCATTTCTGGGTAGTACTGCCCTCAACAGCCTTGGTCTCATAATTAACAATGTAGGAAAGGACAGATTGCTACTTACCATAAAGAAGACATGTCAAGTTGCAAACAGGCACAATTTAAAGACACTTATATAAAGCTTTTGGCCACAGACTTCATCAGTAAAAGAGAGTGCAGACCATTCACACACACACAAGCAAGCACAACTCACGCACACATGACTGCCAACTCCATTGTCACAGGGCCACAATTCAACATCACGTGGGATGCAAGCAGTAATGTGGAGGGGGAAGGAAAGGGGTCAGTAGTGTAAGTGGGGGGGGGGGGGGGGGGGGACAAGTGCTGCCTGGTGAAGTGTGCAGAGACTAAACTGATAACAGACTCAGCATCAAGATGTTGTGGGGCAGGGAGGTGGGAAAAAAGGAGCAGAAAAGGTGAGTGGGGAAAGATGGGCAGATGCTTTGGCAGAGGGCTACAAATAAACAAGGTGGGAGACGAGAATGGGGAGGGAATGATAGGACAAAGGGGGTGGAAACTGTTGGGGGGACAGTATGTTACCATAGGTTGAGGCCGAGACAATTACGGGAGCAGAGAATGTGTTTTAAGAATAACTACCATCTGCACAGATCAGAAAATGGAAGGATCCAGATGGTGCATGTAGTGAATCAGCCACTGAAATCAAGTGTATTATGTTCAGCTGCATGTTGTGCCACAGGGGGTTCTGCTTTTCTCTTGGCCACAGTTTGGCAGTGCCTGTTCATTCTGGTGGACAAGTGGTTGGTAGTCATACCAGTATAAGAGGCTGTGCAATGCATCAGGGGCCTGGTCACATGTGAAAGTAGCCATGTCATTTACAAACTCTGCTGCAGTCATTGCACAGCCTTTTATATTGGTGTGGCTATGTGCCAGCTATCCACCAGGATGAACGGCCACTGCCAAACTGTGGCCAAGAGCGTAGATCACCCTGTGGGACAACATGCAGCTGATGAACATCACACACTTGATGCTTTACTACCCAAGCCATCTTACTTCCACCACCAGCTTCGTTGAACTGCACAGATGGATGTTGTCCTTACAGCACACCCTTGGCTCCCGTAATTATCCCGGCCTCAACATACGGTAACACGCTGTTCACGCACCCTCCACCCAATAGTTTCCAACCCCTCTGTCCTGTCATCTTCTCCCCATTCTCCTCTCCCTCCATGTTTATTTGCAGTTTCCTGTCAATGCTTCTGTCTGTCTGTCCCCACTCCTCTTTTTTCCCTACCTCCCTGCCTCACAACCTCCTGACACTGTGTCTGTTGTCAGTACAATCCCTGCACACTCCACCAGAGAGTGTTTTTGTCTCCCCACCCATACACTACCATCAATTCCCGTTCCCTGATTCCTTCAGATTGCTGCTTGCATCACATTGATGTTGGCAGTCGTGTGTGTGTGTCTTTGTTACTGATGAAAGCTGAGGCCAAATACTTTGTGTGTCTTTTAATTATACCTGTCTGCAACTTGATGTGTCTTCTTTATGATAAGTAGCAATCTATCTTTTCCTACATTGCTGATATTCCTACCTGTTTCTACTGTTTGATTTTGATCTCGTCATCTTTCCTTCATCGTCAAACATCCCTTTTACTCTGTTTTTGGCTCCATCCATTTTTAACTTGTGTTCCATTTGGTCCTACATTTTATTTCTTTATCAGTAACATTAAACATCTATAGTTCTTCTTTGATATGGTCATATATGTTATACAGTTATTCTGATATACCTGTTATTCTTATAGGGAATCTCTTCTATGTGGGCACTATTTTTCTGGTCTGCTGCCTTGTTAATGTCCAGCATTCACATCCATGAGGCATTACTGGCAGTGCCATTTGCTTTTAGAGCCTAGGATTGCTTTACCTACTGACTCGTAGGCTCCACTTGATTCTACTATACAGACACTGAATTATCTAGATCTCTCTAGTGAATTCATCATTGTGTGTGTGAATACTGTCACAATCTAAGGATAAAATTTGTTGACTGTTTTATTGTCCAATGTCAATAACTTAGTCCTGACTAAATTACTTCATTTGGTGGCCATATTTTTATTCTGTCTATAGAGATATTTAATTGAAACTTTTATGGAACTTCAACAACTAAAGAGATCTGCACCGGGTCTTTATGCGGAATCAGTGACGACAAGTGAAAATGTGTGTCTGACTGGGACTTGAACCTGGGATCTTTGTTCACTAGGCAGTTGCATTAACCACTGCTGGATACCGCATTAATCGCAAATGCATGGACTGACTCACATTCCCAAGTAGCACCACCTATTCTCAGTTTCCATTCATGTTCTTCATGTTCGCTAATTGTAGGTTCCCATAGGAGGTCAAACATAAACGGGCATCCACACTGAAGGTTGTGGATTCATTGCCCATTGAGGCGAATCAATTATATGAATGCGTGGTGTCTATTCTTTTGGCCATGTCTGAAAGAACGGACACCACACATTCCAATCACGTATCTTTGACAACCCATGGTTCAACATGTCTGTGTTTCCACTCTTGAGTATTACAGTGAATCATAATGTCTGGCTTCCTGTAGAAATAGTCATATACTGGTTAGAAACAATAATTTCTGTGGTTGGCACGAATTCATTAAATCATTAATATTCTTAAAGAAAGACAGCATTTGAGGATGTGGAATGAGGTAAGGTACACATTAACATAGCAAAACAACTGTTAGAAGCTAATTTTGTCCACCATGTAGAAATTCTAGTGCAGTAGGCCTGTGAGATAAAGCTGGATGCTAGTGAGTGAGGTTAACAAGAATTTATTACTACCAATGGTACATACAGACAAAACACCTGCATACAATACAATTAAACACAGTGAACTGAGGACAACCCTACTGCCAAAGAGTTTCAACTGTGTGATATTTTGTATCATCAAAGATGAGGTCCCCACAACCATTTCCTTACATTTGTATTTTCACATGCCAAAATGACTTGGGGCACTTACATTGGTCATGAAGAGTATGACAACAGAGATTTTCATCCTTGCCACATACTGACGAGCATTCAACCTCCCGCCAAAAATTACAAAATGATTACTGTCGTCGTATCCAATTTCTCTTCACACGATGATTCAAGAAGTTGAAGAGGTATTGATCTTGAGAATTAACAATTTTCATTTTTCAAACACTAATGATGCCTAGTATGAATAAGTGAAACTTGTTTGGTCAGAAATAATATAAATATTCAGCTAAAAATGACAGACTTTTTCTTATCTGTGTGTGGAAATGTAATGGTAGTAGCAACTGACTAGTAAGCACTGCAAATATTGACAAAGCAAACACTTATACATAAACATTTCTACTACGTTACTGGAAGTTTTTTTAAGTGGGCTATGTACAGGATGTACCCAGTAACATCAGTACAAGATTTTTAATACTAAAGTAGAAAAACAACTATAGCCAGAATAACGATCATTTTTAATATCCTAATTTGTTTTCAGTCACCTTAGGAGTTGTATTTTTTCAATTAAATTCAACATTGATGTATAGAGTGTTTGCCAGAGTAAATCTAATATATGTGCATTTGATTTTTTTATATTTTTATTTATTTTTGTAGAAGCAATGTTCGGCTGCCACTTTTTGAAAGTAAACATTGAATTTTATGTACAATAATTTCAATGTGTCATCATTTCTGTCATAGCTATTTTCAAGACACTCAGCTTTATTCAGCTCACATTTTTTGTCTCATCTAATAATACTCTACTTTGGATTTTGAGGTCATATGTTTCACGTTTTATAAAAGACTGGAAAATAAAATTTTCTCTGTTTTTCTTTTTTTATGTTGTCTTTTACAACTAAAGGTCAGTTGACATACCTCGTGCTGCATTGCTGGGTGTAAAAGAGCATCATGATATCAATTCGAGTCAGCTGTTAATGGAGGGACTGGTCCAAATCTGTTTGCATACAGCAAGAGAAACGAGAACGAACTATCTGAGAATTGTCACAAATTACACTCTCAATAGATTGGAGGATTTTGAATTAATGATGTTAATGGAGTTTCAACACACAAACAAAACTTGTTCTCTGAATCAATAGCTATCTCTTTCTATTTCAAGACACTGTAATCCAGAGTGTTGCCCTTATCTCTGCTTCTGTCGAATTTTACTGCCATTTAATTTATTTAAAAATGGACTCTAAGTGCTGCAGGGAAAAACCAACTACTTTTAACTTCAGTGTGTGCTTTGAAGACTTCTCACTTCTTTAACATTGAAATTGAGTCACTAATTACAAACACATGTGAAAAATCAGTTACACAGTATTTTTCTTTTGTGATCTAACGCTAATTGTTTGCCATGTTTTAGTACACTTGTGTTCATCACTGTAACATTTACCTCTGTTTATCAGTGTAGGATTTACTCCTAAAAAACAACTCAAAAGCTGTCAGAGAATGATCTTCAACCCTTACTATAAACTTTAAGGGTGGAAATGATCTAAAGCTGGAAATCAACAGCTGTGTGTGTTCTTATAATTGCTATCTATAGAAAATCAACATAAAGTCCCTACAAAGAGTCTACAATTAGAGAAAAAACTATGTTTGGTATCCAAAAATGGAGCAATTACAGAAATAGAAATCTCATATCAACAGCTACATTTATGTTGTGAAATTAATAATGAAAGCCAAGAAAGAAAGAAAAAACATTAGATGACTGTTGAATTAGACGAATCTAATTAAAGGGACACTTTGGCATCTGACAAAATGAAGTAATAGATGACCTTACAAAAGACAGTATTAAGCAAGAAAACTGCTACTTACACAACTTGTAAATTCCAACTTTCTCCGTATAATTAATGAGGCATACCAGTGGCAAACATCACAGACAGAAAAAGCCCTTTCAATGAGACACAATACTTTAATTATTTGCATAAAGTTTTACGGCGTGCATGTTTCAGTGCACACCTCCATAGGGATTGGAGAGACAGAATCTCCAACATGTGGTGAACATCAAGATTACCGAGTCTAAGCCAATTTCTGTACACTCATCTTCCAATGGCCATTAGAACTGTAGCTGTTATATTTATGTGCAACAATAATAATAACTTTATCTCCACATATTAGTTTTTATTTATATGTGAACCCATTCAGTGATCCAATAGACAACTATACATAGTGTCTCCACAAACCAAACAACCTATGATAAGTGTATGAAACTTCCTGGCAGATTAAAACTGTGTGCCAGACTGGGACTCGAACTCGGAACCTTGCCTTCCGCGGGCAAGTGCCTACCATCTGAGCTACCCAAGCACGACTCATGCCCCATCCTCACAGCTTTACTTCTGCCAGTAAGATATGTTTATGATACACATGGCATATATCGGATAGGCATCCATTTATGGATTGACATACTTGCGGAAATATTTACCCCTTTACTAGGTTATAGTTTTGTTACATGGGCAAAATAGACTAATGCATTATAAAAGGCAGTTTGGAGCTAATTGCACTTCAAAGTCGTATCTGATAGCATCACATAACTCTGTTAGCCCATGAGTGCCTACATAACTACACTTACTGTGATTGTTGTTATATACCTTCTGTTGTTGTTGTTGTTGTTGTTGTTGTTGTGGTCTTCAGTCCTGAGACTGGTTTGATGCAGCTCTCCATGCTACTCTATCCTCTGCAAGTTTCTTCATCTCCCAGTACCTACTGCAACCTACATCCTTCTGAATCTGCTTGGTGTATTCATCTCTTGGTCTCCCTCTATGATTTTTACCCTCCACGCTGCCTTCCAATACTAAATTGGTGATCCCTTGATGCCTCAGAACATGTCCTACCAACTGATCCCTTCTTCTAGTCAAGTTGTTCCACAAACTTCTCTTCTCCCCAAACCTATTCAACACCTCCTCATTAGTTATGCGATCTACCCATCTAATCTTCAGCATTCTTCTGTAGCACCACATTTCGAAAGCTTCTATTCTCTTCTTGTGTAAACTATTTATCGTCCACGTTTCACTTCCATACATGGCTACACTCCATACAAATACTTTCAGAAACGACTTCCTGACACTTAACTTAATACTCGATGTTAACAAATTTCTCTTCTTCAGAAACGCTTTCCTTCCCATTTCCAGTCTACATTTTATATCCTCTCTACTTCGACCATCATCAGTTATTTTGCTCCCCAAATAGCAAAACTCCTTTACTACTTTAAGTGTCTCATTTCCTAATCTAATTCCCTCAGCATCACCTGACTTAATTTGACTACATTCCATTATCCTTGTTTTGCTTTTGTTGATGTTCATCTTATATCCTCCCTTCAAGACACCATCCATTCTGTTCAACTGCTCTTCCAAGTCCTTTGCTGTCTCTGACAGAATTACAATGTCATCGGCGAACCTCAAAGTTTTTATTTCTTCTCCATGGATTTTAATACCTACTCCGAATTTTTCTTTTGTTTCCTTCACTGCTTGCTCAATATACAGATTGAATAACATTGGGGAGAGGCTACAACCCTGTCTCACTCCCCTCCCAACCACTGCTTCCCTTTCATGCCTCTCAACTCTTATAACTGCCATTTGGTTTCTGTACAAATTGTAAATAGCTTTTCGCTCCCTATATTTTACCCCTGCCACCTTCAGAATTTGAAAGAGAGTATTCCAGTCAATATTGTCAAAAACTTTCTCTAAGTCTACAAATGCTAGAAATGTAGGTTTGCCTTTCCTTAATCTAGCTTCTAAGATAAGCCATAGGGTCAGTATTGCCTCAAGTGTTCCAATATTTCTACGGAATCCAAACTGATCTTCCACAAGGTCGGCTTCTACTAGTTTTTCCATTCGTCTGTAAAGAATTGGCGTTAGTATTTTGCAGCCGTGATTTATTAAACTGATAGTTCGGTAATTTTCACATCTGTCAACACCTGCTTTCTTTGGGATTGGGATTATTATATTCTTCTTGAAGTCTGAGGGTATTTCGCCTGTCTCATACATCTTGCTCACTAGATGGTAGAGTTCTGTCAGTACTGGCTCTCCCAAGGCCGTCAGTAGTTATAATGGAATGTTGTCTACTCCTGGGGCCTTGTTTCGACTCAGGTCTTTCAGTGTTCTGTCGAACTCTTCACACAGTATCATATCTCCCATTTCATCTTCATCTACATCCTCTTCCATTTCCATAATATTGTCCTCAAGTACATCACCCTTGTATAGACCCTCTATATACTCCTTCCACCGTTCTGCTTTCCGTTCTTTGCTTAGAACTGGGTTTCCATCTGAGCTCTTGATATTCATACAAGATATACCTTCTAGCTTCACATTTAGACACCATCTTATATATAACCACAGTACGCTATGTGGATACATTTATTTGCATCGTGTAGCTGCGGACATGTACACAATTTACTCTATGTTGCCTTGTTACTAATAAGATCTCACTGTTATGGTGCAACACACTTTGAGGAATCTCATTCCAGATCACTTACTTGCCTCACTTGGAAGAAGTGTGTGGAGCATTGTACACAGCCATGTGTAATCTATTAAATTACAAATATATAAATATAAAATATATTTTATAACATAAAACATTTTTATAAATATAAAATATATTTTATATTCCAACCCACGCAAGTGACACATTGTGCAACAGAGTATTTGACAGTTTTATGTGGCTGTCACAAGAGGAATACAGCTCTCCTCCTGTGGTTACTATAGTCTAGAGTCATTCCATGTCAAAACAACACACTTTAAATAAATTTTTTTTTACCTCACCCTCTTAGATTTTGCTAAAAGTTGGTATACTTATAGTGGGTGCTGAAACTAAGAAAAATACCAAATTTCAATTTTTTATCTCAAACCATTCCTGAAATATGGTCACGTAAACTTTTCAAAAACTGGCCAAAAATGTGTGCACGAACTTTTTTTAAATTGCCCTAGGAGCTGCCCTAATTGACTAGAGAACTGGGAAAGGTGTCATTTTGCAGCATTTTTCATGCTCTTTCCAATGATAGACAAAAACACATGGCTTCTAATTAATAACCTTTTTCAAAATGGTAATCAATAGTTTGATTTAATTTTTTTACAAAAAGTACATAATTGAAAATTTTCAAAATATTTCCATAACTACTTCATACTGTTGTAAATCACATGGGAGAATATAAATGTGGGATGATGATGGGTTCATTGTTAAAAAAAAATTATTCCGGACTCTTGTTTTTCACTAACGGCCCTAGTTTGACCAAACTGACCTTTAAGGTAGTAAGTCAATAGAGGACCGTATACATAGGGCTTGATGTCTGTACAATAATTTAGAGACTGGAGCCACTGTTGAGATGATGTAGTCTGCATTCTTACCTTCTAAGGCTTTGTGTGCCTACAGTATTATTGTGCACTGTGGTTTTAGTGCAAATCAATTGTTACCTCTGCATTGACCAGTCTGTATCTATTATATTTAATAGTTCATTTTCAAGTAAATCTATACATTGAAGGACAGTTTATAAGTGGTTCTTGTATAAATATGGAACCAAGTAAAAAGTGCAGTGTTGTAATCCATTGAAGTCAAATCATTTTATTAGAGACAGAAAAAAAACTGAGAAATGTCCATGTTCCTCAAATACCAAGTGGTGCCAAGATTTGTGATAAATGTAGGAAACATGTAACCAAATTGAAAAATACACCAGAGCCCATCAGTGATGAAAGTGTTGAAGAAGAATCTTCTGGACCAGAGATAATCATCCGAGACCAAGACCCTGACTTCACTCCAACTTCAGTAGCCGTTAAAACATTTAACACAACACTTCAAGAACTAGGTGAGTCCCCAATTGACAAGAGAAAACTAAAATCTAGGCATTATGCCAAATCAAAAGTGAAGAAAATCTCATCAATGACACGTAAACTTTTTGTTGCTCCCGAAACTTTGTCAGATACTGATACATCCGTTCTTGAAAATCTTAAAAGAAACTTTAAAAATTCTATAAGTAGAGCAAAAAAACTAATGATTCTTACAAGTTTACCTGAAAAGTGGAGTGTCAGGAAAATAATGAGGGAATTTAATGCTCCTAATTACATTGTTCGGCAGTCCAAAAAAATTTTGAAAGAGAGAGGATTCATGGAAGGTCCAAACCCAAAACCAGGGAAGTGTTTACCAACAGAAACTGTCAAAACTGTACATTCATTTTATGAAAATGATGAAGTTAGCAGGGCAATGCCAGGTATTAAAGATTGTGTGACAATTACAGAAACAAGTGTAAATAAAACAAAAATATCAAAAAGACTTATTTTGTGTAACCTTAAAGCAGCTTACAAACATTTTAAAGACAAGTTTCCTAACATAAAAATAGGTCCAGAATGAGATTTTCACTCTGCAGCGGAGTGTGCGCTGATATGAAACTTCCTGGCAGATTAAAACTGTGTGCCCGACCGAGACTCGAACTCGGTACCTTTGCCTTTCGCGGGCAAGTGCTCTACCATCTGAGCTACCGAAGCACGACTCACGCCCGGTACTCACAGCTTTACTTCTGCCAGTACCTCGTCTCCTACCTTCCAAACTTTACAGAAGCTCTCCTGCGAACCTTGCAGAACTAGCACTCCTGAAAGAAAGGATATAGCGGAGACATGGCTTAGCCACAGCCTGGGGGATGTTTCCAGAATGAGATTTTCACTCTGCAGCGGAGTGTGAGCTGATATGAAACTTCCTGGCAGATTAAAACTGTGTGCCCAACCGAGACTCGAACTCGGGACCTTTGCCTTTCGCGGGCAAGTGCTCTACCATGTGAGCTACTGAAGCACGACTCACGCCCGGTACTCACAGCTTTACTTCTGCCAGTACCTCGTCTCCTACCTTCCAAACTTTACAGAAGCTCTCCTGCGAACCTTGCAGAACTAGCACTCCTGAAAGAAAGGATATAGCGGAGACATGGCTTAGCCACAGCCTGGGGGATGTTTCCAGAATGAGATTTTCACTCTGCAGCGGAGTGTGAGCTGATATGAAACTTCCTGGCAGATTAAAACTGTGTGCCCAACCGAGACTCGAACTCGGGACCTTTGCCTTTCGCGGGCAAGTGCTCTACCATCTGAGCTACTGAAGCACGACTCATGCCCGGTACTCACAGCTTTACTTCTGCCAGTACCTCGTCTCCTACCTTCCAAACTTTACAGAAGCTCTCCTGCGAACCTTGCAGAACTAGCACTCCTGAAAGAAAGGATATAGCGGAGACATGGCTTAGCCACAGCCTGGGGGATGTTTCCAGAATGAGAGTTTCACTCTGCAGCGGAGTGTGCGCTGATATGAAACTTCCTGGCAGATTAAAACTGTGTGCCCGACCGAGACTCGAACTCGGGACCTTTGCCTTTCGCGGGCAAGTGCTCTACCATGTGAGCTACCGAAGCACGACTCACGCCCGGTACTCACAGCTTTGCTTCTGCCAGTACCTCGTCTCCTACCTTCCAAACTTTACAGAAGCTCTCCTGCGAACCTTGCAGAACTAGCACTCCTGAAAGAAAGGATATAGCGGAGACATGGCTTAGCCACAGCCTGGGGGATGTTTCCAGAATGAGATTTTCACTCTGCAGCGGAGTGTAAGCTGATATGAAACTTCCTGGCAGATTAAAACTGTGTGCCCAACCGAGACTCGAACTCGGGACCTTTGCCTTTCGCGGGCAAGTGCTCTACCATGTGAGCTACTGAAGCACGACTCACGCCCGGTACTCACAGCTTTACTTCTGCCAGTACCTCGTCTCCTACCTTCCAAACTTTACAGAAGCTCTCCTGCGAACCTTGCAGAACTAGCACTCCTGAAAGAAAGGATATAGCGGAGACATGGCTTAGCCACAGCCTGGGGGATGTTTCCAGAATGAGAGTTTCACTCTGCAGCGGAGTGTGCGCTGATATGAAACTTCCTGGCAGATTAAAACTGTGTGCCCGACCGAGACTCGAACTCGGGACCTTTGCCTTTCGCGGGCAAGTGCTCTACCATGTGAGCTACCGAAGCACGACTCACGCCCGGTACTCACAGCTTTGCTTCTGCCAGTACCTCGTCTCCTACCTTCCAAACTTTACAGAAGCTCTCCTGCGAACCTTGCAGAACTAGCACTCCTGAAAGAAAGGATATAGCGGAGACATGGCTTAGCCACAGCCTGGGGGATGTTTCCAGAATGAGATTTTCACTCTGCAGCGGAGTGTGCGCTGATATGAAACTTCCTGGCAGATTAAAACTGTGTGCCCGACCGAGACTCGAACTCGGGACCTTTGCCTTTCGCGGGCAAGTGCTCTACCATCTGAGCTACTGAAGCACGACTCATGCCCGGTACTCACAGCTTTACTTCTGCCAGTACCTCGTCTCCTACCTTCCAAACTTTACAGAAGCTCTCCTGCGAACCTTGCAGAACTAGCACTCCTGAAAGAAAGGATATAGCGGAGACATGGCTTAGCCACAGCCTGGGGGATGTTTCCAGAATGAGAGTTTCACTCTGCAGCGGAGTGTGCGCTGATATGAAACTTCCTGGCAGATTAAAACAGTGTGCCCGACCGAGACTCGAACTCGGGACCTTTGCCTTTCGCGGGCAAGTGCTCTACCATGTGAGCTACCGAAGCACGACTCACGCCCGGTACTCACAGCTTTGCTTCTGCCAGTACCTCGTCTCCTACCTTCCAAACTTTACAGAAGCTCTCCTGCGAACCTTGCAGAACTAGCACTCCTGAAAGAAAGGATATAGCGGAGACATGGCTTAGCCACAGCCTGGGGGATGTTTCCAGAATGAGATTTTCACTCTGCAGCGGAGTGTGAGCTGATATGAAACTTCCTGGCAGATTAAAACTGTGTGCCCAACCGAGACTCGAACTCGGGACCTTTGCCTTTCGCGGGCAAGTGCTCTACCATGTGAGCTACTGAAGCACGACTCACGCCCGGTACTCACAGCTTTACTTCTGCCAGTATCTCGTCTCCTACCTTCCAAACTTTACAGAAGCTCTCCTGCGAACCTTGCAGAACTAGCACTCCTGAAAGAAAGGATATAGCGGAGACATGGCTTAGCCACAGCCTGGGGGATGTTTCCAGAATGAGATTTTCACTCTGCAGCGGAGTGTGAGCTGATATGAAACTTCCTGGCAGATTAAAACTGTGTGCCCAACCGAGACTCGAACTCGGGACCTTTGCCTTTCGCGGGCAAGTGCTCTACCATCTGAGCTACTGAAGCACGACTCATGCCCGGTACTCACAGCTTTACTTCTGCCAGTACCTCGTCTCCTACCTTCCAAACTTTACAGAAGCTCTCCTGCGAACCTTGCAGAACTAGCACTCCTGAAAGAAAGGATACAGCGGAGACATGGCTTAGCCACAGCCTGGGGGATGTTTCCAGAATGAGATTTTCACTCTGCAGCGGAGTGTGCGCTGATATGAAACTTCCTGGCAGATTAAAACTGTGTGCCCGACCGAGACTCGAACTCGGGACCTTTGCCTTTCGCGGGCAAGTGCACTTGCCCGCGAAAGGCAAAGGTCCCGAGTTCGAGTCTCGGTCGGGCACACAGTTTTAATCTGCCAGGAAGTTTCATATCAGCGCACACTCCGCTGCAGAGTGAAAATCTCATTCTGGAAACATCCCCCAGGCTGTGGCTAAGCCATGTCTCCGCTATATCCTTTCTTTCAGGAGTGCTAGTTCTGCAAGGTTCGCAGGAGAGCTTCTGTAAAGTTTGGAAGGTAGGAGACGAGGTACTGGCAGAAGCAAAGCTGTGAGTACCGGGCGTGAGTCGTGCTTCGGTAGCTCACATGGTAGAGCACTTGCCCGCGAAAGGCAAAGGTCCCGAGTTCGAGTCTCGGTCGGGCACACAGTTTTAATCTGCCAGGAAGTTTCATATCAGCGCACACTCCGCTGCAGAGTGAAAATCTCATTCTGGAAACATCCCCCAGGCTGTGGCTAAGCCATGTCTCCGCTATATCCTTTCTTTCAGGAGTGCTAGTTCTGCAAGGTTCGCAGGAGAGCTTCTGTAAAGTTTGGAAGGTAGGAGACGAGGTACTGGCAGAAGCAAAGCTGTGAGTACCGGGCGTGAGTCGTGCTTCGGTAGCTCAGATGGTAGAGCACTTGCCCGCGAAAGGCAAAGGTCCCGAGTTCGAGTCTCGGTCGGGCACACAGTTTTAATCTGCCAGGAAGTTTCATATCAGCGCACACTCCGCTGCAGAGTGAAAATCTCATTCTGGAAACATCCCCCAGGCTGTGGCTAAGCCATGTCTCCGCTATATACTTTCTTTCAGGAGTGCTAGTTCTGCAAGGTTCGCAGGAGAGCTTCTGTAAAGTTTGGAAGGTAGGAGACGAGGTACTGGCAGAAGTAAAGCTGTGAGTACCGGGCGTGAGTCGTGCTTCGGTAGCTCAGATGGTAGAGCACTTGCCCGCGAAAGGCAAAGGTCCCGAGTTCGAGTCTCGGTCGGGCACACAGTTTTAATCTGCCAGGAAGTTTCATAAAAATAGGTTTCTCTAAATTTGCTGAGTTGGGACCAAAACATTATGTATTAGCTGGCTGGAATGGTACACACACTATCTGTGTGTGCACAACTCACCAAAACAAAATTAATGATAGAAAATGCCAAACTAAATACAGTAACAAACAGCAGCTTAAACAATTACAAGCAGTGCATTGCAAAAATGCTTTGTAGCCCTTCATCAGTTGATTGCAACATGGGAAATTGAGAATACTGCCCAGGAGAAACTGTCATACGTAAAATTTTAAAAGACACTTTTCATGAAAACTTAATTGAACAAGTTCAGTTCCGACAGTGGATGTCAGTTGACCGATGTAATCTGGAAATTGTTCAGAAAACTTCTGAAGAATTCATAGATTTATTTTGTAGTAGGATGTCGACTTTGATTCGGCATGACTTCATTGCCAAGCACCAATGAACATTCCTTAACTCCACAAGAGAAAACCTTATGGAATCTGAATTTGTTGTCATATGTGATTTTTCAGAAAATTATAGTATAGTTCTACAGGATGAAGCTCAGAGTTTCCACTGGACAAGACAACAGATTACCATTCATACTTTTGTTATATATTACAAACAGGAAGACAAAATTGAGCATATGAGCTTTGTCATTGTTTCTGATTGCCTGGAGCGCAATACAACTGCAGCTTACACCTTTCAAAAGAAATTAATTTCATATCTAACAAATAAATTTCAAAAGATTCCGAAAAATATATACTATTATTCTGACGGTTCTGCTGCACAGTATAAAAATAAGAAAAACTTCCTGAACCTTTGCCTTCATGAGGGAGACTTCAACATAAAAGCTGGGTGGCACTTTTCAGCCACAGCACATGGGAAAGGGCCTTGTGATGGAGTAGGGGGTTCAGTAAAGAGACTGGCAGCTTGTGCAAGTTTGCAAAGGCCATACCAAAATCAAATCCAAATCGCACGAGATCTATTTGAGCGGGCAGTAGATAATATGACAAATGTTGATTTTGCATATTCCACTCAAGAAGACTATATGCTGCTTCAGAAATATTCTTAAAAAGCCGACCTGAAGAGGCATTGACAATCAACGGAACACAGCAATTTCACGCTTTCATTCCCAACACTACATCAAAATTAATAGTCAAATACTTCTCAGGTGCAGAGTTGGGAGAGGGAAGTCACTACATCACCAGACAAACTGAAGTTACAAGATGTATCAGGCTATGTCACCACTGTATATGGCAGAAACTGGTGGCTTGGGTACATTTTAGAAAAAAATGAAGAACTTGATGAAATGAAAATAACTTTTCTTCATCCATGTGGACCAGCTAAGTCATTCTCTTATCCCGCACATGCAGATGTCCTGTGGGTGTCGGTTGTGGATGTTCTCACGAAAGTGAATCCATTTACTCCGACAGGGAGAACATACATTCTTAATGAAAGTGATGTAAACCAAACCCAGTCAGCTTTATTAAAATGTAATATGTGAAGTTCCAAGACAATTTATTGGGAAACTGCTTTCAACTCAAAGCTTAATTTTTGTCTCAGGTATATTTTATAGAAAGTTGTTTCAAAATTATTGTTAGTACCTATTGTGTTAAATTTAGCTATGTACATATACCTGTTACTTAAAAACAAGCATTATGTATTTAATTTGTTTAATAGTTCCATTTCAAACATCATGGACCAGAACTATTATGTAAATACTTGTACTTATTCATACTTTATTTCAGTTTGTAGTTAAATGCTCAATTTCTTGTTTTTGTTATATCGGTTAATATACTGTTAGTGAAGTTGTATGAAATTAAAATAAGCAGTCAACTTAATTATAAAATATGCTGATTAGTTTTGGTTTAATAAGGTGATGTTTTGATATTTCTAATACTTTTTTTACTTACCGTTCAGTATATTTTAAAGAAATTCCTGTTTGTTAAAGGTCAATTTGATCAAACTAGGGCCATTTTTTTTTTTTTTAACAATGAACCCATAATCATCCCAGATTTATATTTTGCCATGTGATTTACAATGTTATGGAAATATTTTTAAAACTTTCAATTATGTATGTTTTGTAAAAAAAAAATTAAAATTAAATCAAAATATTAATTAGTATTTTGAAAAAGGTTATTAATTAGAAGGTATGTTTTGGTGTATATCCCTGGAAAGAGCATGCAAAATGCTGCAAAATGACACCTTTCCCAGTTCTCTAGCTCAATTAGGGCAGCTCCTAGGACAATTTAAAAAAAGTCCGTTCACACATTTTTGACTGGTTTTTGAAAAGTTTACATAGCCATATTTCAGGAATGGTTTGAGATAAAAAATTGAAATTTGGTATTTTTCTTAGTCTCAGTGCCCACCAACTTTTAGCAAAATCTAAGAGGGTGAGGTAAAATAGGTGTGTTGATTTGACATGGAATGACTCTCTAATAGTTTTTAGACCCTCTTGGACAATCCTATCTATCTACAGTAGAAGCTACTGGGTGTTTCATTATTACAAATTTGTACAATGCAGACACTACCTATAGTTGATGCCTTCCAAGCTTTAATACTATAACAGTCACAGACACACAGCTATGTAGTGAAAATTGTTTTAGTCTAATGTAGGTAACATGTGATGAAAATTGGTTGTCTAATATTGGTGACATTTCATTGTGTAGTGAAGTAAATATAGTATCATGTTATCAGATAAAGAGGAATGTTCAATATTCATCATTGGTTTTGACCATTGATGTAGAAAACTTGATGAACATCGTAAGCAACTAGGCAGTTATAATGTAATATCAACAGCAATTTTTTGAACTGCCTAAGCTACAGACTGGTCTGTCATCACAATGAGGCTTCTGGTTTCTAATCTGTTGGCTTCACCTACTCACAACCAAACTGTGAAAACACACTCCAAAAGGTGACATCATGCCTGCCATTAACATATGTCACTGGTCAAAGCTGATAACCAGTATCAAAAATTCGTCTTGATCTATATTGTCATTCATACAGTACAACAAATGATAGGGTTGCTGTGTCAAGGGGAATGAAGACATTGGATTGTATCACCACAACTGGCAACAAATACATACAAAGTAATACATGCAGCTATTGAAACTTTAATGAATTGGAACAAATTTGATATGAACAGTTTCACAGCGTGTCACATGGAAGAAGCTGACATAAATATCTGAGTATCAAATACTGGGGACTAGTGTAGCAGGGGATACAACCCGTCGGATTTGGACAATGACGTCACAAGTCGCCAAACGAGAAGCGATTCTTCTTAGTGTTGTAGCTCCCTTCAGTAACTGATAAGTGTTTTTTGGCTTTTTTTAAAAAAAAATCTCACGAGATAGAATAAACAGATCCACTTTATTAAGCAATCAGTAAAAAAACGAAACTGAAACATAACAGCAAAAGCGAAAATGGTAAACTGCTCTCTGGCGACTTGTGACGTCATTGTCCAAAGCTGACGGGTTGTATCCCCTGCTACAATAGACCCAAATACTGATGCCTGCAAATTTATTTCTGTATAAAATAATAATGCAGGACTAACTATGGTCCAACAAACCTTAAAAAGTGCTTTCAAATGGATGTATTGTTTCCACAAAAGTGCTAGTAAATTTTTAATATATTTTCCATGAATAAATTCAACTACCTCATGAAAATGAAGAATTTAATGCCAATATTTAATCACTCCCCCATTCCTTCACTGGTTACACAAAGTATTATATTAGCTTGTATCCATGTACATATATATGTTTAATTTCTGTTGGTATTTCATCATCTTCCTATATCGAAATTTGAAGATAGGTGTGGAATAACCGGATTTCTTGAACTATTTTCGTTTCATGACTAACACTTCAACACAATCTAGTAGCCTGCGTATTGACCCTATGATTGCAGTACATGTGTGAAAAAAGTATCTGGATGTATACATTGTCCACATTTACATAAAATGTTGTGATCATTACATTATTGTAGATACATAATAAGGAACCCTCCATGCTTCACAACTTTTCAATCTACAACTAGTACTGTAGAGCTGTTGTATTGATTTACATGTTGTGTGACCCAACAGGACTTTAATTTGATGTCTTTTGAATTATGATAGTATTAACAGGATGGCACAATTGTGAAACAATTTAGTAGCACACAAAGTGAAGTGAACAAGCTGTTTCAGAGTCATAGCCAAGCACTGTTTCAGACCCATTTTACAGATACTGGTACAAATATTGTTAACTTCAATCACACCTATTTCTTAAGTTACTCAGTTTAATGAACTGAATTACAGTATCTGTGGATATCTTTCTTCAAATCACTGTTACTGAAACTAGAAGTAGTGATATTGGAAAGAAATCGAACATCTGTACAGGGCACTACTAAAGAAAATGGCATGAACACGTTATAATAATGTATTACCGGTATTATATGCATGTTACCTTTTAATATTTTACGCAATAAATCAAGATACTGGGGAGTTATGGGTTAGTCAGGCATGTAATTGGTAATGTTACGCATATATGTCTCTTACTTGATGTAAAGGTAATCATAAAAATCTACCATTCAATCGAATTAATTTATTTTCTAGCGGGCATTACTGCTCGTATTTATAAAGTTTCTACTATCAACAATTTGTGAAGCTTTGAGGTTTGTCTACCATCAGCATTACATATTTTACAAACATTAAGCGATACTGCATTAAGTTTAGTCTGAAACGAACCACGCTTCATAAATATAGTTTTCTACAATTCACGTTCCAAATTATAGGTGATCGCTGTGAATGTTAAAGGTATTCACGATCAGGTGGTGTTTTCTTTGCATATTTGTCACGTGCACGTGGGAACCACCGATGTTTCGTTGTATGCGTTATTTTCATGAGTTCTTGCCGGACAACTTCGGGGTGTTTACTTTTAAACTGAGCCATAACTCTCTCTCTGTCATGCAATTTGAGCACATAGTCTGCCTCCTTCTCTTTTGCAGGTAATGGTAATGAATGTTCATAGGGGAATGGTTCTTCCGGGTGCCAAAACACTACAGTCGAACCACTATCAGTGAAAACAATTTTTGGTCCAGAAAAAGTCCTTGCATTGTTTGCATGAAAGCGTATTTGTTGAACTCTCGGTGCACACACTGCTCGCAAGCAACCGCATACGTTAGAAAGCATCGTTAACACATAAAAAACACTGACTTCACATGTAAAGACAAAAAGCACCTTACTGTTTACTACAATAACATAAACAAACAGTCGTACCAAAGGTATTAATAGATGTGCCTACGGTCGATTCACGCTGGACAGCAAGGGTGTGGAACAGAAGGGAACTTTGCAATCAAATGAAGGTGCGTTCTGGGGATAGACTCAACTATTAATCACGAGCAATGGGTACAACGTTCCAGATCATTTATTTATTTATATCAGTGGTTCATTCTGTAGAATGGTATTGTACACATCATGTTTACATGAAGTTTGAAAAAAAGTTTCAAGATTACGTAACTACATGCACATTTCAGTAAAATTACTAATTTATTTAAAAAAGCCTCTAAAATACAAGCATCTAAAAATAATAATTACAAAGATTAAAGTAAACGTATTGTTACTAAAATTTTTTATATAGTTGCACAGTTGCATGTGACATTTTAGTTTATTTTAGAAAACAGACATATCTTCAAAGAGATTGGCGAACTGTTGTATAGAAGGCATCTTGCTTTTATAGGTCCCTTGTTAGTTAATTTGAGACGATTTCCTACAATATGATAATCATTTTCATTTCTTGTGTTGTAGTTATGGATACCTCTGGTAACATTGAAGCATAGTTACTTTTTACACAAGTAATCATTTCATATATGTATAATAAGCTTTTGACAATGTTGACTGGAATACTCTCTTTCAAATTCTGAAGGTGGCAGGGGTAAAATACAGGGAGCGAAAGGCTATTTACAATTTGTACAGAAACCAGATGGCAGTTATAAGAGTCGAGGGACATGAAAGGGAAGCAGTGGTTGGGAAGGGAGTAAGACAGGGTTGTAGCCTCTCCCCGATGTTGTTCAATCTGTATATTGAGCAAGCAGTAAAGGAAACAAAAGAAAAATTCGGGGTAGGTATTAAAATTCATGGAGAAGAAATAAAAACTTTGAGGTTCGCCGATGACATTGTAATTCTGTCAGAGACAGCAAAGGACTTGGAAGAGCAGTTGAATGGAATGGACAGTGTCTTGAAAGGAGGGTATAAGATGAACATCAACAAAAGCAAAACAAGGATAATGGAATGTAGTCTAATTAAGTCGGGTGATGCTGAGGGAATTAGATTAGGAAATGAGGCACTTAAAGTAGTAAAGGAGTTTTGCTATTTGGGGAGCAAAATAACTGATGATGGTCGAAGTAGAGAGGATATAAAATGTAGGCTGGCAATGGCAAGGAAAGCGTTTCTGAAGAAGAGAAATTTGTTAACATCCAGTATTGATTTAAGTGTCAGGAAGTCATTTCTGAAAGTATTTGTATGGAGTGTAGCCATGTATGGAAGTGAAACATGGACGATAAATAGTTTGGACAAGAAGAGAATAGAAGCTTTCGAAATGTGGTGCTACAGAAGAATGCTGAAGATTAGATGGGTAGATCACATAACTAATGAGGAAGTATTGAATAGGATTGGGGAGAAGAGAAGTTTGTGGCACAACTTGACCAGAAGAAGGGATCGGTTGGTAGGACATGTTCTGAGGCATCAAGGGATCACCAATTTAGTATTGGAGGGCAGCGTGGAGGGTAAAAATCGTAGAGGGAGACCAAGAGATGAATACACTAAGCAGATTCAGAAGGATGTAGGTTGCAATAGGTACTGGGAGATGAAAAAGCTTGCACAGGATAGAGTAGCATGGAGAGCTGCATCAAACCAGTCTCAGGACTGAAGACCACAACAACAACAAACATATGTATAATGATGCTATTGTAAATATGTTTAGCTTCCTGAATTTATTTCTGCAGGAACCTGTAGGAGATAACTTCTTATGCATCTTATAGCCTTCTTTTGTAGATTTAGTACTCTTAGCATGTGCACATTTGCATGATTTCCCCAGACCAGGATACATTACGAAATTTGAGAATGAACTAGCCTGTAGCACATCATTAGCAGTGTTTGCATGTTTATTGTATTTGACATTTATCTCATTACAAATATATTCGACATCACTTTATGACAAATATTGTTTATATACATTTCTCACGAAAAGTACCTATTCACTATCACACTCAGGAATTTATAAGTTTCTGTCTCTTTTAGATCCATGTCTCCGAGATTGACAGTAATACTGTTGAAGTTACATTTTTGTTTGCATGTATTTACATGTATGTGGCTGTATATACATTTATAAAAAGATTACACCCTCTAAAATTATTGTTTCAATTTTGCAAATTTAGTGAAGACTCGCTTTTGTGAGTCATCTGTTGAAACATCACTTACAACAAACACTAAGTTTCATCTGCATAAATGACAGCATTTCCACCCATTATTTTGGACATATCTTATCCACATAAAATAAAATGCAGTGGGCAAAGCACTGATCCTTCAGGAGCTCCATATTTAACAAATTCAAAATTGGAGTAGATATACATAATAGTATTGTTCACATTTTGTTTTATTTCTACACACTATTCTCTATTTTCTATGAATGATTTTTATGATAGTAGCTGCTTTTCCCCTTATTCCGTAACACTTCAGCTTTTCTAATAATATCTTGGGTCATACATGACCAAAAGCTTTTGAAAAGTCAAGGAACAGACCACAAACTTTCTTTTGTTGGTCTAGTGCCTTAGTTACACATGCCATAAATTCAGCTGTTGCTTTTTGGTGGATCTACCCTTCCTAAACCCATGCAGGGCATAATTCAAAGTACCACAGTTTTCTATAAAATATACTGTTCTGTCCTTAATTACACACTCAATTGAAAATAATAGAATATGTAATCAAAGAAAGACTAGTAAGTTACAACAGGTGTAGTAGTTATTGGTTGGTAATTTCCTGGATCTTCCTTAGTCTTTTTTAAATATCTCAAGAATATTCCTTCTTCCATGGCCAAATTTATAAGAAAAGTCAGAGGCCTTACCACCCACTACAAGCAGCATTTCGTTATTCTAATTGATATACCAACTAGTCCCTCAGTATTTTTTGTTGTTAATCAGTTTATTATTTTTACTAATTGAGGTTCATTTGAAGGGAGAAGGAACAAACTTTTGTCTGGTGAAGAGTACTTTGTATGCATTTTGTGTTAGAAGAGGTTTGCTCTATTAATTTATCCACTGCCTGGACTTACTGTTGGTTTAAAATATTACTGACTTCTTTAGGGTCTCTGATTTCTTCCCATTTTCTTTATACACTCCTGGAAATGGAAAAAAGAACACATTGACACCGGTGTGTCAGACCCACCATACTTGCTCCGGACACTGCGAGAGGGCTGTACAAGCAATGATCACACGCACGGCACAGCGGACACACCAGGAACCGCGGTGTTGGCGGTGTTGGCCGTCGAATGGCGCTAGCTGCGCAGCATTTGTGTACCGCCGCCGTCAGTGTCAGCCAGTTTGCCGTGGCATACGGAGCTCCATCGCAGTCTTTAACACTGGTAGCATGCCGCGACAGCGTGGACGTGAACCGTATGTGCAGTTGACGGACTTTGAGCGAGGGCCGCCGAATTGCTCAACACGTGGGGCGTGAGGTCTCCACAGTACATCGATGTTGTCGCCAGTGGTCGGCGGAAGGTGCACGTGCCCGTCGACCTGGGACCGGACCGCAGCGACGCACGGATGCACGCCAAGACCGTAGGATCCTACGCAGTGCCGTAGGGGACCGCACCGCCACTTCCTAGCAAATTAGGGACACTGTTGCTCCTGGGGTATCGGTGAGGACCATTCGCAACCGTCTCCATGAAGCTGGGCTACGGTCCCGCACACCGTTAGGCCGTCTTCCGCTCACGCCCCAACATCGTGCAGCCCGCCTCCAGTGGTGTCGCGACAGGAGTGAATGGAGGGACGAATGGAGACGTGTCGTCTTCAGCGATGAGAGTCGCTTCTGCCTTGGTGCCAATGATGGTCGTATGCGTGTTTGGCGCCGTGCAGGTGAGCGCCACAATCAGGACTGCACACGACCGAGGCACACAGGGCCAACACCCGGCATCATGGTGTGGGGAGCGATCTCCTACACTGGCCGTACACCACTGGTGATCGTCGAGGGGACAGTGAATCGTGCAAGGTACATCCAAACCGTCATCGAACCCATCGTTCTACCATTCCTAGACCGGCAAGGGAACTTGCTGTTCCAACAGGACAATGCACGTCCGCATGTATCCCGTGCCACCCAACGTGCTCTAGAAGGTGTAAGTCAACTACCCTGGCCAGTAAGATCTCCGGATCTGTCCCCCATTGAGCATGTTTGGGACTGGATGAAGCGTCGTCTCATGCGGTCTGCACGTCCAGCACGAACGCTGGTCCAACTGAGGCGCCAGGTGGAAATGGCATGGCAAGCCGTTCCACAGGACTACATCCAGCATCTCTACGATCGTCTCCATGGGAGAAAAGCAGCCTGCATTGCTGCGAAAGGTGGATATACACTGTACTAGTGCCGACATTGTGCATGCTCTGTTGCCTGTGTCTATGTGCCTGTGGTTCTGTCAGTGTGATCATGTGATGTATCTGACCCCAGGAATGTGTCAATAAAGTTTCCCCTTCCTGGGACAATGAATTCACGGTGTTCTTATTTCAATTTCCAGGAGTGTAGTTATGGGTCCAATGATTTTCATGTCTGCACCTTCCCTCTATTTCCTTATGTGTGACGATGTGGGCTCTGTGATATTATTAAACACTATAATTTTGTTTGTGTAGTAATTGGATTTGGTTTCTCTTATCAGTTTCTTATATAATGTCTTTTTGACCCTTGTAGGAATCACAGTTTGCTTGTGTTGGATTTGTCCAAGATTAGTCACAATAGTTTTTAGCTTTCTTTTCTTTTCATTCATTTCCTTATCTGCTGCGACCCAGTTTTTATTCCACTTAACATTTGTATTCTTACATACTAATGGGCGTGCAAGATCTGTGTAATTTGTTGCCTCTATAGGTTTGATTGCTTTGTTTGTCACAACTGTTTAAACATTTTTTTCTGACATTGTTATCTTATCTGATAACGGTAATAATACCCCATGGTAATCAGAAATGTTAGTGTTTATGAACTGTACATTTTGTCTGTATTATGGTTTATTGGTAATCACATTGTCTATGAATGTTTCACGTATCTTTACTACATCTTGTGGGACTATTTACTACTAGATTTATTTCCAAAAGTGTAATAGATTACAGAAACATATTAATTATTTATTAGCTTCCACATAGATTCTGAAGAACACTGAAACCAGCTACATATTTCACATTAAGGCCAAGTCACACTAGATGTCAATGGAACAAAATGGAATGGATGTTGACAACTTTGTATGATGTAATCTATTACATGGGGGAAATTCAGATATGGACTTCTGATAAAACGCCCTTGGTTCGTTGCCACACCACTTGGAACACTGCTGTAATTCTCTGTTTCCATGTCATGACAGGGGCCTTGCACTTCTTATATTTTGATGTTCTGTAATGTTTTTAAGGATGTTTTACATGAGCGATTTTCTGGTCAAAGTCAACCCTTCGAAGTGCTTGCTCCTGTCATGCATTGGTGTAAATCGCCAGACAATCATGACACAAGGGCTTATTCTAATCTCCTTTGCCTATGATGTGGATGACCTATAGACTGTGCTGAGTTTGGAGTTCTAATTTTCAAAGTGTGCTGAACACTGTGCATATGCTGATACATGGGACTATTGCAGTGTTGGAAGTTAACCTATTGAGGCTGAGCTCACTTCTATTACAGGCATGGATTTTGGGCTTTGACGCCTTCTTAATCTTTATTGTGTTGTTTGGTTTGTTTTCGTGACACACTGAAAACTTACAAATGTCATGGTATATTTCCTGTTAGTGTTCCCCTACAAAAGAGGCGAAATATTCAAAAGCAAGAAGGTCTTTACGTTTTACACAGAGAGAAACCTAAACTATGAATAAATAAGAATATAAATAGATAAATGTGTTTTAATGAAAATTATTCCAGTCAAAAATTGAGAATTATTTGACAAAAAAACTGACATTACTTGGTAGTTAATAAGGTAACATGGTACAATCGATAGTCTAAACCATAAGGTACTTTTTACAGCGTTCTAGATATATTTTGATATGTTTTCAAGTACATATTTACTCAGTGAAAAATATCTATATGTTCTGAAATGATTGATTGACACTTTTCTATTCTTTTAGTTCTCAGGATTTTAAAAAATTTGCCACATGACCTTCTAGAAGAACTTGAATTCTGTATTGGGGATTAGTATCATCATTGTTCCTACATTTTGTTATTATTTTTCCCTTTTTCGTAAAAAAGATAGCCCATCATAAACTAATTTTCACTGATCAGATGCCAAACTTCATAGCAGACAGCTCTGACAACACATACAATTTTACCACTGATGTGCAGACAAAAATGTTGATTCAAAACACACAAGTCTCCATACAGGAATGAAACACCAGGGGTTCTGCAGTAGACTTACTTGTCTCAAATAGTCAGAGTGTGTAAAATGGGGCTTAAACTAGGTGGAACTTCAACATGTCACTTCATTTAGCACAATCCTGAATGGTGGAAGTGAGGTAAGGAGATAATATTTGCAATACAAAGAATTGGAATACAATATCAAAATTGAGAAACTAAGAACAATGATCTATATATTACTGCATCTGTTTTTATGTAGATGGTCAAAGCAAAATTCATAATGTAGTTCTTGATAAAGTTCTTGTGGTAAGCTGCTGAGAAGAGAAACAGTAGAAAAGTGTCATCCAGACATTTCAAATCATCCACATTTATTTACTAGAGAAAATATGAGACACATCCAGAAAGTAAGTTTCTCTATATTTTTTAAAAAAATAGACAATATACTTACATGAAAAACTCTATTGGTAACTGGTACAGAAATGTTTGAGCTATTTTTCGACCAAGTAACCAAAAGAACTGACGCACTTGTCATGTAATGGGATCAACTTTAGTATTTCTTTGTCATAAAAGTCTGCCACTTGTAAACAGAACCAGTGTGTGAGTCATCTTCAGCCCTTCGTCACTATTAAAACACTTGCTGGAGCACAGAAATTTCCTGATGTGCAAGAAAAGATGAAAATTGCTGGGAACAAGATCCGGAGTGTATTTTGGATGATCAAACAGCTCCCAGCCCAATTTCTGAAAAACAGCTGCTGTGTACCAAGTTGTAAGGTGATGAGCATTGTCATGGAGCAGCACAGCACCTGCAGTAAGCATTCTACGCCTTGTGTTCTGAATGGCAAGTCCCAGTTTCCGTATTGTTTTACAGAAATGGTCAACATTAACTGTTCCACCTGTGGGCGGGAGTCAATGAGCAGATTGCCCTTCCTGTTCAGAACATCATGTACAGCATTTTCTGCACCATCACAGTCTGTTTGAATTTCATCTTGACCAGAGACCCACTGTGACACCAATGTATCGACTGCTGCTTGATTTACAGGGTTAAGTGCAAAATCCATGTCTCATCGCTCGTGACGATCCTCTCGACGAACTAGTCGCTTCGTCATAATACCGCACGGGGCGGCAATTCCGAGGGCGGCACCCCTCACATTTTTTTTAGGACAAACTCAACATTCATGCCCAAGAGGGGATTCGAAACCAAACCTCGGAGGGAGCGGCTTTGGGAACTGTGGCATGGCGCCTTGACTACCTGCTGGCCGCCCCTGTTGAACGTGGGGAGGGAGGAGGACTAATTTCTTCCTCGCCACTGTGGCAGGACTATCGTGTTTACGCCGAAGGAACAAGAGAGGGGGAAGCAGTCTGGCGTACACGCCAGTGTTCTTATGAGTGGAGGGCTGCCAGCCTGCTACGCGCTGTGCGTTTACTCACAACTAATTTTGCAGAAGACGAAATCTAATTTGGAAATGCGAATACAATGTTCGATGCTGCGATTACATGTTAAACCTGAAGCAATTTTGCTAAGCCCTTCAATGGCAGTTTCTGAGAGTTTTATTTATCCTACATTATGGAAAAAAATGGTTGAACATTAGCATAGTCAAACACGTCCAACACCTACAATGGCTAGAAGCATTCCGAATGGGTAAATATGCTACGAGTAATTACAAGGGATAAAGACATTGCTAATAAGCCTGGCATAAGTTGGGTTTCGACGTATTTTTTAAAATTTTTGCTATCCGTTTCTGAGTGATAGTCGGACGTTTTGGTTTTTGAGCCATGAAACACCTGTCTCTGCCTGCATGAACAATAATTAAACTCTAGCCGGCACTTTTGTTTGACAATACTACTCTCACACTATCACTTTGCCAACATTTATTTACTGTATAATGCGTGTGAATCCATGTTTCATCTTAATAAACTACTGATCGATTTTAATCTGATGAAAACCCGGAAAGTATGGTCTTTTAGCAACAATGCCCTCTCGTCTGCACAAAACAAAACGAAAATCCATAGACAGAACATTGCTTCTAAGTGTTTCCTTGCTAGCTTTGAAACTCATTTCTGTTTGACAAAAGTTGTGCAGATTTCGCAAAGTTCGTATTTCTTTCTATTGTTCGTAATACCAGTCGCCGTGTTCATAGATCTATCGTCAACATATGACACAGTGTGGAGGGAGGAAATGATTCTTAAACTCCAACGCATTATTCCTTGCAAGAAGACGGCTACCCTAATCAACAATATGCTTTCAAATAGATTTTTTGAAGTACACCTAGATGGAGAGATAAGCAAGAAATATAGGTTAAATGATGGCCTGCCCCAAGGATCTGTGCTAGCTCCATTACTTTTTAATATATATACATCAGACCTACCAGAGACATCATCTAAGAAGTTTATCTATGCAGACGATATTGCTCTCACATATCAACATCAAGACTTCCACAATTCCGAAAGAATCATTGAGGAAGACCTTATCAAAATGGATGAATATTTCGAAACATGGAGGCTCAGACCTAATACTTCTAAAACCCAAGTCTCCTGTTTCCACCTCAACAACAGACAGGCAAACTATGCACCCCACGTAGAGTTCAGAGGCCAGCTGCTTAACTACAGTCCCCTCCCAAAGTATCTGGGAATTGCATTGGACCGATCTCTGACGTACAAGGAGCACTTATACAAATGCACAGCAAAAATCAAAACCAGAAATAATGTACTACACAAACTCATTGGAAGTAGCTGTGGAGCAAGCGCCACAGTTCTCAGAACATCTGCTCTTGCACTAGTATATTCGGTGGCTGAATACTGTGCTCCGGTCTGGCTAAACAGCACCCATACAGCAACGGTGGACACCCAGCTAAACGACACCATGAGGCTCATCTCAGGCACTATTAAACCGACGCCCCAACAATGACTCCCGGTACTGGCTAACATAGCCCCACCTCATCTAAGGTGAAGATCTGCACTGAAAAGGGAATGACAAAAGTGCGCTAACAACCGTGACCTACCCTTACACGAAGACTGCAAGAATCCCAGCCACAGGCTCAAGTCCCGTAAGCCATCATGGAGATTAGGGCAACAGCTGATCGAGGACAATTATGATATCGACGAAGCCTGGCGTCGGGAATGGGATATGTCTAACCCTGATCACCTTAACTTAGTCTCGGACCCAACCGTACGGCCCGAGGGCTTCGGTCTTCCCAGAAAATCTTGGACAACTTTAAACCGTATCCGAACAGGCTATGGTAGATGTAATTACTGGAAGCACAAATGGGGACAGACTGACTCACCCAACTGCGACTTTGGGAATCCACAAACTCTACATCATATCGCAATGGACTGCCCTACGAGGAGATTCCCTGGCACAATGCGGGAGCTGCACCTCCTGGAGGGAGATGCTTCTGGCTGGCTGAGGGACTTGGACATACAACCATGAGTCTGGTCTGCTCTTCTCCTTCTGAAAAACCTATTACTAAATACTATTACTATAATTTCTATGTATTTTTGTGTATTTTGTGTTTTACTTCCTTTTTTAGATCTAATAATTGTTTGTTGCCTGTAACATTGACCATTCATTGTTTTTATACGTTGTTTGTGTTACTACTTACTTACTGCTGTATTCTATTAGCCATACGAAATAATAATAATAATAATACCATAGAAATTGCTGCCTGATAATACATTTATCCAGATCATCGGTCACATACTTATTGTGAGCTTCTTGCTTCTTCCTGGGCGCTAATTTAACCGTAGCCTCGCTATACCTCGTCATGTGACCTAGTTCCTGGCACTGCCGCGTCATCACTTCTTCGCCTTCCAGGCAATAGGTATCGTTGCGTACTCTACAACGAAAATTACAGAATTCGTTTCGGTAGTTGGCCGAGGGAGTCAAGATTGGTCAGAAGCACTTTCATTGCGTTTCGTAAGAACCGAAGAATTGGTGCGTCCGAATTTTTTTGCAACTTGGGATGTAACAGTCTTTTCATATAACGTACAATTAGTATTGCGCATGCACGTTACTCATAAGTTAGAATTTTTCTCCTACAAGATTGCAGAATAGTAATTTTTTTTAATGATCTGTCACTTCAAAAATTGGCAAGTCGGCAAATAAGCACGAGTCGTCCCAATAGCTAGAATGAAAATAAAACGAAGAAAAGTGAAGTTATACGGCGATGACTAATTTGTTACCCCTTATTCCATAGTCAGATACGACGGAAGTGACACATGGAAATTACGACAGATGTCGAGTGTCAGTTCTTTGAAATGAACAATTGCAGTGCAGTGAGTTAATATATTTCGACTAGCATTGGTACCCGTCGATGCCCGGGTGTGTATTTATTGCATTATTTTATTACTCCATCTCCTCATTCTTCCTCTCTCCATTGTCTTCCGCCCCACTCTTTGACCGTTTCGTTTGCGTCTGTAGTGAAATTCGGCCTGAAATTCAATTTCACGAGGCTCAATTCTTATCACTTAATCTCCTGAACAGTGTATCCTACAGTAATATAATTTTCCGTTTACGTGCAGTGGAATATCAGGAAACTGTCTGCGAAGTGTGTTGCAAATGAAGTTAGTACACTGACATCAACAGTTAGTTTCACGTAATCGTTCTTTACAGGCTGGATCGAAACATTTCCGACGGTAGAAAAAGACTGTCTGGCAGTGAATATAGGAAAAGACGGGCGCTAAAGGAAGATGACGATAAGAAGGAAAAGGATGCACTACAACGATATTTCAAGTCAAAGAGAGAACGACCTAGCAGCGGCGAGGGTGGAAAAAGAGATCAAGAAAGTACAGAAACTAGTGGAGCTACTGCAGCTACATCTTCGTCTTCTGGACATGACCAGAAAGTTGACGAACACAGTACTGCGACCACCGCATACAGTAGCAATGCTGACGGTGGGCCATCCACAACATGTTCAACAGACCTCGTCAGAACTCAAGACCTGCTTTGTGACGAAAGCTTCGAGATTGAAACATCAGGCAGAACTGAAATTAGGCGACTCGATTCGAAAAATACCGGAGGAACGTCAGCCGAGGTACTCACCACCGGAGAAGGGATTGAAGGCGAGCCTAAACTGGAAGACACAATTTACTCAGATCCCGGAAGATGGCCGGAAATTATTACCGACTGCATTCAAACGACTTTGGTCATGGGAGGTCCTCCCGAGCGCATTAAGGAAGCTGAAGAATGTCCTAAAAACGCGGTCAACCGACGTTTCAGCCCTGTGCACTACAGCTATTCTTTGAAGAATTTAGAAGAAGCAGATAGATATTGGTTGGTGTACTCAAAGAGCAAGGAAGCTGTGTTCTGATTTTGTTGCAAACTTTTTTCGTCATCTACAGCAAAATTGCAAAGCACGGTATAAGAGACTGGCGGCACCTTGTTTCGTATCTCGAAAGTCACGGGAAGTCTACCGAGCATTTGAATTCACATAAAAAGTGGATCGTGTTTTCCGAGGGACTGAAAGAGTCATGAACTGTCGACGCCCATCATCAAAGGGTTCTGAATACTGAAAGCGAACATTGCAAACATTTTCTTGAGCGCTTAATAGCAATAATTCATTTCCTGGGTCGGCAATGTCTGCCTTTGAGAGAAGTACAGATACACTCTTTCAGCCTGACAACGGAAACTTCTTGAAACTCTTTGAATTATTCGGAAAGTTCGACACTGTGCTGATGGAGCACCTGCACAGAATAAAGCATGGTGAGAACAAGGGTCATCATTATCTTGGAAAAGAAACACAGAATGAAATAATTCATCTTATTGGATTATTCTATTAGTGATGAAATCTGCAAAGTAATAAAGTATAATTCTGGACTGCACATCAGATATTTCAAAAGTTGAGCAGATAACAGTTGTGGTACGTTTCGTCCAGGAGACAAGACTCGAAGGGGTATACGATGTCCGAATTCGAGAGCATTTTCTGGGATTTCTTCCACTGCCCGATTCTTCAAGCTCCACTTTGACGCAGGTCGTATTCAAGTTCTTGGAAGATAGAAAAGTCCTATTGTGTAATATGAGAGGGCAAGGATACGACAATGAAGCAAACATGAAAGGAAAGAAGTCTGATCTCCAGAAAAGAATTTCAGATATGTACAAGAGAGCATTTTATGTACCATGTAGCAGTCACTCATTGCATCTTGTTGTAAACGATGCCGCTATGTCTTCTAAATATGCTGTTTCTATGTTTTCGACAGTGAAAAGCTTGTATGACTTCTTCTCGTCCTCCGTTCGACGTTAGGATGTCTTGAAGAAGTATCTGGCTAACCTTTCGCTGAAGCCACTGAGCGATACTGGGTGGGAAAGTTGCATCGATGCAGTTACTCCCCTGAGGTTTCAAATTGGAGGCATTTATGATGCACTGGTTCAGCTATCAGAAGAATTAGATGGCATGACCACTCACGAAGCAACGTCACTTGCGAATCAAATAAAAAATTACACCTTTCTCACTTCTCTGGTAATCTGGTACGACTTTCTGCTTCACATCAGTGTAGTCAGTAAGACCCTCCAGACCATTGACATAAATGTTTCTGAGGCCCTGGAAATACTTGAAAAAACGAAAGCATATTTTGAGACCTGCAGAACAGAAGAAAAGTTTCTGTCTTTCTTGATGGGTTCCAAAGAATTGGCTACAGAATTAGAGCTAGAAGATCTAACGTTACCACCAATAAGTGTTTCCCGGCGAAGAAGTAAGAAGCCAATACACTTTACCTAGGAAGGAAGGGATGAGACAATAGATGACCCAACAAAATGTTACAAGTTTGAATTCTACTATTATCTTTTAGATATAGTAACCACATCTTTGGATGAGAGATTCAATCAGCTGATATCTGATTGTGATTATTTTGATTTCCTCTATGACATCGGCGAGCTGAAGAATGCACCTCCTGACAGCCTGGACACAAAGTGTAGAAACCTCGCAGCGATTTTGCAAGATCATGAGCCAAGCGACATTGATACACTGGAGTTGAGGGACGAACTAAAAGTGCTTTCAACATTGTTGAAACCTGGAATAGGTCCAAAAGAGACTCTGAAGTTTATAGGAAGATATAATTTTCGCCCTAATGTTAACATTTCTCTGAGAATTCTCCTAACACTCCCAGTGACAGTTGCGAGTGGAGAGAGGAGTTTCTCAAAACTGAAATTGATAAAGACATACCTCCGATCAATGATGAGTCAAACTCATTTGAATGATCTTGCAACAATATCGATTGAACACGAGCTTGCAGAGGACTTAAATTACACAGATCGTGTGAAAGAGTTTGCACAAGCAAAAGCCAGGAAGGTTCGATTTGTCTAGTATTTTTTTAAATTTTTGTATTATGATCAGTGTCTTGGCTATTTAATGTGTTGTTTCTTATTTTGTTCAACATTAATTAGTTATTTTAAATATTATTGTTCAAACCAAATTATCGTTAAATTGTAAATATATTTTGTTTCCCGTTGAATATATTATCTGTTTACAACCATTGAAAATGTTTATTTACGTTAACTGTAAGTTCATGCCGCGCAGGATTAGCCGAGGGGTCTAGGGCGCCGCAGTCATGGACTGTGCGGCTGGTACCGGCGGAGGTTCGAGTCCTCCCTCGGCCATGGGTGTTTGTCCTTGGATAATTTAGGTTAAGTAGTGTGTAAGCTTAGGGACTGATGACCTTAGCAGTTAAGTCCTATAAGATTTCACACACATTTGAACATTTTTTTAAATTCACAAGGCTTATTAAAATTGGCTAGATTTCTTCAATCAGGGTTGACTCCATTTTTGAGCTGATGCCCAGCGACTGTTTTGTACAAATCTGCAGAGAATGTCACCAATCAGTCGCAATTTTTGATTTTATTTTCCAGATCTACATAGATTTCGGACACAGTGTGGCTATTCTCAATGCTTTGAGTTATGTTTACATCTATACCGTCATGCTGAACGTAACTGTCAACATGACGGTTTAGATTTAAGCACATGTTAAAAGCTTTGAGACTGGCGACTCAGTGGCCGAAACCTAGGTAGATCTGAAAAGTAAAAACAAAAATTGCGATTGATTGCTGACATTTCCTACAGATTTGCTTAAATAAAATTCCACAAACGTTTTGGAAAAAAATGAGAGGGGGGGGGGGGGGCGGCAATTTAGCAGCAGCTCGCACGAGGCGGAACTTGGGCTTGCGCCGGCCCTGAGCTCCATAATCGTGAAACGACGGTTCTCCGGGATGCACTGTTGCACCAGCTCAACCAGATGATCACTGATAGGGACAGTCGCCCACTGCACTCTTCATCATGGAAACTTTGACGACCTTTGGAAAAAAAAGTCTACACCAGCGATGCACCATCAGTTTGCTCCTGATGCTCTGCCCGTAGGCCTGACAGAGCTGACGATGAATTTCGGTGGGCGCTATGTTTTGTGCATTAAGGAACCTTATCACTGACTGAACCTCACAGGCGGCGGGAGAATGAATGAGAGACGCCATTTCAGAGCATTGCTGTCGCAGTACTGCCAACAGGCGGGAAATGTCGGCCGGCATTTGATTGTCACTTCATAGACTTGTTGGGCATGCGCAATTTTCCCTGCTACATACGTCTACTTTAAAGCAAACGACATCGGGAAACTTACTTTCTGGATAGGTACAAAGACCTCAAATAACGTTTAGTAGACAACACATAGAACAATTTTTTATCCTTCCTAAGTATCAAATAACGTAAAAAAATGTTATTTTTCTCTGTCACTAAATATGAAAAATGTTTCATCAATTAATGTTTTTTGGACACAGTGTAGAGCTTTTTTTTGCTCAGGTGTTATAAAAGCTTAATCTTCGCACTAGGATTGCCATACATCGCTGATTTCGCGAAAAATCCACGATTTTATACTAGGATATGAATATCGGAACGAAGAGATAAAAGTCTACGAAAGTAGTGAGTGTTTAAAATATTTTTTAGCTAGCCTGGGTTTTACTGCTGACCACCATTGAAGTACTTCGCCAAGCCTTGCATGTTTTAGAGGGAAAAAATATAACTTTGTGACTACTAAAGTAAAACAATTAACGTCAGATCTGACACAGTATCAGTAGCGAAAATTTCAAGAAGTATCCATGGTATTTTGTTCGACAGTTCCAGCTTACCTCATAAAATGGAGCAAGTCTTTATACCAACTTGAACATTTTGACAGGATACTGTTGAAGGCTGTATGTGATGGGGAAAATGTAGAATCTTCATTGAGGTGAATGCAAGAAAATGTAACCTAGAAAGTGAATGAGAGTTTGGTCTTTGACAAGATTGTAAAATTTTAACATTTTCTAGGAGAGGCAAGAATCATAATTTGGAGTTGGACCTCATAAAAATGGGTAATTTTTTTGAAGACTGTGTTTTTGATGAGCAATATTTGTAACTGCTTGCAATTGTGCAATCCATAGCTTAATGCTAGTGTGAATGCTGCACAATGGACAGAACAAAGGACAGTTTGGCATTAACTTTAGTCAATGCAATGCTACAAATTCAGTATAACGAAAAATATAAGTTCCATTGGTTTGCACAGATTCACTTAGAATCAGAGAAAGTTCCTTTTTTCTGTTCAAAGCTCAGAGAAATGTTGTTGGTACAAATCTTAGTGCAAAATAGATCTCAACTGCAGCAACACAGTTATGCATATGGTAATTTGCGTTTAATGTCGTATTAAAAAAGTTAGCTAATGCAAACTAAAATCAATTTTCTTCATTAATGACAACTCCTTTGCTCATAGCTTTAATGCTTGGACAACCCTGCTTCACACCATTTCTTAGACACATACTGTCTCACAGGCTAACTAGTCCAATAAGTCATGCAGAAGGACATATATAAAGTTTTGTACTCAAAAGAAATGTTCTGAATGCTGAGTCAGTCAAGAGCATAACCCACAGAATGTGATGGTGCTAATTTTATAGGGGATATAGCAGAAAAGTTTGAATCTCTCAGAAATTCTATCTATCAGTAGTGTTTCTGTGAATGCACAACAGTAATTTAGTTGTAGTGGGATTGTTGTAAATATTAAAAATACGTTCACCACACTCTGCTCTAAAAAAATCAGAGGGTTTATGATAAACAAAATAGCAAGTAAATTCTTGGACCTACACATTGGCAACAGACGAAATTGGTCTTGCCCTATACTTGACCTGATAAATAACAGCTCAGCAAGTTCTGTCTTATGCATAATTCTGTCAACTATTGATAAATGGCGGGAGGGGACGGGGGTACTTCTATTTGTTGTTTTCATACGGTATCATTCTCGTGGAAATAGCTAAGGAATTTTTCTCTGTGAATGGAGCATTTTAAAAACCTGGTGGCATCCATTCGAGACATGTATGAAGAAACCTCATGTGGAATCTGCGTACACAAAGCTGGCTCTGTGTGTCTTCTTGTTTATGTACCCCTTCACTAATATATGTGGATCGGTGATAATGTGGATGTCAGCTGCCAATATAAAGTTCTGAGGTTAAAATTTCAGCCAGTTATACTGTTGTTTATATCACTCGTTACTTCAATCATCTCTGACAATTGTTTATAAATGTGGCAAATGGCAATTTGCATCGTGGTTGGAGTCCATATTAATCTGATCTTTCTCTTTCAACTATCTAGGTAAGTCAGCACAAATGTTAGAGGAAGCAGGAGTGCAAAAACATACCACCTCTAACAGGACCATTCCTACTTCAGTACTGCATTTCTTAAATTAACCATTGGGTCAAGGACAACTTTATTTGCCAACTCACAAAAACAGATTATGTCTATTCACAATATAGGCTCAAAATATTATGAGGAATATCTTTGGTTAGCAGCTGATAAACATGAAGTGTACATAAAATTCATAAGCTAGAAAAGAGTGAATTACTTATATTCTGATCTCCAAAGGACTATAATTGACACTCCACTATGGACAATGGAGACTGCAGAGAGAGCATAGCATGACTTATGCAAAAATCTTAAAACATTGGTGACTGTCACCAACGTTGTACAGGTCTTGCAGGAGAAAGATCTTAGTATGGATACCCCAGATACGGAGACACCAAGGAAATGACATGCAGAAATGGAAAAAGGATGATATTAGATAAGCACATGGTGCCAGTGGCTACTCACAATTCAAGTGAAACCTCTTCTGATCCCATGACTATAGTAGGAGATAATAAGTTGACATGGAACTTGATATCCACAAAAGGATGATGAATAAAAGAACTGGGGAAAATGAACAATAGAGTTAACTGACACATACACTACTGAACGTAATCCTGTAGTAGTGTTGGCTCAAGATGTCAGGTGTGGGATCAGCAACCTCCTCTGGTAGAAAGCTGACAAGAGGGAGATTGAGTTAATAATTAAATCACTAAAGACCAAGAACTCTCATGGATATGACGGGGTATCTAGCAGAATACTGAAGTATTGTTCCACGTATGTTAGCTCAGTACTTAGCCATATCTGTAACTTTTCCTTTAGGAGTGGTCGGTTTCCTGACCGATTAAAGTACTCGGTAGTGAAGCCACTTTATAAAAAGGGAGACAGGGATAATGTTGACAATTATAGACCTATTTCTATGCAATCGGTGTTTGCTAAAGTTATCGAGAGGGTTGTATATACAAGGTTACTGCAGCATTTAAATTCACATAATTTGCTGTCAAATGTACAGTTTGGTTTTAGAAATGGCTTAACAACTGAAAATGCTATAGTCTCTTTTCTCTGTGAGGTTTTGGATGGATTAAATAAAAGGTTGCGAACGTTAGGTGTTTTCTTTGATTTAACGAAGGCTTTTGACTGTGTTGACCACAAAATATTACTGCAGAAGTTGGAACATTATGGAGTAAGGGGAGTAGCTTACAATTGGTTCGCCTCCTACTTTAAGAACAGAAAGCAAAAGGTAATCCTCCGCAATATTGAGAGTGGTAATGATGTTCAGTCCCAATGGGGCACTGTTAAATGGGGCGTTCCCCAAGGGTCGGTGCTGGGGCCACTGCTGTTTCTTATTTATGTAAATGATATGCCTTCTAGTATTACAGGTGATTCAAAAATATTTCTGTTTGCTGATGACACCACCTTGGTAGTGAAGGATCTTGTGTGTAATATTGAAACATTATCAAATAATGTAGTTCATGATATAAGTTCGTGGCTTGTGGAAAATAATCTGATGCTAAATCACAGTAAGACTCAGTTTTTACAGTTTCTAACCCATAATTCAACAAGAACTGACATTTTAATCAGACAGAATGGGCATGTTATAAGCGAGACAGAACAGTTCAAGTTCCTAGGCGTACGGATAGATAGTAAGCTGTTGTGGAAAGCCCATGTTCAGGATCTTGTTCAGAAACTAAATGCCGCTTTATTTACCATTAGAACAGTATCTGAAATAAGTGACATTCCAACACGAAAAGTAGTATACTTCGCATATTTTCATACGCTTATGTCATATGGTATTATTTTTTGGGGTAATTCTTCTGATTCAAAAAGGGTATTTTTGGCTCAAAAACGGGCTGTTCGAGCTATGTATGGTGTAAGTTCGAAAACCTCTTGTCGACCCCTATTCAATAGTCTGGGAATTTTGACATTGCCCTCACAGTATGTATTTTCTTTAATGTCGTTTGTTGTTAGCAATATTAGCTTATTCCCAAGAGTTAGCAGCTTTCACTCAGTTAATACTAGGCAGAAATCAAATCTGCATGTGGAATGCACTTCCTTGACTCTTGTGCAGAAAGGAGTGCAGTATTCTGCTGCATCCATTTTCAATAAGCTACCACAAGAACTCAAAAATCTTAGCAGTAGCCCAAACACTTTTAAGTCTAAACTGAAGAGTTTCCTCATGGCTCACTCCTTCTATTCTGTCGAGGAGCTCCTGGAAGAGCTAAAAAATTAAGCAAATTCCAGTGTTACATTCTTGATTTTCTTCATTTAAACTAACGACTTGTCGCCTGAATATGTTTCTTATATTTCATTTTACCTGTTTCTACAATCGTGTTATAATTTCATGTATTGACTCGTTCCATGACCATGGAGACTTCTCCTAAATGTGGTCCCACGGAACAATAAATAAATAAATAAATAAATAAATAAATAAAGTACACATTAACGTAAAAGTAATAACAACGAGTACAGTAGAATGGATCTGGGGTCTTTCATTCTTTTCATGGAAAACCTAGAAAAAAATATTGGAAATTTACATTTCATGGCTATTCGTAAACTGATGCACTCTTACAGCGCCCACATTTATATCAGTCGGGCATGCAAGAAGAGATTGAAAATTCATCCGAAGTCAGCAGCTGCAGCGAACAGTTAAATCGAGGTGTCTATATGCAAAGAAAAAAAAACTGGATGTGTATATCCCCAATTTATTGCTATGTACATATGGAGTCATACCTGATATTGACACAACTTTATCAGAAAAAATATCTACGTGGACGTACAGAGCCAATACCTAGTTGTTAGTGTCCAACTATGCATATGAGCAGTTAGGACAAAAACAGAACATAATGTGCTACTACCGATATGCAAGAACGCATTTAGGACTCAAATATTACCGCTTAACGTAATAAATCTGTGTACGAGATGCTTATTATAACGATATGTTACTCCAGTAATACAGTATAGGAATTGCTTAAGCTATAACAACTGCGCCCCACAATCCTTACGCCAAACTGCACTGTGCAACAAAATTAAAGGATCACTTTCTCGAAACCCTGTAATTATCCCCCAATGCACCGCATAAGTTTGTAATTTGGTTCAAAGGTGACTACGACCTACCTCTGTAATGGTACAGAAGGCTGGTACCCACCGACGCCACCCTCGGCCTTGGCGACGCTACGAAGAGCAAGAAGTCGACACATGAGAAAGGGGTCCCAAGTCGGAAGTTCATGTGACCTGTAAGATAGATTAACAACGCAGCATTGGCACAAAATTTCGTCACAATTGTGCCGAATGCCACCGTGGATGTTTCACACGATGAGAAGATCATCACAGCCCCTCTTACCCACATTTCAACCCTACTTTTGACGTCTCTGCGATGGAGCTTAGAACCGCGACACCCAGCGTTGAAAACAGACGGTTTTATTATGGGTCGCCGAGGGAAACATTTCACACACACCGCCGCGCGAAATTGACACGAAAAGGCCACAGGGGTTGTCGTAAAGGGCGTCAATGAAACCACCCCTTTCGCTGGGGCGTTGACTCCTATACATTTCCCAGTCGAAAACGACAGTTCGCGGTGCAATGAGCTACAAGAAGACGTTCTACTCCCTGAGAAGTTTCAACCCTTTTCTAAGGACACTGTGGGACTGCTTCACCACTGAACGTCATCACGCTACTTTTGGGTACAGTGTTACTGCAATAATAGCTGTCGTGTTCATGTTGGGACCACTAGAGACCATTCAAAACCATTCTACGAAATTTGGACGTGATCCGAAGCTGATGCTGACGCCTGATAATCTATTATTGGGTCTGTATATCTTTCTTAATAAACCAACAGTTAGGTTCTGAGGGCTATATCTGGACAGCAGAACGTAGTGTTACGTCAACTATGTGACGTTAAAAATTAATAAAAAACTGAACATTTTAGGATCCACCAAGTGTATGTGGCTGATACTAGCTGATCCATAGACTCTTCTGATTCTCTATAGGTCGTTAATAGGATTGGTACTAGATCATGGGTGTATATCCTATCTGAGTGCACTAAAATTTCTATTAAAGTGGAGAAACCATAATACAGAACAAGAAGAACATGGTTGGGGGCTATGTTGCCTCACCGACCACGCACTTCCCATAGAAGGAAAAGAAATGTCCCTCTTCATCCGATAACGGTTACTGAAACAAAAATAAACAAACATACTCTCTGAACTCTTCTTCTTACAACAAGCTATCACCAGCTCTGAGCTTTATCGCAATTAGACCTTCAAGCAATCTGGAATACAGCTATCTATATGAGCCAGTTTCCTTGGGTAACAAGATATATTATTCCCAACACCGAAAGAGAATACTGAGAACAAACAACCAATATCTGTCAGAGAAAACAGGTGGAAAAAATTCATCCAAATGTAAATGGACAGCTCCAAGATTTCAAAAGGAACAAGGTATGCATACGATTGCCCATTAAAAAACAGTATGAGGAAGTATGCTATACCTCATGAAGAGTCTATCTATCATGCAGAAATATTAGCAATTCACGAAGTGGCTATGTATGAAATAAGGAACGGATTTAAAAAGTTTTCTTCTTAACAGATTCTAAAAGTACTCTCCAGAGGATAGAAACTCTTATTGGAATGCGACCACCCATCACGACGTTTAAGATATACTGTGTCTGATTCATACTGCTAGAAAATCTGATATTGATGTAAAATTCTTGTAGATCAAAGAACATACAGGCATTTTTGGAAACGAAATCACTGACAGATATGTTAATGCTTGCCAAAAAAATAAAAAAAACGAATAATTCATTTTGTAAAACGAAGTAAATATTTTGCCATCATACTTGATTGTACTCCTGATACACCCCACAGTGAACCGATGGCATTGATACTGATGTAAACTTCTTGTAGATCAAAGGACATACAGGCATCAACAGAAATGATATAGATGACAGATATGCTAACAAAAGCATAACTCAAGGCATGTTCCAAGGAACTGGAGTCCCCTGTAGTGATTTTATATGGAAAATACACTAAAAGCATGGGAGGAATGGACCAAGGAGAGGACTATTGCCCAAAAGAACAAAGGACGATTTTATGCCGGTATTCAACTGAAACTGCAGAGGAAAGTGTGGTTCAGTGGAGTCAGAATGAGTAAAAGGCACCAAAGGTCTGTAATAAGAATGCAGTTAGGATGTGGATATTACCTGTCACCTTTATAAAATTAATAATGTTATCGATTTCTTCATGTGCAGTCATGACAGTGAAGAGAAGCCAAATTAAATCATATAATACAATCATGCACCAAATACCAGACACAGAAAGTGAAATTATATTGCAATTTGAACCAGCTGAAGATCCCATTGCCAGCATCCATTACTGTATTATTAAGTGCAAATGATATAGGGATTTATCACATTACAGGAATGTGTCTGAAGGACACAGACATCAAAGTGTAGTTACATTTGTAATGAATATTTATCTATGACTGTCACATAAATATTTAATTTCAGTTTTGTTAAAGATGATATGAGAATATGTCACATGTAAATCTTGATAGTATACCTTGTGTAGAAACAAAAATAGATGGATAATAGATGGATATCACCTAAAACCAAATAAAAAACAAAGAAACGAAAATATTTACTGCACAGTATTAAAAAGGCTTGAGTTTGTGCAATCATGAACCTGCTGAACATCAAAAAAATTGGCTAGAATAGTGCCACCATTTAAGAACCAGCTGAAGATGTATCTTCTCAAAAAGTCTCGTTACTTACTTGGTGAATGTTTTTAACAATAACGATTGAGTGTAGGGAGACTATAATATTACAGGAACGAAACTTTGGCGCCTATGTTAAAGGAAAATTTCCACTTTTTGCAAAACAACATGTATCAAATGGTGTAGAAGTTCTTGTGCATTGTTGCAGTGGCTTATATTGGTATGATAATAGTATTCATGCTATTTTAAATCTGTAACTAATGTAAAGATTAACGCACAACTACTTGTGTTTCTGTTATATATTGCTTTACTTAGAACACCTTAATTCTGTGTTGCAAAACTTGAACTGTTTCATGTTGTGATGGACTTCTATGTGAGGTGGGGCTCATCATAAGGACTGAGAAGTGTATGGCAATACATGGCTGCAAACACTGTCATGCACTGCTAGGTTGTGCTGTACGCAAGAGGGGGAATAGCGCTTGTTTGAAGATGTAACAGCAAATGTGAAGCGCAGCATGTGGTTCCACCGTGACAGGGTTCCTGCTCATTTTGGGCTGGTTGGTTGGTTGGTTGGTTTGGAGTGTGGAGGGACCAAACTGCAGGGTCATCAGGCCCTTTTTCCTGACACAAACAAAGCGCAATGTAAGACACCTAAATTTAGTGTGAGACAGTAAACTGGGTTAGAAAGGAATGGGGAACCACAACGAAAGAGAAAATGAAAGAAATGCACAAGAAATGGGGAAAACGTACACCACAAGGGAAAGTAGAAGGAAGTACGAAAACCAGAAATCAAATGGTCTGCGCCGGCTGATCACAAGAATAAAAGAGGTTGAGCCAGCCACTCTGCAACACACTAAAATGTCCATCCCAAAAAGACAAGGTGAGTTGAACACACATACGGAGAAGACGAACACCAAGACAAATAAATGCAAAGAAAGTGAGACAGAGTTAAAATGGAGGGAGGTTGGAGGCCTTGGAAAGAAGGCCAGACGGCCACCCTTAGATGGTATGATAAAAACACTCATCACGAATAAAATGTAAAACTAAATCTGCTATTGAGGCACTGTCGCCCAACACCGTAGGTAGGGTGCTGGGAAGGGTGCAAGTCCGCCGCAGACTGGCTAAAGGTGGACAGTCCAACAAGATGTGGACGACAGTCACAGTGGAGCCGCAGCAACGCCGAGATGGGTCCTTGGGATGGACGAGGTGACCATGTGTTAGTCATGTATGGCCAATGCAGAACCAGCAAAGAACAATAGATTCCCTGCGAGTGGCTTGCATGGATGACCACCACACATTTGTTGTCTTCTTGATAACAAGGAGTTTGTATGGTGTACTGAGGGTGCGCCATTCAGTATCCCAGATCGCAAAAACTTTGCAGCGGAAAACCGATCGCAAATCGGTCTCCAGCAGGCCAATCTCCAGACATGGTTTACTAGTAGCCTGTTTGTCCAGGCAGTCCAAATGAAGGTCACGGAATGTTCACTGTTCTCGAGGTCATAAAGAGACTCAAGGATGGTCATTACCAGTTGATGTCGAGGGAAGCACTCGTTGAGAGCTTGTAGGCTGCTTAAGGAGTCACTACAGATGACGAAGGACTCACTGGTGCAAGAGTGGATATGCTCAAGGGTGCGATAAATGGCTACCAACTCTGCAATGAAACCACTGCAGCCATCCGGCAAGTAGTGCTGTTCAGTGTGCCCAGCGTGAGTGTAAGCGAAGCCAACAAGTCTGTCGACCATTGATCCATCGGTGTAGATTATTTCTGAGCCCTGGAACTCACTGAGAAGAGAGAGAAATTGCCAGCGGAGGACCTCAGGTGGAACGGAGACCTTTCGGCGTTGTGATAGGTCCAGGCGAAGCCATGGCCGAGATATGGACCATGGAGGTGTACAGAAGTGGACCCACAGAAATCTGGTAGGGGGAAAGTGTCAAGTTCATTAAGAAACGACAGGACACGGACAGCAAGGGGATTCCAAGTGCAGGGCCTCCATTGTAGGAGATGGTTCGCCATGTTAGGAAAAAGGAGATGGTAATTTGGATGGCGAGGTGAACTGCGAATGTGGGCAGTATAATTTGCAAGCAATAGTTGCCTTCAGAGCCACAGTGGAGGAACACCAGCTTCCACAAGGAGGCTGTTCACGGTGTTCATTCATGAGCCGAACTCCACAGTGGCGGAGGGCGATGCTGAACCATACACCACGCTTCCAAAGGCAATACGGGATTGCACGAGGGATTTGTACAACTGCAGCAGTGTAGGACGATCAGCACCCCATTAGTGTGGTTCAGGCATCGAATAATATTAAGATGCCACCAGCACTTGCCCTTAAGCTGACAAAGATGGGGAAGCCAAGTTAAGCGGGTGTCAAATAACAGTCCCTAAAGGCAGTAAGTGTCCACTACATCTAGTAGTTGGTCATCAATGAAGATGGACAGTACAACGATGACAAAAGTACATGACACAAGTTTTGGTGGCTGAAAATTGAAAGCTGTGAGTGAGGGCCCATGACTGCACCTTCCGCATAGCTCCCTGCAGCCGGTGTTCAGCCAGAACAATAGAAGAGGAGCAGAAGGAAATACAAAAATCGTCAGCATGTAGGAGGGGAGAGACTGATGATCCTACTGCTAATGTGAGATAATTGACGCCAATTTCAAGAAGTGGGAACCTCAGGACAGAGGCCTGCGGGACCCCTTTCTCTTGTATATTTGGTGCACTGTGAGATGCACCAGTGTGAACTCTGAAAGTGCGGAGCAGCAAAAAGCTCTGTATAAAACTCTGGAGTGGACCCCAGAGACCCACTCATGCAGAGTAGCGAGGATGTGGTGTCGCCGAGTGGTATCATAGGCTTTCTTCAGTTGGGAAAAGACGGCATTAAGGTGCTGTCGCCGGAAAAAGGCCGATCGGATGGCAGACTCCAGGTGCACCAAGTTGTCGATGGTGGAGCGTCCTTGGCGAAACCGCCGTGGGATGGAGCCAGAAGGCCCCAAGACTCATGGAGTCAACACAACCGCCGGCTCGCCATAAGTTCGAATAGCTTGCATAGAACGTTGATTAGGCTGATAGAACGATAGCTATTAACATCTAGTGGATTCTTACCAGGCTTCGGGACTGGAACAATGATACTTTCTCGCCACTGCGACGGGAATTCGCCATCGCTCCAGATGCAGTTGAAGACAGCAAGGATGTGGCGCTGGGAATCCACTGACAGTTGTTTCAGCATCTGTGAATGGATGCGGTCTGGGCCAGGGGATGTGCCAGGACAGTCGGCATGAGCACTGAGAAATTCCCACGCACTGAAGGGAGCATTATATGACTCAGGGTGGCGTGGAGGAAAAGAGAGGTGTTGTCATTCCACCCTCTGTTTGAAGAGACGAAAGGTGAGGTGATAATTCTCAGATGCAGAGATGCGAGCATAATGCTCAGCATGACGCTCTGTGGTTACGTCTGGATTGGCACATACAGCTCCATTTGTGGAAATTCCACTGACACTTGCAGGGGTCTGATAGTTGTAAAGTCGGCAGAGCTTTGCCCACAACTGGGAAGGGGACGTTCGTGTTTCAATGATGGACACATAGCGTTCCTAACACTCCTGCTTCCTACGTTTCATGAGGAGGCAAACCTGGGCACAGAGCCATTTGAAGGCAATGAGGTTCTCCAGGGACAAATGGTGCTTATGACATTGGAGAGCCCGCCTACAGTCTCTACAGACTGCAGCGATTTCAGGCGACCACCAAGGCACTGACGTCCACTGGGGGCAGCTGGAGCTACAAGGGATTGCCCAATCAGCTGCAGCTATAATGGTACTACTGATGGTGTGAATCATCTTATCGATGGTGATAGCAGATCCAAAAGTGTCCCAGTCAGCCTTGGGAAGAGACCACCTCGGCAAGCAGCGAGATGAAGGACTCTGGGGGGGGGGGGGGGGGACAGGAAGAGTGGAAAGTGGTCACTACCACACAAGTCATCATGTGCTCTCCAGTGGATGGATGGGAGAAGGCCAAGACTGAAAACTGTGACATCAATGGTCGAATATGTGCCATGTACCATACTGAAATGCGTGCAGGCACCTGCGTTTAGGAGGCCAAGGTCAAGTTGAGTTAGTAGGTCCTTAACATCTTTGCATACCAGACCCTTGGTCTAGGGGTAGCGTCTTTGATTCATAATCAAAACGTCTTCGGTCCCGGGTTCGATCCCCGCCACTGCCTAAATTTTGATAAATAATCAACATTGGCGGCCGAAGACTTGCGGCATAAGAAGTCAGCCTCATTCTGCCAACGGCCTTGTCAAAGAGGGCGGAGGAGCGGATAGAGGTTCAAGGCACTCTCTTGTCCTAGGGGTGGGAAATTGCCCCTAAAAGCGGAAGAATCAGCAATGATGAACGACATGAGGATGCAGAAGGCAATGGAAACCACTGCATTAAAGACACGTAACGTGTATCCACAGGACATGTGGCCTGTATTTGAAGAAGTGTCATGATGATCTCTCCATTGACAAAAGATTCCGGAATAGTCCCCCATTCGGATCTTCGGGAGGGGACTGCCAAGTGGGAGGTTACCATGAGAAAAAGATTGAATAATCAACGAAAGGATAACGTTCCACGAGTCGGGGCGTGGAATGTCAGAAGCTTGAACGTGGTAGGGAAACTAGAAAATCTGAAAAGGGAAATGCAAAGGCTCAATCTAGATATAGTAAGGGTCAGTGAAGTGAAGTGGAAGGATGACAAGGATTTCTGGTCAGATGAGTATCGGGTAATAACAACAGCAGCAGAAAAATGGTATAACAGGTGTAGGATTCGTTATGAATAGGAAGGTAGGGCAGAGGGTGTGTTACTGTGAACAGTTCAGTGACCGGGTTGTTCTAATCAGAATCGACAGCAGACCAACACCGACAACTATAGTTCAGGTATACATGCCGACGTTGCAAGCTGAAGATGGACAGATAGAGAAAGTGTATGAGAATATTGAAAGGGTAATGCAGTATGTAAAGGGGGACGAAAATCTAATAGTCATGGGCGACTGGAATGCAGTTGTAGGGGAGGAGTAGAAGAAAAGGTTACAGGAGAATATGGGCTTGGGACAAGGAATGAAAGAGGAGAAAGACTAATTGAGTTCTGTAACAAGTTTCAGCTAGTAATAGCGAATACCCCGTTCAAAAATCACAAGAGGAGGAGGTATACTTGGAAAAGGCCGGGAGACACGGGAAGATTTCAATTAGATTACATCATGGTCAGACAGAGATTCCGAAATCAGATACTGGATTGTAAGGCGTATCCAGGAGCAGATATAGACTCAGATCACAATGTAGTAGTGATGAAGAGTAGGCTGAAGTTCAAGACATACGCAAAGAAGTGGGATACGGAAGTACTGAGGAATGACGAGATACGTTTGAAGTTCTCTAACGCTATAGATACAGCAATAAGGAATAGCGCAGTAGGCAGTACAGTTGAAGAGGAATGGACATCTCTAAAAAGGGCCATCACAGAAGTTGGGAAGGAAAACATAGGTACAAAGATGGTAGCTGCGAAGAAACCATGGGTAACTGAAGAAATACTTCAGTTGATTGATGAAAGGAGGAAGTACAAACATGTTCCGGGAAAATCAGGAATACAGAAATACAAGTCGCTGAGGAATGAAATAAATAGAAAGTGCAGGGAAGCTAAGACGAAATGGCTGCAGGAAAAATGTGAAGACATCGAAAAAGATATGATTGTCGGAAGGACAGGCTCAGCGTACAGGAAAGTCAAAACAACCTTTGGTGACATTAAAAGCAACGGTGGTAACACTAAGAGTGCAACGGGAATTCCACTGTTAAATGCAGAGGAGAGAGCAGATAGGTGGAAAGAATACATTGAAAGCCTCTATGAGGGTGAAGATTTGTCTGATGTGATAGAAGAAGAAACAGGAGTCGATTTAGAAGAGATAGGGGATCCAGTATTAGAATCGGAATTTAAAAGCGCTTTGGAGTGTTGTGGATTGGCCAGACAGCCAACCCACTATGAGAGGAAGCCGAAAGGCACGCGTTTTAGCTCACGCAGGCTGGCGTGAGGTCTGGAACAGGTCAAGGAAATGAGCCTAACAAAAAACGTACGTAGCTGCTGGAATACTTAACTTTAATCCATAATTGGTGAACATCGCTCTTGACGGTACATGTTTTACAGCATCAATAGTAACTGGTAATGGCGCCTTGCTAGGTCGTAGCAAATGACGTAGCTGAAGGCTATGCTAACTATCGTCTCGGCAAATGAGAGCGTATTTTGTCAGTGAACCATCGCTAGCAAAGTCGGCTGTACAACTGGGGCGAGTGCTAGGAAGTCTCTCTAGACCTGCCGTGTGGCGGCGCTCGGTCTGCAATCTCTGATAGTGGCGACACGCGGGTCCGACGTATACTAACGGACCGCGGCCGATTTAAAGGCTACCACCTAGGAAGTGTGGTGTCTGGCGGTGACACCACATGGAGGACTTACGGTCAAATAAGGCAGAAGGGATAGATAACATTCCATCAGAATTTCTAAAATCATTGGGGGAAGTGGCAACAAAACGACTATTCACGTTGGTGTGTAGAATATATGAGTCTGGCAATATACCATCTGACTTTCGGAAAAGCATCATTCACACAATTCCGAAGACGGCAAGAGCTGACAAGTGCGAGAATTATCGCACAATCAGCTTAACAGCTCATGCATCGAAGCTGCTTACAAGAATAATATACAGAAGAATGGAAAAGAAAATTGAGAATGCGCTAGGTGACGATCAGTTTGGCTTTAGGAAAAGTAAAGGGACGAGGAGGAGGAGGAGGAGATTACTGTTTAACGTCCCGTCGACAACGAGGTCATTAGAGACGGAGGACAAGCTCGGATTAGGGAAGGATGGGGAAGGAAATCGGCCGTGTCCTTTCTAAGGAACCATCCCGGCATTTGCCTGAAGCGATTTAGGGAAATCACGGAAAACCTAAATCAGGATGGCCGGACCCGGGATCGAACAGTCGTTCTCCCGAATGCGAGTCCAGTGTGCTAACCACTGCGCCACCTCGCTCCGTATAAAGGGACGAGAGAGGCAATTCTGACGTTACGGCTGATAATGGAAGCAAGGCTAAAGAAAAATCAAGACACTTTCATAGGATTTGTCGACCTGGAAAAAGCGTTCGACAATATAAAATGGTGCAAGCTGTTCGAGATTCTGAAAGAAGTAGGGGTACGCTATAGGGAGAGACGGGTCATATACATTATGTACCAAGAGGGAATAATAAGAGTGGACGATCAAGAACGAAGTGCTCGTGTTAAGAAGGGTGTAAGACAAGGCTGTAGCCTTTCGCCCCTACTCTTCAATCTGTACATCGAGGAAGCAATGATGGAAATAAAAGTAAGGTTCAGGAGTGGAATTAAAATACAAGGTGAAAGGATATCAATGATACAATTCGCTGATGACATTGCTATCCTGAGTGAAAGTGAAGAAGAATTAAATGATCTGCTGAACGGAATGAACAGTCTAATGAGTACACAGCATGGTTTGAGAGTAAATCGGAGAAAGACGAAGGTAATGAGAAGTAGTAGAAATGAGAACAGTGAGAAACTTAACATCGGGATTGATGGTCACGAAGTCAAAGAAGTTAAGGAATTCTGCTACCTAGGCAGTAAAATAACCAATGACGGACGGAGCAAGGAGGACATCAAAAGCAGACTCGCTATGGAAAAAAAGGCATTTCTGGCCAAGAGAAGTCTACTAATATCAAATACCGGCCTTAATTTGAGGAAGAAATTTCTGAGGATGTACGTCTGGAGCACAGCATTGTATGATAGTGAAACATGGACTGTGGGAAAACCGGAACAGAAGAGAATCGAAGCATTTGAGACATGGTGCTATAGACGAATGTTGAAAATTAGGTGGACTGATAAGGTAAGGAATAAAGAGGTTCTACGCAGAATCGGAGAGGAAAGGAATATGTGGTAGACACTGATAAGGAGAAGGGACAGGATGATAGGACATCTGCTAAGACATGAGGGAATGACTTCCATGGTACTAGAGGGAGCTGTAGAGGGCAAAAACTGTAGAGGAAGACAGATTTGAATATATCAAGCAAATAATTGAGGACGTAGGTTGCAAGTGCTACTCTGAGATGAAGAGGTTAGCACAGGAAAGGAATTCGTGGCGGGCCGCATCAAACCAGTCAGTAGACCGATGACCAAAAAAAAAAAACAACATCTTTGCCATGTCAGTAACCTTGGTTCCACCCCACAAAGGGTTATGGGCATTAAAATCATCCAGAAGGAGAAAAGGTGGAAGGAGTTGCGAAATCAGTGCAGCCCATACATGGGGCAGTATGTCACCATCTGGAGGGAGATACACTCCTGGAAATTGAAATAAGAACACCGTGAATTCATTGTCCCAGGAAGGGGAAACTTTATTGACACATTCCTGGGGTCAGATACATCACATGATCACACTGACAGAACCACAGGCACATAGACACAGGCAACAGAGCATGCACAATGTCGGCACTAGTACAGTGTATATCCACCTTTCGCAGCAATGCAGGCTGCTATTCTCCCATGGAGACGATCGTAGAGATGCTGGATGTAATCCTGTGGAACGGCTTGCCATGCCATTTCCACCTGGCGCCTCAGTTGGACCAGCGTTCGTGCTGGACGTGCAGACCGCGTGAGACGACGCTTCATCCAGTCCCAAACATGCTCAATGGGGGACAGATCCGGAGATCTTGCTGGCCAGGGTAGTTGACTTACACCTTCTAGAGCACGTTGGGTGGCACGGGATACATGCGGACGTGCATTGTCCTGTTGGAACAGCAAGTTCCCTTGCCGGTCTAGGAATGGTAGAACGATGGGTTCGATGACGGTTTGGATGTACCGTGCACTATTCAGTGTCCCCTCGACGATCACCAGTGGTGTACGGCCAGTGTAGGAGATCGCTCCCCACACCATGATGCCGGGTGTTGGCCCTGTGTGCCTCGGTCGTGTGCAGTCCTGATTGTGGCGCTCACCTGCACGGCGCCAAACACGCATACGACCATCATTGGCACCAAGGCAGAAGCGACTCTCATCGCTGAAGACGACACGTCTCCATTCGTCCCTCCATTCACGCCTGTCGCGACACCACTGGAGGCGGGCTGCACGATGTTGGGGCGTGAGCGGAAGACGGCCTAACGGTGTGCGGGACCGTAGCCCAGCTTCATGGAGACGGTTGAGAATGGTCCTCGCCGATACCCCAGGAGCAACAGTGTCCCTAATTTGCTGGGAAGTGGCGGTGCGGTCCCCTATGGCACTGCGTAGGATCCTACGGTCTTGGCGTGCATCCGTGCGTCGCTGCGGTCCGGTCCCAGGTCGACGGGCACGTGCACCTTCCGCCGACCACTGGCGACAACATCGATGTACTGTGGAGACCTCACGCCCCACGTGTTGAGCAATTCGGCGGTACGTCCACCCGGCCTTCCGCATGCCCACTATACGCCCTCGCTCAAAGTCCGTCAACTGCACATAAGGTTCACGTCCACGCTGTTGCGGCATGCTACCAGTGTTAAAGACTGCGATGGAGCTCCCAATGCCATGGCAAACTGGCTGACACTGACGGCGGCGGTGCACAAATGCTGCGCAGCTAGCGCCATTCGACGGCCAACACCGCGGTTCCTGGTGTGTCCGCTGTGCCGTGCGTGTGATCATTGCTTGTACAGCCCTCTCGCAGTGTCCGGAGCAAGTATGGTGGGTCTGACACACTGGTGTCAATGTGTTCTTTTTTCCATTTCCAGGAGTGTAGATGTTACATATGGCAATTTCCTGGGTTGTCCTCACCCTGACAGCCGCATCTTCTAAAGGTGTTTGAAATGGCACAGGTTCGCTACAGACGGAGGTAAGAACAAAGATGCAAACGCCACCTGACAGTCTGTCACAGGCTGGACGCCTTTTGTAGGAGGCACAATAGCTGCGAAGGGTGAGGGGGGGGGGGGTCCGCATTGCAGGAAACAGGTTTCCTGAAAGACAATACAAAAAGCAGATGTAATGCTTGAAAGTTGATGTAATTCAGCCAGGTGGGAGAAAAAACCACCGCAGTTCCGCTGAAATATGACGCTTTCTGGAATCGGGGAAGACATATAGTGGCCAAGGAGGCAGGTTATGTTGTAGAATCACCTCCCGCTACCAGTTGAGTATTTGTATCTGTCGCCATTGCAGATGAGGCGTCGGTGAGAGTCACGTACTCGGGGGACGCTAAAATCTCCATCTCGTCCTCAGATGCAGAACTTGTAGGGAGTGGTGGTGTTGGGGACACTGGAGCGTCATGTTCGTTAGTAGACTTCTTCTTCATTTGCTTGCTCTCTCGCTTCTCTGTGGGGGCCTGCTGGCAGGGTATCTCCGAAGTAGCTTCAGGAATGGAGGAAGATCGTGAAGCCCTTCAACCACCAGCTTGTGGCTCCTTTAGCCACTGGCGAGTGTCCACTGTGGCATTAGTAGCGACCTTGGAAGGGAGGGTCCCAAGGGACCCCTTCCACACGAGAGAAGCCGGAGGAGGCTGTTGCTTCACCATCTGGGGGGAGGGGGGTGATGTCCCAGGCGTTTGGGGGGGGGGGTATTGCTCCTGAAGTAGGGCAAGCAGGGGGAATGGTGCTCCCCACAGTTGAGATAGTGGGAGGTGGCGTCCATGGAGTATTTGGATGCAGTGTACATCCACAGTCTCTACATGTGATACTGAAATTGCAGTGGAAAGACATGTGCCTTAATTTCCTGCACTTAAATCACTGCATAGGGGGAGGGATGTAAGGTTTGACGTCACTGAGGTAAACCATCACCTTGACCTTTTCAGGCAGTGAATCACCCTCAAAGGCCAAGATGAAGGCACTGGTAGCAATCTGATTGTCTTTGGGTCCTCTGTGGATGTGCCAGATGAAATGAACACCCCACCATTCTAAATTGGCGCGGATCTCGTCGTCAGACTGCAAGAGGATATCGCGATGGAAAATAATCCCTTGGACCATGTTGAGTCTTTTACGGGGAGTGACGGAAATGGGAATATCACCCAGGTGGTCACAGGCGAGTAACACACAGGACTGAGCAGGAGATACTGTCTGTGTGAGCACTGAGCTACTTCTCATTTTCGACAGTGAAGCCATTTGCCCAAACTTATCCTTGAGATATTCAACAAAAAATTAAGGCTTCATAGATAGGAAGGGGTCCCCAAAAAATGCAGACAAAATACCTCGGCGAATAAGACTCTCTCTTTCCCATAGAACTACATTCCTCCAATCGTGTGGGTAGGGAAGGGAACGATTTGGGGTCATACCTCTGAGCATTAAAGTCAACTTTCCCTTTTTTTAGAGAGTGCTTGGGACATTCGGTCCCCAGCAAAAGATAACTTGGTCCGCTTCATCGCAGGTCATCTGCCTTGATGCCACCCACTCTGATCAGGGGCTCTCCCCACAGGCGCCACCCAGCCACAGCAAAGACCACCTGGCACGATGGTTGTTGCTGGGAGTCCCAATGTCCTAAGAAGATGGGCATCTACTCCTTGACATATGTGGAGAGTTTACAGCTCAGGCATCAGCAGTGCAATCCCTGTGTTGTCAGGGGGTTACCACCAAGTGCGTACATGACAGCCCCACAACAGTGGACTGGCTACCGTGTTGGATGTTGGGTGCCAAGAAATGCAATATTGTCATGGGGGCACAAGAGGACAGGAGACAATGGAAGAAGATGACATACCCTGGAAGGTGTCCTCACTTAAATAGTTGAACTGCAGGTGGAGATGCAAAGCCATGACAGGGAGAGGTGCAGGAGGTTTAATCTAATTGCACTATGGATAACTGGTGGACCATGTAAGGCGTCCTGCCCCAAATGGACCACACTTCCGTAGAATTTGGAAAGTGGGAGGTCAAACTATAAAATGGGACCTGAAGTTGTAGGGCCGAAAGGTGGGAGACACCTTTTGGTCGCCTCTTACGACAGGCAGTATTACCTTGGGCCTATTGTAACCCCCAGACCAATAGGGAAGCTGTTCATAGGCATTTGAACTGGACATCCGTGCATCGAAGGGGTGGGTGTGATGCATTGGTTCACTGAACCCCATGCTCATCGGATTTATCGACTCCTGATTGCTTTCTGTAGGGAACCATGAAATATCTCATGTATTGTGATACTGTGGAGTCCGAAATTGATCTCCTTGCAAAATTCGCATGTGCTGCTGCATTGATCAAACTCCCAGTATGTTCGAGATGTCTGGCAGTCAGTGCTCTGTCAGTGTCAGACAAGCTTGACTTCTGATGGTGCGAACTTTGTGCATCTGTTGTATCATTAGAGCTGTAGTCACGTCATACATCATGTGTACTTATTATTTGCAATAAATGTTTCAAATAAAGAAGTCTCTTGTTTCTTTCTGATATTCAAACACTACTATCACTTACCCCTAACATTTGTGACCATGGGTTGCTATGTAACTCTCAATCCCTGTTGATGTGCTCCACTGCTCCTAGAAATTTGTCACAACACTTCCAGGACACCCTGTAGGTATTAATTTTCTAACTTTTGTTGAAAGTGATGATGCAGCTAAAAGTTGTGAAACTGGTCATTCCTATAAATAAAGAACCCACAGGTAAAGTGATTTTATCTTTTCAAAATCTTTTTATAATTGTATTAATAAAACTTGTATCAAAATAAATAAACACTGCAGTTCTCTATTAGTTATTATCCCCTAACATGCGTGCTTACTTACTTATCCAGTTGTAGGAAGACCCACAATTTAACACATAACACAAATAACAATGTGTAAGGGTACAAACAGAGATGGAAATTTTGTCAGAATGTGATTATCTGCTCTCATTGGCTGACGTTCACTAATTAATTTAGAATTCATTAATATAGAGCATTTTACCATGGTCCTGGAAGTTGTTGTTTCGATCTCAGGTAGGGGCAGGGATTTTCCTTGTTCTAGTCCCTTCAGGATAGCACCAGGGTCACTCAACATGCTGTCAGAATGAGTATTGGCATCTTTCGTGGGGTTAAAGAGCAGTATGGGCTAGGAAACCACCGCAATTGTCTGTCTCTGAGCTGCAGCAGATAGAAGTGCCCCACTCTTCTGGCAGTAACGTCAATAGTCTAATCATGAGTTTGTGCCACAGACTTTATCTTTAATTTATCTCATGAATTAACTTACTTTTGTTTCAAGTATTAATTCCTTTTATTTTAATTGAACTCTTTTTGCACACACAGATGTAACGTATTTGTAAGTGTATTTCATCATGAGAAGTGTTGTCTGTAAAAATGTTCCCATTATGGAAATTTGTACTATGTATTAATTTCCTATAAATGAATGTATTAATTGCTGTGCCCAGTTAGAATCAAATATGATCTACATTTTATGCAAAAGAGGAAGAAGGAGACAGCTGAGGGTAGAGAGTGGAAGTGCCCAGAGTTCACAGATTTTTATTACTGTCAGTAAAGAGAAGACATGTAGAACAGTCATTTGGACAGTGTCAGTGGATGAACCATTAAATAAAGTGCTGTAATAACAGCAGCAGAAAGAGAATGCTGGAGAGAATAAGATTCTCCAGTTGCCTGAACCCTATTGCATTTGCATCACGAATTTTCTCCTGATGGACACAATCCATGGCATGGCTTATCATCAGTAGAGGACTTATGGAAGAATATGGCCCAAACATCTCTCTCCATTGCCTCCAGATTTTCTTCATTTCTCATAATTGCCTGCCCATAGTATACCTGCAAGTTTTCTATTTCAGTTTTAGTTAACTGACCCTGTCCGGTCAACAATTTTCCATCTTCTAATTTTTTTCCTCTCATATCAACAGTTAGTTTTCTTAGCCTTGTTCCCAAACGTTTTTGAACATGGCCTACACATTCTATTTTTCTAATAATGGCATCTCCATATGGCTTAGAGTTCACCGCATTGTTGTATGCCTTAGTGTCACCATTGCCTAAATATTTGGTGTACCGTTCACCTCTTGTTTCTACAGAGTGATGAAATATTTGTTGTACTCCATGAACTTCCAAACCACCACTTGTTCCTCTAAAATTAGACACAGTTGTGTTCTTTATGTTCATTGACTTTACAACATTTGCAACATTTAGACATTATCTCCACATCTAACACTTTACTGGTGTCTACACTCGTGGCACTCACTACTCCATTCAGAGAAGTATGTCCTCTTTTCTGTCAACTTCCATCAAATGCAACTGCAATATCCGAATAACCATAATTTTCTTCCACTGCTTCCCTATCAGCCAGTTTCATGCTTTCCTCACTGACCTCACATACAGCTTTCTCTAATATTGCAGTCAGTTTTTCAAATTTATTTGGTGGTTGATGTAAGTTCATCACTGAACAAAAGTTTCTCCCTGTAGCCATGCCCTTGCCAATGGATTGTAAGGCATAAACTAATCTAGTATTGATTTCATAAAGGCCACTTGCATCTGGTTTTGATGAACTCATAAATGAAATCACAGCTGAGCATTTAGTGCAAATTAAATCGAAAGCAATTGCTAGACCTTTTCTCCCACTGGCACTCTCACAAATTTTCACACTCTGTGATTCACCACACTGTCTACATTGCACAAATTTGGAAATTAAATCTGATAACATTCTCAGATTTATAATAGTGTTACTGCACCCCTGGTCACTTACTGTAAATTCGTTGTAACTCTCTTGAAATGGTGGGAGCTTCTTTGATGATGCATTTGTTGAAGAATTACAATTAGAAACATCGTTGCCAGGCGACATAACCTCTTGTGCAGAAAGCTTTCTGAACTTATTTCCTCTAAATTGTCGTTTCTTGAAAATGCCTTTATGTTTCATCATCTTCAATAAACACAACAAAACACACGCAAACAAGCACTGCAAACGTAAGTATAACAACTACTCGCAATCACACTTCAACCAAACCAACCGCGTGTTTGAAAGCGTGTTGTTTTGAAACAGCAGAAACAAAAGAATACTGACCATTGCATTCCAATGCAAGGATAGCCAACACGCGCAGGAGTAAAGGAAAATCCATAATGTGCAATGTAGGGGATACAAAGATCTAAAATATATGCAGAAAAGTGGGTGACAAGAAAATGGGTGTGGCACATAAACGCACATGGTAGGAAAATGCTCTTTAAATGCTCGGAAAAAAATGCCAGCAAAATCCTTTTCAGAGTATTTAAATAAGACCTTAATCTTTCGAAATATGATGAAAACCAAAAATCGATTTTTTTCAACCTGAACCATGGTCTGGTCCCCTTAAAACCTTTTGCATTTTTCCTATATAAAAAGTGAGATGACACATGATATGTTATTATTGATACTAATTCCATTATATTGTGCATTTCAGAGTTTCCACCAAGTCACAGTGCAGTGCTGTGGATCTAGTGACACTCAGCTGCTGAGTTTGGACAACAGCTGTAGGTCACAGGTATTGTCCACTAACAAGTGGTTGGATGGAGGCTTTGAAAGAACAGACTAAGAAAAAGTGATTATGAGAATGACAATGACTTTGATAGAAACTAATTTTAATGACATTATTTTTTCAGTCATTGTTCTTCTGTAAGACCTCGTTTACTGAGGAGAGCTCACGTAACTTAAAGTTGATAGCAATAATAATGAAAACAGTGTTATATATAGTTATATACAGTGTTCATCAATGAAGTTCTTGGAATGTCAAAAGAAATATTTGATGTTATTTTAACTGAAAATCATGGAAACAAGTGAAGTTCCAGAATGGAGGCATTAAATAAGTTCAGTATGGAAATGCACATCAAGAACTAAACCTCTAAATTGGAATTCTAAAGTAATACACAAAACTGGACCCTCAAAACAATGTGAACTTTCTTCTATATTTTGGAACAATGTTAGTTTTTTCCAGCAAGTGCTTAACACATACTCACAAAGACAGTGGAAACTTTACATTTATATGATATTGACAGAGTCTGTAATCTATGCTAGCTACAAACCAGAGGTGTCATACTATATCAGAAAGTAGATTAAAATTTTTGTTCAGTAAATTTTCAAAAACATTTGTCATGATGGATCATAGATTTACTAAAGAATCTAATCAAAAAGTTGTAAGTCATCTTGTTACTTACTAATATCCCTTTCATGGAAAAGAAATGTGATAATGGACCAATGAATTTAGGATATGCGTCATATCACTTTTGCTATGAAAAATTTAGTGGCCAACTCGAAATACAGTGAAAAGAAATACAATGATGCATACAACCCATGATAACTACAAACTGCAACCAATGGTGTAGCACCAAAAAATGTATACAACAACGTAATAGGTGAATGATTATTGGCAAGCATCATTGTGTCAAAGTAACTTACTTTTTTGCATAATCTGTGGATCATAATTGTAATCGCTCATATCAGGGTGAATGAATAAGTTTTACTGTTACAGCTGACTTTATCAGTGTAAAATATGTCTGTAACACTGACCATTTACATAACTGTCTTCAGCTACTTGTTTTGCATACAGTATTACTCAGCAACACAAACTGCTTAAACCATTGATGAAATAGACTTCACATTATGACATTATGTTGAAACCAACATCTTGGTCAACAGATTACTGGTGGCATCCATTATCAGACAACTTCTCATACATTGTTCAATTTAGCTTATTATTTGTAGTACTCACAGTAGAGTTTCTTTATTATACAGGTGAAATTTTGTGCAGTGTCTTGTTGCACCAAAATATATGTGAAAACAAGTAATATTTCGTTCTATAGATAAAGTTTTTTAAGAATACTAAAGCATTTGTGAACATATTTTTTTGAAAGGTAAGATATGTATTCCTCAGATCTAAAACTCAATGAATGATGAAAATTTTGAGACTGTGAAATCTTAATATCTGATTCACTATAAGAGTCTTTAAGCAACGTTTTCTAACATATCATGCATAATATCCTGAAATTGTTTCAGTGTCTGCACTGGTTTAAGCAACAGTCATAAAATATAAACATTTATTTTATCTAAAAACTGGGCATTAAGGGTAGAATCTGATGAGATATTTAAAGACTTGCAAGAAAAATAACGTTTCTGTATTAGCCAAATTACTGATTTATGTGACTGTACTGCCATCATTTAAAATTACTGACTTTAGGTTAAGAAGATTCATAATGAAGAAAGTTCATTTATGTGTACATCTCTCAAAACTAGGAACTTTATCCCTCAACATACGGAAACTGAATGTGAGAGACAAAAATTTTTCAGTATTCTCACTGTTTTAGTGATCGCATTTGTCCTTTTGAAATATTACGTTTTCAACATAAATAAGTTTTCTGATATAAGTTCAGCTTTGCGCCACTACCAGAACAAGCTACTAGTTGTAGTTTGCTCCCACTGTTGGAATACTCAAACCCATCAGTTTGTGTGTTTATCAAATACCGGAAAATTCTCTTTGAAACTTGCCAATATACTACAATAGCTGCCGGCCGAAGTGGCCGTGCGGTTAAAGGCGCTGCAGTCTGGAACCGCAAGACCGCTACGGTCGCAGGTTCGAATCCTGCCTCGGGCATGGATGTTTGTGATGTCCTTAGGTTAGTTAGGTTTAACTAGTTCTAAGTTCTAGGGGACTAATGACCTCAGCAGTTGAGTCCCATAGTGCTCAGAGCCATTTTTTGAACTACAATAGCTCAAAAACTGATTGGTCGTGAAATAAGCGACAAACATAGCCTTTTACAGTAATAGATGTTTTAGACTTTGGATTGTTTTTTAAAAGGTAATAAATGCATGTTAGAATTGACTGGAACATTCAAGTAATTTGCATCGCCTGTTGCTAACTTTCCAATTGTTCTCACATATGTGAATTGATGTATTAACATTTTCTTTCATACACGATATCATTCGAGTTCCACTCCTCCAAAACAATCGCCATCTCTCATTGTAAAACGAAAAGATTCTTCTAGTGGCCTGAAAACATTACAAATCACTATCCTCGATTTTGATGTGGTAAGTTCATCATCTACAAATAACACAAACATTTCAGCTTGTAATGCTCCGTGCAGATTAGATTGACACATTGTGTTGCAATGGACAGATTAAAAAAAATCCACCTCTTTAATTTTGGTATACACAGTCCCATTGACAACGAACAATCGATGGTACACCACACTGCATGTGACGGAACTTGTTGGGAGATCATTTAGGATCTGTTAGATGAGCCACTTTTGCAGTAACCATCCAAAAGTGAACTGTGGTTATGTCGTTTACAACGAAGACTCCCCCAACGATGTAACTAATGGCTGATCTCTGAAGGAAGAGTGCCGCTAACAAACACAATACCGATCTGAACCTTAACACAATACTAATTTCGGGCTAGATGGCCGATGTTAGATATCATAGTTGAAGTTTTAGGATAACGCATCTGACTTTAATTAAAAAGAAGAATTCCAGAGTTCCTACGATAACTGACACCTATGAGACTAATTTGACAGGCATTAAATAAATACAACAACGTTGAAACCTGAGTATGCTATCCTCACTAGCATGCAGCTTCTTGTAGCCAAAAAATTAACAACTCACATTGACACGAGGATACCATGTATCAATGTTATTCTCCAGTTATTATGATTGAAAACACTCTAATAGCGATCTACATATATGAACTTAACCAACAGCTCTGTTCACATAAAAAAATCTAATAGTGCTGAGCTTTAGTGTACTTTCATTAAATATTATGTATTTGTATGCCATTTGTTTCTGATGAAGCAACGATATTATTATTACGTTTTATTTACATTCCGAACCAGCAGCTGTATAATTAACAGCCTGAGAATTCATCATTTTATTCCAATGTTCCAAGTTTATTGCGAACCTATTCTTTCGTAATATTATTTCTTTCTAAGTATTTGTACCATTATTTGCTTTCCAAAGACTTCTTCTTTTTCCCAAGTCCGAATCAATACAGTTATTATTATATATTTTTAAAATTATGTACAGCTAAATCTTTGGTTTTCAGTGTTTACATAATATTGTATTCTTGGCCTTTGCAAAGTACGATTAATGGGATTAACTTTAGTTAATTAACTTTCCCTAAAGCAACTCTAGAAAAATCACCTTTTCTCTGTGTTTCTTTCTTTATCTTAGTCTCTTTGTCTCGTTCTTTCTCTTTACTAAAAGAATGAAAACTTTCTTTAGTACTTTCTCTGTGCGACAAAAGACATATGCAGAACAAAGTTTTGACTATCATAAAATTAAACAATTTTGTTTTTATCTTGAAAATCTCAATGGTAACAATTTATGGTGGTTGGTTCAAGTGCTGTTTATAAGATATTCCGCTTCTAATTGGAAAACAAACTAAAAAAAAGAAACAGGCAAAAATCCTAAGTGTCACCGCCACTTTGTATTCTAATTTAAGATTTCAACAAAATTCAGAACACGGCTTTAACTTTCACAAAATTAAACAATTTCATTTTTATCTTGAAAATCTCAATAGTAGCTATTTATGGTGGTTGGTTCAAGTGCTGTTTTACACTATTCCCCTTCTAATCGGAAAACAAACTAAAAAAAAGGGCAAAAACCAAAGTGTCACCGCCACTTTGTATTCTACTTTAAGATTTTAACTAAATTCAGACTTCTTCAGGCGTTGACATTCATGTACTCACTACACCTTGAAGTTAATAAATCAGTTACAGCACCGATAAGATAATCGCCGTTCATCCCTACTTTAAATGCTTCTTGACTGGGCCGTTTTCTGCCTTCACCCTATCAAAACATAGGAAGATAGTCTGTTTTCAAAGACAATCGCGATATACGGTACATTATATTAATGTACAATAAAGTTGCGCCATCAGGACCTCACAACTACAAGTCTCACCTCAGTAGATGATCGTGGGGTTCTCAGGCATTGTTCCAATACCTCAGAACACGCAATAATAATAATCCCAATTGGCCGATACTCGCTCCGTATTCCGAACACGCAACAGTAATAATCCTAATTGGCCGATACTCGCTCCGTATTCCCTTACACCCACTATTATATCAGCTGTGCCACCCTATATGGTGCATGCGATCAATACTCCAAACCATCCAAAACATTGAATAGCTAACAGATGACTTCTCCAACATTCACATACATCCCTAACTGTAGAAAAGAAACCTCCACAACATCTAATATCTGGTATGGCCAATTATTCTTCAAAATTCATCAATAGATCTACTATATAATCGCGTATGTTATTTGCATACTCATTACCCACAGTGCGTAGCATTACACGGACGCCTATCTAGCTATCTTTCGAGTCTACATTGTCATGCGCTTGTATAGCAATCACGTTGAGCTGCCACGCAGACACTAACGCTTCTAAGTACTAATCCAATCGATTACGCTTCCAGCCTCAAGACTGTTTGCCGAATCTTGAACAAATTAATTTCAATTAACATATCGGAGTATATCATAACTGATGATGAACGAGAATTCAGAATCAAACTATGACACATCAGTGTCTTGTTATACACCACTACGACCGACCGTTATCCGTCTGCGTCATAACATCGACTACTCTCTCCTCCTTTCTCGAGGATCGAGCTAAGAACCATTTTTCGAACAATCTTAAAAGGGTGTTTATCCCTTGTACATGTTAAGTTCATTTTTATTGGCCTTCGGTAAGGTTTCTGGCTGCCAGCTGCAGTAGTTGTAGCGTCGCTGACTCGCGCTGCTACGCACTCGCTCTGCTGATGGAGTATCTCTGACTGCGACCTTTTTTGCGTCAGCTTCTTCTCTCGGTCTTTAGATACTATACCATGTTAAAGGAATACACATTAATACATAGCTTTTACAAAGTTTAAACATCCATTTTCTTGTCGAGACTAAGTTGAGTCGGCTCTATTACGTAATGCAAAACAAAAAAATCTTAACAAAACTTTTTGGTGGATCACAAGTTTCACCGCTGATTGTGGCACGGAATAAACACAAATAAGCGTCATTTGATTGAAAATTAATCTGAAAAAGAATGTCCAGAAACTTTTCGTTCCAACATCGAGGAGTCTGCAAATGCACATATAGCGACTTCTCAAACTTGTCGATACATAATTCTTTGTGTCAGTCCCCAGGCCCCCATGTATTTCCATATAGATTTCTGCCTAAGGTTTCCATGTAGAAATGCAATGCGAATGTCGGACCATACCATCTCGAGATCTTATTATGTAACAGTACTCACATCGCGACCTGCTAGGACTCATACGATAATAGTTGGTGGTGACTTGAATTTACACTCGATATGTTGGCGAAAATACACGTTTAATTCCGGAGGTACGCATAAAATATCATCCGAAATTGTGCTAAACGCATTCTCTGAAAATTATTTCGAGCAGTTAGTTCATGAGCCCACGCGAATAGTAAACGGTTGTGAAAACACACTTGACCTCTTAGCAACAAATAATCCTGAGTTAATAACGAGCATCAAAACCGATATAGGGATTAGTGAACACAGGGTTGTCGTAGCGAGATTGACTATTGTAATCCCCAAACCCTCAAAAAATAAGCGAAAAATATAACTATTCAAAAAAGCAGATAAAAATTCACTTGATGCCTTCCTGAGAGACAATCTCCACTCATTCCAAATTAATAATATAAGTGTAGACGAGATGTGACTTAAATTCAAAGAAATACTATCGGCAGCAATTGAGAGATTTATACCAAATAAACTAACAAACGACGGAGCTGATCCTCCTTGTTACACAAAACGGGTTAGAACATTGTTGCAGAAACAACGAAACAAACAGACGCAAAATCCCCAAGATTGGCGATCCTTTACAGAAGCTCGAAATTTAGCACTCAGTTCATGCGAGACGCCTATAACAGTTTGTCTAAAAACCTGGCAGAAAATCCAAAGAGATTCTGGTCGTATGTGAAGTATGTTAGCGGCAAGAAACAATCAAGGCCCTCTCTGCGCGATAACAATGTAGCACGTTTTGTACTATCGCGAAATATGGGAGAGAGTGTCACAGAAATGATACAGGATTTGGGCTGGACATCGTTAAAGGAAAGCCGTTTTTCGTTGCGACGGAATCTCCTCACGAAATTCCAGTCACCAACTTCCTCCTCCGAATGCGAAAATATTTTGTTGACACCGACCTACATAGGCAGGAACGAGCACCACGATAAAAGAAGGGAAATCAGAGCTCGTGCGGAAAGATATACAGGGTGTTACAAAAAGGTACGGCCAAACTTTCAGGAAACATTCCTCACACACAAAGAAAGAAAATATGTTATGTGGACATGTGTCCGGAAACGCTTACTTTCCATGTTAGAGCTCATTTTATTACTTCTCTTCAAATCACATTAATCATGGAATGGAAACACACAGCAACAGAACGTACCAGCATGACTTCAAACACTTTGTTACAGGAAATGTTCAAAATGTACCCCGTTAGCGAGGATACATGCTTCCACCCTCCGTCCATGGAATCCCTGATGCGCTGATGCAGCTCTGGATAATGGCGTATTGTATCACAGCCGTCCACAATACGAGCACGAAGAGTCTCTACATTTGGTACCGGGGTTGCGTAGACAAGAGCTTTCAAATGCCCCCATAAATGAAAGTCAAGAGGGTTGAGGTCAGGAGAGCGTGGAGGCCATGGAATTGGTTCGCCTCTACCAATCCATCGGTCATCGAATCTGTTGTTGAGAAGCGTACGAACACTTCGACTGAAATGTGCAGGAGCTCTATCGTCCATGAACCACATGTTGTGTCGTACTTGTAAAGGCACATGTTCTAGCAGCACAGGTAGAGTATCCCGTATGAAATCATGATAACGTGCTCCATTGAGCGTAGGTGACTGACGAAACTAAAATGAGCTCTAACATGGAAATTAAGCGTTTCCGGACACATGTCCACATAACCAACATCTTTTCTTTATTTATGTGTGAGGAATGTTTCCTGAAAGTTTGGCCGTACATTTTTGTAACACCCTGTATATGTACATTCTTTCCGCGCGCTATCGAGATTGGAATGATAGAGAATTGTGAAGGTGGTTCGATGAACCCTCTGCCAGGCACTTAAATGTGATTTTCAGAGTATCCATGTAGATGTAGATGTTGAAATGTGGCTTAAAGTAGCTAAAGAAATTTCTGTGACACACATCGTGAAAGTACACAGGAGGAATTAGTAAAACTGGAAATTACAGATGACTGCATTTCTCAAGACCTATGGGATTTTTGTTATTTTGATTGGAGCACAAGTTCAGTCAGCTAAAATCGACGGCGCGGCCATGAAAGTATGGATAAGAGAAACTGCCAAGGCTATGTTCCTTGTTTCAACATCAGTAAAGAAATATCAAATGAAAAATCTGTTAGTTTTTGAGTTGGCACATGCTATTTGAAACGAACTGCGTTTCATAGCAGTAATCAGAAGCAATTAAGTTAACCCTACCGCAGGACTTTCATGAATATGGGGTGAATGTGAACGGTTCAGTTGTTGCACATGTAGCTGCAGCTGAAAACTTGACACTGTAGCTCCGAAATGTTGGAGAAAGTTGTGACCTGCCCTTCCATTGCTCATAGTTTAATTTTGCGGCGATCGGACGTATGTGTGGTATTGTTAATAGAGAAAACACACTTTGTTGCCGGATGTTCCTGAACTGAATATGATAGTGTTTCTCTTTACCTTCACGGATGCTGTACTAAAGCTCCTCAAATCTGAGTGGAAATATGTTGCTTTGGAAGTTTAACAGTACAGATCACGTTAGTTAGATTACTGACTTTCTGCACGCAACACACTTCCTAACAATGCCTCGACCCAAACGTGTTCTTATTAACAGTTGTACGTATTTCAGTTTCACATTGAAGTTTGCCATAGCTGTATTACTTTCCCGAACTAATATTTTAGGTTATAGCGATCCATAATAACCTTGTTATAACTATTCAGATATTAATACGTTTCGCCGACGGCAGCTACTGAATGTCAACGATTACTTGTCCACTAATTTCGTATGTCATTACTCGTGTCTACTGATTTCACAGGTCATTGTTCGCACCTTTCGCTAACAAATCGTATCATTGCTCGCTATTATCTTACCAGTCGACGTAACACATTCAGAGTCATGATTTATCACTTTAGCAAATCATTCAAATAACTTGTTGCGACACTTGTACAGGTGACCTTCTACTGGTAAACCGAACAACTCCTGACTTGTATAATGGCCTGTGACGACGAACACTTGGACTTAGGTATGGTTGAACTTGCAGCATTGCCACCTCAAGTCCTTAGGAAGAATCGAAATAAAAGATAAAAAGAAGCCAAAAAGTACCTAAATTATAGTTCAAAATACGTTAAAAGTATAGATCAAAATACATGAACAAAAAGCTCAACATTTATGCACACAATTATTCACCTATAAATTTTCAAAAAATGTTTACTCGTTTTCTTCTTCCTTCTCTGCGTTAGTTTCCACTGATGAAGTGGAAGTAGCTGCTGACACCTTGGTGTCAATCATTTGGAGTATGCTTTCTGGGAGCTTATAAGAATAACAGCATTTACTAGTTCTTTCAAGTCCAAAGCGCACAAGAAAGACGACATTTAATTTTTTTGTTATCATTCGATTTCTCAGCCTACGCTTAAAAATGTTCACCTGGCTAAACACATGTTCCACGTCAGAATTTGAGTATGGAAGACTAAGAAATACTAATGAGACCAGTTCACGATATAGATTTTCTTTCAATGTTTGCATTATGAAATTTACTTAATTGTGCCCAAAACTTGACTATGTTTTTTGTATTTTACCATTCAGTATGTGTTATGTTTCTCCATTGAGTTATAAATGAGTCAATTTCTTTAAAACCTAGCTCAAGTGCAATGTCAGTTATGGGAGGTTTCAACACTTACAAACTTTCCTCTACAGAGAACATGCTTGCCGTTTTAAAAACTTACAAATTATGAGGAAGGTCGGATTGAAGTTCCTCTGTAAGTTTTACAGCAAATCTTAAGTATCTGCATCTACATCAGTACTCCGTAAGCCACTTGACAGTGTGTGGCGGAGAGTACTTTGTGGCATCACCATATCTGCTCCCTGACCCCCCTTCCCTGTTCCATTCGCAACAGCAATCCTCTGTATTAGCTGCAATTTCTCGAATTTTCTCGCTGTGGTCATTTCGCAAGACGCATTTGACAGAAAGTAATGTATTGACCAACTCTCCCCGGAAAGTACTCTCTCGAAATTTCAATAGTAAGCCTCTCCATAATACACAATGCCTCTCATGTAGCACCTGGCACTGGAGCATCTGTGCAACGCTTTCGCCCTGACTAAACGATCCCCTGACGAAACGCACCGCTCTTCGTTGAATCTTCTCTCAGACCTAGCTTGTAAGGGTCCCAGGTTAATAAACATTGCTCAAGAATCGGTCAAACAAGCACCTTGAAAGCCACTTCTTTAGTAGATGAAGAATATTTTCATAAAATTCTTCCTACGAATCTCATTCTGACATCTACATTTTTACTAATTGTTTTATGTAGTCGTTCCACTCAAGGTCGCTCCGGATAGATACTCCGCGATGTTTTACGGTGGCTACTGTTTCCCGCACTTTGTCACCAATAGTTCAGTAGTGGATTTCTTTTCCTATGAATACGCAATATGTTACTTTTATTTACGTTCGCGGTCAACTTGCAGTCCTTGCACCATTCAGTAACCCTCCGTAGGTCCGTCTGCAAATCGGTGCTGATTTCTGACATTATAGATAAACACACCATCTGCGAACAGCCTTAAAGAGCTTCCGACGCATTCTAGTAGGTCATCTATATGCACTGCAAACAGTAATGGTCGTATCACATTTCCTTGTGGTAGCCCGAAATTACCTTTACATCTGCCGATTTTGTTCCGTTAAGAGGAATAGTGTCAAATGTCTACCTCAAGTCTAAGAATGTGGCATCAACCTGCGGCCGATGTCTACGGTGCTCTGCGTCTCATGTAGGAAGAGGGTGAACTGAGTATCGCAACATCCCCATTGGCGGAATCCATGTAGATTTTTATAGAGAAGATTTTCGTGTCATAATGCAGGAGCATAAAACATGTTACATAATTCTGCAGTAGATTGACGCCAACTATACAAGCCTGTAATTATGTGCATCTGTCTTACGACCCTTCTTGGAAACGAGAATGACCTACGCTTCTTTCCAGTCGCCAGGTACGCTATGTCGCTCCAGCGATCTGCGATAAACTGCTGCTAGAAGAGGAGCAAGTTCTTGCACATAATCCTTGTAGAACCTTAAAGGTAGATCGTTAGTGCTCCTGTTGCCTTTCCTCTACAAAGCGATTTGTTTTTCTGTTCCGCGATCAGTTATCCCAATATCTGCCATTTCGAAGTTCGCTCGATGATTGAAATGAGAGGCCGTGTTGCGATCTTCAGCAATGAAACATTTTCGGAAGACCGAATTCATTGTATCGATCTTCTCTCTGTCATTTTCGCTTTCGGTGCCATTATGGTCACTGAGTGACGAAATAGATGGTTCCGAACAGCTTCCTGATTTTACGTGAGACCAAAACCTCTTAGGGTTTTTTGGTCACATCGGTTGACAAAATTTTACTTTCAAAGTCACTGGACGCTTCTCTTGTTGCTATGCTTACGCTCCTTTCGTTTCGTTCAACATTTGTTTGTCAGCTAGCGATTAACTTCTCTTGAATCTGTGATGAAGTTCTCTTTGTTTACGTAGAACTTTTCTAACGCGACTATTAAACAACGATGAATCTCTCCCTTCCTTTAAAACCTTGCTCGATACATATTCTCGGTAGAGCTACCTCTTATTCTTCGTTTACTGCTTGTTGCAAAGAGTGACAGACAAGTCGAAGCAACGCCATGTGGGGATTTCCAAACTCTTCTTTAAATTTAACACTGTTTTGTTACACTCCGTCATTACACTCGCATTGTCAATTCAAATACCAAGTAGTGTTTTAGGATTTAAATTATTTTTAGGCAGCAACTGCTCGATATTTTTTACTATGCAGGCAGCATCTCCAGATGTAAATTCCATTACCACAAACAATTTAGATACAGTTTTTCCTTGGCTACAACTAAAGTACGGTATCACAACTGCTAGAAGTTTAACCATAGACACGTCAGCTGACTCATCTTTCATTATACTAACTGCTCAGTGAGAAAAGTTTAACCATAAACACGTCAACTGATTCATCTATTGGCATACTAACTGCTCAATGAGCAACTGACGTTCGTGGAGTCACAACACCTGCACCGTTCACCACCACCGCCTACCGCAGTGGTATAAATGGTCTGAAGTGGGTCATATTCTGACCGAAACCGGTAGCCATTGCAAATAAAGGTCTTATCGTGGTCAAGACTGTTTTCAATCCATTTTTTTATTTTGTTATATATTTACACAAGGCAATAATGAAATGTAAAAAAACCTTCTCCCGTTAACAGGTTTGTTTGTGTGGCCATCAACCGCAGCTCCTGTTAACTTTCAATTACTATTTTGCAGCATTTATAAGCAAGGGAAACTAAAAAAGTGAAGCTACACGAGTAGTTGGCGTTTTCTTCTGCCACACAACATTTTAAATAATATGTACACTCTTGCTGGCATACACTATGCACAGCCTCAGCGTTGTCGACATCCTCGGTGTCATCTTCCGCCTCTTGTTCCGTCGTATAATATTTACGGTTATTTTCGACATGTTCTCTTTCATAAATTCTTTTAGTTCGTTTATTTCGCAGTTCTAGGGGATTCGGGCGCCTAATCTTATAAAGACCCTTGCAGATATGACAGAATTTCTTCATTTCGTGTTTAAACTTCTTGGACTGAACGTGTATCGTGACCAAAACGAAGTCCACCTTACTATACACAACTTGGTGTATCAACTTCCCATACTGCGCCTTCCTGCCATCGGCTTTCTTCACTAGCATTTGTTCCAACTTGCTGATCTTCTGTTCCATGTCCCCTCATTGTCAGGCTAGTTCGTTAGGATTCCTCTGTCAGGCTGCATGTTAAATTGAATTTCTACCGCCGTGTACTCTGCAGAATCGTGTGGCACATTATTAATCACTTCTTCAAAATTATCTCTCAGCTGACCCCATTTTCCGTGTGCAGTTTGCAGTTGTAAGCCTCCTCCAGCATTCGCTATTAAAAGTTAATTCGTGAATAGTTTGTGATATTTAATGACAGCACTGAAGGACAGGACAGAATCACGCCCGAGATACAGTCACCACACTATTAAAGTGTAATGACACGCGTTCTATCAAAACACTTGTTACTCCTGCTTAGCATCTAAAAAAAATAAAATAAAAAAAAGTGGGAAGGTTCCTTGACATTAACACACTGTAAATAAACACTGGGTTGATTGTTCTTTAAGCTCAAAGAAGCGTGTCCGTACATTTTCCAATTCGCATTCATTCCGAAGTTTCACTAACTCGTATCTCGCAGTTTCTTTGGAGTTACCCAACGCCCTGAGGTTCGGTACAGTCGTCGTAATATTAAACATTCTTTTAGGAAACCAAATTGATCTTCATCTACTTCTGTACCTGATTATGCATACTGTGCCCATTCGCGACCTGCTCGGTATGCCGACCTAGCCAGGACTAACTCATCAATGCCAGCCAAAAATTGACAAGCGCCAAGACCACACTTCTCTCATATTATGGGGCATTCCCACATCATCTGTACTGCAACATGCTGGCAGAGATAATTCGACGCGTTCCAAGTACAGGATCGATATCTGTACCCTACGTTCCACCAATTGCCCGCATCTCGTGGTCGTGCGGTAGCGTTCTCGCTTCCCACGCCCGGCTTCCCGGGTTCGATTCCCGGCGGGGTCAGGGATTTTCTCTGCCTCGTGATGGCTGGGTGTTGTGTGCTGTCCTTAGGTTAGTTAGGTTTAAGTAGTTCTAAGTTCTAGGGGACTGATGACCATAGCTGTTAAGTCCCATAGTGCTCAGAGCCATTTGAACCATTTGAACCACCAATTGTTTCCGAACGACGAGAAAAAACGAGAATTTTTGAAAATATAAAATAATTTGCTTTTCAATCAATGAAATATCACCAAAATTTGACAAAAGGATTTAAAATTCGCTAAACTCCGAAAGAAAACCGCAGAAATTTTCGATAATATAAAAGCTGCAATGGTGCCATCTTAATACAGATCAGATAGTTGTAGAATTTTGGAACACGTATTATGTTCGAGTATAATGACTTTTCTGGAGACTAGAAATCTACTCTGTAGGAATCAGCATGGGTTTCGAAAAAGATCGTGTGAAACCCAGCTCGCGCTATTCGTCCACGAGACTCAGAGGGTCATAGACACGGGTTCCCAGGTAGATGCCGTGTTTCTTGACTTCCGCAAGGCGTTCGATACAGTTCCCCATAGTCGTTTAAAGAACAAAGTAAGAGCATATGGGCTATCAGACCAATTGTGTGATTGGATGGAAGAGTTACTAGATAACAGAACGCAGCATGTCATTCTCAATGGAGAGAAGTTTTCCGAAGTAAGAGTGATTTCAAGTGTGCCGCAGGGGAGTGTCGTAGGACCGTTGCTATTCACAGTATACATAAATGACCTTGTGGATAACATCGGAAGTTAACTGAGGCTTTTTGCGGATGATGCTGTGGTATATCGAGAGGTTGTAACAATGGAAAATTGTACTGAAATGCAGGAAGATCTGCAGCGAATTGACGCATGGGCAGGGAATGTCAATTGAATCTCAATGTAGACAAGTGTAATGTGCTGCGAATACATAGAAAGAAAGATCTCTTATCATTTAGCTACAATATAGCAGGTCAGCAACTGGAAGCAGTTAATTCCATAAATTATCTGGGAATACGCGTTAGGAGTGATTTAAAATGGAATGATCATATAAAGTTGATCGTCGGTAAAGCAGATGCCAGACTGAGATTCATTGGAAGAATCCTAAGGAAATGCAATCCGAAAGCAAAGGAGGTTACAGTACACTTGTTCGCCCACTGCTTGAATACTGCTCACCAGTGTGGGATCCATACCAGACAGGGTTGATAGAAGAGATAGAGAAGATCCAACGGAGAGCAGCGCGCTTCGTTACAGGATCATTTAGTAATCGCGAAAGCGTTACGGAGTTGATAGATAAACTCCAGTGGAAGACTCTGCAGGAGAGACGCTCAGTAGCTCGGTACGGGCTTTTGTTAAAGTTTCGAGAACATACCTTCACCGAAGAGTCAAGCAGTATATTGCTCCCTCCTACGTATATCTCGCGAAGAGACCATGAGGATAAAATCAGAGAGATTAGAGCCCACACAGAAGCATACCGACAATCCTTCTGTCCACGAACAATACGAGACTGGAATAGAAGGGAGAACCGATAGAGGTACTCAAGGTACCCTCCGCCACATACCGTCAGGTGGCTTGCGGAGTATGGATGTAGATGTAGATGTAGATGTAGTCGTGGCAATTGAAATACCATTGGTAGGTTATACAATACGAGTCATGCGGTAAGGATATATTACAGTCATAACTTAATGTGATGAATACAGGAGACGATATGTCGCATAGACGTCTCACAGAAATGAAAATAACAAATAATCGGATGTGAACTATGCTATAACAAAGCAATTCAAGAGTCAAAACATCCAAAACGGAACGCAACAGTCACAACATGTGGTACTTGTATAGAACAAACAGGAGGTAAGCACGTCTATAGGTCCCTTCCTTACACGTGCCATACGATCATTATAGCCCACACTGCCCCTCCGTGGGTAGCTGCACAAATTAACATTCACTTATATCACAAACAGACATAGCGCTTTATTGACTATTATGCTCATAATTCGCCTCTGGCAGTAGTCGCTCTTTTATATAGCATTTCTATAAATTTTTGACGTGCACCATACCATGCCTTCTTCCAGTTCTGTATTCATCCAGCCATAACGCCTTTGGATGCTTTAATTCCAAAATTTTATATGGTCCTTTAGACACATGGTGGAGCTCTTTTTACTTCATTGTCATCCTTCTTTGATTGCATATGTGTTTTGACCAGCACTACGACTCATACCTAATGCACTAGGGGTGTTCCACTTTGTGATATTGTCTTTTTCAATATTTTCTTTCAGTGTGGCATCTTCTTGCAGTATGTTCTGCATTGTACCCCTGATTACACTCCCTGGTGTTCTATTAAAAGTATTTCCACCAGAGAATAACCTGTTGAATCACACAGCACATTGCTAGTGACATTACCGTATGTACTTATCCGCTGACCTCGCCTGCTGTGTATTACACGTTCATCATAGTCTGTTTACTTCCTTCATGACGAGTTCTGCCAGGCTAGATGCAGGACAGTACTGGAACTTAAGGAGGGGTTCCATATCGTATTTCTTCCTTGCTTTGCTTGTCAACTGACTGCTGTTATCGCTGATAACATGTGTAGGTACAAATACATTGGTGAAGTAGTCTTTTGCCATTTTCTCTGCCATTTTATAGCCTGTAGATTTTCATAAAGAATATAATCATGCGAAAAGAGGGAAGTCGGTAATGTTCCTAGCAGATCAACTACTCTTATTTCTTTGTGTTCTTTAGCTAATACTGCATGCATATAACCTTTTTCACACAGTGTCGTCGTTTTTGTTTCCTTGCACAACTTTCAGCTTTAAAATTAATTTCTTACCTGTCTTACGATATCGGAAGACCAGCAGTCACATAAGAGTTTTTCAGTACATCTTGAGCATGAAGTGTCTCAAACTAAGATGTTTATAACACAATGGTCTCTGTCTCTTGATACGGAATGTACACTCTCTACTCAGCCTTATTCACATTTTTTTCTATGAGGCAAAATACCGTCATATGTCAAGTACTGCACTGATAGCCAAACATCTGTTGCGGTGTAAAGCCAAGCGCTGGCACACCAATCGGGAACGATAGAGAAGAGATGGCTGTGAGAAGATGTCAGCCAATCGCACGCTGACCGACCCCTCTCCAGGACGACAACGCGGCAGCAGCAGCCCCTAGGTGAAGATGACATAAGCGCCGCGCCCGACTGGTCGCAACCCAGTTCAAGAATAGCTTCCAGACTACTCACTTCACTTGTACTATGTAGCATTTTCTATACTGAAGAAACTTGCTTATTGTTTATGTCGCACTTTGCTTGTGACCATCGGTGTAACACAAAGTTAAGTATACTATTTGTTAATTTTGTAATAAAACTTATTAATACAATTTGTTTGAATGTTGTTTAGCGATCCGAGAAAGCAGGTTTCCTAGACACCCCATAATTTGACGACTAGGTAGGATTTAACATACGGTTGCCACAGTTTTTCGTGGGCTTTTGTATTTTACTGGCGCCTTAATTCTACTTGTCTTTTCTTTGCAGTGGTGTTTACATGTTTTACTACTGTCTTTTGTAGTGATTTTTGCTAATCATTGATTTCAGGTGGGCATTACAGATTACCAACTGATGGCACTACAGTAAAGAACACAACAGAGTCGTGAGTTAATTATTTAAAAAAAAGTGTTCAAATGGCTCTGAGCACTATGGGACTTAACTTTTGAGGTCATCAGTCCCCTAGAACTTAGAACTACTTAAACCTAAATAACCTAAGAACATCACACACATCCATGCCCGAGGCAGGATTCGAACCTGCGACCGTAGCAGCAGCGCGGTTCCGGACTGAAACGCCTAGAACCGCTCGGCCACAGCGGCCGGCCACAGCATACAAGTATATCTCATATTACTTCTTTTCCAGTTACATAAGCACCCAAATTTCTCACCTACAAAATGGTACCAGGAGCTCATAGAATCATCATAGAACCATCATTCTCACAGGTTTCAACACTGCACACATCAGTTCATCACGATCATTTTCTTCATATCGTTGTGTGTTCTAATTGTCGCAATCAAAGCCTGATGAACAATACTGGCATTGCCAGCTCTCCCCCTCCCCCTCCTCCCCCCCGCTATATAAATATAAATAATGGGCGAATAATTTTTTTAAAAATGTAGTGCAGGATGAACTTAATTACAGGCTCGATCTCTGCAGAATCAGAAAGCATTTTAAAATCCAGTGTATATTCAGCATCTCCTCTTAAATCACTGGACAGATTTTAACCAAAGTTGGTGCACATATCCCTTACTGAAAGACAATATTCGGTGTGGGGGTAAAAACTAGCTACCTGTCATAGTTCAGGAGATGTCATAAATAATGATATGTGTGTGAAACTGATGCATTTAAATTTATTAGGTTTAAATTTTTTACTTCGGTGCTGCTAATTCTGTTCGCAATAAATTTCACACATAGCAACCGCACAAGCGGCTAAACGTGCTTACAAAATAATACCATGGTACTAAACGTAGTTCAGGAGACATTGCGTACTATATAGTAACATGCTCGAAAAACTGCCATGTTGTACATGATGTTTAAATTTATTATTTTTGCTACTAACTCTATTCGCAACACGTTTTGTGGACAACAATCACTTCTACCGCTGAATGTACCTACAAGATTATACCATTGTCTGACACACAGGTCAGTAGATATGACGTCATAAACACTTAGGTGCGCGAAAAAATGCAAGTTTAAATACACTTATTCTTTACTACTAAGAAGTTCCGACAGTTGAGTCAACTAAAGGAAATCCCTGACAAATTGCACTGTTCCTGACAGCTTTCAACCGCGAGGCGCAAACGGCTTTAGGCGAAAACAACAATCGCCTGTAAGGCTATGAAGAAGCGTTGCCATAGAGACGTTTACAAAATCGTGTTGCAGACACGCGAAGCAGCTGCACACAGCGTACAGAAACTGAAACGTCCCCTTAAAAAAAATTATGAATTACTGTGCTGATAAAACTCTTACGCTATTTGATTTTCAAACAACTGAGCAAAACTGAACGTACTCAGACATTTCGCTCTTTACCTATTCTGATCAACAATATTTTTAGCGCAACGCAATCTGACTTTCAATAATCCCTACAAAAGAATGACCCCGACTAACATTAACCTATACCTTTCACAACTCACTTACCTCACAAAAATCTTCGTTACTCTAACTACTGCAATAAAGCGAGCGCCACTACTGCCAGCTAAATAAAAGATTCAAACTACTGAAGGCACTAACTACTGATAGGCATAGTTAGCAAATGAAAGATTTTGATAGAGAACAATCAATGTATTTACCTTAATAGTGTTAAAAAGTCATAATATATATAGCACTTCATGACATCCAGTCTTACAAATTTACTGTCTTTGATGGACACACGTCCAGATCATCCGCTCTCAAAACTCCGCCATTTCTCTCCCCACATCCACCACTGCTGGCGGCTCACCTCCAACTACGCAACACTGTGCGCTGTTCACATGCAACTACCCAACAGTATAATGGCGAATATTCCAACAATGCCAACCAGCCACAGACTGCACACAGCACAGCCAGTGATTTTCATACAGAGCGCTAGGTGACGTTAACAACATAAAAACCTAAACAGCCTACTTACAAAGCCCCCATACTCCCCACAACAAATTTTACAAATTGTTTTGGGCAGTGACCAATACAGATTTGATAACATTTTTCATAATTACAATAACAAAGATATCAAATGCACACACCTATTGATACACTGTTGGTCAAAAGCAAAAATTGTACTCATAAAGACAGTCCTGATCATTTATCACAACAGTAATTACAGTTTTTTTCACAAAGTCTCATTGGTAAAAGAAAATGCACACGAAAGTAGTGGATTTCCATGCGGTCTTGAAGAAGTAGTGTAGTCCTTCCAATGGAAAGACAGTGCTGACTCTTGACATGCAGACAGGTAATGGAGCACAACAGAGCAAACCCACTGCAGAGTCAGTCGAAGTTTTGAAGTATACTGGTAGGTAGTTCATCACAGAGCAGACCCACTGTAGCCCTGGTAGAGATTATGGTATTGGTGAGCCACCAGAGGTGCAGACCCACTGTAGTCCTTGTAGAAATTATGGTATTGGTGGGCCATCAAAGGTGCAGACCCACTGTAATCCTTGTAGAGATGGCTAGCAGCCATACGTTGTGGCTGTGCGGGTGCACTATCACCATTGAAGAGTCTTGTAGATAATATAGCAAGTCCATGAACCACCACTTGTGCACTCACAAAATTTTTTTTTGAAATGTCCTTAGAACCAGCAATGCTGTTAACCAGTCCCTTGCTGAATTATTAACACACGTGCAAACACTAACAATCCCAACTTCTCACATATTGTGCATATAACATGACCAACAGAAACGCGTGAAGTGAAATGTAACTTAATTTGAAGAACTGGTGTCTATACAATTATAAATTTACAACATAAGAATACAATTACAAAGGTACGAAGTACATCATTAAAGAACATAATAGTACAGATAACATTTGTAGTAACACAGGCTTCACAAAAGAATAGAAATAAACATATACATCAGTGTTACAGGAATTATGACATACGTAAATAAATAAAAGATCGGAATAGCTTTCGAAAATAATGTCTAAACATCTTTACAAAGTAAAGAACATATTATTAATGCTAATTATGTTTGAGGATAACAGTATGGCTCATCATAGTGAATGTAGCTTAGTACTAGAAAAAATATACAATTAGCTAAACACATAAAGACAGGAAAAACACTAGTACATAAGGTTGGGTTCAAATGGCTCTGAGCACTATGCGACTCAACTGCTGAGGTCATCAGTCGCCTAGAACTTAGAACTAATTAAACCTAACTAACCTAAGGACAGCACACAACACCCAGCCATCACGAGGCAGAGAAAATCCCTGACCCCGCCGGGAATCGAACCCGGGAACCCGGGTGTGGGAAGCGAGAACGCTACCGCACGACCACGAGATGCGGGCAGTACATAAGGATACACAAACACATCATAGAGGAATAACACAAAAGGAAAGGACAGGGATCGTTTTCAGTGTAACATTTGGTACTGCAGTCCAACCCAAAACTTCATTCCATAGATCTTTCCTGTAAAAAAAAAAAAAAAAAAAAAAAAAAAAAAAAAAAAAAAAAAAAAAAAAAAAAACCTATCTAACCCTGTTGTCCCTAAACCCTACTGTTTTGTTTGTATCCTCTTTCAAAATAAATATTTCGCATTGTACAATACTCATTTTTGCCTAAATCTTTTTCATATAACTTCTCAGTGCATTCTTTCCCTATTCTTCTTCCTAGTTAGTTTCTTATATAGTCTACCTGCTCTTAAGCTAACTTAAATCTACTGAGCTCAGATATATATACTAAGGGACAAGGCAATGCAGCAGCACATAACAAATTAACACAAACAGCAATGACAAAAAATGCAAATTGGCAAAGCAAGCAGCAGTATATCTGAATTAGCAAAGCAAATGCAACATTACAACTAATATGAGCCAATGTGCAGCAACAAGAAAAATAAATCAGTAGTAAAGCTGGCTTAACAGAGTAATACAAAGTGAAATTCAGTAGTACTATGCCTGGCAAACAGCAGCAGCAAATGCTATAACTTATACCTAAACATGACAAAGCTCAAGCAGAAAAAATATTACCATAAAGATGGCCATGTCTAATACCTATGTCACACCTTAACACTAGAGTGATGCATCACGGTAACTTACTCTAGTAGACAAGTTACCAAATCGTTAAAAAAATTATTTATGCAATTCCTGTGAAGGGAAATGTCTATTTGTGTTCCCTTTCTTTAAGAAAGTAGATCATAAAATTATTGTTTAATGGATCTGTAGACAGAAAATATTTACATTAGTACATCTATTATTTTTTATTTTAACTAATGCTGCATTGCAACTAGAAACTAGATATTAAACAAAATGAGCAAAGAAATACATAAAGCAAGGCGTGAAACGTCATTCACTAGCCATATGGCATTTCATAATGCAGTAAAAATCTCTCAACTAGCAAGATAATAGACGCAAAATGTTTCTCATCATTTCATTAGTCATTTCAGTAAATATCAGAAAGTCTGAGCTCAAAACTGTAATCATATGTTTCAAGTATGAGCATGTCTTATATGAAATAACGAGGTTAATGGCCTCTTTTTTTTCTCCACCTAATGGCTCTTTCTCCAGGCAACTGGCACAGCTGGGTGCGCACAATGCATTACGTCAAGGTCACTTAGCTTTCTTACCAAAATATTTATGACAGCAGTTTGCGGTACAGTGACAGTCTCGTATAAAACAATTTCACAGATCGAAAATTTGCGTTACAAATGTGTAGAAACTAAATTCTATAAATATAACAGTGCCCAAAAAATTTTCACCAGCATTGTGATACATTCATGCATGTACAGATATTTCATAACTCTTAAAGTACAATTCTTGGTTTCCAACATCCTTTTTCACAAATCAGAGTCCCTAACCACTTCTCACTATTCCTTACCTTATTACACATATACATATTTGTCGACACTTCTTCAATATTTCATCGTAATAAATATGTACCATAATCAAATTCCTCATATAGCATCAGTTTATTGATCATAAACATACCTCAACAGCATAATACACATCGTAATCGTAATAATAGCATCATAGCACATCAATCAAACCTCAAAATCGTCATAGCTTCCTCCAATAATTTTAAAACGTAAAAAAATTTCTCTGCTCATTTCAATAGTGTCATCTACCTAAAACGTACTTTAAAAGTCTTGATCTCATACCAAATACATCATTCAAAGCTCTCATAGTGTCACAATGGTTCCGAAAAAATATGAACAGTTCACAAAGTACAGACAAAACACAATTTCATAAGTGTGAAGTTATCCAACAGTATAATTGTGTAAGCATGTGTCACTGACATAGTAAAAAAAAAATGTTTGTCTCTCTCAGTTAAATGATCAGATAGCTGTGTAATATACAGGGCTATTACAAATGATTGAAGCGATTTCATAAATTCACTGTAGCTTTATTCATTGACATATGGTCACGATACACTACAGATACGTAGAAAAACTCATAAAGTTTTGTTCGGCTGAAGCCGCACTTCAGGTTTCTGCCGCCAGAGCGCTCGGGAGCGCAGTGCGACATAATGGCGACAGGAGCCGAGAATGCGTATGTCGTGCTTGAAATGCACTGACATCAGTCAGTCATAACAGTGCAACGACACTTCAGGACGAAGTTCAACAAAGATTCACCACCTGTTAACTCCATTCGGCGATGGTATGCGCAGTTTAAAGCTTCTGGTTGCCTCTGTAAGGGGAAATCAACGGGTCGGCCTGCAGTGAGCGAAGAAACGGTTGAACGTGTGCAGGCAAGTTTCACGCGTAGCCCGTGGAAGTCGACGAATAAAGCAAGCAGGGAGCTAAACGTACCACAGCTGACGGTTTGGAAAATCTTACGGAAAAGGCTAAAGCAGAAGCCTTACCGTTTACAATTGCTACAAGCCCTGACACCCGATGACAAAGTCAAACGCTTTGAATTTTCGGCGCGGTTGCAACAGCTCATGGAAGAGGATGCGTTCAGTGCGAAACTTGTTTTCAGTGATGAAGCAACATTTTTTCTTAATGGTGAAGTGAACTGACACAATGTGCGAATTTGGGCGGTAGAGAATCCTCACGCATTCGTGCAGCAAATTCGCAATTCACCAAAAGTTAACGTGTTTTGGGCAATCTCACAGTTTAAAGTTTACGGCCCCTTTTTCTTCTGCGGAAAAAACGTTACAGGACAAGTGTATCTGGACATGCTGGAAAATTGGCTCATGTCACAACTGGAGAGCGACAGCGCCGACTTCATCTTTCAACAGGATGGTGCTCCACCGCACTTCCATCATGATGTTCGGCATTTCTTAAACAGGAGATTGGAAAAGCGATGGATCGGTCGTGGTGGAGATTGTGATCAGCAATTCATGTCACGGCCTCCACGCTCTCCCGACTTAACCCCATGTGATTTCTTTCTGTGGGGTTATGTAAAAGGTTCAGTGTTTAAACCTCCTCTTTCAAGAAACGTGCCAGAACTGCGAGCTCGCATCAACGATGCTGTCGAACTCATTGATGGGGACATGCTGCGCCGAGTGTGGGAGGAACTTTTTTATCGGCTTGATGTCTGCCGAATCACTAAAGGGGCACATGTCGAACATTTGTGAATGCCTAAAAAAACTTTTTGAGTTTTTGTTTGTGTGTGCAAAGCATTGTGAAAATATCTCAAATAATAAAGTTATTGTAGAGCTGTGAAATCGCTTCAATCATTTGTAATAACCCCGTATGTGTTACAGAAATATGGTACCGACCTGTAAAGTTGTATAGGCAAATACCATATTAGCTAGGGCTCCTTGTGCTTGCCAAACACATGGTACACAAAGTAAGCATGTACCCCCTGAGGATTAATGTACTTATACCCTCAGGTGTAACAGATTACAGCAATGGAATGAAGTGTATCACGGAAAACCTTTGTATCATCATAATTCAAAAATCTTTAAAAAGAAATGTTTTAAGTACAAAATTAATCACTCAAATACATGTCCTTTAGCACTAAATGTGCGTCCTGCTGTAAGATAATTCTGTGGATGTGTCGTAGTTATCGCCCTCCGTAAGCGAAGTTCTGCAGAAGTCAATGTACTTACCTCATCATAAATAAAGTGAAATGCTTTGAGTATAAATATCGTAGTTATTACACTTATTGCCATGATGAAGAAAGTACTGTACTGTAATGTATTGTTGTGCTACGGAAAAGGCTGTCTCATTGTAGCTATACCACAAAAGTTACTACTAAAACATGTTTTACTTTCCAGAATAATACAGAAAAACTGTGCAGATATAAAACAGATACACCGCAAAAGCAACAATGTATATTGTCAGTCATTAGTAGAGTCATGATATAATCGTGTAGCTGTCACATAAACTAACCACTGTGTCATCTGGTATCTCTCAGAAAGTACTTTAAATCCAGAATGTATTTTCACGTAAACCAAAATGTTGCATTAAAATATCATTAGCAGTACTGATGTATGCTCTAAGTATGTAAGCCTTATAGTTGTTACGTAATCGTGCAACTAACAAGCAAGAATGTACACACACAATAACACTGTGTCGTCTGTTCACTATAACAATGCATTCTTAATTACTGTCTAAATATGTTCCCTAGGTTCTAGACTGCGTAGTTCATTTTAAAACGTAGTTGCATGTTAACAGTTTCTAAGCGTGACAAAGAGTACTAGTAATGTGAAGTGGAAAGTTTTATAGCAAAGACTAACTTAAAAAGCAGATTATATTTCAATAAACGGTTTTAGATGTGAAATGTGGTGCAATGGTTTTACATATGAAGTGTGGTGCAATCTTTTACCCTTTCTAGTGCGCAGAGTTTCAACTTCAAAGCAATTATCATGTTGTATACATCGGTATGGAATGCTAAAATTTTTCTCAAGGTTAGCGTCTGTGTTATTTTCCTCTGAGCCAACCGGCGCAGGTGGCTGCCTGCGATGCGAGTCATTGTCATCTCTTTGTTGGAGCGCGTCTTTATTAGGATTAGGAGATCTAACTTCTACAAATTCACCTTGACGAGAGGGCCTTGACCTGTTTGAATCCCGCCAGTTCTGATGCAATTCAGGTCTGTCGTTCCGATTATATCGTCTGTCGTCACGTCGGTAGATTCCATAACTTCTTTCTTGTCGGTCACGTGGTGGAGAATTTCTCCCTGAATCGTAACTGCGCGCTGAACTGTTGCGTCTGAAGTTATTCTGTCTTCCTTGACAATAATTATTTTTGTTCCCGTCTTGTCTGTTTCTCTGATTGTCGTTGTGATAGTCATTACCGCAGAGAGGCGATCTTCCCCTGTAATTGTTACTACTCTGCCAACGGTTGTCATATGGGTGGTGTCTGTTTTGGTTTACGTTGTAAGAATAGCCTTGTCGGGTCCAGTTATTATTTCTTTCACCGCGGAGTTGTGACGGATGTGACCTGTAATTGTTGTGCTCCTGTTTTCGCGTTCCGCGACTGTCAGTGTCAATTTCCAACTCTTGTTAACAGTCCCTTAAAAGCTTCAATGTCGTCTTTGCAACGTCCTGCCAAGATAATAAGTCGTAAATGTTCAGGCAATTTGATTAACAATGCGGATGAGTTCTGAGGGGCTGTATGGGTTTGAAAGTTACTGATTCTTATGTAACATATCTTCGAAATATTTAACAAGACTGGAAAATTCAGATTGTTCGAAATGTATCACCATTATGATGCTATGTTTTACTCGGTCTTGTGTAGCTTGAGACAAATATGCGGAGAGGAAGGCATGAATAAATTCTCCTTCACTGTGACAATCGTGAATGACCGATTGCATTCTTACAGCTGGTTCATTCTCTAAGTAGTCACACATAAATTCTAACCTGTGCTCCAATGACCAGTTGGAAGGAAAACAATGAGAGAATCGATGAAGCCATGATTGTGGATGAATGTCGTTGCCAAAGTTTTAAATGTTTTAAATTTACGTGTAGTAATGAACAGTTTATAGTCAAAATCATCATGTCGGCGAGTCGCATATCGGTCATTGTTACTTCGTTTCGGCGGTTCCATCTCAAAATTCAGTGCGCCTTGCCAATTTCTTTTATAATTTCCGAAATGCCCTGTATTATTATTTTGTGACTTTTCCGTATTTCTAAGTCCCTCTTCCCGTGTTGGAGCGCGAGTCTCCTCTGAAATATGTAATTCTTGTATTACTTGTGTCAACTGATCTTGTATTTCCCGGATTTCTCTTTTGTACTGTGTATTGATTTGATTTTGATTTTGTTCGAATTTTCTAATTTGTCCACACTCTTCTGTGTCTGTGAAGGTTACAGGTCTCGTGTCATTCAGATCATCATCTACTTTTGTAGATAAGTTAGTGAACTGATCCGAAAGTTCGGCTACTTTCTCCGATAGTGAACTGATTTCCTCAGTGTGTTTTTCTGAACCAAGTTACAGAGTGTCCATTTGCGTTGAAATCGTATCTACTGTGTCCTTTAAGTGTTCCTGAGTTTTTGCAGGTTGCGTCACCCAATCGGTAGATGCAACTGAGTCAATTTTAGCTTGTAAGGTGTCGTGATTTTCATGAACAATAGTTTGCAGTTCTTTTATGGCTACTTCATGATTCTGTAATGCATTTTCATGACGCGAAAAAATAGGTTGAAAATACTCACAAATTTGTGTTTTTACGTCATTACAGACTTTTTGACATTTCGATTCGATTTTAAGTAACTCAGCAGTTAAACCTTCATGTGTTTGTTTAAGTGTTTGTTCCATTCTGTCTAACTTTTGAAGCTTTTGTCCCATTTGTTGCATTAATTGTAATAACAATGCACTGGTATCTGAAACATGTTCCTCAGTGCTATTCGGCAGTGCATTTGAACCGGCAATATTCGCATTTTGAAAAGCAGAAAATGTGTTCAAAAAATGGTTCAAATGGCTCTGAGCACTATGGGACTTAACATCTATGGTCATCAGTCCCCTAGAACTTAAGAACTACTTAAACCTAACTAACCTAAGGACATCACACAACACCCAGTCTTCACGAGGCAGAGAAAATCCCTGACCCCGCCAGGAATCGAACCCAGGAACCCGGGCGTAGGACAGAAAATGTGTCTTGACTTATTTGAGAAAATGGTGAGGACGCAAAACCTGAATCTACAGTATTTGCAAGATTGGGTCCTGTCATTTCCGATTCCTGAGGTGAGCTGTTGCCAACCGATTGATCGATAATGCTTCCTGGTTCACTAATTGTTTCACTGTCTACACCATTATTTGCCGCCCGCTCTATTTCCCTATGTACAATTACGAAATTACTACTTTGAATGACTGTTAATTCATTACACGGTGGTGCTTATAAGCTACGCTCGTCGTCACTATCATTTCTCAATTTACTTTGGAGCCTAGTGTTACGTTTTTCACACGCCATAATTATCACGTATTTCACACTATAAGAAGAAAACCACAATTTGAAGAGCAAAAATAAGAAAACACATTACCATAGCACTGAAAATAATATCTAGTTAATTGCAAGCGCAGAGGCGAAATACTTGGTGCAAATGTACATGCATGCCACAACTGTTTTACTGCACAACAATGAAAAACTACAACTACAAAGGAAATTCTCTCTATAATTACGTGCTAGCAATAAACAATAGCTACACTAATTACACAAACTACAAGAAAAAATTAGAAGATTGCAGTGAGATTTCCTCGGCTAAGGGTCGACATATGAAACGTCCCCTCAGAAAAATTTATGAATTACTGTGCTGATGAAACTTTTACGCTATTTGATTTTCAAACAGCTGAGCAAAACTGAACGTACTCAGACATTTCGCTCTTTACCTATTCTGATCAACACGAAACTGACACACAATATTTTTAGCGCAACGCAATCTGACTTTCAATAATCCCTACAAAAGAATGGCCCTGACTAACACTAACCTATACCCTTCACAAATCACTTACCTCACAAAAATCTTCGTTACTCGAACTACTGCAATAAAGCGAGCGCCACTACTGCCAGCTAAATAAAAGATTCAAACTACTGAAGGCACTAACTACTGATAGGCATAGTTAGCAAATGAAAGATTTTGATAGAGAAGAAACAATGTATTTACCTTAATAGTGTTAAAAAGTCATAATATATATAGCAGTTCATGACATCCAGTCTTACAAATTTACTGTCTTTGATGGACACACGTCCAAATCATCCGCTCTCAAAACTCCGCCATTTCTCTCCCCACATCCACCACTGCTGGCGGCTCACCTCCAACTACGCAACACTATGCACTGTTCACATGCAACTGCCCAACAGTACAATGGCGAATATTCCAACAATGCCAACCAGCCACGGACTGCACACAGCACAGCCAGTGATTTTCATACAGAGCGCTAGGTGAAGTTACCAACATAAAAACCTAAACAGCCTACTTACAAAACTGTATACTACAAACACGGTTCATTTTTTGTTTACTCTTCCAATAGAAAACTGGCAAAATAAATATCAGGGCAATGCTGGATTTGCCGTCAATCAATAAATAAAACTTCATGTATGGCTGCAAATCTCCATAACGTTATGTCAAAAAACACAGCAACAGTGAGTTGCTTTCATCATTTGTACTAACCTTGTAGACTGTGATATCCCCATATCCCCGCGAGTATGTAATTCAAATGACGTAATATCGCCTCCAGATAGCTCATGAGACCTTGACAGATTATAATACTTAGAACAATTACTTCAGTTGCTGGATCTGGAGAACGACGGTTCAAGCCCGTGTACCGTCATCCAGATTTTGGTTTTCCATGATTTACAGAAATCGTTTAAGGCGAATGCCGGGATGGTTCCAACGAAAGGGCACTACAGCTGTCCTTCCCTGATCCGAACTTGTGCTCTGTCTATAATGACCTCGTTGTCGACGGGGCGTTAAACACTAATCTCTTTCTCCTCCTCCTCAGTTGCTGGAATCATGGCAATACAGTCTCATGTCATAGGTGTGAACCGTAATTTCCGTTACAATATAGTATTTCGTGAACGAACGAAGACAATTCTGCTTTCCAATCCAAGCTGCATAGACGCAAAAATAATGCACATTCCAAGTGCAATTTATGATTAACAAATTGCTTGCAAAATCAATAATTGTGAATGATTTGCTGCAACTGATACAGGGTTATTCATAAGCACTTGTGGGGATACGGAGACGACTGTACAAAAACTACAAATAATACAGAAAATCGACACATATCGGTGGATAGAGCATCTAGAGCATTTTTAACTCACTTTACAGCTGCTCGATATGGGCAGCACCATCTGTGATGCGGTAGACCTCACTACGTCATTCGAGTCGGATCCACCTCGGTAGCTGCACGGTTACTGCCGCGGATTGACAACCAAAGGTGCCCGGGTTTGATACCCGGCCAGGTCGGAGATTCCCTCTTCTCGGGGACTGGATGTTGTGATGCCCTTTAGTACATATCGTCATAATTGACATTCCACTATTGAGATAATTAGGTGGGCACGCCCCGGAAGCCAATAAGTGAAAAAAATAAACAACTGTCAAGGAAGGTGCGACAGCAATCTGCTTTGGAAATATGTTCACAGGGTTGCCTATCTGCAGATGCGAACCAATTCGATGCGACAATATGGAGCGATGGTTTGTGTAAATATTCTGACTTGCCTGTCACTTAGTGCAACGAAGCCACGAATTCTATTACGAGTCGATACTTGGAGACATGCTCTACCCACTGATTTGTGTCATTTTTCTGCCTGTCTTACAGTTTTTGCGCAGTCGTCGTCTGAAACCTAAGATGTACTTATGAATAACTGTGTTAAATAAAGCAAACTTTGTGGGTTCATATTGAAATATCTAACCAGCTCATCCCTTGTGGGGATTTGCCAGTTACCTCCATCGTGTGCGTCCCCATTGGAATTGGGGAAAGCTCGCTGACTCTGCCGCCAGCAGACTCGGATGATAGTAAGGAAATAAAATACTGACCGTGAAAAAATAACTGGACTTGGCCTTTGTTACGAAACGTCAAGAAAATGCGTCGGAAGAAAATAGAAACAAGTAATATAGAAAACGGCTTACGAACAAGGACTTACGATTTTGAACGTGGAACATTAGGACTTTGGTAACACCTAGAGCTCTCAATATTCTGGCAGAAGAACTCGACAGGTATGAAATGGATCTTGTAGCACTGCAAGAAATCTGATACCCAGGAACGGGAAAACTGGAAACGGACAGGCACATTTTGTACTACAGTGAATCGGAAGATGGAAAGTTCCGGAGGGGAGTAGGCTTTATGGCCAGCAAAAGTTTAACAGCGGCAGTAATTGATTCCCAACCGATTGATGATAGAATAGCTGTCATGAGACTAAAAGGTAGATTCACAAATGTAACAATAGTTACATGCTCCGACCGAGGAAGTGGAGGACGAAAAGAAAGACAGTTTTTATGAAATTCTCTAATTTGCAACCAAATAGACTATTTCCTGGTAGATCAAAGACATAAACGCAGTATAATGAATGTAAGATCATAAGGGGAGCCGAGGCGGGCATAGCCCATTATGTAGACGTAGCAGAGGTACACCAAAGAATAGCCGCAGAAAAGCCAAGGGCGGGGAGGGGGGCGAGTGGGGGGGAGGAAGAGTATAAAAGACCTAACATTGACATAGACAGATTGAACGATAATGGCAAGAACAGAAGTTTCTCATCACGCTGCTACAAAACAAATTTCATGTTCTAACGATGGAAAATAGCCTCGACATTGAAGGCCACTGGGAAGTGATACAAACAAATGTGGAAGAAATGGCACTAGAAGTATGCTGCATGAGAAAAAGAAGGAAGAAAAATCCATGGTTTTCAGGAGAATATGAGCAAAAAATTAAAGAAAGAAGAGCAGTGAAGGAAAAACACCTACAAGAGGATTCCAACGAAAGTAAAGAACCATACAAAAATGTTAATAGAGAAACTAAAAATCCTCTCAGAAGGAAAAAGACAGAACATGTGGATAGTTTAATGAAAAGAGCAGAGGAGGATAAAAGTGCAGGGAATGCAAGAGATTTTTACCGATCAGTCAGATTTTACAGAGAACGATACATACCACGGATGTATGGCATTAAAGATAAAAGTCACAATACAGTTCTGAAAAGATCGAAAGGTATGGAAATTTCGAGAGTTGAAGACAGAAATGTAGAAATGGAACAACAACAAGAGCCCTTCATGGAACCGCCAATAGTGGAAGAAACAATACACTCAATGAAAATAGGCTACTAAAAGACAACAAAGCTCCAGGGAGAGATTGCATAACAGCTGAATTGTTTAAGAAGGTAGGAATAAAAATTGCAAAACAAACACACAAACTTGTTATGAACATCTGGAATGAAGAAAGAATACCAGAGGAGTGGGCAGAAGCGATAATAATACCAATTCTTAAAAGGGGCAACAGTCATCAATGGAGGAACCACAAAGGCAGCTCATTAACTAGCACCGCCTATAAAGTGTTCTTCAAGGTCGTCCACAAAAAAATTAGAATCATATTTAAAAGAGATAATAAATGAGAAACAAGCGGGATTTATGAAGAATCGTTCAACTACTGCCGGATATTCATGCTGAAAGAAGTCATATCCAAATATTGGGAGTATAACAGAACATTTGCAATACTATTTGTTGATTTTAAGAAAGCCTATGACAATACATCAAGAGATAAATTGTGGGAGAAAATCGGGAGATTCGGAACAATTGCAATACCATTTGCTGATTTTAAGAAAGCCTACGACAATATATCAAGAGATAAATTGTGGGAGAGAATCCGGAGATTCGGAATACCGTAGAAGATTATAAATCTTGTGACAATGACACTGAAAGGCTCGAAAGGGATAGTGAAAATGGATGGAGAATATTTCAAGGCGTTTGACGTAAAAATACTGTAATACAGGAAGCGCTGGACGCAGCAAGTGAAGCAAAAGAGGCAACTGAAACAGGAACAAAAGTAAATGTAGTGGCCAATGCAGATGACGTAGCACAGAAAATCCGGATGATCTTAAAATAATGGAAAAATATTCTTTCAAAAAGTAAAGGAAGCTGGATTAAAAGTAAATGACGAGAAAGAAAAATTCATGAGGGGAGAAAGATATCACAGGATAAAAAGACGGGAAACTCTGCAGATCTGTAGTGTCCCGAAAGGGAGTTAGATCGACATGTGTTATACTCAGGGGTCTTACCTTGTACGTTCTGCTCAAAGAGTGGAAGAAAGCACGGGCAGCTTCTGCAACTCCGACATCTAGAAGGAGTAAGCTATTGCTAAGGTGCAGGATATGGAACTCGGTGAGGAGTGGACTCTTATTCAGGGCAGAATTCGTAAGATTCCTATAGTTTGACAACTGAAAAGCCCTACTGGCACTGCCTTGCATTAATTTTGTCAGTTGACCCCTTTGATCTGGAATCTATCTCCCTGAATGCTACAGAGCCGAGGCTGGCGAATCGCACTAAGCTCCCACGTCTCCCGTAGAACGACAAACGACACAGAGCTTGCGTCGTTTATATTCAGCAGATCTCGTCTGCCTACAGGGTCCTCCTGACCCCCTATTTATACTGCTTTCGTGCGTCACAGAAAGCTTGTAGAACATTCTGTATCTCCTGCTGAGAGGCTGACCACTTACTTGGTGTATTTCCATCATCATGAGATGTGTGAAAGCTACTTGTATCCATGTTTTGAGTCCGGCCACAGCAGTCACGTAACGTTATTTGTCTACTGGCGCCGCTTCGTCGGCGCTGGTCAGTATCATCTACAAATACTATTGCAGTGCTTCTGGGAGCTTCAGCCTAGTTGCTTTTCCAACTGAATAAGTCTTAATATATTCAATTTATAATCGTCGCTGATTGAGATTCGCAACAGATCGATAACAATATGTTTGAAGATATAGATGAGTTTAAATATCTGGGAGTTGTAGTAAACAACAAAAATGATGAGAAGCAAGAAATAGAGGCGAGGATCAAAGCTGTATCCAGACCATTATACTCACTCAATAAACTACTATCATCTAAAATTTTTTCAGGACGAATCAAAGTAAGGGTACCTAAAACCATAATCAGACCAGTATTACTATAAGAGGGAGAAATATGGAGAATAGATAAATACATGGAAAGAAAGATAAAAGTTTTTGAAAATAAAATCCTGCGAGGGAGGAAAATGGCGAAGAAGAAAGAACAGAGAGTTCAGGGAACTATACAATGAACCAGATGTACCGGGTGATCAAAAAGTCGGTATAAATTTCAAAACTGAATAAATCACAGAATAATGTAGATAGAGAGGTACAAATTGACACACATGCTTAGAATGACATGGGGTTTTATTAGAACCAAAAAAATACAAAAGTTAAAAAAATGTCCGACAGATGGCACTTCATCTGATCAGAATAGCAATAATTAGCATAACAAAGTAAGACAAAGCAAAGATGATGTTCTTTACAGGAAATGCTCAATATGTCCACCATCATTCCTCAACAATAGCTGTAGTCGAGGAATAATGTTGTGAACAGCACTGTAAAGCATGTCCGGAGTTACGGTGAGGCATTGGCGTCGGATGTTGTCTTTCAGCATCCCTAGAGATGTCGGTGGATCACAATACACCTGCGACTTCAGATAACCCCAAAGCCAATAATTGCACGGACTGAGGCCTGGGGACGTGGGAGGCCAAGCATGACGAAAGTGGCGGCTGAGCACATGATCATCACCAAACGACGCGCGCAAGAGATCTTTCACGCGTCTAGCAATACTTTTTATTTATTTATTTATTTTTGTTCTAACAAAACCTAAAATCCCATATCATTCCAAGCATGTGTGTCAATTTTTACCTCTCTATCTACATTATTCCGTGGTTTATTAAGTTTTCAAATTTATACTGACTTTTTGATCACCTGGTAGTTGTGGAAGCTAAGACAAGAAGACTATAAGATGGGCTAGCCACGACTATAGAAGAGAGCAGGGATCTTTACTGAGAGAAGTCTGAGAGAACAAACCGGAAGGACGAAGACCTCTAGACGGGCCGATAATGACATGGAGAGACCAGTTTGCCAAGGATCTCCAGGTACTGGGAGCGAGGAAGCAAGATGCCGAAGGCAGAATACTGTGGAAGAGGCTACCTGACTAGGCCAGAAACCGACTGTTGCTTGTGGGGCCAGGAGTGTAAGAGTAAGTAAACCTTACCCAGCTGTATAAATAATTTTTGATCGCAGAAATTGTGCCACTGTGACATATTTCTTATATTACCTGTAAAAAAAATTGAAGGGAAGTGGATATAACAAAATGGCGACCATGGCAGGATGAAGAACCTGCAATTTTCATACTATAGTAATACATAGAAAAAAAGAAACAGAAAACAGACAAGTGCGAGTAGGATGCGCACTCTGTGGCTCTGTACAAACTTAATTGTGTATACACATAGTTCATCTATAGGTTCTGATGAGTGTGTTTGCGAGCATCAAGATATGTTACATAACTGGCTGTATCTTTTGATTACATTGACTTAGAAGCTTATAATTTTTCATCGCCAGTGGTCCGAGACCTTAGTATTTGACATAAGTTTCAACTTGATACCTCTTGCCGTTCCTGAGAAAGGGGTCTTAACAGACGGACAATAAAATGATTATATAAGGGTTCTGATTTTACTGATAGAAGTATAGAACCCTAACAAGGGAGGAGACGGGGATGTAACAAGCTTAGAGGGACGTTGCCGCATGTAGATGACAGATGACGATGACAGGACGTAGATGTAGCACGTATTTGGCGGAACTGTTAGAGGGCGTGGGAGGGAGGGACAGCGGTAAGTAGCGCGGTGGTGTAGGCGAAGCGGCGGCGCCAGCGGGCGATAATGGAAGACCGGCGTCAGGCGCAGCGCCGCCTGGCTGCTGGGTCAACGGCACTCGCTGCACGCCGCCGCCTGCACCCGCGTTCATTATAGCCTCACACACTTAGCTCAACACTCTCGGAAGGAGTTAATTTTTTTTACTTCTATATGCACAATCTGCAAATTACTGATAAGTGCTTAGAAGAACGTTCTTCGTATACAGTAGTGTCGAAGATGCACCGACGGAGTGCAAGAAGGAACTAAAGCTATCGGCACACGAACCGTGCTTTCGTACGCCAAAGTCAAGCGTGCCAAGTTCAATGTGCTGCTAAACTCTCGGAACCGATGCGACTAGTGCATACCGTACGTGTGCTTCAACGAGGTATAACCGGTCACACCGCGCTCCAACTAGTACACTACTGACCATTAAAGTAGCTACACCACGAAGATGACGTGCTACAGACGCGACATTTAACCGACAGGAATAAGATGCTGTATATGCAAACGATTAGCTTTTCAGAACATCAACACAAGGTTGGCGCCGGTGGCGACACCTACAACGTGCTGACATGAGGGAAGTTTCCAACCGATTTCTATACAAAAACACCAGTTGACCGGCGTTGCTTGGTGAAACGTTGTGGTGATGCCTCGTGTAAGGAGAAGAAATGCGTACCATCACGATTCCGACTTTGATAAACGTCGGATTGTAGCCTGTCGCGATTCCGGTTTATCGTATCGCAACATTGCTGCTCGCGTTGGTCGAGATCCAATGACTGTTAGCAGAATATGGAATCGGTGGGTTCAGGAGGGTAATACGGAACGCCGTGCTGGATCCCAACGGCCTCGTATCACTAGCAGTCGAGATGACAGGCATTTTATCCGCATGCCTGTAACGGATCGTGCAGCCTCGTCTCGATCCCGGAGTCAACATACGGGGACGTTTGCAAGACAACAACCATCTGCACGAACAGTTCGAAGACGTTTTCAGCTGCATGGACTATCAGCTCGGAGACCATGGCTGCGGTTACCCTTGACGCTGCATCACAGACAGGAGCGCCTGAGATGGTGTACTCTACGACGAACCTGGGTGCACGAATGGCAAAACGTCATTTTTTCGGATGAATCCAGGTTCTGTTTAGAGTATCATGATTGTGGCATCCGTGTTTGGCGACATCGCGGTGAACACACATTGGAAGCGTGTACTTGTCATTGCCATACTGGCGTATCACCCGGTGTGATGGTATGGGGTGCCATTGGTTACATGTCTCGGTCACCTCTTGTCCACATTGACGGCACTTTGAACAGTGGACGTTATATTTCAGATGTGTTACGACCCGTGGCTCTACCCTTAATTCAATCCCTGCGAAACCCTTCATTTCAGCAGGATAATGCACGACCGCACGTTGCAGGTCCTGTAGGGGCATTTCTGGATACAGAAAATGTTCGACTGCTGCCCTGGCCAGCACATTCTCCAGATCTCTCACCGATTGAAAACGTCTGGTCAATGGTGGCCGAGCAACTGGCTCGTCACAATACACCAGTCACTACTCTTGATGAACTGTGGTATCGTGTTGAAGCGGCATGAGCAGCTGTACCTGTACACGCCATCAAAGCTCTGTTTGACTCAATTCCCAAGCGTATCAAGGCCGTTATTACGGCCAGAGGTGGTTGTTACGGGTACTGATTTCTCAGGATCTATGCACCCAAATTGCGTTAAAAATGTAATCACATGTCAGTTTTAGTATAATATATTTGTCCAATGAATATCCGTTTATCATCTGCATTTCTTCTTGGTGTAGCGATTTTAATGGCCAGTAGTGTAGTTGTTGGAAGTAATTGGCTCCCAAATTACACCGTTTACGAAATGAACAGGGGTAAAATTCTTCGTTAGTGCTATTAAAACGCACGTTTCCTCCATTGTCCATATGCTGCTCTTGTTATTCTGTCTGTAATAATCTTAAATAAACAATTCAATGTCCATGAACATGGTATAAGGAGACAGGGAAAATACCATATACATCCAAGAAGGACATCGGCTTATAAAAATTTCTTACAGGTAGTGCAACTCAAATTTACAATACCGGTAGTTCCGCACATAAGATAAAAATTTATTTCATCATTCTCACTTTGTAGTGAAGCCACAACGCCATTCTTACTTGATCACTGCTCCTATTCAGTAGCAGAATATTTACTTGTGAAATACAAAATTTAAAACAACATATTATAGAACATTCTTCTTGTAAGCTAATAAGAAATTGTCAGAATCTTTCAGAAAACACGAAGATTGGTAAAGAAATAATTGGATTCAGTGGGACGCATACGAGCAACACGAAATTCGTTACGTTACTGTTCTAGGTCTCGACTCACTACGCTACACCAAAAAGTAATGATTTGCGATTATACCTTGCCTCTTACAATCTCTTAGAAGTTTTAATCTTAGAGATGTTATTAACTGACATTTAATTATAAGAAACTGTACCATGTACAATGTGTTTTTGATTGATCCTCAATATTCCGTTGCCTTGAAACAACATATTTCAGTTTTATTAAAACAAATCGTACAATTAACGACAGGTTTTCGAGAGATCCGCAATTTTCTGGTTCTTAGAAACGGCATATATAAATAAAGACGGCCTTCAATTGAAAGTCAAAGTGGCGTCTCTCGGATGTACTGAAGACATATGGCGTCATTTAACGTAGGGTGTGTTCTTCCATCTCGTTGGTCTACGTTCAAACGCACGTTCAGAGTATGTGACACGCTGTGTATTGACTTTAATGTTCGGCAGGCCTCTCCAACGTGCTCTTTCCACGCTAGACGTCAGAAACTCGGCACGCTCAACGCTCAACTTTCGAAGGCACGGTCCGTATGCTGACGACTTTACGTACAGCGGAATGCTCTGTCTTTAACTCAAAAATTAATATGAACGCAGTCCCCTTTCAAGCCAAACAACTTCGTCGACCGTTTTTGTGGTGAAGAGAGTTCATTGCTGGAGCGCGTTTCTGGAAGGGCTCCGAAATATCATCTATGGCTGCCACAATCCCTTCATTGAACAAAAAACTTTCCTATACAAATTCCTTTTGATGTCTGATTTTCTGTAAGTTAGAGGTTTACAATTCTAGTGAGTAGGCTCGAGGCTCCAACAACTCGTTCTTCAGAGTCCTTATTATCCCGTTGCTACAACGTCTTTTTCGACGTATGTAACAGCCTGACAAAATATGACTTCCTTTCCTTTTGAAATTCAGATCACTTCTAAAATATATTTGTCCTCCAGATGCTCCAGAAAATTGTTGTGGCAGTCATAAAAGACTGTTTTACGGCTGCCAGGCAATCAATTCGCAGATCCCCTTCTGGAGTCCAGAAAACACTGGCCATAGCCTTTGCAACAGAATGAAATGCATTTCGTAGTTTCTCGTGCAGAGCTACGGGATGCCATTAATTGCTTTGTTGTTTATTTCCGTCATGGACTGATGGATCTATGAATCAACCACATAAATAAATTGGCACTCAAAATCAGTCTCATTCTTTTGAAAGTGTTCTTAACATTATTAATAAATTCGTTTACGTTTTTACGTCTAACATGTAGGCTACACGACCTTTAATGTATCAAGCTTTCGCACCAATAATTGCTCTTGTAAAATGTCCTGTTCTCTTTCTTCCGATATCAATATTCCGCCAGCTATTTCTGAAATTTTAATAGCTGCTCATCAAACTCAAAGTATAGAATTCCTCAATGTTTTTGTTTGTAGACGAAATTTCAGGACACCCTTGGCGTGGATTATCTTGAATAAAAGTATAGCCACGTGTAAATTCAGCCGCTTTTCATAGCTGTCATGAAAGGGGAGAGTCCTTATAAACCGTTACCAAGCTTGCGCGAGTTTCCGCTGTGCTAAACCGTCCAAAGCAGAAATTTTGCGCCTGCAGGGTATTTAAGTTCGTCAGCTTGAACGTAATACACGTAACACCGTTAAAACTGCGCAGACAAAACTATTTCACACATCAAGTTGACATTGCGTAATATGCGCAAAGTATTACTATCAGCGCAGACTCTATTCCATTTGAGACATTCTGTCTTTGAACTAGAAGCTGATATAGTCTTACCTCTACTACGTGTATGTAATGTTCGAAGCTGCACGACATTTTTAAAAATCACGTAGTAGTAGATATCAGTTCGTCCTCAGTAGAAGATGGGTTAATATGAAGGTTTATGGGGGTGATGAATTAACTTGAACTGTTATTAATGAAATATTGTTTTCATCTTTTCTAGAGAAACCATATGTAGATGACTCAAGGATATCCATGGATCCTTCTGGAAAAAAAGAAAAAAAAATCTAGAAATTGTAAAAAGTCAGTTTTGGCGAGATATTTGATGCCTTTCTTCTTGGGTCTCCCAAATTAGATTAATAACACATGTTCTTCTGTATTACGTTCTCACAAATCTTCTATGTAATAAGTCTGGCGACATTCTAACTAGATTCTTCGTCCAGCGGCCGCTGTTGCTGTTTGGCGAATTGTATGTCAGTGAGGCTGACCAGTCAGCCCTGTTACTTCATATTTTGTTGTGCGAGCTTGACACTGTTGCTGAGAGTGGAAAGCTATCTGATTTCTCGCAGGAAAGGTGCGAGTCTGGAGTGCTGGGCAGTGCACCGTTTGGACAGCAGAAGGCTTTCATGTGGTCAAAAACAGAGAACGGCAGCCCCCTGCGAGGCGCTCCGTTTTCTCGTAAACGTCCTGTTTCCCGAAATGTTATTGTCGTCATTTACTGGTGCTAATGCGTTGCAACTGGCGTGTGGCCGCTGGCCGCTACAGCGTTCAACCTATGGGTACTTGAGCGTGAAATTTCTGTCTGCGCATCTACCGGCGCTAACTTGGCCTCGTGAGAAAATTCGTTGCTTTCCCTCGAATTTATAAACTATCCAGTCCAAAGTGTCAACCCCTTCACCAGACGTGGCACAAACGACGCCGACCAATGAAGAGAGACTTTCCGGTGCCTGTACCAACCTAATGAATTGTAATATGCATTTTTGTACAGCTTGAGTGGAAGTTTCTTTTGCGTTCCCCTCTTTTTACGTCGGTGACTTCCCATCACATTGGCAGCACCATTCAGTCACCCCTCCAAGCGAAGTTTAGGAATTGCGAGAGTCTTGGGAAATGTAAGTCTCGCTCAGGCCGTAGTGCAATCCATCTTCCAAGCAGCTTGCAGTAAACTAATCTCGTGACACGTCTCGCATGCTCAGTTATTTGTATTTAATATTTTTCTCGTTTATCTTGAATTAACTAGCTGCCCAGAATTGGAAGTATTTTTTTCCTTTCCTTTCTGCAGTCTTCCAATTAAGTGCAAGCCCCACAGTGTTTAGAATCATTTTATTTTAGTTTAAACCATTTATAAGATCTTTGCTCTCTGCTATTTTGTTGTCAATAACTCACTTGATCGGAGCAAGTAAAATTTTTGTCTTCACAATCTTGACTTATAATTTCCTACAACTTCCCCAGCTTAGGCGACCATTAAATAATAAATGTAATCAGCTACATTTTTAGGGTGTTACTTCAATTTGATGCCTTCCCATTGTTTGCAGAGGCCAAGTATTAGATTGAAACATATGAGAAGCAGAGAGCTGATAGCCAATGCATAGCGCTCTTGTGTTTCATAGGAGGATTAATTCGTACACAGGCTATTGCCCCTTATTTCTACCTCTTCCAGGTCTGTTATTATGCTACTTTTCATGTTAACTGTGCCATGTGATCCGTGATGGAACATTTGCATACTTTCCGTTTAATTTCCTCATGCACTTCGTCACAGATAATCATCTGTTTTGTTATTGGTGCCAGGCCCACGTAACTTGTTTCACTTTATGACAAGCGCTCAATTTTTCATTGTGAAGCCGTGGCATTCTTTTGCCAGGATAAACTTAGAAACAAACACGTAATTTTCAAACGGTCAATTTTCACTAAACACAATACTTATAGGTTTCAACTGAACAATAGCAAGCGTAGCCAACCGACCAGAACGAAAGTTATCTCAAATTTAAATTGTGCATTCTGATTAGGACACCCTATATTTATAGAGATTAAGGGTTTGTAGCTAGTTTTGTGTTAACATCCCGATTGATATTACTACAATTTTGACCTGATAACGCTTCCTCATGAATAATCGATTCACTTCGAAATACCCTGGGATTTTACAAGTAGGGAAGACCGGGGTGGAAAGGTCCCACAACGTTTGGAACAAATTTGTGAAGTCTCAATAAGGAAAAATGTTTTAGAAAAAATATTCTTCGAACATTTTTGTAATATAATTTGCAAATTAAGATGGCATAAAACAATATACTTCGTTTGTTATATCAATTAAACTAAGACAGTTTCTCTGAGTCCGTTCTGTCTCGTATGCACGTGGCCAAATGGATCCTGTTTTTTTATTTCATTTTTTTAAATTTCTTCCGTGATACATCTTACGAATAAGGTGGCCACCATCAACATCCTCGCTATCTATGCCAACGCACGAGGTATGAGCTCACCGCTTGCACTCCTTAAATGAAATCCAACTCTCAGTTGATGTGGAATATAATTCCTTGCCATATATACACGCTGTATCATCGTCGACTTCAATGTTTCATTCTTTGTAGTGCCTCTTTTTCTATTGTCTTCCTCTTCTTTGGCTGAAGATCATTTCCTCTTCCTTTCATTGTCTTCTCGAGCTAGCAGCCTGATTTTTACTCTGTTCTCTCTAGCTTCTTTAGCTTCCAAGAACCTTTTTTACCAAGCACCTCATCCAGGTATGGGGATGATAGAATAGCGGTTGTATCTCTCTCCTGTCACTTGTTTCTGTCCTGGTGTAACTTTGGGTTTTGGTGTAACATATTCCGGGGTAAAAATAGGGAAGCTTGACCCATTGGAGTTATTGATGGGTGCATTTGGAGTATCAGGCATCAAAGAACTCTGAGGTCTAGGTTATAGCTCAGTAGTTTGTAATCTGGCACTGTAGTTAGTTTGCACGAGTTCAGGAGGAGGGTTTGAAGAGTCAATAGGACTGTCAGTCGCTAAATTTGCTGTACGATTGACTGAAGGATTTTCATTGCTGTCTCAATCAGAATACAAGTCATCGCAGCTGGTAGAAAGTCATCGACTGAGAAGACGCTGAAATTCGTTGGTCATTTTATTCGAATCCTTTCATAGCATTTCTCATGTTGGCAGCTACATGCGAGCCATATGGTGGACTCAACCATTTGCACGAGATGTGGCGTTCAAGACAACCATGAACACCGTCGTAGCTGTGGCGAGTCTACGGAAGTGTGGCACTTAGTGAAGCAAATGACGGCGTGCGTCCTTCGAGTGAACGTCGAATCACATCGAACCCAAGACTATATTATTCCCGGATGAGACGTATTACCCACGCATGAAAACTAATGCCGTGACGTGGCTTCTTAGACATGCAGTGCATTATTTGTTTCAAGACGGCACTAAGGACACTTTAGTCTTTTGGAACTATTTGCAGGAACGACATCGCAAGATCCTCCGTAACCCAAAGTATCGACGATATTTTTCCAATTATTTGTGGAGTGAGTTCCACGACCCTCCACGCAGTAAGAGAAGCTAAAATTAAAAGACGATTTTAGAACACCACACGGTACAACGTGGCATCTACCTTGTTCATTGCGAGAAGTCGTACCGGGATGATAAAGCAGATGGAGAGTTTCGTCGTGACCCCTTCGCACTGTGTAGCAGTATTTGCACGCTTTCCTCTTTTTGTCCCAGTGGGAAAGGTTCTTCGCAGTTGAAAGATGGAATATGGGGAAGTAAACGAAAAAAAGTATTTGAGAAGGCGTTTTTGTGTAAATATTGGTCTCAAAGCTTCCATCAGAATTAGAATTGACTTAATATAGCCGCCGATATACGATCGGGATAAAGGCACAATATGTAGCTATTATCAATTTCATTGATACAAAACGCATATCTGTACGGTCCGGTACAGGATCAAGAATTAATTAAGCTGTTAACTGAAAGAGCGTGTTGATCGTACTCTGTAGGAGTCGTTTAAGAAGGGATCTTTCGAAATATCGCTCCTTGATGTGTCACTGTTAAGTCAATTTAGAAGATAATGTTACGAAAATCGGTATTTGATTCCTCGATAAGAACTAAATAAATACGTCTTACAGCATTTTTGAAAATCTCTATTAGGATTCCGTTTTTACTAATCGAGGTACGGAATCTTAAAAAAAAAACTACCACTTTCCAAAATACGTTTTAAATTTAATCCAAAGATTGGGACTGATAGAATAGGCATTAAGACATCGTCCATAATTACTTCACGCTACCGCAATAATTCTTCTCGTATGTGGCGGCCATTGTCGTATGAGATGTGTTGTTTCGAATAGGATGTTAATCGAAGCCAAAAGCAGTTTTCCGGGTAATGACGCGCTGATCATGATTCAGTGTTTCAGGTGACCTATCACGTCTTCATTCATCACACTGTAGCCGATAACGATCTTCATATTGTCGAAGTGGTTCATTCACATACTACCTACCGGCCTACGATGTTCAAATTTCGTCGTTTCCAACCACGCTGCTCATTACTACTATTATAATATTGTTGCTGCTGCCTGACCGAATTTTTATTAAGTCGATTATTTTGGTTACTTTCCTGCATTCGGCGTTCATCATTAACGACCTCCACGCGGTCTAGCGCCAATAATAATTCTTCAAAATCGCTTTGCGCATCACAGCAGGTCGTTTGCGCACAGCGAATAGCAGTCTTTCAGTTAACAACTTAATTAATTCTTGATCCTGTACCGGACCATATATATATATATATATATGGAGTAAGTTTGTATAGAAGTTTGGAGTGCGAGTCCTACTCTCGGTTGTGCAGTTTTTTTTTCTTTTTATTCCTGTCATCAGCACGCTGTATGGTTTGGTGATGCCTGCCACGAGTTCCCCTCCTGTGCCAACGTCTTCATCTCAGTGCAGCACTTACAGTCACGCTCTCAATTATTTGTCGGATGTAACCCAATCTCTAACTTTCCCAATAGTTTTTACCCTCTATAGCTCGTTCGGGTGCCACTGAAGTTATTCCCAATATCTTAACACATGTCCCACACCCGTCCCTTTGTATTGTCTGTATATCCCAAATATTTCTCTCCTCGCCGATTCTGCGGTGGACGTCCTCACTTCTTACCGTAACAGTCCGTCTAATTTTTAACATATCAGTCAACAATCACACATCGTTGCCGGCCGAAGTGGCCGTGCGGTTAAAGGCGCTGCAGTCTGGAACCGCAAGACCGCTACGGTCGCAGGTTCGAATCCTGCCTCGGGCATGGATGTTTGTGATGTCCTTAGGTTAGTTAGGTTTAACTAGTTCTAAGTTCTAGGGGACTAATGACCTCAGCAGTTGAGTCCCATAGTGCTCAGAGCCATTTGAACCATTTCACACATCGTTGCAGAATCAGAACTACTGTACACTTTTGGGCGTTAGTATTCGTACGGCGCATGCCTTGCATCAGCAGAAGTGAGAACAGAGGGCAAAGGTCGCGCTTCCAACCTGGAGCGTTAAGTGTGGACGTCTCTTTCGCAGGTTGCGATGCGGCGCCACAATGGCTGACCGGGGCGGAAGTAACGCTCTCTGCTGATGGGCGGCCCCGCATTGTCCTCTGGCTGCCGCCTGCGCAGCACGCCTTGTGGCAGAGCGCCCACCTGTCTTCACAGCTAGGGGAGCCTAAATTCCAAGTGCCGGCGATTGTCGAGAATGCGTCGTTGCTGTTGTCATACCAAAAAAACACTGACTAAGCAGGATGCAGTCATACCTACCCAACAGTTTTGCGTATTCAGTCACATCAGCTCCATAGTTTTGAGATACACTGACGGAAGGAGGATGCTAAGTTCACCCAACCTGGATATGATGTGACGTCATTATGACGTATATACGCTTTAGTCGATTAACACACCTATCGACTTTTACGAACGTTCGAGATTCTAAACTGTCGTCAGCTAGTGGTTTATTTTGACACGTGCGACTCTGATAACAGCTCAGTGTGGCAGCGTATATGTATTTCGCCAAAATAAAAGTAAAAGAGCTGGATATTAATAGAAATATTCCTGACCGTGGCCTTGAAAACACCACGGACAACAGGTTTCGTAAAAAAGTGAAGTGTTCTTATGTCCCGACCAGATTAGATTGTGTGATTGTTGTATTGAACGCTTACGCCGAAAATAATGTTTATTTATTAGCAATATTTTTGTATGGTTTCATACAATTGGCCTTGTCAGTACATATTAGATTGTAGCAGCATACTCTTGCTGACTTTTTTTCTTAATTTATATAGCTGAAAGAGAACTCGTGCAAGTTTGTTAGCTAAGTAATTTATATGTCCATCCCAAGATAGTCTTTTATCAACCATAATTCCAAGTAGTTTTACACTCGGAACGCAGAGACAGGTACCTTAGTGTCCAGTAATGACTGGTGTGTAGAATGATTGAATTTGGAACTTAAAAAGAAAAATATGAGGCATTGTTGAAGAAAAATCGTCGACCGGAGATGAAATACGAGGGGAAGTGGATTTCTCAATGTAATCTGAACCAAAGGTTAGTGTCTTGACGCATTTAAAGATTTTGGCTGCTGAGTGCTTCTTCTCACCGAGTACGAATAACCGACGCACTTCAGCTGGGTCAGAAGTACATCAATTTCTGCTTGAGATTCACAATAACCACGCAATTGCTCGTCGTCATCGATGCTGAACTCTTTCAGCTTTTCTCTTATTAGTCTCTCGAATGCTGAACACATAATTAGAGACGAGCAAACGAAAAACAACGCACAGGACACAAACACAGTACAATACACGATTTAAACGCAAGGAACGCAAAACACATTTAAACGAACGGCACAGAGCACAGCGCTACCCTGTCACAACCTTTCGAAAGTTCACAAAAGTCGAATAGTCGATATACGGTTTCTATCGTTTTCGATGTAGCGTGTATACGTCATAATGACGTCACATCGTAGCCAAGTCCGGTGAACTTAGCATCCTCCCTGACGGAAATGGAAAGTACACTATCTGATGCGGAATTGGCCACTAGACGTCACGAGAGGCGGAGCCTCCAGTGAAAGGGATTCTGGGAGCATTGCGTTGTCAGTAGCGAAGCAGTAGCAGCACAGTGGACAGGCCAGGAGAGAACATTGACTTCGAATGTGCACTAAACATTGGATGTCACTAGGTCTGACCTTATCGACAGTGTTAGAATAGAAACAGGGATAGTGATCATGATGTTATCTTGACAGATTGATGTTATCAACAATTTGTCAAGAAGGTAAGGACAATATTTATGCTAGAAAAAACAGATAAGGATTTGTTGGCATCAGACAATGAATGGACATCATTTAGCTCCAGTATGAGGGACGCAGAGGGATTATGGGCAAAGTTTAAACTGATTGTATATCTAGCTGTGGAGACGTATGTGCCAAGTAAGTGGTTTAAGGATGAGAAGGACTCGCCGTGGTTTAGTAATCAAATTCGGAAAATGCTGAGGAAACAGAGATTGTTGCACTCTCAGTTCAAGAAAGAGCGCGTAAATGTTGACATGCGAAAGTTGGTAGACATTCGTGCGACCGTAAAAAGAGAAGTACGAGAAGCATACAACTTCCACCGTCATAACTTAGCGAAAGATCTTGCCCAGTCTGGACCTACGTAAAATCGCTAATCGGGTCCAAGGCTTCTATTCAGTCACTCGTCGACCAGTCTCAGATGGCAATGGAAGACATTAGAAGGCTGGGTGAAGTTTAAAATTTCAGGTTTAAGAAATCATTCACGCAAGAGGATCATACAAACATAAGGGATGACATGGATGAAATAGTAGTAGCAACTACACACACAAATGTGAGTTTTGTGGAGGTCCTGCAGCACCATGATCCCAGCCCTGGGGAAATACTGCTGTATGCCGTGTGAACACTGAGTTGAGCAGGCTGCTGCTGACTGAAACGAAATCTCATGTGAGTGCAGTGCCTGTTGCTACAGTTGGGAGATGTGGAGGCTCAAGACATGGCCTACACCCGGATAGAAGAGAGATAGGTTGGCTGAGCTAACTGATAATGTTTTCTTTGATGAAGCTCAGAGTAAGAACATAACTGTTTATCCAGTAACAAATGCTCCTACTGATAAGGACGTACAGTTAGTTTGGATAAATAATATGTCTTACAGTATGGATACACTCAGTGGAAATCAGTGAAAATAATTAATGGCTCCAGAGCAAATGTTTTTAAGAATAGTTTACAAGAGATGACATAGGATATACGAGTAACGTAGAAGTAAGTATCCTCAGAGTATGAAACAACTTAAATCACTTAATAAAAGCAAGTCTTCTGGTCCAGACTGTATACCAATAGTTTCCTTTCGGAGTATACTGATGCATTAGCTCCATACTTAACAATCATATACAACCATTCGTTCGACGAAAGATCCGTACCTAAAGACTGGAAAGTTGCACAGATTACACCAATAGGCAAGAAAGGTAGTAGAAGTATTGCACTAAATTACAGGCCCATATCATTAACGTCGATGTGCAGCAGGATTTTAGAACATATATTGTGTTCGAACATTATGACTTACCTCGAAGAAAACGGTCTATTGACACACGGTCAACATGGCTTTAGAAAACATCGTTCTTGTGAAACGCAACTAGCTCTTTCTTAACATGAAGTGCTGAGTGCTACTGAGAAGGGATTTCAGATCGATTCCATATTTCTGGATTTCTGGAAGGCTTTTGACACTATACCACACAAGCGGCTCGTAGTGAAATTGCGTGCTTATGGAATATCGTCTCAGTTATTTGACTGGATCTGTGATTTCCTGTCAGAGAGGTCACAGATCGTAGTAATTGACGGAAAGTCATCCAGTAAAACAGAAGTGATTTTTGGCGTTTCCCAAGGTAGTGTTATAGACCCTTTGCTGTTCCTTATCTATATAAACGATTTGCGAGACAATCTGAGGAGCCGTCTTCGGTTGTTTGCAAATGACGCTGTCGTTTATCGACTAATAAAGTCATCAGAAGATAAAAAAAAACTGCAGAACGATTTAGAAGATGTATCGGAATGGCGCGAAAAGTGGCAGTTGATCGTAAATAACGAAAATTGTGAGGTCATCCACATGAGTGCTTAAAGGAACTCGTTAAACTTCGGTTACACGATAAATCAGTGTAATCTAAAAGCCGTAAATTCAACTAAATACCTAGGAATTACAATTACGAACAACTTAAATTGGGGGGGGGGGGGGGCATAGAAAATGTTGAGGGGAACGCTAACCAAAAACTGCGTTTTATTGGCGGAACACTTAGAAAATGTAAAAGACCTACAAGGAGACTGCCTAGACTACGCTTGTCCGTCCTCTTTTAGAATACTGCTGCGCGGACTGACGGGGTACATCGAAAAAGTTCAAAGAAAGGCAGCACGTTTTGTATTATCGCGAAATATGGGAGAGAGTATCACAGAAATGATACAGGATTTGGGATGGACATCATTATAAGAAAGGCGTTTTTCGTTGCGACGGAATCTTCTCACGAAATTCCAATCACCAACTTTCTCCTCCGAAGGCGAAAATAATTTGTTGACACCGACTTACATAGGGAGGAACGATCACCAAGGTAAAATAATGGAAATCAGAGCTCGTACGGAAAGATATAGGTGTTCATTCTTTTCCGCGCGATATACGAGATTGGAATAAAAGAGAATTGTGAAGGTGGTTCGATGAACCCTCTGCGAGGCGCTTAAATGTGATTTGCAGTGTATCCATGTAGATGTAGATGTAGATAACTTATAATGAACCAAATGCTAACACAAAATTTGTCTATTCCATGATAAATTCTTATCATTATTTGAAAACGGCTTTCCGCATAAGCTAGTGAGAAAGGATACTAAACAGCCAGGTAAAAAAGCATGGATCACTAGAGAGATTAAATCGTATTGTGAAAGGAAAAGGGAAATGTATCGTGTGGTAGGAACGAGTAGGTATCCTGCAGCAACTGCACAGTACAAAAACTACTCACATTTACTAAGAAAGGTTATTGAAAATCAAAGAACGTGTACATAACATCAAAAATCAGTACTTCCGGCAACGGATTTAAAGAATTATGGAATGTAGTGGCGTTAAAGACAGGACGAACAGCCACAGAACAACACAACAGTTCTAATGAACTGAATGAAAGGGCTATAAATGATGAGTCACAGGTAGAAAATGCATTTAAAAATCATTCATTAAATGTAAATAGTAGAAAGCATAGGGACAAACAGTTCAAGTGCAAAATCACAGCAGTATGTTGAAAATGTAACTTTCATAAAATTCAGTCATATAGATGTATCACCAACTTCGCCTTCTCAAATTAAGAAAATTACACAAATCATAGTTTGGGTTTCGGAAGGGTTGCTCTACTAAGAATGCCATTTACACGTTCACTCACCAGATTTTACAAGCATTAAATAACAAAATAGCACCAGCTGGTATTTTCTGCGACCTCTCTAAGGCATTCTACTGTTTGAATCACAGTATTCTCCTAGATAAAGTAACATTTTATGGAATTGATGGTCTATCCAGTCAATGGATAATGTCACATCTAACCTAAAGAATTCAGGAAGTCGTACTCAGTAATTCAAGCAATATAGTCCAGGGACGTAATTCTGACTGAGGAGTATCACGTATGGGTATCTTCACTGCTGTTACTCATTTATGTAAACGATCTTTGTCTAGTATACAACAAACATAATTAGTTCTTTTCGCAGATGACATAAGTATTGTCATCAATCCAAGCATGCATACAGAAACAGAAGAAATGGTAAACGAAGTTCTTAAAAGTATCATTGATTGGTTTCTCGCGAATGGTCTCACTCTCACTTTTACAAGACACAGCTTATTCAGTTTTGCACATCTAGAGATACTACATCTGTTATAAGTGTAGCACATGGTGAGGAAATAATAAATAGGTTGGAAACTTCAGAATTCTTAGGCGTCCATGTTGATGAGAGTCTAAATTGGAAGAAACATATTTTGAAGCTCCTAAAACAACTTAGTACAGCCGCACTTGCGCTTAGAATCATTGTAAATCTTGGGGAGTGACAAATCAGTAAGTTGACATATTTTGCATATTTTCATTCAGTAATATCATATGGAATAATGCTCTTGGGAAACTCATCTTTTAAGGAAGAAAGTCTTCATTGGGCAAAAACCTGATGTGATGCTCACTCACGATCATCTTGTAGACCTCTGTTTAAGAAATTGGGCATTCTGACAACTGCTTCACAGTTATATTGATTCCCTCGTGCAGTTTGTTGTACATAACCCACCATTGTCCAATAGGAACACTGAGGTACATAATTGCAGTACCAGGAGGAAAAATGATTTACTACTCCACATTAAGGCATTAAGGCTGTCTTTAGCACAAAAAGCGGTGCACAACGCTGCAGCAAAAATTTTTGATCATTTATCAAGTGAGATAAAATACTCCTTCTGTTCCGTAGATGAGTTTCTATTATTGTAATGTGTAATAGATGGTGGGTAGGAATTACTAAATTGCATCTACACCATCTATACATCTTTTTTTCTTTCTGTAAAAAAAATGGATATGTTCAGAGCGTAACCGTATGTCAAATTAATTTGCGACGGGAATGTATAGTGACTCGTTCCACATCATTACAATCTATCGTGCAAAATGATCCATGGAACATGTTACTGACTAACTAGCTATCGTCATTTGACTGTTGATTGTTGTACTGACTCCCATATGGAGGACATAGAAATTGGCATCCGTAGTGTAAAGAAGCAAATGAAGAGTTGAAGACAAATAAGTCAACAGGTCTAGTTGGAATCCGAGGACTCGCATAATTACAGACCAGTATGCTTAACATCGGTTTGTTGCAGAATTCTGGAACACATTCTGAGATCAAATATAATACATTTCCTTGAGACGGAAGAGCTTCTGTCCATATATCAGCACAGATTTAGAAAGCATCGCTCGTGCGAAACTCAGCTTTCCCTTTCCGCACAATGCATCCTAAGAACCATGCTGGAGGGCTACAGGCAGCTTCCATATTCCTGGAGAGCATTTGACACGGTGGCCCATTACAGGCTGTTTATGAACGTACAGTTTCCGTTCTACGACAGTTTCAATTCAGATATGTAACGCGTCCACGTCTGCTGACGGAAAGAGAAAAGACTCAGAGTTGCTTGTCCTGGTATGCATTAGGGTAGACCAGATGGGGTGTGCTACGTCAGATGGTCATCTGATGTCACTTAACGTTTGCCTTGTTGCGAGACCTATTCAATGCCTGTGCATACAGTCAACTTGGTACGGTACACGTTTTCGGAATACACAGACATGCTCATTGTGTACGGTGAATGTCGAGGTAACGGAAGAGCTGCTAGTCGGCTGTATCACGAACGTTTTCCACAGTGTAGCACGCCGTCGCACAAACTTTTTGCCCGAGTTAGGCAATGGCTCCGAGAAACAGGTACCTTTACCGTGAGGAGGCAGGACTATGGTGCTCCATGGCAACGCCACACGTCCGAATTTGAAGATATACTGCATCGCGCTAAAGAGAACCCGTCAACGAGCACCTGAACAGTTACAAGTACAACGAGTGTTAGTCACAATATCGTCTGGAAAGTTCTACGTGGGAAACAATTACATCTGTACCATTTATAAAGACTACACGCTACGGGAACAGTGGATTTTCCACAACGCGTTGCCTACTGTAGGTGGTTCTGCACCGCTGCATCAACACCTTCCCCCGTCGAGTTCTGTTAACAGATGAATGTAAGATCAATAGGGACTGTGTTTTGAATTCGCGAAAGAGCCATGTCTAGGCACACGAAAACCCTCGTGCCACGTGTGTTTAGGGATTTTAGTATTAACGTGTGGGCAGGTATTCTGTACGGTCATGTGATTGGGCCATACCTTCTTCCACTCAAGCGTAAGCAACAATTACGGATGTAATTGTTGCCCACGAAGAACGTCCCAGACGATACTGTGACTAACACACATTGTCCTGCGTAACGTGATTTTCCTACAAAAGGTATTGGACCCGTTATTGGAAGCTACACCATTGAATGTGGTGGAGACACTTCAACAGACGATATGGAGAAGGATGGATTAGTTCGAGACGGTTCAACAGCGTGGCCGCCGCGGTCGCTGGATTTAGCTCCTATGGACCATTTCTTGTGGTGTCGCACGCAAAGTTTAATTTACGATACACTTGTAGAGGCAGAAATATCTCTTGGCAAGAGTTCTGGCCACTGCACTAGAAATCTGAGAGACACCAGTTGGAATGGAGAGTGTGTACGAGAGCATGCTTCGTAGGTACAACGTCTGTAAGAATGCTGGTGATCGCCACATCAAGTTGCTGTTGTAATGAAATGTATCAGTACTGTTCTGTACGCACAATATGTTGGGTTCTTTTTTGTTTTGGAATAATGTAGACACGTAATGTTTTTAAATGTTAATACAATCAAATGTGCTTAACTGATAAATGGACGTTTCGTTATGTTTCCTTTCTAATTGTTACATAATAACTGTACTATTTCACGTCTAATTCAATTCCTCAAGCAGAAGTGGATGCGTTAAACATCTAAACTGAAACCGTCGTAGGACGCAAACGGTATTTTTCCGGATATGGGCTCCTATTCAAAATATTATGTACTCACTCCCCTCTACAAGTCCTAGAAGTTTGTAACTGGAATTTTCGAACACCCTGTACACATAAATGACTTGATTGACAGGATTAACAACAATTTATGGCTTTTTCCTGATGACGCTATGGTGTACGGGAAGGTGCCGTCATCGAGTGACTGCAGGAATACGCAAGGTGACTCAGACAAAATTTCTAGTTGATATAATTTGTGTTAGTATTTGGTTCATTATAAGTTATCTACATCTACATCTACATCTACATGGATACACTGCAAATCACATTTAAGCGCCTCGCAGAGGGTTCATCGAACCACCTTCACAATTCTCTTTTATTCCAATCTCGTATAGCGCGCGGAAAAGAATGAACACCTATATCTTTCCGTACGAGCTCTGATTTCCATTATTTTATCTTGCTCTAAATACGGAAAAATGAGAGTTAGTACTGATGCGTACGAAAAACAGTCCTGTAACGTTCGAAAGCAGCACAGTAGGGTGAAACTTTACAGTCTCTTCGATTAAATACACTAACGGAAAAAAATCGAAACGCCAAAAAATAATTAATGCAGGGTAATGACATTTTGGGAATACGCTTGTCTAGGTAACATATTTAAGTAATTAACATTGCAAGATCACAGGTTAATGTAAGCGCGAAGTAAGCCATTGCTGCATTAATAACAGGTGGTAACCGCCAGAAAGTTGAATGGAAGCATGCAAACGTGCATGCACTGTGTTGTCAGGTGCCGGACATCAGTTTGTGGGGTGGAGTTCCATGCCTGTTGCTCTTTGTTGGTCAATATATGAACGGTTAATGCTGGTTGTGAATGACATTGGAGTTATCGTCCGATGTTGCCCCATGTGTGCTCGTTTGGAGACAGATCTGGTGGTCGAGCAGGCCAAGGCAGAATAACGACACTCTGTAGAGCACGTTGTATAACAAAAGCAGTCTGTGGTCGACCGTTATCCTGTTGGAAATCACCGCCTAAAATGCTCTTCATGAATGGCATCACGACAGGCCGAATAACCAGACTGGCGTACAAAATTGCTGTGCTCTTGTAGTCATAACAACATGCTCAGTTGCATTGATGTCTTCGGACTGTGCTGCCCAATGCATTCGGTTGATGTTGTATTTTTGAGGACACCGAGACACTGCTAGAGTGCGGTGTGGTCTTGCATTGTCATCAACTAGAATGAAGTTGTTACTGACTTCACGTCTCTAGGGCTTTAAAATGGTTGGTTGGACCTCTTAGAGGTACTGGGGACCAGTGAAATTGCTGCAGATGGGAATTAGAGGGATCCGCCGTCCCATCCTCATTGCCGCCCAGAACATTACACTTCCACTCACAAACTACCTGAACGTATCGGCGTTCATGGTGTCGTCTAGTGCTTCTCCATGCCCTAACACGTCTAGTGTCCGGTCGCAAACCAATCATGGTCTCGTCAGCAAACATATGACATTACTCCGTTCTGCAATGGTCCAATGCTGATGTTCAAGAACCCAGTTTCTCCGATTGCGTCAGTTCCGTTGGTGCAGTGCAAAACTTCTCATTGGTCTTTTGGAATGAAGACCACCCTTCTTCTGCGCACTATTTGGTCTGACAGACGAATCCCTGTTGCCCGGGAGAAGTCATTTCCAATATTTTTGTCAGCAGACGTTGGGCACCTGCGAGTCCACATTTGAGGAAACGACCCTGCATTAGTGTTGTCATACGACGACAACCACTGTGAGGTCTATCGTTCACATTTCAAGTCTCTATGTACTTTCTCCACAACTTAGACACGACGCTTTGAGTGACATGTAACCGATCGGCAACATCTTGCTTTGTATGACCTGTTGCAAGTAAAGCCACTATCCTGACTTTGTCAAAATGATGTATGCCTCTAGGTGGCGTGTTACTGCAGTGCTGAACACAGACTGAATGGAGCTGTTGTTGATAGCGATGTGCTCGGTGTGTGCCGCTATGGCACTGGGAAATGGTCACAAAGCATGTCAGTAGTAAACATCTTTCAGTATATGGGCTCTAACTGCATAATGCGTGAAATGACCAGGTCAATGAGGCCTCTAGTAACGTAGACCACACTACACGATAGTATTCCAAACTTTCGTAGAGCAGCGTAGATTAGAGAAACATTTGAGCAGCCCCATCTCTGAACATGGTTTTGAGTATAATTCAAAGGCACAGCAAATGTTTCTCTAATCTACACTGCCGGAAAAAAATTAGACACCTCAAAAGACGACGTCGATTTTGACCTGGTTACGGCATATGCCACCTGGGAGATAGTTGTTGTACTGGTAATGGATTCAACATCCTCCGCCAACAGGTAGCATAGTGGCTTAGCATCTAGAGCGCCATCTTTGTCTACAATTTATTAGGGAGTGTTCACAACCAGAAGGCTCAGTGTGCTGCAAACGCGTGAAGCAAGCATCGAGACGCGCATGAAAGTGCTTCCTACAGTCAACTAAATCACTTTGAATGACGTCAAATTGTTGCCTTCCGAGAGGGGGGGGGGGGCGGTCCTTTTGGATAACTGTTACATAAGTTGGACGTGCTGCGTCAGTTCTGCAACTATGCTGGTACCAGTCGCCACGTAAACATTCTCGCACCCATAGACAAGGTTCTGGACGTCCATGCAGCACAGACGCCCACCAGGATCTTTGTATTGTAAGGGCAGCATTGGATGATCATACAGCTACATCAGCAAATACAAGAGGGCTTGTGCACCCAAACACATCAACGCGAACTGTTTCGAACCGGTTAGCACTGGGACTACGGGCACGCACACCTCTATCTCGTCTTCCACTCACGCCACAGAATCAACGTATACGGCTCGACTGGCGGCGTCAGAGGATCACTTGGAAGACGGAATGGCGCGCCGTGGTCTTCAGTGATGAAAGCTGATTCTGCCTGTACGCAAGTGATGGTCGCATGCATGTACGATGTAGTACTGACCAGCACTATCCTGCAAAGAGCATTCATCCAGGACAAACTTACCCCACCCAAGGCATTATGGGCTGGGGTCTGATTAGCTACAACTCTCGTTCACGTTTGGTATACCTGGAGGGGACACTAACCAGCGCTCAGTAAGCGCAAAATATTGTTAGACTCGTTCTTTTGCCGTTATTGATATAGCAAAGTGCGATACTGTTTCAATAGGATAATGCTCGCCCATACATTGCCCATGAAACTCTACGTTCTCCGCAAGACGTGCAATGACTTCCCTGGCCAGCATGATCTCCGGAATTTTCTCCAATCGAGCACATGTGGGATACGATGAGACGAGAAATGACTAGTGTGACTCGTCGACCAATAACTCTTACAGAACTACGTGAGCAGGCCTAGCAGACGTGGAATAACGTATCCCAGTACTACACTCGCCATCTGTGCGATCGACTGGATACCAGAGTCGGCGCCTGTAGAGGCTACAACAAGTACTACTATGGGCGTTCCAGCATGGGTCGATACCTGGTACCTCAGAGCCGCTTGTACTATTAATCTTTAAATGTAGTCATTCCCTATAATCCAGATGCACTGTTGCAACAACAAATCTTGACTGAATAGGAAACCACTAAAAGGATGTACTAATTTTTTCTGGTAGTATATTTATTTCTTACTTTTAGACATATTATTTTACAAAATATTTGACCGTGTTTATTGATTTATTCCTTTTTGAAAAAGATGAACCACGGAAGCACCAGCCAAAATACGTACGCGTTTCTGCCATGTGTAATCGGAAAGTTGGGCACCTTTTTACGGGAGCAGCAGCGGCTAAAGATGCAGTTATTGGCTCAAAGACTGGGCGCCGACGGCGGAGGGAGCGGAAGTTGTCGGCTGCGGACGTGACCTGAAGCTGGCGCTGGTCCGAGAGTAACGCGAAGATTGGCCGGGGTGGCCGCGCGCCATACGTGCTCCGCTGCCGCCGCCGCCGCCGCCAGCTATGCCGCTCTGCGGTCGCCGTGGTGGGCCGTGCCGGAGCGGATACCGCCCGACGCTCGCTGTCGCGTCGGCACGCTCATTCACCACCTGCGCCGATGGAACAGCGGGGTGTTTGCTGCGAGCGAGCTAGGTCTCAGGTTCCGCAGCTTCCTCGATTTCGCTCTTTTCGACTTATCTTACACAGCGAACGTGCGAACACGTACACCGATGTATATTAGGTAGGAAGTCCCATAAGGTTCAGTTTTTGGTCCGCTCCTACTGCTTATACTGCGATGATTCAACTGCCCCTACCATCGCCGTTATATGCAACCCGCAATGGTACATCTATCCTTCGAAAACCACACCTGATATTCTCATACTCGAAAATGGTCAGCTGCTCTAATATGTTGTTCATGGAACTCCTACGACCGCACAAAAAATTGCGATTGCACGAATTATTTCGCACATTCACCCTTTTTCGGTCTCCATTGACTGACCTCATTATGTCACTGGCTTAGTCGAGCACATACAAATTGTAAAATTGACGTTTCTCTTAATTTTATCTAACAGTTTTGTGAATTTTATTAGCATAGAAGAAATAATTACAACGTTGCATTCGTCAGGCTTTCCGAATATAAAACTAATGTGCTTGTAAGCTTTAAGTTTGGATCGAACTGGCAACGTAAATAGTTTTAGCGTAACGTTTACAAAAGTCTCATTCCTTTCATTACCCCCACAGACACGTTTAAATTAATAATCTTAACGAAATAGCTGACTATGCTGGTGGGGTAATAATCCAATCAATAGAGGCCAAAAAAGGTCGAATATCAGGAATAGTTCGCATACTAAGAAATTTTTGTTTAGTAGTAGGAGGGGGTGTAAGGAACAACATACTAGAAATCCTGACTGCTGAGGAACGAGTGTTGGGATGGAAGTGCGTTTTAAGATCACTTCTGTACATTTTTATTGAATAACTCGAAAGTCGTGGATTTTCAAAGCCAGATATAACATTGAGGGCTGCGTAAAACGACAGCGGTATGGGCAGCTGAATCACCCTGTGTATACACCTTCCCCTTAACATTCAGCAAGCAGAGCTGGTGCTTTTTGCATACGATACTAGTGTTTTAATAAGTTCCATTTAAGAGAAAGCAGCAGAAGAGATTGTTGATGACGTTTTCAAAGAACTGTTAAGTAATTCTCGGAAGGTTGACTCTCCCTAAATGTAGGTAAAACACGCTGTTTCAGTTCGACACTACAAATAGTCGCACAAACAAACACAGTGTTTTAATAAGTTCTGTTAGAGAGAAAGTAGCAGAAGAGATTGTTAATGATGTTTTTCAAAGAACTGTTAAGTAATTGTCTGAAAATTGACTCTCCTTAAATGTAGATAAAACACACTGTTTCAGTTCTATACTACAAATAGTCGCACCAACAAACACAGTGTTTTAACAAGTTCCGTTAGAGAGAGCACAATATGAGAACATAGACGTCCATACTTATCCCAAAACAACTTCTGATTGATGGCTGCTTTGCTTAGTCATGACACTATAGTAAAAAAAGGTCATCATTTCTCATTATTAAAGCCGTCAATGGCTCACAAATGAGTTCAATATGCAGGAACAAAAGTTTCTGATTTTTTGCTCAACAATATAAAAAATCTGACAGGTAGCAAAGGAAGTTCTAAACTAAACCTAGAATCATTTCTGCTGGACAACTCGTATTCCATCGATACATTTGTATTTAAAATCTGGTAGCCTGTACAAAAACCTTGTTTTTTGCTTGTAGCTGCTTGAGTAGGACTAGAAAATATTTTCGTTATTGTTAATACTAATCATGTGTACATATCTCGAAAACTGACTCGTTTCATACTATTTCGATAAAAGAATTGTTCAAATTATCTGTAGAACATGCAGCTACCTAACTATACTGTATTTATTATTATGAAGCGAATGGCTGAGGATATTTTAGGTGGGATGGCCATAATGTTTTAACAATCACCTCGAAAAATTCAACTAACGTAAGTTTTCGTTAGTTAACACGTCCCGTAGTCCTGGTACGCGTCGAAATCCCGGTGCCACAGTACAGTGGAATGTCTGTACGGAAGCAAACCAAATTGTTTAATTAATGAATGCATGTTGCGACTGTATCTATAAACAAACTGTACCGTAATGTTTATCAATGTTCCAGTTCCTTCCACTCAAGGGTGTATCTGAACGGTTTTGTATGTCTCTTCTACTGGATGTTAATGCGACTATATCTTCTCAATAACTGAGAAATCCAAGCAAATTGTATTTTTGTTCCACAAAGGCCTATTTATTTATTTGCTAGCTTTGCACCCTCTGCTTTGCTCGCGCAGGCTGTATGGCCTGCCACAATTTTTTGTTTTGTTTTTGTTTTCATTTAAGGGGGGTAGAACGTCAGACTTGGAGCAGGAGAGGCACCACAGGACATTTCGATTTACACTGTCTATAATTTTTCAAATACATCCATAAAACTTTGCCAGAATGACCAGGAAGAATTCAGGATTCACACTCATAGCAGTAGAAGTTCAAAAACATAACAAAATAATTTTTTTCACAATTAAAATTTCATCATTTTTTTCACTTACTATTGGCTGCATTTATTGCTATAGGTATACTTTTCTTCATAAGTAAGAGAGATTCTTTGGCGAATTTTGCACAGCATACAAATCATTCTTACAGATGTATGAAACTAGAATTTATCTAATTTATGAAAAAATTAATGACCTGTTACATTTTAAACTTCATGTTTAGAAAAAACTCAAATTTTATAATTAATTAATTCAATTTTTACCACAGTTTTTAATAGATTTGGAAAATTCTAGAGTTCCATACACCTGTAACTATGTTTTATATGCTATGTAAAATTCATCGAAGTATCTATGTTACTTATAAAGAAAAGTGCACCTATAGCAACAAATGCAGCCAGTAAAAAGCGAAAAAATGATGAAATTTCACATTAAAAAAATTATTTTCTTATGTTTTTGAACTTCCACTGCTATGAAAATGAATCCTGAATCCTTCTTGGTCGTGCTGACAAAGTTTTATGAATTTATTTGTAAAAGTATAGACAGTGGAAATTAAAATGTCCTGTGGCGTCTCTCCTGCTCCAAGTCGGCCCGTTTCACGTCCTACTCCCCTTAATCGAATTTTTATGTCGTTCACAAACTGTAACATCTTCTAAGCTTTTCACACTAATTAAGGTCGTACAAGTTTTGTATTTCCCGAATGTACTTATGACCAAAAAGAGATTCTGGTAGCTGGAATGCAAATTTTTTGTTAATTACGCCTTTTGCGTTCATATGAAAATATTTCCGTAGGATCTTTCATACCCTAACAAATATTTATTTATGTCTAACTGAGAAGTGTAATACCAGTTTCCGTATATTTAGCTTTAAATTTTTTTTTAGTATAACGAAATATTTCATTAAAAAATTTCATCTCCTATTGCACTCCCTTTGAGGTTGAATTTCCAGTAACACTGAAACATTTTTTTTTATTTTTTAAATTTATAACCGAGTCGTCAAATACCAGCTGACACAGACGTAACCTTAACATTCGTTTAGTAATTCTTTAGCAATTATTCAATTTCAAGAAAAATTTCACCCAATATTTTACCCTCTTAGTGGTTGAATTTCCAAAAATGTTGAAAGTTGTACTTTTTATTTTATGACTGAGGAACCAAATACCAGTTTTCGTAGTTCTAGCTTCAAAATTCTTTTAACAGTGACATACTTTCAACAAGCCTTTTTCACCCCCTTATGAGTGGATTTCGGACAATCCCTTCTCAAACGATGGCTACAGTGCAAGATCCACACGCTCTCCACACTTCAAGTTTCTATCCTTAGCGGTTCGGGCTCGGCGATGATGATTCAGTGAATCAGGCTGACCCTCTTTCACCCCCTCAGGGGTTGATTTCCCAAAAACAATGAAAAACATACTTTTTTTTCTCCAACCGAGAAGTCAAACAGCATTTTTCAAAGATTTAACTTTAAAAATGCTTTCGAAATGAAATATTTTCGTAAAACTTTTCACTCCCTATTTCACGCCCTTAGGGGTTGAATTTCCAAAAACAGTGACATGCGTATGTTTTATTTCTAATAGAGAAGCCAAATACAAATTTTCATAGAGTTAGCTTCAAAAATGTTTGCACAATGAAATATTTCCATAAAAACCTTCATCTTCCTTTTCAGCGGCGTAGCGGATGAATTTACAAAAATAGTCAATCAGGACCTCGCCTTTTATGTATAGAGATTTGTCATCATATGTAACGTTTGCTGTCTACTGGCTGTGGCAAACGATACTAACCACGAACGAAAAATCAAAGATATACAACATTTTCATAATACAATCTTCTTGCATCTTTTGCAGCATAATATATCAGTGATCACCTAGAAGATACGCATTATAAATTCCTTATAAAAAATAAAAGTAAAGCCAAATACTAATTATGTATTTCCCTTATTAGCTCTAATGCGTCTTGGTGTTGACAGACTCAGACGTGAACGTGAAGGGAAATTACAGATGAAATGTTTTTAACAAATCTTATAAATTACATTACCTAATAATCTAATACGCTGCTAGCCACTAATTTTCGAACACCATGAAAACGGCAGATTAAAAATGTCAAACCACGAAGAGTGCTATATGTTCATATATATACATATAAACAATCAGTATTTCAGCGCAACTCCACAAAGTAGCTACAAGTAACGCCATCTACAACATGTATGTAAGGAAAGATTACGCAGCGAATTTCTCATTTAGTAGTCGCACTTGAATGCTAGTGTTTGCAAGAACACCGTGTTATGTCTGGTGTAAACAGGAGAAACGCCTACCAGTCATGCGAATATGCGATCGATGCGTTCAGGACGGTCATACCCAACGCCACACATGATCTCAACGGCGTCATGCTACTAGCGCCCGAAAGAACAGACATATTGTTTGCTCGGCCACGCAGATCGTGCACCCACGTCACGGGTCTTGAAACTATAAATGGACTCCTCTGCAGTGAGACACGTGTCCGCATGGACAGGGCGACGGCGTGACGAAGATCATACTCTGTCAGCACGACGACAACTGCAGCATCTTCCCTTGAGTCGACAGCAAAGAGCGGCCCGCCCAAAGACAACGCTAGACACGGAGTACCCTTTTATGACGAGTCCCGGTCCTACGTACAGCACCTTAATGGACGTATCCGTATGTGGAGGCTCCCAGCAGAACAAACTTTGCCGGATATGTATTCGTCACCTTCATACGCGACCAGTACGAGATATGATGCTATGGTGTGCCATTGGACACACTGGTGCCCTTAGGTGATAATCTGGAAGGCAGGCGTTACATTTCTGACGTGTTAAGGCCGATAGCTGTGCTCTGATTTCGAGGTCTCCATGTCGTTCGCTATCTTTCAACAAGATAATGCAACAACACGTGTTGACTGTCCTGTTCTCACCTACTTCGATGCGGAGTGTGTTCGATGGTCACATCGCGCTGGCCGGGACAATCTGCAGATCTCACAGGCACTGAAACCGTTTTGCTCCACCCTAAGCATTATAAATTGTGTGGATTCTCCTTGACTTGCTTTCCGCAAGGGGATCGAAGTGTTATTAAAAAATCTTTTCAACGGCGACCTTAGGCTACCAAGAGTAGGAGGAGCGTTTTAGGTACAATAGGACGTTCCATTCAGTCTGTTCCTGCCACCTGGGGGTATGTGTTTACGATGTCAGCGTGGTGTGCTCGTGCGTTACGAATCCCCACCTTCTACACACACTACAGTGCTGTCTTATGTAGGAGAACGAGGGGAGTCGTGCTGTAGTTCGCAATGGACGCACAGAGGACAAATTGGTCATTAAAAGAGAAATTATTTCCTCGGTAGAAACGAACCACCCAGTTACTTCCAAAGAAGCAGCGCAAACTGATGCTGCATTCACTTCGATGTGCCCACGAGTCATGGTCTGTGGACAGTAGTCATCAGCTGGTAGTGTTGACCACGGGCGACCATGAGGAGATAGATCACCAATAATCATCTTGAGGTTGAAGATCTTCTGTCCGTGTTTGCTTTAACAATATATGTCCTGCGAAGTATGTTGACAGACTGGATAGTTGACACATGACGCATTGTCTCACTCACGATTGCGTATTTAGAAAGGTGGAGCAACGCTCGCTGTGCGGCTTGCAGACAAACGTGCACTTCCTGCCCTGGCCGTGCCTAAAGCATTACATTTATTTCCTACAGCAGGCGTATTTTTCCCTCGCTTGCAGGATCACGAGGGAATAGATACGAAGTAATGATAACTTAAGGACAGAAGACGCTAGCACAATTCTGCAAAAATTATCGTCGACTACGTATTGTTTTAAACATGCGTAATTTAAAAAAAGGAACGATCACAATTACATCAATAACAGAATTCTACAAACAAAAAGGCACTGAAATCGGCTGCAAAACTGCGTTGATGCAAGACGGCGCTGTCAGGACCGAGAGACCATGCTCAGTTAGCCAAGAAAAAGCTGTACACATAAAATATTAACGTACACTTAAAAAAGAGATAAATGAATACGTAACTAAGGGTGAGCGGAGAGATACGGTGTAATAATGGAACAGGGCGGTAGAACAGTTTACCGTTAGCGGTTAAATAGAGACGTCTATGGCCCGTGGCGATTACAGATGCGAGTGGCCATCTTAACTTCAGATTGTCGCAACTAGACCAGGGGTTGACTTTCCATTTACCCTGTAGTTTTAGATCGACCTGCTGGTACCTGTAGCGCTCAGTTAACTACCTCCAAGTGACACCTAGACGGTAGGACCATGTGGTTTGGTCAGAGTGCACTAGCCTCAGAAACGCATACTGCAGAAGAACGCGAGTCCGAACGAGGGGATCTCTTCTGTGTAGGCTATTTAACAGCTCGGGTTTCGAAGAAATCGGCGACTGCGAAAAAACTCTTCATAACCACCCTAAGGGTGTCTATTTTCACACTATGAGACAGGTCACAAAGTCAAGTTTCCTTCCTCCAGCTGTTGGGATCTCCTTTCTGGCGCCCTAGGTGCATCCACGCGAAGACCATTCAAACGAGGCACAAAGCGCTCCCTTGAAACGGAAAACGCTGTCTTGTCGAAAATTAGTATTTATTGAATTGTTAACAACTGCAAGTCATAAGATTTACAGACAATTATCCTGCACCGTGGCATCGCAATATCTTATCAACTGCCCTCACAATACTCATGAAACTGCACAGAAATATCTTTGATAGCCATGCAGACTTGTAGGCTTGTTAGGCTATAATCCAACAGTGGCGATAATAGGTTGCCACTCTTGGAGACTGTAGCATAGATACACTGCGCGCTCTACTCATCTGCACTGGGACTGTGGATTTACTCGTATCTTTACTACACACATGACGACCTATATTGGCCAAAAGAGTATTTGGAACAAGCATAGAGATGTACATAGAGACTCTGTGGTATGGTTTTAGCGCTTCCTGAGGTGCCATGCTGTGCTATTATCGGAAGCCATTGTGAACGAGTGATTAAAATGAGAAAGTACCAACAGTGTGCAGTTGGTGTTCAGTTGAAACCGGAAATCGGTCACGTGGCGTCCATTGACATTGTTGGTTGTTTCACTCGCAGAAAGTCTTCTTTCGCTTTTTAATCACATTGAAGTCACTAAATCGATGAAACATATTCATGATAGAGTGCACTCTTTATGTACACAATTAGCACCGACCATTGCAGAACATATTTGTAGTACATGAATAACGAAGTCCCGGGACTTGTTACAAACGCGAAGATGAAAAAAAGAAAGAAATTAGCATGTACGAGAACGCGAACGTACTTCTTCAAGTCAGTAACCAGGAGTCTCCAACCATGCGACCACAGCGATCGTATACCGTTTCGCATTTCGCACTTTATTATCGTCCTTCTTAGAATCTCCTAAGCAGTTTTGCAGTTGCTGTGTCTTTAGCTGAAATTTAATTGTTACAAATTTTACCAAGAGTGACGTGTTTGTAATATGTCTTCAATGCTCCGTTGCCTTGAAATAACGTACTGTCACAACAAGCAAATTATAGTACGGAAACAACGAAATACTATGAATTCTCTCAAAAGCAGGTGAGAGGGACGTCACATGATCGATTTCCGACGCCAACAGATCGCCAGCCGAAAGAGTTGTGGCGTTCTCACTTTAGCCACTCGTCAATCTACGGTTTCTTTGAAAGACAGATAGAATGTGTGCGAACTTGAAGACAAGCGGAGGCCCACGGGAGAGACAGGTCGTGGCGAGAATGTGACGAAGGTAGGTTGAACTCGCTCAACTCAACTGAGAGACTGCGTTTCTTGTAACTGTTTATGTACAAATGAGAACTGCATCTTCTATTGGAAGCCACTATTATGGAGTGTTGCTGTTATTAGCCCTAAATGACAGGAAGTCCATGAGCAAACTAATAATTTCTTACAGCTGTACTGGGGTGTAATAAAATTAAAATCATGCCAAAATAATTATTTGTTGCATAAGCCACCACATCTTGTATGAACGAGGGCTGTTAAGCAGGAGAGACTAAATGCTACAAACAAGCCTTTATATCTAGAATGAAATTTTCACTCTACAGCTGAGTGTGCGCTGATATGAAACTTCCTGGCAGATTAAAACTGTGTGCCGGACCGAGACTCGAACTCGGGACCTTTGCCTTTCGCGGGCAAGCGCTCTACCAACTGAGCTACCCGAGCACGACTCACGCCCCGTCCTCTCAGCTTTACTTCTGCCAGTACCTCGTCTCAGTCAGAGTGAAAATTTCATTCTAGAAACATCCCCCAGGCTGTGGCTAAGCCATGTCTCCGCAATATCCTTTCTTTCAGGAGTGCTAGTTCTGCAAGGTTCGCAGGAGAGCTTCTGTAAAGTTTGGAAGGCAGGAGACGGGGTACTGGCAGAAGTAAAGATGTGAGGACGTGGCGTGAGTCGTGCTCGGGTAGCTCAGCTGGTACAGCGCTTGCCCGCGAAAGGCAAAGGTCCCGAGTTCGAGTCTCAGTCCGGCACACAGTTTTAATCTGCCAGGAGGTTTCAAGCCTTTATATCATTTATGTCGAGAATTGATCTTAAATTTTGTTGTGCGACTAAGATTTCATGACAACAGATTCCAGTAGAAGTTGCAATTCTCGTCAGTACGCACAGACCCAGTTGCGAGTTATCAGATTTGGAAACGCATTTTGTCTGCTGAGTTGAGCGAGCAACGCGAGCTCAGGCCTACCTTCGTGACCTACGCGCCACTGCCAGTCTTTCTTGTGGGCCTAGAGACAATGTGACGTACGGCTCGTGCCTTACGATCCATCCACACGCCACACTGAGAAAGGCTGCGGGTTGCCACCACCTCAGGCGCCTGTATCGGAACCTCGCCCATTCTGTCCGTGACAGCCGCTGCAGTATTGGGAGCGCCACATCCACCGGATTCAGCCAGCACAAGCTCGCGTCCGCGAGTCACATGACACCAGACAGCTCCCCAATATTCGTCCGTCGGGCGACCTTCATAGGACACCGCCCAGCAGCGTGCCAGTCAGGGATTTTTTCCCATGACACTTGACGTAGCACTTTTTTCCCTCTGCCCTTAAAACAGCTACCCTTCACTTTCTATCATCTAACTCCTTGACGTGACCATGTTAGTCTGTGATCGGACGACATCACATACCCGCATCCTGTGAAGCCTAGATTAGAATACTAACCATATCGCAGAAGTGACAGAAGATTTTTGTGATGGTCCCCGTGCTAGTGGACGCGTGAAGGGGTTCCACTCTTTGATCGCCAGTCAGTGTGAATTTTCCAGACCTCGACGCCTTGACTCAACATTGGAAGTGCCGCGAGTCTATTCGTCAGAGCGTAGCGCTTGCCAGAGAAACCAGAGATATCGCTACTGCCGTGTATACAGACTTTGCCAATGGCAGTGTTTCTCGACAGCGAGAGACAGTTACTGTGCTTGCAGATGCAGAAACTGTTGTCGTGTTTGCTACAAACATTCATTAGATCGAGGCCAACTTTATATTGTTTTTACTCAGGAGCTGTTTCCGTTGTTGTGCACTTTCTCTGTAGTAATAAAGTTCTGTTGTTCTTGGCTACCTGGGCACCTTTCATTGCTTGTGTGTGCGTCTCCTACAATAGAATACTTAAAGTGGTTGCCGAATTTCCTTTCGTTATCATGCTTACCGTTTGTGCAGCATATAACTGCACCCATAAAAGTAATAAAGCTACGAACATAATTGATTTCAAGAGTGTATTGTTTAGAAATATTATTTGTTTGTCGTTTTGCACATTTATGTTATACACTAGCACAGAAAGATCTTTCATGTGTTTAACATTACGTGAATACGAAAACAATATTCAGCGACGGTGGCGCCGTCTATTAGTAGTGCGAATTGTCTATAAGTAGTGCGTCATCCCATATACAGGTCAGTAATCATGTCGTACTGGTCGAAGCAACATCATGAGATCGCGGTTGACTGCTATTTTGGCTACAGCGAATCTGTCGAATGCGTGCAACGTGCCTTTCGTGAGCATTTCAAGATTCAGCCGCGATATCCAATTCCTACTCGTGGAACAATTCTGAATTGGGTAAGAAATTTCCGTGGAACTGCCAGGACATTCATCGAAAGTAAACCATCCCTCGGAAAACCGTCGGAACTCCCAAGAATATCAAATGCGTGCATAGCAGTTTACAGGCAAACCCTCCTTGTTCGTTACGAAAACTTGGTTCCAACAAGACTGCGCGACGTGTCACACATCTATCAAGGGCTTGCAAGTTCTCCGTGAAGCGTTTGGTAACCGTGTAATTTCCAAACGCGCCGTGTCGAGTGGCTAATTTAACCGTCCTAGACTTTTACCTAGAGTTTATATGAAGGTAGCGTGTAGTCTGACCGGCCGAGAAGCTTCCAACAGTTAAAATTCACGATGAAATTTCCAGAATTCCACCAGCAGTTACGAAAGATCAGAAACTGTGTGAAACGCCTCGAGTATTGTGTAGAAGCGAATCCATGTCAACTGTTCAATGTAGTATTTCATAAGTAAACTTGAAAAAAAATTGTACCTTGTGTAAAATATTCAAATTTGTTTCGCGATTAGTTTGTATGATATTCAAATCTGAAATCGCCAGAATATTGTGAAACACCTTGTATTTCATTACGTACTATAATGTACCATTCCCCTCTGTTTTCATATGGCTAGGGGTTGTCCAATTTGCTTCACTCTGGTCGCAGTGTTGCCTCTCTATGGTATTCTGTCTTTCTGAGAATGACGCTATCAGTCCAATAAACACAAAATATGCAAATCATGATACACGTGCAAAACTTTATTTCAAATAGTTGCATAGGTTTCTACAAGTAGGGGAACAACCACAAAAGAAAAGCAAACCAGTTGGTACGGTAGTTTAGTTTCTAGACACCACCATACCACAGTGATACCACAAAACTAGGACATACATCTCACGGCATTGCATTCCGTTTGCCATCTGAATCCAGCGGATACCTGCTTGTTTGGGGGGGGGGGGGGGGAGACAGCTTCGTAAGATATCTCGCGATAATAAAGATTAATGAAATCTTCAAGAGCTCTCAGTCGCATTAAATGTTTAGTTTCCCCGGATTATTGCCCGAGTTATTCATGGCCATCGTCGAGTAATAACAGAAAATCTCTTTCTGCAAAAGGGCAAAGTGGGCTGTTTGAAATCTGGTCTGTTGTGAATCTTTGTACTCTTCACCCAAATCCCGGCTAGTTGCAGAGGGGTTCCCTGTTATGAATAACACAAGCCGCATATGCTCCCGCAGTCGCTCACGATATTAATCAGTGCAGATAAGCAAAGTTTGGCTTGTGAGGTTACAACAGCTTTCGTTTTCAGACACAAAAAGTTTACAAACAGTAAAAAGAACAAACATATGAGAACACTACATTAAAATTATGAGAACAAGAAGTAACACAAAAAACAAAAGCTAATTATCTTGGACTAACTATGGATGCTACGTTAGCATGGAAGCTTGAAATGGACATCATAGCAAAAGCAAGATGGTGACTAGGACATTTAAAACTAATTAAAGATTGCATAAACTGCGTTTCAAATGAAACATTTGTACATAAACGTAAAACTTTCATTAGACTTGAAGTTGAATATGGTGCGCCTGTCTCGATGGCTAATGGAAACCAAACAAAAAGATTATTCAGCACACAAAGAGGAAGATTGAGATTAACTACATGATCAAACACAAAAACGCCAAACAACGCCATATACGAAATATTCAATATAAAATCATTTAAATAGCGCCTCCTCCCAGTTACTAGTAAAAACGGACTGAACAGACTAAGAAACAATACAAAGACAACGGTACCATACAAAGATGAAATCGTTACTTGCACTTACGCGCCACATACAACAGCACAATGCATGAAGAAAACAGTTGAAGTCTACATCGAAACGGAACTGCAAAGAACACCAGCCAGCAATACCAACCATCTCTTATAAGAATAACAAACTGGGAAACAGCTATCAGCTCTACTGTCTGTAACCCAATGTGAGGTTGTAGAGAGGTTTCTCTCACTGTAAGATGAATGGTTGGATTATAATTTACCAACCAAATCCAGAATTTAAAAAAAAATCCAAATTAGAAAATATAAAGCAAAAGACGGTATATTCATATTCAAAATGTCCTTTCTTCTCATCAGTAAATAAGTGGAGCTAAAACAGCAAACAACTAACCCTATGGCTGAAAGATCACAAGATCATCAGCCTACTCTCACCTTTCACGAATGAGATTGGAAGATCAAAAAATAAAGCAGTGACACACACACACACACACACACACACACACACACACACACACATGTATTTATTTTTATTTTTGTCAGGAATAGTAGGTAACATGATCCCGGAAATAAGTTAAAAATAGTTGCGTCCCCTGCTTCCGATCGACTTTCAGCAGGTTCCCTCAGTCGTCAGTCGACAGCCAGAAGTGGTAATCTGCCCCCAGATATTCAAAATTGGGATCCGCTATGCCTCATTTCCAACCTACTGCGATATTCGCGTGAGAAGGACAAAGTTCTAGAACAGCCCGCCCAATGTTCAGGAGTAGGGAATGAAAGACGTGAAAAAGAAACTCGGTCGATAGCGACGTTAGAACGCTGCGCAAGCTACGTAGCTCGTCAGCTTTAAGTGTGTGTACATATACGTGCAAAGGCACTTCACACATACTAGGTTTTCATATTCTTTGCCTGAGACGTATTGCCCCGCAATTAAAATATAATTCCAGCTCCTCCTCCGATTGGGATCAAGGTGTTTGTGAGGTTTATCTTGGTTGTCAGGTAATCCTGCCTCAAATATTCCTAATGAGGAGGTCCTCTGCGGCTCTGCCTTGCTTGTGTGTGTGTGTGTGTGTTTGTGTGTGTTTGTATGTGGTGTGTGTGTGTGTGTGTGTGTGTGTGTGTGTGTGTGTGTGTGTGTTACGTTCCGTGTTTTGTATGATTTTTGGAATTTCTAAGTTTACTCTTCTGTCCGATGTTTGATGGAAATCCTTTTATTTTAACCACAGGAAAGGTATGGGTGATCGTTTTTAAATGTCTGAACCAGGTATGGAGACTATTTTTAATTTTCTTCTGGAACACCATGTCCCAGAGCAAATACGAACTATTGTGTGTTGGCGTATCTCTTTGAATGTAAGAGAGTAAATTCGATGACGTGCTTCTGAGTGCAGAGTTTATATATGTACCGCCATATGGTTCACGTTCTTATCCTTGTACACCCACGCTACCGATAATGAAGTGAATAAATTTTTATTTGTGGAAGATCCAAAACTGTTCTGCAACATTTACGAAGGAAAAGTGACCAAATAGCCATTTGTTTTCACAAATTCTTGTTTTAGTTACACGACAAGATTCGCCATCTCATTAATGCCATGATCAGGCCCCCACATGTTAAAACAACGAGTATACATGTAACATATGTCAAGGTATACTACTAATTGACATTACAGAAAATGAAGCGTAATAACAAAAGTCCTTAAAAACGACAAAATGCGAGATGCAGCATTAAGAAGTGTACCCGTGCACACAAGTCGCATCAAAGCAGAATATACATACGTACTGGTTAGCATTTAAACTATTTTGACACAACAGCGTTATTATAGTACATACCAAATATTATAAAAACAAAAAATAGACAGTATACAAAATATGACGCACAAAAGAATAAAACTTTATCTAGTCTTTTTTTATCTTTATAAAAGATTTTCGTAACTCATAAAGATGAGAATCACCGCAGTTCTTAGGAAAAACTATCCGCATTCAAATTAAAAGTCGCGATTTGATTTATGAAGTACACAACAGCGTACATATCCATCGTCCAAGTAATATGCCCACTAGTGATACCTCAGAATTAGTTGTCACAACATCAAAAATCGCAACGAGGGGTAGAACACAACGGTAGACAAATTATGAAGTGAACAGCAGCAAACAAATAACTTACGAGGAATACTCATAAAATTCCTGAACGTCATAATGTTATATGACAAGTCAAAGAATAAAAATATATCACTTTGAGTCCCCAAAACAAATATCAGGATGGGACAAGCAAGGAATCCCAAATACCAAGGGGGATAACATGGTACTGGGGGTTCTTTGCTTGTTCCACCAACGGCGTTAATATGGCATTTGGAGTTTGTTGCTTGTTGCAGCCTAGTATTTATTCGCCGTTTAATTGACGTTTAAGGGACTCGAAGCCATATCTTTTTATTCTTTGATTTGTCCACTTGCCGTAGCCGCGGTGGTCTCACATGTGTGCTGTATCAGCGTTCGATTTCAGATACATCTGACGATGGGGATAAGATCCCGAAAACGTGGTAGTGTATAGCGACTTCTGTCGTGCATGAATTCGGTCAATAAAAGGTTTTTAAAAATGTGGCGGATTTATTTACCATGAACAATAATGTGAATGTTGCTGAGGTTACCGCCGTAAATGGCAATCTTTCCGTTCCGTGTCCGCACTACTAGCGTCAAACTAGAAATGGATCGGTCCTAAATATTCTCATTTCCTTTTTTAAATTTGTGGCACATCACATATTGTACACTTTAGCTAAGTTTCTTAACATTCTAGTCGTCATTTGTGTGATTCTTGCTTTGCTTATGAGAAGTGTAAATGCTCGCGGATTGAGTGGAGATCGGAGCGTGGGAGGGCGGATCGCGCCGGCTGTCACCGCCAGTGGACGGTGTTTCGCCCTCGCCCTCTCCCTTGCCTGCCCTGCGTGCCGCCAGCCGATAAAGTCTGCGCGGGGCGGCCAACTATCCGCCAAACAAATTAGTCCCGCCGAGACACTTGCAAATTGCCCCGGCCTTTAGAGCCATTGACACGACGTCTTAACGACGCTGTTACGGCAAACTCAAACTTAATCTGATCCTGTGTTAATAAAACCGGCGCGGCCGGCCAGTGTTTCCGACACGTCTATTTTCAAGAAGCCAGCAGATGGCGTAATGGGAACTTCCGTTGTTCTAAACGTGTTTCCACCAAACGGCTGCATTAGGAACCGACAACTTCCGTTCTGGAGGAAAAGTGAGCAAATGGTAAACTTTAACGAAACGAAATAGACTTTCAGTTTAGTCTGCGCAATGAAATTCGTAATTGCTACATTCGAGAAATGTCGGCTATGAAAACTGTTTTCTGTCTACACATGGACAGTAAATAAGTTAATATCATAATTACAATGATGAGGAATTAATTTAGCGGTTGCTGTCGTGGTGTACATTTCTTGTTTCCTCAGCAACTGTACTAATTCAGAATGGTACATAAACGCAATGTCATCATATCTTGAACTGGTACATGTACGTCCATATCTTCATCCATACTCCGCTAGCCACCACAATATGCACGCCGGAGGGTACCTTGTACAACTGCTAGCCATTCCCATTCCCGTTCCATTCGCAAATGGAACAAGCGAAAAACGCATCCGTTGTTGTTGTTGTGGTCTTCAGTCCTGAGACTGGTTTGATGCAGCTCTCCATGCTACTCTATCCTGTGCAAGCTTCTTCATCTCCCAGTACCTACTGCAACCTACATCCTTCTGAATCTGCTTAGTGTATTGATCTCTTGGTCTCCCTCTACGATTTTTACCCTCCACGCTGCCCTCCAATGCTAAATTTGTGATCCCTTGATGCCTCAAAACATGTCCTACCAACCGATCCCTTCTTCTAGTCAAGTTGTGCCACAAACTTCTCTTCTCCCCAATCCTATTCAATACCTCCTCATTAGTTACGTGATCCACCCACCTTATCTTCAGCATTCTTCTGTAGCACCACATTTCGAAAGCTTCTATTCTCTTCTTGTCCAAACTGGTTATCGTCCATGTTTCACTTCCATACATGGCTACACTCCATACAAATACTTTCAGAAACGACTTCCTGACACTTAAATCTATACTCGATGTTAACAAATTTCTCTTCTTCAGAAACGATTTCCTTGCCATTGCCAGTCTACATTTTATATCCTCTCTACTTCGACCATCATCAGTTATTTTACTCCCTAAATAGCAAAACTCCTTTACTACTTTAAGTGTCTCATTGCCTAATCTAATCCCCTCAGCATCACCCGATTTAATTTGACTACATTCCATTATCCTCGTTTTGCTTTTGTTCATGTTCATCTTATATCCTCCTTTCAAGACACTGTCCATTCCATTCAATTGCTCTTCCAAGTCCTTTGCTGTCTCTGACAGAATTACAATGCCATCGGCGATCCTCAAAGTTTTTACTTCTTCTCCATGAATTTTAATACCTACTCCGAATTTTTCTTTTGTTTCCTTTACTGCTTGCTCAATATACAGATTGAATAACATCGGGGAGAGGCTACAACCCTGTCTCACTCCTTTCCCAACCACTGCTTCCCTTTCATGCCCCTCGACTCTTATAACTGCCATCTGGTTTCTGTACAAATTGTAAATAGCCTTTCGCTCCCTGTATTTTACCCCTACCACCTTCAGAATTTGAAAGAGAGTATTCCAGTTAACGTTGCCAAAAGCTTTCACTAAGTCTACAAATGCTAGAAACGTAGGTTTGCCTTTTCTTAATCTTTCTTCTAAGATAAGTCGTAAGGTTAGTATTGCCTCACGTGTTCCAACATTTCTACGGAATCCAAACTGATCCTCCCCGAGGTCCGCTTCTACCAGTTTTTCCATTCGTCTGTAAAGAATTCGTGTTAGTATTTTGCAGCTGTGACTTATTAAACTGATAGTTCGGTAATTTTCACATCTGTCAACACCTGCTTTCTTTGGGATTGGAATTATTATATTCTTCTTGAAGTCTGTAGGTATTTCGCCTGTCTCATACATCTTGCCCACCAGATGGTAGAGTTTTGTCATGACTGGCTCTCCCAAGGCCATCAGTAGTTCTAATGGAATGTTGTCTACTCCCGGGGCCTTGTTTCGACTCAGGTCTTTCAGTGCTCTGTCAAACTCTTCACGCAGTATCATATCTCCCATTTCATCTTCATCTACATCCTCTTCCATTTCCATAATATTGTCCTCAAGTACATCGCCCTTGTATAAACCCTCTATATACTCCTTCCACCTTTCTGCCTTCCCTTCTTTGCTTAGAACTGGGTTGCCATCTGAGCTCTTGATATTCATACAAGCGGTTCTCTTCTCTCCAAAGGTCTCTTTAATTTTCCTGTAGGCTGTATCTATCTTACCCCTAGTGAGACAAGCCTCTAAATCCTTACATTTGTACTCTAGCCATCCCTGCTTAGCCATTTTGCTCTTCCTGTCGATCTCATATTTGAGACGTTTGTATTCCTTTTTGCCTGCTTCATTTACTGCATTTTTATATTTTCTCCTTTCATCAATTAAATTCAATATTTCTTCTGTTACCCAAGGATTTCTATTAGCCCTCGTCTTTTTACCTACTTGATCCTCTGCTGCCTTCACTACTTCATCCCTCAGAGCTACCCATTCATCTTCTACTGTATTTCTTTCCCCCATTCCTGTCAATTGTTCCCTTAGGCTCTCCCTGAAACTCTGTACAACCTCTGGTTTAGTCAGTTTATCCAGGTCCCATCTCCTTAAATTCCCGCCTTTTTGCAGTTTCTTCAGTTTCAATCAGCAGTATGGTGCCTGATTTCTCTTATCTTCGTTGCCTTGGTGGCAGTAGAATCGTTCTTTAGTCTTACAGGAAATGTATTCGCATTTGCGAGTTTGAATTACCATCGGCTGTATGTTGGAATGACGACGATGAAAATTTGTGTCGGACTGGGGCTCGAACCGGATTTCCCGCTTTACACGAGCTTCTCCCATCTGAGTACAAATAACGGCTAGAACCAGACTCCCATATGTCATCGTCCCTGTGTCACAACTTGCACTCGTTTACTTACTGTAATTACCATACAGATGAGGCATTTAACCGAAAATCGCTAGCCTGGTATTGGCGGATAAATACGACATTGTAGTGCCTGTGTTTGTAAAAAGTTCAATCTAGTGTTGCTACTGAAAGGCATGTATGTCCGAAGGACCACTGCATCGTACTTCTTAATAACACAACCGTTGTTATTTTGTGCTATTTTCCAATACCAGGTCCCCGATTCTCAATGAATACGTCCTTCCAGTACGGGAATATACGTTGTGACACAAGGACAACGTCATATGGAAGTGTGGGTATGGCCGTTCTTCGTGATCGGATTGTCGAAGCACTTAAGGTGACCGCTCCTGTAAGCTGCGAAATCCAGATTCGAGACCTGATCCGGTACAAATTTTCGTTGTTGTCAGTCCAATATACAGCCGATGGTGGTTCAGATTCGTAACTGCAAATCCATTCCTCCCTGCAGTGCCCGTTCCTTCGGACATGCATGCACATTCGACTACATCGTACTTTTTAATGACACAGGCACTTCTACTTCGCGTTCTGTGGTCAGCTACAAATGCCAGCTCTCTAAACTTTCTCAGTAGTGTATCGCGAAAAGAACTTCTCTCTAAGGATTCCCACCTGAGTTCCCGAAACATCGCGGTAACAAATATAACAACGCGCCTCTGAATTTACACTACTGGCCATTAAAATTGCTACACCACGAAGATGACGTGCTACAGACGCGAAATCTAACCGACAGGAAGAAGATGCTGTGATATACAAATGATTAGCTTTTCAGAGCATTCACACAAGGTTGGCGCCGGTGGCGACACCTACAACGTGCTGACATGAGGAAAGTTTCCAACCGATTTCTCATACACAAACAGCAGTTGACCGGCGTTGCCTGGTGAAACGTTGTTGTGATGCCTCGTGTAAGGAGGAGAAATGCGTACCATCACGTTTCCGACTTTGATAAACGTCGGATTGTAGCCTGTTGCGATCGCGGTTTAACGTATCGCGACATTGCTGCTGGCGTTGGTCGACATCCAACGACTGTTAGCAGAATATGGAATCGGTGGGTTCAGGAGGGTAATACGGAACGCCGTGCTGGATCCCAATGGCCTCGTATCACTAGCAGTCGAGATGACAGGCATCTTATCCGCATGACTGTAACGGATCGTGCAGCCACGTCTCGATCCCTGAGTCAACAGATGGGGACGTTTGCAAGACAAGAACCATCTGCACGAACAGTTCGACGATGTTTGCAGCAGCATGGACTATCAGCTCGGAGACCATGGCTGCGGTTACCCTTGACGCTGCATCACAGACAGGAACGCCTGCGATGGTGTACTGCGATGATGAACCTGGGTGCACGAATGGCAAAACGTCATTTTTTCGGATGAATCCAGGTTCTGTTTACAGCATCATGATGGTCGCATCCGTGTTTGGCGACATTGCGGTGAACGCACATTGGAAGCGTGTACTCGTCATTGCCATACTGGCGTATCACCCGGTGTGATGGTATGGGGTGCCATTGGTTACACGTCTCGGTCACCTCTTGGTCACACTGACGGCACTTTGAACAGTGGACGTTACATTTCAGATGTGTTACGACCCGTGGCTCTACCCTTCATTCGATCCCAGCGAAACCCTACATTTCAGCAGGATAATGCACGATCGCATGTTGCAGATCCTGTAGTGGCCTTTCTGGATACAGAAAATGTTCGACTGCTGCCCTGGCCAGCACATTCTCCAGATCTCTCACCAACTGAAGGCGTCTGGTCAATGGTGGCCGAGAAACGGGCTTGTCACAATTCGCCAGTCACTACTCTTGATGAACTATGGTATCGTGCTGAAGCTGCATGGGCAGCTGTACCTGTACACGCCATCCAGGCTCTGTTTGACTTAATGCCCAGGCATATCAAGACCGTTATGACGGCCAGAGGTGGTTGTTCTGGGTACTGATTTCTCAGGATCTATGCACCCAAATTGCGTGAAAATGTAATCACATGTCAGTTCTAGTATAATATATCTGTCCAATGAATATTCGTTTAGCATCTGCATTTCTTCTTGGTGTAGCAATTTTAATGGTCAGTAGTGTACTTCGATGTCTTCCTGGAATCCAATGAGATGGAGATCCCAAACGCTCGAGCAATGATGAATGATGTATTGCACAAATGTTCTATATGCTGCTTCCTTCATAGATGATCTAGGTTTCCCTAGATCCTTCCAATAAAGCGAAGTCAACCAATCGCTTATCATACAACTGATCTTATCTGCTCACTCTCTTTCATGTCGCTTCGCAAATTTATGCCTGGATATTAAAAAGCTCTCTACCAATTCTGTGCTTGAACATTACAGGAGTGTTTTTCCTACTCATCTGCATAATCTTCTATTTTTATACATTTACAGCAAGCTGTCATTCATCACACCAAATACCAATAATCAATACACATCCTACAGCATGCGATTCCAATATCTTCCCAACAACCGCTAGTAAAAACGAGATTTTGGGGATCGTACCTCTGGTTCTAGTGTTGTTTTGGATAGCCTTCGGTCGAGGGATCATTTGTATATCCAACAGAAGGATCGTCTTACTGTAACAATCCTACAGTACAGGGTCAAAAGTTGAATATTGCAACCTTCCTCCAGCTTAGCCAAATGGAGCATATCTGTTGGCTCTTTTTGCCTTACAAGGGGAGGCCGCCGATTGTGAAATTCAGATTCGATTCATACTGGGCATAATAAAAGCTCATGGCCCGAGGTGTAATGTGGCAGAGCACGAAGATGCACTTCTCAGCCGTTGTCGAGAAAATCGACAGTTAAAAGAAAGAGTTGCGGTAAAATACTCTCTACGATTAACAATTTTCTAGAGCGTCGTGGCGCAGCGGTAAGCGCTCGGGTTCGTAATCCAAAGGTCGCCGGACTGAATCTCGCGCCATGCAACTTCTTTTTTATTATTTGTTTTTTGTAATTCAAATGTATACACACACACACACACACACACACACACATATATATATATATATATATATATATATATATATATATATATATATATATATATATATAAATTCCCCGCAATCCGTTGCAACAATTATGCATATAATAAGTTATTGAAACTCGTTTGTCGTGGAAAAATAATACTTGAAATAAATCACAATATCACGAATAATATTCAAGTGGATACAATTTATTGAAAAGTCCGGTATACACTGGCACATAATTAACAATTAGTGACCAGAAGTAGCTGGAGTATCGCACGAACCTGAGTGATAGTTATCATAGAAACATGGAAAGCAAAAAACAGCACGACATCGAGCACATCTGATAAACGACGCGTTTTTACAAGAACAATTGTTTTTTAAATTATCTGTTGGCAAACATACCTGATTGACATTCTGAAAAATTGTAGTATCGTTCGTCAGGTTTGATGCATACCACGCGTATCGTATCATATCGGCAAAAATCGGAGAAGACAATTGGTGGTGGACGATGGATTGGATTTTTATACAATCGTCTCTGGAACTGATGTCACGGTTTCGCTCGATTAAAATGGCATAATTTTGAAGGCGCTTCATCAAATTTTTTACCTGCCGCTCAAAATAGACGTCACACGGTTGGATGAGAGGAGTGCACTTTGGAGGGATGACTTTTATAGTGCACGTTGGTAACTTCTTATCGTCCTGGAACACCTCATCGTATAACGCCGGGTTCGTTTGCCCACCCCAAGAGTCAATCAGAAGGAGAAATTGTTTCGTTTGTACGTATGGTTGCAATGCATTACGCAAGAAGTCCATGAACAAACCCGTTGTTAGTTTATCGGATTTGGAGGATGTAATAACAACGTTGGTATACTTCTTGGCGTACTCGTCCACTGTCTTCTGTTCTCTGGGTCCAAATGTACCTGTGGACTCTTGGAGGCATACGAAAACAAGAGGCAAGACTCGTCCAGATATCGTGATTGAATATTGTGCCGTATACGAATGCGTCACCTTGTTCATGTCGTGTCGGGTTTCAGGACAGCCTTTGACCCTTTTTCGGCGAGAGTTCTGTTGAACGTGGACTGGTACTGGCACCCTGACAAACAAAATATAAAAATTTCGTTTATATAAGAAATATATGAAATCTGTGTTGTCTATCATATATCAGATTATCACATTCTATCATCATGTCATATGACATTTGTGAACAGCTCTTTACGTACCTGTTTGATCAGTATTAATTATGAAATCTTTGTCGAAGTTAGTTATCAACGTTCGCGTCTGGATCCGAAATGTGTCCGCTGCGGCCAAAATTTCGTCTTGGGTAGCCGTCTCTTTCAGGGAAACAAATTTTGTGATTTTCCGTTGCCGAATCCCATGCTTCTTTTTAAATTCGGTGACCCATGTTTTTGAAGCTTTGAAGTTGAAATCTGGGAACAGACTTGCAGCGCCCAAGGCCCACTGCTGCAGGTTTCTGGTAGTAACTTGCTGGAAGTTTTGTCGAGCTTCTACGAAGCGATCATGCACCCATGAGTCGATGGTACAATTTTTATCAAATTTGCTACCGCCACGTTTGATTTGCTCTTCCCACCTGGATAAATAGCCCGTATTTGTCAAACGAGAGTACCCCTTTTTTGTAGAGTTTTGAGACTCCAAACTGGATTTTCTTTGGCCAGATTGACAGCTCTAATTTTGTAATCCAGAGAAATATAGCCGTACCCCCTTTTTTTTTTTTCTTCTCGTCCTGCTCGTATTCGTCTGGTGATTCGTTGGCAATGGGACTCGTTTCACCGTCTTCGTAGGCATTATTATCGTCGATTTCATTAATGTCTATCAGTTCCTCATCATGAACGAGGGTTTTTTCGGCGAGCATTTCCAGCGTATTCTGGAACATTTCTTCCCCAGTTACCATGGCTTCTTCGTTGATTGATGTTGACGGTTCGGCTACGATGCGATTACTGTTACGAAGGAGGCTTTCAAAATACACCAAAGCATTTTTCAATTGTTGTTTCGCCACTTCACTGTGTGTAGAATCTTCTTCGATCACATCACTTTCATGCGAAGGGCCCGGATCGCTCTCCAATTGTACCATCTCCATTTTTCCATTTGTTTAACAGGGTGTACCAAAGTTCTCACGTACGCACTGATTTTCGACGATGTTATAAGTTGCCTTAGGGACCGCATCTACCTTCTTTCGAAGTTATCAGGCAACTACGCTGTTATGCGGCGGCTCGTTTCGGCCCATTCAACATCTGTCCTTCAAGTGTAACGAGCGAGTAACGGAGTTTATATTTCATACCCGCCACAGTAAATTTGTGTTCGTGGGGTCTCTATTCTAATTGGAACGTTTGACTTACACTATACGTATTCGTATTCGTTTCGGAATATCATTTCTACGTCTTCCGTTAACTATACGTAGTAAACATTATGAAGACAATTAATAACATTTGTGAAATACAACTTTGCTTGCGGAAAACATGTTGATGTTCGCAGTCGCCAAATACCAAAAAAAAAAAAAAAAAAAAAAAATGCTGCATGGCGCGAGATTCGATCCGGTGACCTTCGGATAATGAACCCGAGCGCTTACCGCTGCGCCACGACGCTCTAGATAGTTATTAATCGTAGAGAGTATTTCACCGCAACGGTTTCTTTTAACAGTCGATTAATCGACAACGGTGGAGAAGTGCGTCTTGGTGCTGTGCCACATTACACCTCTGACCATGAGCTTTTATTATGCGCAGTATGAATCGAATCCGAATTTCACAATTGGCGGCCTCTCCTTGTTAGATGTGCTCTACGTTGAGCTTTAAGGGCTATGACGCTACCACATAGTCCATGGGCGGTTCCTGAGAAAATCCGAAAAAAGCGTTTCTCACCAGTTTTCGCCGTCAGCAGCGAATACCTAAATAATTAACAGCAGCAAAATACTCAAATTTTAACGGTAAAATCTCTAGGCATTCATCTATAAGTTCTATCTTCCCGTTTTCAAACCCCACGCCCACCAAAACCGAGCCGCGGATTGTAAGACGGCTGCGCACAGTAAATGGCTGTAGTTTATACAGTACATTTCTAAGATCCCAATCTCGAACGATCTTGAAAATTTTATTCAAATCTTAACCGTTTCCGATGTGTAGAGGTTTACAGCACTCTACTTGTACTAGTAAAACGAGGCGTGAGGTGAAAACGTAGTTTATAAAGTGACGTAGAACGGAAAAATATGCTGTAAAGTGTCTCAGTTATCATGAAAAGGATTCTGGGAGTCCCATGTTGTAGTACTGAAGCAGACGCAAAGTTTTTGTGCATGTAAATTAACGTCTGACACTTAAAATAAGTTTTGCATTATTTAAATTTTACGTAAGTTAACTATCAAAATATTAGTGGCGACAGCGGCAGTGGGAAAGAGACAGAAAAGTAATAAATACTGGAAGATAATAGACAGTTGTCAAGAGAAGGATAAAGTGGAAGTGGGTGAGAGCCAATGATAAAGAAAGACAGACACAATGACAATAACAACGAAGAAGAGAGAGATAATGACAGTGAGTGGACGCAGTAACAGTAGCACAAAAGGATGGGGACTGTAACTCTGAGACAGGAGACAATCACAATTAGAAAAACAAAGAGATAACGACAATGTGTTGGGCTGAATGAATGAGTGAGAGTGGGCAAATGCAAGTGGATGGGTACTAGCGACTTGCAGCGGTGGACTAATGGGTGTGAACGATTTACAGTGGGAGTGAGAGGTGAAATGCATGTTACTAAGAGCGTGAATACGTTTGCATGCCAAAACTTTTGGAAAATTTGTTGAAGGTGTTGAGGAACGTAGAATGTGGCAGCTGGTACTCCACTTTTCGGTCAGAGACTTTTAAACAGGAGTAAGTTTCTGCTTTTTGTGTTCTGACAGGAGCATTTTTCCGCTGTGTCCAAATCACCCTGTATCGCTCTGAGCGCTATGGGACTTAACAGCTGAGGTCATCAGTCCCCTAGAACTTAGAATTACTTAAACGTAACTAACCTAAGGACATCACACACATCCATGCCCGAGGCAGGATTCGAACCTGCGACCGTAGCGGTCGCGCGGTTCCGTACTGAAGTGCCTAGAACCGCTCGCCCACACCGGCTGGCTCACCCTGTATCCTTCCAAAATCATTCAAAATCACTCAAAGACGACACTTCCCCGAACTCTACAGTGTCATCAACAAACAGTCGTAGAGTGCTGCCCATCCTACCACTAGGCAAAGCTGTGCACGAGATGAGGAAGACACGGGACCTCACTGCATTTGATCGCAAACAAATCAACCAATTCAGACATTATTGGGCGCTATATCTATGAAGTTGTGCAGGAGCAGTATTGAGCTGCTTAGTAAAAAAAAATCCAAATTATTGTATGACACCACGTAAGTGACCTTATTGTCCGTAGCGTTAATGATCTATCGTGCCTAATTATCAAACTAAACTAGACAGTAGTTAACGAAAAAAAATTATTTTTAGGTTAAAACTAAGTGTCACACCGTTGCTCGAAACAAGATTCCTGCCTCTAACAGGTAATGCTCTTAATAAGTCTCTTTTTATTTTTTTAAAGTGTCATTCCTACCCTTAGAGTCTTGAAATTTCTCAAAAATTAGATAGACTTCTCGGTTCGGCTTTCTTGCCACTAATTCTCAAAACTTATATTAAAAATGAAGAAATTTCTCCAGCTGTATTTAAGGTGTCGATTTTATTTTGGCAACTAGTTTCAACGTTGTAACAACGTCAGCTTCAGGCCCATACACTTGTTGACGTCAACTGCGTGCGGCTGATACTAGAAGTCAGTGGTGAGATACGGACGTGCTCCATGTGGAAGGTGGTTACTACCTACTCCGTATCTCACCACTGACCTCTAGTATCAGCCGCACGCAGTTGACGTCAACAAGTGTATGGGCCTGAAGATGACATTGTTACAACGTTGAAACTAGTTGCCAAAATGAAATCGACACCTTAAATACAGATGGAGGAATTTCTTCATTTTTAATACAAATTTATACCAGCAGACGTCCCACTGTCTTCCATTTCAACTATGGATGTACGAAGAATTTTCAAAACATCGTAGATTCCGATGCAGAGTGTATTATCCTCGATCTGAAATATGAAAATTAAACAGATCTATATCAGTTTACCTGCAACACAAACAACAGCCACAAGGTAACTCAATATTAGTTTTATTGTTTCCCGTTTCCGGTAACAGTACGCGAAGCTGCGGCTAAGCAACATCTCCGCGCTCTTCTTCCAGAGAGACCAGTCCCGGATACAATGTAAAGCTGAGGAAACGGGTCATGAGTCACGCCTGTCGGTAAGCATTTCCCGTGGGTATCGAGGCTCCGGGCTCAACTTCCGGTTCAGCACACAGTTTTAATGTGCCAGATGTTTCCAAATGGCGCATATTTCAGAGTGAAATATTCTGTCTGTAGTTAATTGATATCTTTAAATACTATGAACAGATGCGACAAAAATATCAGTGGTAAAGAGTATGTTAACTCTACCTTCATAAACGTGAAGTTCTGCCAGCAATTTCGTATAGACAGTACAGCAAAGTGGTTTAGTCACGATATCGTTAGAATTTTCTATACAGTGTTATGAAGGAGGAACAGTTAATTTAAAAATTCTGCCACAACCTGAGCAATATCGTTTGTAAGCAAATTTCCTTCACGACAGCAAAGGTTACACAGGTTAATTGTCACTGTTTAGCGCGACTAACGCTGCAGCATCCTAGACAGCAAGTGCTGACAACACCACGCGCAGCGAATACATTGTGCGGGTTGTAGCAAGCTCAGCTTCTACAGTTCAAACTACGCTGGACTTTGCAACCCCAGAACTCAGTAGCCAGGCTAGCAGGGCATCAAACAGCGCTCCGGCCAGGCCACCGGGCAGCATACAAGGAGACAACAGAGGTCGTTACAAACCGCACCTCTTCATACATCCACAATGTCACATGCCAAAAAATTGGCCTGCAACCATCCATTCACAAGGCGGCTGTTTAGGTCAGCGCGTGAGCTCTGGACAGCAATTCCATCACAGCCACCAGCCGGAAGATTTCCACCTGCACTGTACCACTGACTCGGGCGCCGCCTTGAACAGCACGCCACCTCCACGACAATGGACTAGCTGTTGCTTGCAATCATTGGACGTATTGTTCTACTGGTCAACAAGATAGTGTCAGCCTTAAAGTTTTCTGTCCTTGGACTTATACGTTTTCGTCACTGTTAGACTCTTGATACCTCAGCAAGTTACGTATCTTTATAAGATTTCGTCAAGTGTTCGTTCTTTCTATAAACTGAAATTGGTTGCGGACTTGTTCACCAAAGGCGAGTACAAGAAAGTATTTTTTTCTGTTCAAGTTAAAATTATGAAAACTGCTTTATATGGTTACGTAAAGTGATTGACTAATTCAAGCGTGGTAGAATTTAATTATTTATTTTGTGAACTTGGAACTCTAAACTAATTCCGTTGGAGAAAAGCTTTCATTTATTTGATTTGTTAGAGACTTTTGATCTATCCAGACTCACAGGAATTTGAGAAGTGCTGGGACTGTGTTTATCCATAAATTTGTGTGATTGTGACTACTTGCTTTCTTTTGTGGGTGTCTCCCTAGAATGGGACACATCAGATAATAACGGCTACAATCAATTTCCTTAAGAACATCCACAACTGAACTCAAAACGTAATGCTTTCGAATGGTTTACTGTTTTACGGTTAAACAAGTAAATTATTTAAGGATCAAATCAAACCATACCAGTTCCGGCCCAAATGATAATTGTACACATCTGAATCAGCTATGCTACAATTGAAGTCTCCCATAAAGGCCAGTATTATTCAAAGTCACGAAAATAAAAGTAGTAATTCTTGTATTACAAATAATTAATACCCATTTACACTGCTTTGTAAAACTTAAGGATAACCTAGATAAAGTAACGTAACATATCAACTAATCGGTGGAAATAAATGAAAGTGATGATCATGTTGCCAATGGTCTCCCAGTTGTGCACGGTTCAGTATCTGACAGTGATTCATACTCCTCACCCAGCCCGATTATAGACAAGGAGATCACGTCAGAGATACTAGGGCTACGTACTCCGGCCGCAGCTTACTCATGTGAGAAGCGTTGCCGCCACCACCTGTACTTCACGTCGGGCCCTACACCGACGTGAGACTGTCTGTAAACACTGCGCCACGGCTCTTGCTAGCCAGTGGCTTACTCGTCTTTGAAGCTTTTATTTACACGTCAATGAACAGTAGAGTTGTGATCTTGCCTGTACTACGATTGTGATATGCAATTGCTCCCTGGACTATTGTCTACGCTCTGGAACTGTTTTTCGTTAGCCGTTCACTTAATAAACTCCGCTGTCATCGATCGCCGGAACTGTCGATTGTTACGCCCGTCTCTGCGTTACCACCAGTGATCGTAAACTGCGTTCTGCCTAAAGGGAATAAGGTAGAAAAGTAGGGACTGTTACTTCTGAGCCATAGCAGTGAATGCGACTTGTTGGTCTGAGTCGGCAATAAGATCTTTGCAAGAATTTCTAGAGGTCGAGTAGAAAAATTAACTTGACCGGTCGGGGTGGCGGCGCGAACGAGGAGACGCGTGCGGACGGCGGTCGCGAGGGGGAGTTGAGAGGAGTTGAGAGGAGTGCAGTGGGCCCTCAAGGGGTGTGGGGGGCGGGCCAGGAGTCAGTTGGCTGCTGCCGCCTTGGTCGGCTACGGTTGTCCTTCGCTGAAGGGGTCGGTGGAGCCGTGAAGTGGTGGTCTCGCGTCTATTGATTCCACTGTGTACGCCGCCCGATGGGACCGATTCCGGCGACTGAGCCTTGCTGCGCACCGGACAAACCTGAGTGCAACGACAGATTGTAATGTGACGAAGTGGATCTGATGAATCGAGCTTAGTGTCTGGAACTGTGTTTCCTGGTTGAAGGTCTCACAACTGTAGTAGGCTCCAGCATACGTTTGGTTCAAATGGCTCTGAGCACTATGGGACTCGACATCTTAGGTCATAAGTCCCCTAGAACTTAGAACTACTTAAACCTAACTAACCTAAGGACATCACACACACCCATGCCCGAGGCAGGATTCGAACCTGCGACCGTAGCAGTCCCGCGGTTCCGGACTGCAGCGCCAGAACCGCACGGCCACCGCGGCCGGCGCATACGTTTGCATTTGACTTTGTGGCATAGCTTGGTCAGCTGAATTACATGATCTACTATGTTAGCATTCACATCTGTAAACGCTCCCTTGCCGTAATTACATATATTGAGCCTTATTAGTACAGGTACGTAACAGTCGTGTGAAAGTTATTATGTTTAAAGGTTTGTTAAAGTGCCTCGCTTAATTTACTGTGTGTAAGTGCGTGCCCAGCAGTATTTTCTTACATTTCGTGCGAGTGCACGAAATTCATGTAATCAAGTTTTAATCTCCGTAAATTATGACTAGCCAGTTACTGAATATGGGTTTTACGATTTTAGCCACTTGTGAGTCTTGAGAAATGATTGATTGTTCCTGAAATGAAATGACTAACGGTCTTATTTGTGTTGGCATTCTTGATATTACAGTATAAATGTAATCAGTCATTTTCTTAACGTCAGTATTTGTTAGCCTCAAGTTTTGGAAAAAATTCAGGTAGTTGCTAGTATTTCTAGATGTTGATTTTCTTAATAATGGCTAAATATGTAAACCAGACATCTTACTTAAAATACAATTCCTTAATGACATTTATGATAGCGTTTTTGAGAAAATATTTCTTTTTAAAACAGATCTTTATTTTAAATATATCTGAGGTTGTTCAAGCTGAGTGAGACCTGAAAAGAATTTCCTTAAGATTTCATTATCATAAATACATGTCATATTAAATTACGCTTGCCAGTTGTTAAACAAATTTTCTGTTAAAAGTTTTTAACTGTGAATGGTGTTGCCCTTGGTTCCCCTTCCACACCACAGCCCCTCTGCTGGCCTTTATGTTTCCCCTGGTAAAACGCTTTTCAACTCCTTCGCAACGCAAATATCCCTGTGAGGCAGCAGCGCTTGCAACAGCAGCAACAACTGCAACAACAGCAATAGCTGTAAAAACTATGGGAACTTCAGCAGCAGTTACAGCAGCATCAACAACAGCAACAGCGCGAACAGCAGTGGAAATTTCACCAGCAACAACAGAAATTTCTGTTACAACTACTGCAAAACCAACAACAATCTGCACCTACAGTTTCCTCGCTTCCCTCTGCTCCATTCGCTTGCATGGTAAATCAAGTAACTGACCCAGACCGCCACAGTCATGCATACTGTCTTCTAGTAATAAACTGTACGAAGTGGTACAAAAACGACTGCTACGGCCGCAGGTTCGAATCCTGCCTCGGGCATGGATGTGTGTGATGTCTTAGCTTAGTTAGGTTTAAGTAGTTTTAAGTCTAGGGGACTGATGACCACGGATGTTAAGTCCCATAGTGCTCAGAGCCATTTGACCCATTTTTTGGTACAAAAACTACGACTACTCTCGAACCTTAGTAGCCTGAGCTATTCTAATGTTTGTGGTTTTCTGACTTACTATTACGGTCACCAAACCGACCTATTGGCAAATAAGCTCAAATTTAACAAGATTTAAGCAGATGCGCTGCTGACTTGAAAAGCTTAGCACGCAAGTATGATTTTCCCTATAAACAGTGTAGCATGTTGTATTCCGAGTCATTAATCGTTCATGTTGTTATACCTCTTACTCCTGATAGAGAAGTTAGTGCGAAGGCTTTAGAATCGTCTGATCTAACCCTGTGCGATGTGCTAAGACGTGCCAAATTACGTCAGCGCAAGCTATGCTGCACGATTCTTTTGGTGTTGACGTTGTTAGTAGCATTAATAGCCGTTGTGCTCTGCAACCAACTGACGACTTCCAATCAACGTCGTCATCCTCTTCACCAAGCGCTCGTTGGTCCGGAAGTCCGGCGACGCGACATTCTGTAGTTAGTGTAGTAGTTCGCAACCTGTAACTGCACAAAAACGGGAACGCTTTGATCGCCGTCGGTGTCTCCAAAAGCTAGCGAAGGTTCACACAGTGATTCTTCTCCCCTCCCCCCCGTCGTTGTCGAAGATTCCAAGAAAAGTTCGTGCCATCGAATCATGCCCAGATTGAAGCCCATAGCGGCTTTACAGCCCATTCCGTGAAGGCACCTGTTTCGCATCGAGGCCCACGAGAAAGAGAGGCCACGGCACATTTAAATGCATGGAGCTCTCGGTAACACAGGAAAAAATTTTTAGCGGGCATCATTTCGTTGACGTGTTGACTTCCTTTGGAACGTACATGGAGCCTAGCGTACGTGAAGCATGGCGGACAATGCGCACGCCTCAGGTTGGTTGAGGGGCCCCGTTTTGCATGCCACGTATCAGGACACCTAGCGATTTTCTTTACTACAATTACGGGCATAGCGCATTGGCTAGACGACACTAGGGATACAACTCTCTTGCTTTGTAACCTATCTACTTCTGCTTTAACTTGCATGTGTATGTGCATGGCAAAACGTAGGCACTGCCAGTTGCTTTAATGGTAGGTGGACCTGGAACCCTACTGCACAACCTAATGTAGCTTTCAACATTTGCTTAAACTGAGCACATAGCGTAGCAAGTTCCGTGAATGGTATCGCAGTGGAAACTAGATCCACCTGGTCCTGAATTTGAAAAGCGAAAAGCATTAAACCATGATTTTTAGTCGTCGTCCAAGAGTTGACTACTAGCAGTGTTAGTTGCCGAGTTACGTTGGACTCCAGCCTGACGTCGCAACCGGATCGACTGGCCATTGTACGTCACCACCTTGCACTGAGGGGATGGCGTGCATCAACACCATCAGCCTTCAATGCTCTACACACTATCTTGCCGCTGCAGGTAGGATGCAGAGGCTCATGCTGCAAATGGACTTTAAAGAAGAGATGGAAGATCTCCAGTAAGATACAGGGGCGGTCGTGTCTCTGATTAATAAGGACACATAGTAGCGCAATGGCTCCCTGCAGACGAGATCCCCGAAGTGCAGAGTGATCACTCGACTCCACTGTGGGGTCAGATCGTAGTATAGCAACATAACTCGGCAGCTAACCCTGCTAGTAGTCATCTCTTCGATGACAACTATAATTTTCAACTTAGACACTTTTAGCTGTTTGCTTCTCTAATTCAGGATCAGGATCAGTTTCAACTGCGATACCAAATTGTGCGCAAATTTAGCAACTATTTAAACTTATTTTAGGTTGTACAACAGTTTCGGGACCACGTATCCTTGAAAGGACTGCGCAATGATTAAGTTTTGTAGAGCTTCTCTATGGTTTCCACCATGTGCAAATTAAAGCAGAACCAGATAGGCTGCTAAGTATGACATTTTTATCCCCAATGTCGTCCCGCCAGTGGGTTATATCCTTAGTCTAATGCTCAAACAGATGTCGAGCTCTGTCCAATTCCTAGGCTAGAGGAATTGCTGGCAAAATTGGCTGGGGCTAAATTTTTAAAGATACAGATGACTTACTGACTGCTGGGGCCATGCTGGAAGATCACCTGCGCAACCTACAGATGTTTCAGGGGCTCCAGGCCCATCATCTGCACTGTCGCTACATCAAAAATAATTTATTTGATCAAAGAGCGAAGAACCTTGGACATACGTTACGTAATGAAGGGCTCATGCCCGTGCAGGGTCAAGCGGAAGTAATCACTAACTTACCAGCTCCTAAGAAACTCAGAAAACTACAGTGGTGTCTCGGCAAAGAAAATTATTGTTCGAAGTTTATCTCAATTCGGTCAGGATTTCCCATCCGCTTAATCAATTCAAAAAGAAGATGTTACATTTATGTGGTCACTGACGTATCAGAAGGTATTCTTGCAACTTAAAAAGTGCGTAAGATCGACTCCTTGTTTAACAACATTCCATTCTCGCAAACATTTAAAGATTGCCACTGTTGAATCAGTTTTTATCGTTGTTGCCAGGCTGTCCCACAAATACGCCGAGGGCACGGAACAGCCTACTGCCTTTGCATCTGAAACATTGGAAACACAGGGGGAGTATTTGCAAATTGAGAAAGAGGCTCTGGCTTCATATATGGCGTCAGTCACTAAGCTCCACCTGAACACCGATCACTAGCTGTTGATTTCACTGTTCGGACCTTATTCGAAACTCTCTGCTGCCATATCAAAGCGCATGGTTCCTCTGTCCTTACGAGTATACCTACGAGATCTCTTATTGGCCCACCACGCAGTACGCAAATGCTGACACACTTTCTCGTTTGCCGTGCGGCAGAGTTTGACAGGCATGAGGCAGATATCAGCGACACACTCTTCATAAATTTCCCGTTACGGGGCGCGAAGTAGCAGCAGAAACGGACCGCGATCCACTACTCCGCAGGGTGTTGTTTGCTGTCCGTCGGGGTTGACTGGAGCCCCTTCCTATGGCACTGACACAAAATGGCGCACCTATTTTTCGTTGCGGTGCAGACTTAACGTCACTAAGGGTGTCATATTACTACCTACGAACGACTTTAAATGTCACGTGGTAGTTTCTCCCACCCTCCGCCCCACATAAAGAATCTCCTTCATACGTCTACACCCCGTCTCCACCACATTGGGGAATGTGCAGAATGAAGGCAATAGCGCGGCATCATTTGTGTTGGCCTTGTGTTAACCCCGTCATGCACACTCCGTCCGAGAGTGCCAGGCCAGTGCCCACAATCAGTCAGCACAGAACAGCGTTCCCTCCCTTGGCCGCACCCTGACCGCACTTGGCAAAGAGTGTATGTTTATTTCACCAGACCATTACATGCGTATGCTAATTGCTATATCCTCTCTAGCTTTCCATATGTAGCACAAATTGCTACCACTACCTCAGCAGCTACTGCTCGTGGCTTGTTCATCACATCTGCAATAGAGCGAACACCTTCCTCCCTGGTTTCCGACAACAGCTCTCAATTCACGGCATCTGCACTTCAGAATTTTTGTAAACGCACTGGCATTGAGCATCTGACAATCACCCATTTACAACTCGCAACCATTTCGAAAGCCGAGCGGATGGCAAGATGCGCATGATAATGACGACGGCCAAATCCGGGGAAGCACTTACCACCTTCCTTGCCACCTACCTGTGGCCGAATGTTTATACGGGCATAGAACCCGCACCCTTTCCAACCTGCTGCGCCCTACTCATCAGACCCACCACCCACGCAAGTACCCATATTACCACGTGGGCTCAGACGCGAGGAGTTGTACCTTCGGCCGGGACCTCGGGTGGACCCAAGGCGTCATCGTGAGCAGTGAGGGATGGCAACTGAGGTTACAGCTGGTCTTGAGCGGCTGTTTTGGCATCGGAATCAGCTTAGTCTGCAATATGACGTTCGTCCCCATCCCTCCCTCCTTAAACGCTGATTGGGGGTGATCTGCACAGTCACACCAGCTACAAGCCTGCCAAACTGCTTGCCTGCTGCTGCCACAATCTCCTCCTTCATGTACCATGTTGTCAGGGGATCTACAGTGATTAGCGATGGCTGCCAATAAAGGCGGGACCACTTGCTCCCGGTAAGCCATTGCCTGCTCCCACTACGGCCATTGGCAGCCCCGTCATCACCCCCTCAACAGAGGTTGAGTTTATTCAGACAGGTGCCCACGAGGCCAAACTACTGGTTCCATCTCCACCACAGCTCGCAACCATTTGCCTGCAGGCTGGTCTAAGTTGCAACCCTGGAAACTATCGATTGCCAGTCTCCCACAGACAACGCCGACTTCATGCCCAGCCGATGACGTACAGGAATTACCACAGGAGCCTTTGGCAGGGATGACTTTCCTCAATGAAGTTTGCACAATCTGAGCCATTTTCGACCCCACATGCTGATTAAAAATGTGAGAGCTTACTATTCGACCATGATGCGTATTCGCTACGCAGCCCATGTACGGCTAGGGAGAACTCAAGCTATGTATTCCAGCTTGAGCTTACTGCTGTGTGAAGTGCTACCGTCACTGTCAGTACGTCACGTGGAGCCAGTCACTGATGAGAGTATGCTGGTAAATACTGTGGGGTGGCTCTTGACAGCCGGCGTCACTCTAGTCGTTGAAGCCTTAAGTTAGTTGCCACTGAACAGTAGAGTGCTGATCTACCATGTACTACGTTTGTGATGTGGATGTGGGTTTCTTCCTGGACTGTTGTATACGCTTAGACGACTTTGCTACGCTCTGGACTTATTTTTGCTTAGCTGTTCATTTTGTGAACTCCATCGTCATCGAGTGCACCACTGTGTTCCCTGCCGTTGGCGTATTTGTGGGACAGCATGGTTCAAATGGCTCTGAGCACTATGGGACTCAACTGCTGAGGTCATTAGTCCCCTAGAACTTAGAACTAGTTAAACCTAACTAACCTAAGGACATCACAAACATCCATGCCCGAGGCAGGATTCGAACCTGCGACCGTAGCGGCCTTGCGGTTCCAGACTGCAGCGCCTTTAACCGCACGGCCACTTCGGCCGGCCTGGGACAGCATGTTCCAGCAGTCTCTATCTTACCGCCAGTACACGTGATCAAAAACTGTGTTCTACCTACGAAGCTTGAGGTAGAAAACACAGAACGTTGGACGTCACATGGCATGAGGACATCATGACTGTAGGGCTGGCCACTCAGCACGTGGCAGTTGAAGGTACAAGAAAAGACAGTTTGTGTCAACTAGCGATCAGTTAGTTTGCACTGCGGTGGTGCTCTTCAACACAAAATCGCCTGGAGACAACGTCTGAATGACTTCAAATCGAGAAGAATCATCGAGAAATTGGGAGAAGGACGAAGTGTGACGCGAATAACCCAGAAGTTTGTAATCAACTACAGCACTGTTTCACGTGCTTGGAGAGCATTCAAAACCATAATCACTTCTGCCCAAAGGAGAGGACGTGGTTGACCACGGTCAACTACAGCACCAGTTGACCGCTACATTGTGTAAGAGGCAAGAAGGGACCCACGTCCAACATTGGGTGCAATTGCAGCCACATTTAACAGGACTGCAAGGCCACGCAGTCTTGCCCTCCACAGTAGCAGGAAGACTGCCTGCAGGTGGTCTCTTTGTTCCAGTTACCACCCTCACATCGGTGGCATTGTTTGCTATGGTGCCACGAGCAGTAAGCCTGGATCAACGAGGAGTGGGGTTATGTGCTCGTTTCAGATGAGAGCGATTCTGTCTGAATAGTGATTTTGGACGTCCTCAAATGGTGAGAGGTGCGATCGCGTAATTCACTCAGGAATATGGTCCAACATGATCGTTTTGGTGACTAGTATTATGATGTGGTGGGGGGGGCATAATGTTGGATGGGCGTACCGACCTCCAAATCATTGTACACGGCACACTCACCAGTCGACATTATTGTGACACTATACTCCCTCCCCATACGTGAGCGCATCGAACAGCTTAGGTAGAGCAGTTCTTGGAAAGAGAGGATAATCGGCGAAGAGAATGGCTTGCCCGTTGCGCCGACTTAAATTTTATGAAGCACGTGTGGGTTGCCATTGGGGACGTATTGCAGGATGTCCATATGCACCAACGACCATCGAACAGTTATCAAGTACGCTAGTGGAGGAATGGAACAATCTATTACAAGGAATCTTAGCAACCTTGTCCGTAGTGATCACGCACCCTATTAACAACTATGTCGAGAGACCGTCATATATCGCGGTGCCTTCAGTGTAATTATTGTCTTTGAATAAAAGAATCATTTTTGTTCGTCTCATTGAGTACTTCCTTAGTTACCTTCTGCACTGCACTGCAGCTGTTCTTTCTATGTATGGTCAAAGTCTCATCGAGCTATGTTACTTAGCAGCGACATATCATGCGAAAGTTACTTTCGTCCTTACGTTTTGCACAACAGTGTACTCGTATTTCGAAAGGGCTATGGGCTGAATACATCTACTGAGTTTTAGAAACCGATCAACTCAGGTTTAGTTTTACTTCAAGTTTCCTCTTCAGTCGTCCCATCAAAACGTAATCTGATAATAAATATGAACGTTCCTCTTCGCCCTTCAAGAATTACGGAGCCCTTAATACAAGCGACTGTTTCTTTTTGTATTTGCAGGACATTTTTCTTAAACGTAGCAACGAATGGAAACCTATGCTTGTCTGTAGGGAAAAAACGTCGCTAAGGAAGTTACCCTCCGCAGCCCGCTCGGATAGCCGCGCGGTCTAACGGACTGCTTTCCAGGCGGGAAGGCGTGCCGGTCCCTGGCACGAATCCGTCCGGCGGATTAGTGTCGAGGTCAGGTGTGCCGGCCAGTCTGTGGGTGGTTTTTAAGGCGATTTTCCATCTGCTCTGGCGAATGTGGGCTGGTTCCCCATATTCCGCCACAGTTACACTGTGTCGGCGATTGCTGCGCAAACACTTTCTCCACGTAAGCGTACACAATAATCACTCTACTAGGGAAACATTGGGGTTACACTCGTTTGGTGTGAGACGTTCCCGGAGGGGGTCCACTAAGGGCCGTAACGCACTATAATCCTGGGTTCAGTGTGGAGCGGCAGTGGGGTGAGTGGACTGCTGTAGCCTGTTGTGGGGTTGTGAACCACTGAGGGCTACGGCGGGGACGAAGCCTCTCCGTCGTTTCTAGGTCCTCATTTCAATACAGTACAATATCATCCGCAACGGTACGATCTGTTATTTTTATGGGAAAATTATTTGCTCAATAACATTACGTTTTGCGGCACTATTGTAAGGCTTTTCAGGGGCTACAATAAATTTCTAAATTACTTATGTAACGTCCCCTTGGAAAAATTATGATTTACTGTGCTGGTAAACCCCTTACGTTATTTGATTTTCAAACAGCTGACCAAAACTGAACGTACTGAGACATTTCTGTCTTTACTTATTCTGATCATCAATAAACTGACACACAGTACTTTTAGCGCAACGCAATCTGACTTTCAATAATCCCTACAAAAGAATGGCCCTGACTAACAATAACCTATACCTTTCATGAATCACTTACCTCAGAAAAATCTTCGTTATTCGAACTACTGCAATACAGCGAGCGCCAATACTGCCAGCTAAATAAAGGATTCTAACTACTGAAGGCACTAACTACTGATAGGCATAGTTAGCAAATGAAATATTTTGACGGAGAACAAACAATGTATTTACCTTAATAGTGTTCAAAAGTCATTATATATATATATATATATATATATATATATATATATATATATATATATATATAATGACTTTTGAACACTATGACATACAGTCTTACAAATTTCGTTTTTCTGACGGACACACGTCCAGATCGTCCGCTCTCAAAACTCTGTCATCTCTCTTCCCACATTCACCACTGCTGGCGGCTCACCTCCAACTGCGCAACGCTACGCGCTGTTCACATCCAACTGCCCAACACTACAATAGCAAATATTCCAACAATGCAAACCAGCCACAGGCTGCACACAGCACAGTCAGTGATTTTCATACAGAGAGTTACCAACATAAAAACCTAAACAGCTTTCTTACACTAACACGAAACAATCTGAAATCTACCAAAGTAAATATTTTATCCCATACTCCATGAAGTTTAAAGGATTGTGTTGTGTGAAACTGCACTGACGACGAAAACCATGGAGTCTACCGTCGATGGTAGCGTTTTAACTAATTGAGTGGCATATCATAACGTTGTTTACTACAATAAAAAGTAGGAAAATCAGAGGAACCTCAAATTGCTGTAAGGCGACCAGTTTCCTTTCTAGCAGACTGTTCCTTTGTCATCGAATCTTAAACATCATAGAATAAATCCTAATCTTCTTAATCCAAAGTCAGTTAAAAACATTTCAATTCAGAAGCCATTTCAATACAACATTTCATTGATATTCATTCGCCCTGCTTTTTGTGATCCCCGCCTGTTACAATAATCCCGCGAGAGCCTTTATTCCAATTAAATCAGTGAAGCTTGGGTCTCTTGCACAAATGAAATTCGCTTTCACAGTTAAATGTATTGATTTTTGTAAGACATTTTCGTTTGTAAAATTTTTCCATCGACCAGGCAACACGAAATAGCGAAACTTCTGCTTCACACTTGAAAGAAAAGCAAGGAAAGGATTGTGAAAAATATGGTCTTTTTCATAACAAGAAATTCTATGATTCACGGCTCTTACAGGTCTGTAAAATTCTTATTTCTCATCTCCGGCTTGACTCAATGAACTGAAACACACGTCACTGTGTTCCGACTCTGAACTCTCCCTTTTCTCCTCGATCACCTAGAAGCGCCTGTGTAGTAGTCTCCCCGGTCGTTCCCCCCTTCGTCTTCGCCTGTGAGAGAATCAACCAATACGAATTCATTAATTTCCTAAAAATCGTCTTCACTATGCCGATTATGTACTTTCCTAGATGTTTCGTTTTATAAACAAAGACAGCAGTCAATATTTTGCAAAAATTTGAAACTGGGACTCATATATATATATCGAGTTGTGAATATGTGACGCAGATTTAATGAAACAATTTTAGTCGCGGAGATCTTGCAGATAAACTGAAGTTTTCTATCCTTAATTGAACTGAATTACTAATTTAATATGGTGATGGCCTTATAAAATGAAATCCCAATTACGAGTTACCAGAATACCTAATTTTCTCTGAATAATGTTTCATAGTGTCTGTCGTAGATGCAATGCATCTGCATAAGCGGTAATGCGTCGTTCACAACATCAAAAAATTGTTGAAATATACTTCCAGGCACAAGAAGAGAGACGAGGGGGGAAGGAGAGGGCGGACGATGTGAGACTGGTGATGTTCCTAAGTTTTATGATAAAATACAATCTTTTGAACGTGTCAAATAATCATATCTAACGGAGTGTGATGCGATTTAGGGGAACAATGCTTAATCTAAATCTGGGTGCCCAGATGGGGATTTGAACTTTCTCCTTCCAAATGGGAACCAAATGTCTTAACTATTGTAGCACCTCGCTCGGTGAGTATAATAAATGAAACAATAGAACAAATGAGGAGGCTGAGGAATCAGTGTGTGAAGGACGGTGAAAATTGTATAGTCTGAGGAGACTGGAAGGAGGAGAATAGAAGAATTTATGGAGAATGTGGGTGAATACGGTAGGTAGAAAGGCTTCCAGAGCTCTGTAGCAGATTTCAAAAATCTGTAGTAAAACCCACTTCCAAAAAATAACAAAAATAAGAACTTCTCCGTAGCATTGCGGTCCTAGTTGAGCCTTAGACAATATAACGCGGCATAAGATGTTCGTACCAGGGCGAACTGTATACAGTACAGAGACAAAAGTCTACAAAAGAAGTGGGAGAAAAAATTGGAAAGTGAAGAAAGATAAGCCGGTGTTAAGAACATCTGAGGTAGGGTTGCAACGTATCGACAATGTTGTTTAGCCTGTACGCGCGTAGGTTGAGGAAGAAATGGAAGAAGCGAAAAAAATTTCAAAAGATAATAAAAGTGTAGGTACTCGTAGTAATGTCCGCCCTCGGTAGCTGAGTGGTTGTTTCAGGTTACAAAGACGTGTTGAATGTGGCTCCAGAAAACGCGTGTGGAACAGCCATCCTTGCTAAAGAAGGGATCGAGATGAAAATCGTGTGCCTTTTAGACTCGGGGAGGGGAATTAGCTGCAAAATTTTTAACACCACTTTTATAAACCTATGCGCACCTTCAGGCGACAATGCGAGACGAGAGAGGGCAGCCTTTTTTAAAAGTAACATTTTATTTCTACTCCAAGAAAACCCTGCAGAAATTGTCATAGGTGGAGATTTTAATTGCGTTTTAAATAAAAAGGATCAGCGACCAAATTTTAACTTCTCCCAAGAACTGCAGGCGTTGGTCACCAACATGAACTGGTTTGACGCGTGGGAAATAAAATATCCGACACTGGTTCGCTTCACATATATCACTGGTGCTACACAGAGCAGAATCGACAGAATATATGTCACACCCACTTTAGACACTAAAGTCAGTAGTATCGAAGTGATACCAGCTGCCTTCTCTAACTACCTCGGAGTGAGGTGCAGTATCAAATTAACCAGGCAAAAGACGTATTGGGGTCGCCCACTATGGAAATTAAACATCAATACCCTCTCTGAAAACGCTCTAGCTTTAAAGATGCGAGAAACTTGGCAGTCTGTTTTAAGGATGCGTGCTAAATATAGAACAACTGTTGAATGGTGGACTATGGCCGCTAAAAAAAAGATAAGAGCAGCGCTGATATCTTACGCCAAAGAAAGGGCAATGTGGTCAAGACACACAATGGAGTTTTATTACTGTTGCTTAAGAGACCTTTACGACCAACCAATGTCTCAAGACGTCTTTATCAATATTAAAAACGGTGAAGCCAAAATGATAAGTATCAAAAGGGTACATTTGGAGGGATTACAAATCAAATCACACACCAGAACGACGGTGGAGGCAGAAAACACCTCCATCTACCACTTGATACAACACACAAAAAACAAGAAGAAATTTTATTGCCAGCCTCAGAACGGAAGATAACAGAGTCCTGACAGAACAAAGGGATATCTTAGTTGCGCGTGTAATTAAAGAACGAATGGGACCGATTTTAGAAAAAGTCGTTGGATGCCACCAGACGTGTCTCCCTCGACGTACCATTTTTAAGACTGTATGTGAATATCGAGACATTATTTCTATTTTCTCATCATCGTCAGCGAATGGAGGCATTGCCTTCATTGATTTTGCTAAAGCGTTTGACAGAGTCAACTACGGATATCTGTTCAGAACCTTGAAACACATACGTTTCAATGATGGCAACTTAGCGGTTTTAATGAACATCGTCAGAGGCATACGAACCAAAATCTCGATCAATGGACACTATACTAATGAAGTATTGATATCTAGTGGAGTTCCTCAGGGAAGTCCCTTGTTCATGTTGTTTTATGTGGTTTCTCTGGAACCCCTTTTACGGCTTTTGAACACAACCTTAGAAGGCATAACAATAGCTGGGCTGAAGACGGTTACAAATGCATACGCTGACGATGTGGGGGTTCTAGTAAGGAGCGACGATGACTGTGCCCGGCTAACGGCCAAGTTATTGCTTTATAGCAGGGTAACTGGTGCTAGGATAAATGAAACGAAAAGTTCCTTTTTAAATTTTTCAGGGTCTTGACAATGTGCAGCTACCGTGGGCAAACAGGGTGGACCGTCACACTGCTTTGGGCATAACGTTTTACAATTGCCCATGAAGAACAACGGCTGCTAATTGGAAACAGCTTTTAGGAAAAATCAGAGGCAGCTTAATACTGCATGAAACGTGAGACTTAAATATCAAGCAAAGAATTAAACTAATAAACTGTGCAGTTCTTTCGAAAGCTGCATATGTCGCTCAGATTTCACCAACACCTCCAGACATAGCGAAATCTATAATGAGCACAATCTGTCGATACGTATGGAAAGGCCATATTTTTAGAGTAGCAGTAGGAACGACTACATCGTAACCCGAAAACGGAGGCCTAGGGCTGACAGACCTTCCGAGGAAAAACACTGCCTTCTTCATTAAAAGAACGCTACAACTTATAGAGACTCAGCCGAACAGCATAACTGCCGCTCTATTTGACCTTCTCAAACCCGGAAGCATGCAGCCGCCAGAAGATGTTCACAACATAAATTATAACCTAAAGCATATTAAGGATTTTTATGTAGAATTAAGCTACTTGACATGCATTTTAACAGACAAAAATAAGAGGACAAGTAAATATATAGTAGAGAAGTTACAATCACTCGAAAACCAAAATAAAATGGAGCTGAAGTATCCCAACAAAAACTGGGAAAAAATATGGACTAATATAAATAACAAAACACTGACTACGGAAGTGCAAGCGACATGGTACAGAGTTCTCAACAACATTATTAGTACCAATGAAAAACTGTCTTCAATAGGACTACATGCAACTAATGTGTGCCAAAAATGCCACAATTTGGGCTCCTTAAAGCATCGCTTCATCTGTAATGGATACAAGAATATTTGGAATGACATTGTATTGCAAGTCGCTTTTCTCAAACGGACCGATGGAAGAGAAATCGCACTAAACGATATACTCTTCCCAGAAGAAATTTCCTATCTACCACAAAAAAACAATGTCATCTTGTGGCTATTCGGAAATTTTGTCAATTATGTTGTTAACAACAAAGGCAATAACAATCTACAAGAATATCGAGAATATATGAAAGACGAATACTTCAAAATATACCAGAACAAAGATCATAAAAAGAAGTTCGGGAATATGATGCAAATTTTGTTTCAGAAACAAGGCATCGGTTAATACCTAAATAATATGAAAGACTGTCAAAGCAGGGGATTTCTGTTGAGGGTGAAGTACGGCAGGGACTTCGTGTGCCCCGGGACCGATACGGTAGCCGTGAAGGCCTCAACAGAACCCCGAAAAAGCATGTTTTCCCAAAAAGCAACAGGAGTCACGTCACAGCACAAGAACAGTAAGTAAAACTATTCTCATGCATAAGACGCACATTACTGAAGAAGTTTAATTTCCTCTCTTAATTTTTACTTTTGGTTCTCTCTCATTTTTGTTTAAATTCTAATGGAAGAATATTTTGCGTTCTGTCAATGCAGTCAATAGTATTATAGAGAGGGTTATTTTCACCGTAATCAATTCGGGTTACAATTTTCTAACATTGTCTTCATAGGAAAAAAAAAACACAAAAAAAAATTTGGCGGATTACGCCACCTCCGTACCGTATGTTTACAGAATGGATTTTCTGAACTGGACATTCACAGTGCATTACTCGCGGCTGTTTTTAGACAAAGTGAGGAGCTGGAAGGAAGTGAAGAAGAAATAGGAATTTCGTCTTGCAATACGCCAGCGGTAACTCATCGAAAATGGGACATAACAAAACTGCACTGGGTATCCATTTAGCAGAAACTGGCCACACTATAGGCAATACTGAGAACTGTATACGTGTTCTACAGAGGGCAGGGAAGATGCGTGCTCTCGACTTGTTGGAGACTTACAAGGCCAAAAAGCATGAGCCCACAAGGGTACTCAATGGCCAAAGCGATTTAAAAAAAAAAAAAAAAAAAAAGTTGGTGGAGCACTTTCCCACGAAAGGCAAAGGTCCCGAGTTCGAGTCTCGGTCCGGCACACAGTTTTAATATTCCAGGAAGTTTCATATCAGCGCATACTAAAAAAAAAAAAAAAAAAAAATGTGGTCAGCGCGACAGAATGTCAATCTTAAGGGCCCGGGGTCGATTCCCGGCTGGGTCGGAGATTTTCTCCGCTCAGGGCCTGGGTGTTGTGTTGTCCTAATCATCATCATTTCATCCCCATCGACGCGCAAGTCGCCGAAGTGGCGTCAACTCAAAAAACTTGCACCAGGCGAACGGTCTACCCGACGGTAGGCCCTAGTCACACGACATTTTATTACTCATAGTAATACTAAGGCTTACAGATGATATAGTCCTTTTGCCAGAAAGTAGGAGAAATTAGGAAATTGCCTTAGTGGAGTTAAAATATGATATGGATAAGGGGAAGAAGTTAAGGAGAAAATAATTGGGACAAGTAAAAAAAAAAAAAAGGGAACTTATGTAGCATCCAAGTTCATGAGGGCTCAGTGGGTACAGGTTCGGAGAAAGCGACGATAATTTTCATCGAGAATAAAATTTTAAAATTTTCGCCTGTTGCCATAGAAAATTGTCTATTAAACAACCTCCTTCAATTTATCTGAGATATGCTTTCACTATTTCATAAAATTGTCTTTGTTGATAATTTTCAAATATGTTTCTATAGATCTTTGAGTTTTCTGTCCGAGATGTTCGGCGGAAGCTTTCTGTCAAGAGTTTCCGGGTGATGAGGCAATCAGCATATAGCCAGTTGACAGACCATGATTTTCGAATAGCTTTGAAATACATTGTTTCTCAAGGGTGTTTTGTATGGTCAGACGGCTTGGCTGAAATTGGATACTACGGCAGCTGGTTTCCAGTATTGATGAGAAAGTTTCATTTATTGCGATTATTCGAAGTTGTTGCTTATATGCAAAGTTTTCTATTAGATACTGCGTGTGGTGTTGGTTTCCCACTTCCTGTGCTAAGCTTGCTGTGAAATGGGAAGTGAGCTGATGTCTATCTGCATGGTGTTACGAAAGCTTCGGGTCTCTGTGATGCTAGTAGACTTGAAGCTGGTTACAGAATTGTATTTTTGTTATTTAAACCAAAACACTGTGTTGTCAGTTCAGTCTCTCTCCCTTTCAATTTCGTTTATTCTATGGTTATCTGTAAGCCGTTCATAGAACTGGACTTACGTGATTGTTACTACATCCGACTTAGGTCGCATGTGTATTTCGAAGTCAGATAACTTGCGTATTTCGATCACTTGATTTAGTACCAATTATATGATGTAATTACATATGCCAGTTCTCATTCCTGTTTTCCTAGGTTAATCAGCGAAGATTCGAGTACACTGTGGCGTGTTCTTAGTCTACGCCACTTCTTGATCACGTGTTCAATCTTTGTCTCAACCAGCTATTGCACATGATACACTGTGCCACGTCTTTAATATCTGAAATAGTTCCCCCTATTTACAGCTAAGCGTGCCCAGTTCTTATGAATGGTGAAGTAATTTTGGGTAGAGAAAAGTCCCAGAGTCGGTCGCTGAGCGTAGAGATGCTCTGGCTGTTCCTATAAAGTGTATTTGTTCACGTTGCACAGACGAAACTACCTGCAGTGTTACTTCTACGTGGCTGGTATTACCTGGCAACTGACGCAGTTAAAATCTTTTGGATGCCAACCTCATTCAGGAGATTCTCAGTCGAATTTCTACCAGTTATTCTCTTTTCATGTCTGGGCATTGTGATTACATTAAAGGGTACAAGTACCCAATGCACAATGTTCGACAATAATTTGTTCGCCATCACACTTTGGTGGCTTTGGTAGGATCTTAAGACTAATTTTCATGTTTGTTAATGTCCTGTTATTCATACAACACCTGTCTAAATAAGTTCAGTGAATTACGTAAGCTTGAACTGAGAATGAAGTCAATAAAACTGATCAAAAACTAAAAATAAAAAGTCAGTAGGCTTAGATGAAGTACCAATGTGTGTACTAAAACAACGCATAGAGATTATACAAGGCCCCTTAACAAATATAATAAATGAATCCTTAACATCAGGGACATTTCCAGAGCAGTTAAAACAGGCAGGATTTGTGCCTTTACTTAAGAAAGGTAATGCAGAAGACATAGAAATTTACCAGCCCATTTTCCTGTTGTCACCGTTCTCAAAAATAATAGAAGCGACTATGAAAGACAGATTAATGAATTACCTGAATAAATACAATCTTTTAAGCGAATCATAGTTTGGTTTCCGAAGTGGCAAAAATACTGAGTGAGGCATAGTAGAATTCACGAAAGTTGTACTTGATACTCTTCATAAAGATGAGTGTGTCACAGGCATATTTTTGGATCTTTCTAAGGCCTTTGATACAGTCGACCACAAGATTCTACTAAATAAGTTAGAAGTATTAGGAATAAGAGGGGTAGCTAATGACTGGTTTCAATCATACCTAGGAGATAGGGTACAAAGAGTATAGAGGTAACACTTACTTCAAATAGATCAAAACATTTTGTAAAACCCTTATCAGAACCAAAATACATTAATATAGGGGTTCCACAAGGTAGCATATTAGGACCAATACTATTCCTGATATACAATGACTTTCCCAGTAGTGTTACTCACGGTGAAAAACTTCTCTTCGCTGATGGCAGCAATACTATAGTCACTGAGAAAACAAAAGAACTCCTCGCAGAGAAAGCAAATGAAACTCTAAAGGAAGTTTACGACTGCTCAATAAGCAATAAAGTGACATTGAACATAAAGGAAACTAATGCCATGAATTTCAGTTTGAAGAGGGAAAATGACAATGTTAAATTAAATATAGATGTAACTGTGTAACAAATGCAAATTTTCAAGGAATGTATATTTATTCTCAGTTGAAGTGGCGTGAACACATAAAGGTACTTGCAAACAGAAAGTCATCAGCATATTATGCCCTTAGAATCCTATCATCAGTGTGTAACATGCAGTGTCTTTTAGTTCCATACTATTCATGTGTACACCCAATTCTTAGCCATGGCGTTCTGTTTTAGGAAACAAATGCACATTATATGAACACAATTTTCAAACTCCAGAAAAGAGCCATGAGAATAATAACCGAAAGCAGCAGTCGAGCTCATTATAAAGATTGTTCAAAACACTGTGGATTTTAGCCACACCATGAGAATACATCTACCAGTCAGCTGAACACATCAAAAATAACATTGGTAATTATTTCACAAACAGCTCTGTCCATGGTCATGGAATAAGAGCTAGACTCAACTTACTTTTACCAAGAAAAATAAACATAAAACTCTAAACAGCATTTTCTACCAAGGAATGAAACTGTACAATAAATTGCCAAAAGAGATTAAAGAAATTGCAAAAATACACTTATTTAAAAAGGCAGCTAAAAAGTACCTGTTTTGCAATATGTTTTGTACATTGAAGAATTACTTAGCTAAAACAGAGTAGGGGTTTGGTAAAAAAATGTTATACAAATAAATAATAACATTGATGATAAAACATCCAACATTCCACATAACACATTCACACTATTTTTATCCTTCATTTTTCCTTTTCTATAAATACTTACCCCCAAGCTACGCATAGCACAGCACTAACACCCCTTCCTCTTTCTGAGCTCAACATGTCACTCATTATAGAGGGACACTGACTCAATTTTTCAGGATAGCAAATGGAAAGTTGTGGTATAGGAAATGGCCCATAGATCATCGGTGTGTGTGTGTGTGTGTGTGTGTTTGTGTGTTTGTGTGTGTAGTGAGTGAAGTGTTACAAAGCAATGTGTGTATAGTGTGAGCAGTGACTGTTAGTGAGAAATGAGTGAACAATGTGGCATTACATTATTTAATAAGTTATTCGTAAAAATAGTATTGTATATCAGGAGTTAATGTAATGATTATCTCTAACTAGATGTCTGTATATATAGCTGTTTACATGAATTAGCTTATTTTAAATTGGTCTAAACTTGTAAATACTTTGACATGTCATATATCCTTTTAAAAAGAGACATATGAATGAAAATAGCTACTACTACTACTACTACTGATCATTTAACTTTTTCATTATAGTAGTCAGACAGTGTTCAGTAATTGATTATGGCAGATACATTTGTTTATCACAAGGCATTAGTTCTCTAATACAGAGTTACATGGTTCCACTTACACTAGTAGTTCAGTTGCAAATGAGTTGCTAGTTTATACTATAGGGTTCAGAAACAAGTTTCTGGATGATTATGTGTGGGATACCACATTATATTTAAGTGAAAAGACAGCCATAAGAAATTAGGATAGGAAAAAATAAATGTGCTTGAAAAGTGTTGCCATAAAAACCTTTTAAATTATATACATAAACCAGCTTTGTAAAATTAGACCATATAATTGTTTTAAGAAAAGCAGTTACTAATAGGTACAATTCAAAAGACACAACTTACAGGGTTTTTTTCTACAATGGAATGCAAACCAACTAAACAATGTAATAGGAATCAAAGCTATCACTATTCTGAAAATATGATGATGTTTATTATTTACATAGTTATGACATATTTATACTCACTCAGCACAAAATTTTGGCATATTAATGTCCCATAGTGTATCCAGCGCTAAGTGTTGCATTACTACACTATCTACTCAAAAGTATCCCGACAGTCCTAGGTAATGTGGAATTGACTACTAGATGTCATGGGAGCCAGACCCGCCAATATAAAAGAAGGTGGCGAGTTTTGTGTTGTCAGTAGAGAAGCGTTAACAGCAGAAAGAGTCGGTCATGAGACCTTAGTAACTTCGAAAGTGGTCTAGTTGATGGATGTCACCTAAGTAAGTAATCCATCAGGGACATTTCAGCCCTACTAAAGCAGCCCAACACTGTTGGTGGATGTGACTCTGAAGTGGAAACGCGAAGGAAGAACCACAGCTGAACCAGGATCAGGCAGATCACGTGTGTTGACGGACAGGGACCATCGACATTGCGGACAGTGGTTGTAATAAATCGCATGAAGTCAGCGGAAGGAATCACTCGTGAGTTCCAAAATGCTACCCATCTGTGTAGCTACCACAATCACAGTGTTTCCGGAGTTAAAAAGAATGGGTGCAACGGTCGAAAGCTTATGCTAAACGCCGTTGAGGTGGTGTAAGAGGCGACGCCACTGGACAGTGTGGCTGAAAACGGTTTGGAGTGGTGGATCACACTGTTTCCTACGGCTATCCGATCAAAGAATTTGGGTTTGGTAGGAGCTGGCGAATGTTACCTTTCATCATGTGTAGTGCCATCAGTGAACTACAGAGGAACTGGTGTTCCAGTATAAGTGTGCTTCTTGTGATTAAGGTATGGCGTCCGTATTGCGCTCAGGAATACGCTAACTGGGGAAGGGTATTAACACAGTTTACAGTATTGTGTGCCGCGTACGATAGAGAAACAGTTCGGAGATGGTGACTGTATCAGCTTGACAACACGTCCTGTCATAGAGCAGAATCTTTGAGGAAACGGTTTATGGCAATAATATTCCTGAAATGGACTGGCCTGCCCGCAGTCCTAAGCTATACCCAATGGAATACCTTTGTGATGAGTTAGACCGTCGACTTCGCTCCAGACCCTAGTGTCCGAAATCACTACCTTCTTCGGTTTCTGGTCTTGAGGAACAATGGCTTGCCCTTCCTCCACAGACATTGACGTACCCGATTGAAACTGTTCCCAGCAGAGTTCAAGCCGTCGTTACTGCGAAGGATGGATGCACCGATTATTAATATGCACTACCAGATGTCCGGATACTTTTGACCAGTTAGTGTTTCTGGACATTCATTGTAAGCACTGTCGTCTGGGACTTGCCTCATCTACACTGCGTCTCTCACAAGAAGCCAAATGATTTCATATTTTCTTGTATCTTCCGATGTCTGTTCAGATAATGATATGCAATTTCTGTGAAGTCCAGGATTATTAATGACCAGGGACAATCTGTCTTCAAGGTCTGCACGTTCAAGTCAGTTGAAAAATTTTCATTTCTTTCCTAGACATTAGTTTTCTTTGCATTTGCATTAAGGGATAATAAAGAGTGAGGAAAGTTATTTTTACACTGTAGTCGAGATGGTACGAACAATGTGAACCGGAAATTTTTAAATGTGTACTGCATCCTATCACCAGAGATTGTCACTCGCTGCGGTATATACAGGGTCTTTCAAAAAGGACTTAACAACTTTCAAATTCATATAAATTTATTGAAGGAAGACATAGAGCTGGGTTTAGTATTTTTTGTACGGAAACACATCAAGAATTTTTTTTATCTTAAACTGAAGATGTTATATGTGGCTTCTGTTGGTTATCCTTCACACATCCCATCGGAAGTCAGTTTCTTCCCAAAATCGCTGTAGCATTGCAGGTGTAACTTGCTCAGTGAGGGTGTAAATTCTTGCTCTAAGTTCAGGTAGAAAGTCGACACAGGAGGAACAAACACGACATCCTTGATGAATCCCCATAAAAAAAAAAAAAAAGAAAAATCGAGTGTCGTCGGGTCTGGGGAACGTGGGGGCCAAGCAATTGGCGCATCACGGTCAATCCATTGACCTGGAAAGCGGTCACTGAGAAAATCCCGGACATCAGCCAGGTAGTGGGGTGGTGCACCATCTCGCATGAAGTAAACATTTCGTTCTTGGTCGTCCTCATCGGTCTGTGGTATCAAAACTTGTTGTAACATATCCATTGATGGTTCTGTCATGGAAAAAAAGGTTCCATACGCTTTGCTCTTGCTCAATGCACAAAAAACTTTCAGTTTCGGGCTATCACGAACAGGTTGCAATGTCTGATGCGGATTTTCACTGCCCCAAATCCTACAGTTATGTGTATTAGCGTTGCCACTTAAGTGAGAAGTCGTCAGAAAAGATGACTTTGTCCAAGAAATGTTCATCCTCATGTAATAGATTTGACATAGACACACAGAAGTTCTTGACAGCAATTTTATCAGTGTCTTTTATTGCTTGTACGATCGTCAATCTGTATGGTTTCAAATACAAACGGCTTCGCAACACATGCCAAACAGTCGTCTGTGGGATTTGCAGCTCGCGAGGTGCACGCCGGCTCGATTTCGTAGGGCTGTTTACAAATCGTTGTCTCACTCACTCAAGGACGTCGTCAAATGTGCTTGGACCACCTGACGAGCACCCTGTTTCTACAAAAGATTTGTGCCACACATAAATTGTAGGCCTACTAGGAAGATCTTTAGCGTACGTGGTACGGAAATTACGCCGAACTGTTGTCGCCGATTTCGATTCTTCAAACCAAAACACACAGCTAGCACGCTCGAGTCCAATGCAGGTAGCCATCTTTAACGCCACTGCCGCTAGCGCTCCTTACGGTGCTATTCGGCACTAGCGAACTACGTGGGTCAAAACTTGATGTATTTCCTTACAGATTGACCCTCCAGTCACCTCTGTAGGTACTATGAATTAATTTTTATATGGGTTTTCAAAGTTGTAAAGTCCTTTTTGAAACAGCCTGTATTTATAAATTCATGGAGAACCAATCTGCCCATGTAACTAATGGTTATATGGACACTGTTAGACTTCCCGCACCTGCAGAAGCCTCACAGTGGCAGTCACATGGTTCCAAGTCCTTTAGGAATTCTGTCATGCGTCGGGATTAGGTATCTGACAGCCTGTGACCGATCTGTATACTTAATGTAGCTCACCGCCGACCTCTCTAATGTGGGCAGGTGCGTTCCACAAGGGACAAGCGTTTTCCCTAGACCAAGAGAGGAGTGCTAGAGCTGTTCTCCTGTTCGCCAGAGCCAAGTTCCATCAATTTCAGAAGCGGGAATTGCGAGATGATACCTTTATCTCAATGTCAGTGTGATTCTGAAATATCAGTGATCAGTCGAAGGTTACACCAAAATATTTGGGCGGATTACTACGTTCTCGGTCTTCACTACTAGCTTCTTTAATACTTCACTGTTTGTTAAACACATATACCTGAATTTGCAATTGATTTGATTTGCCGTGATCATCCACATAATTATTGTAGGGGATGCTGAGGTGAAGTGTCCACTCTAAGGAAACCGAATTTTCGCCAAACTGTGGTTATCGATAGAAGCATACCACCTACACTTTTGAATGTACATGCAAGTGAAAATGAAAATAAAATATAAGAGCTATATGCATTTTTCTGAAGGCTTACGAAGTCGCCACTTTTCCCTACCTAGAGTGTTATGTGGTCAGTTCCACTGCAGTAGGAGCCCATGAATGCTGTTCTGATTTTCAAGAGATCTTGATGTCCTAGTATCTGCAACAGTACCATGCGCCTGGGCCAGATCGTTTTCAATCGGATATTTGTAATAGACTACATATAACAGAACGGAAATGGTTTAAAATAAGGTAAATTAAATGAGGACATAGAATGACAGCCGATAGCTTTTTATACAAAAGGGGTTGGAGTAAATCTGACCCGAAGTATTACGCATGGTGTATGGAAGTAACTAACTCTTACACAGGTAAATAACTTTGCCTTTCCCCTATCGGATATCATGCTGCCATTACTGGCTCACAGATGAAACTATCAAAGAGAAACAATCAACAATGAATTACATTTGTAGTCCAAAAGACTGTTGAAACATTGATATTTAAAAAAAGTATTACACTGAATATAAATGAGGTAACAAGACTGGTGTAACTTACTTACATTACATCAAACGACTGAAAAATCAGAAAAGTTGTTACTAGAACATAACGGAACAAACGTTCTCAATCAGACTCACTGACAACAGTAATGGTGTACTTTAAAAAAGTTTGACCACTTCTCGGAAGTCAGCAGCAGTACTATTCAAGGTAAAAAATATGCAATGGTCACTTTTGCCGTCCTGGTCTCTTTACCCCACCTTCCCCAACAGTGTATCGGAAGTAGAAATAAGCCTCCAGAATGAAATTTTCACTCTGCAGTGGAGTGTGCGCTGACATGAAACTTCATGCCAGACCAAGACTCGAACTTGGGACCTTTGCCTTTTGCGGGCAAGCTGAGCTACCCAAGCACGACTCAGGCCTCGTCCTCACAGCTTTACTTCCGCCAGTACTTACTCCTCAGAGAGAAAATTTTATTCTGGAAACTTGCCTCCGACTGTGGCTAAGTCATATCTCCACTGTATCCTTTCTTCCGGGAGTGCTAGTTCTGCGAGTTTCGCAGGAGAGCTTCTGAGAAGTTTGGAAGGTAGGAGACGAGGTACTCGCAGAAGTAAAGCTATGAGGACGATCTCTGAGTCGCGCTTGGGTAGCTCAGTTGGTAGAGCACTTACCTCCGAAGGGCAAAGGTCCTGAGTTCGAGTATCGGGCCGGTGTACAGTTTTGATCTGCCAGGAAGTTTCAGAAATAAGTCTGTTTCCCACTGTTTTAAAGCTCTTACTGAGTTGAAAGTGTTAGAGTTTTTCTTAAAGGCTGAGAAAACTTTTTCTTTCAAGAGATGTCTGGTCAACGTCGATACACCCTGACACTCCAGCTGCGTGCTGGTTGCCACTATGATTAAGTATGGGGAGAAGAAATGTTAAATAGATATGAGAAAATTCAAAACTGTGGAAAACTCTCATCAGAAAAAAGGGCAGTTGGAAATGATAGTACACACACTGTTCATTTACCTATGAAAGAGATAATCTGCAAAACTCTCATTCGAATCGAGTCTTAAATACAGCTTGTTGGATCCTTCAGAGCTGAGTTTAACATAGGAGACGGAGAAAATGTAAAGAACACTGGTGAGTTCAGACACGGACTCGCTCGGCAAGCTCGAGAGCGTTATGGAGATGTTCAGCAAAAGCCAGTGGTAGACGCTGTAAGGGCAGAGTGTTGTGCGGCATGGATAGATTTACTATTGTAATTACTAAAGCGCACGTTTCAGAATGAATAAGGCAGCGTATTACATTTTCCAACATTCGTTTCGCTAAGTGAAGATAATGGGAAAATTAAAAAATAATTTGAGCTCATGTGAAGAAGCCTTATCGACCGTCGACTTTCTCGCGCACCATTCGTACTCGAAGTACCCTCTGCCTTACGCCGTAAGTGGCTTGCGGAGTATAAATGTAAGTAAATCAAGATGTAGATTTCAATCCGGCAACGACAGAAGTAATAGAGGGTAAATACTGTAGCACGCAACAAAAATTGGAGTACGTAAAGTAGGTTCCAGAAGGCTTTAGATGTCCTCACAAGAGACTTCCAATCAAACTGCGTGCCTGTGGAGCATCGTCTCAGTTGTGCAGCTGAAGTTTTGATTTCTTCCAAGGAAGGCCACGATTCGTAGTAATCGACAGAAAGTTATCGAGTAAAACACTGAGATTTCTGGTATTCATCAAGGAAGTATTACAAGCCTTCTGCTGTTCCTAATATATATAAACGATTTAGAAGATAATCTTAACAGCCCTCTTAGATATTTTGCAGGTCATGCTGCCATTTACCGTCTAGTAAGGTCATTAGAAGATCAAAATCAATTACAAAATGACCTAGACACCGTATCTGTATGGTACAAAATGCGGCAATTGACTCTAAACAAGGAAAAAGTCTGAGGTTACCCACACTACTAAAAGGAATCCGTTAAATCTCGGTTACACAATGAATCATACGTATCTAAAGTCTGTCATTTCATCTAAATACCTAGCAGTTACAATTACGAATGACTCAAATTGGAAACATCACATAGATAATATTGCTGGAATGCAAACTAAAGACTGCATTTTATTAGCGGAACACATAGAAGATGCAATATGCCTACTAAAGAGGCTGCCTGTACTACATTTGTCCGTCCTCTGCTACAGTACTGCTGTGCGGTATGGCGTCCTTACCAGAATAGGACTCTATAGAAGAGCGAAATAGGGGAGATAATGTCACGGATATGATAAGCGAGTTGGGTTGACAATCATTAAAACAAAGGCGTTTTTCTTTGATGCGAGATCTTTCCCATTACATTTCAATCATCAAGTATCTCCTCTGAATGCGAAAGTATTTTATTGAACGCCAATCTGCGTAAGAAGAAATGATCGTCTTAATAAAATAAGAGAAATCAGAGTTCGTACGGACGGATTCAAGTGTTCATTTTTCCCAAGAACTGTTCGAGAGTGGAACGGTAGAGAAATAGTCTGAAGGTGGTTCGATGAACCCTCTGCTGTACACTTAAGTGTGAATTGCAGAGTACTCGTGTAGACGTAGATACTTACTGCGCACGTGTGGTACAAAAAGAGCAGGTTACACAGAAATGAACGATAGGGTCAAACTAGTGGACGGAGTGAAAACTAGGCAAAACTCAGCAAGGTAAATAGCGAGGAGGGGTAGATACGACAGGTTTTTATCATCGGCGCATCCGCTCATGTGCCACCAGTGATGATTTCACCTTATGTCATATGTTATCACACAGTCTTGGTCACTCCTGAGTCAATCTATGTGTTTTAGTTACGCAGTTTTTAGGCAAAACCCTGTAGCGATCGACCGCAGAATACATGCGTATCATTTGACGTCACAGAACATTTGTTAAGTAACGAGGAGCCGTTGTAAAAGAGAACCATCTAGTCCATAGCGGCTCATCCAATCCATGCATAAAAGCGTAGTGCGTCACAAAGGAAGTGATAAATGAATGTTCAGATCGATCTGACGCAAATTGCTATTCAGAGGAGAAGCGGGAACACCGGCGCTGAACCGTGTAGCTGCTTCTGAATTCGCATTCAGGAGTAAAGTGCGCGAAATCTGCCGTGAATGCGCGGCTCATTCGAGCCCGCGTACGCTGAGTGGGCGTGTCGGACGAAGCGCGTTTTACGCCCGCGGCGTATTTGATAACCAATATTTATTTTGCTTGTCTGTAGGCTACCGATAATACGAGGGAATGAACACAACTACGAACGTTGGCAAACGTCTCATTTAAAACCATGTCCGTCTGAAGGGAACTCTTCGACTGCTTACCGGTCAAACGATGTACGAAAATAAATATGCTTCATATGCGGCCGGTGGAACTCCATCTCTACGTCTTTCTCATTTGTTTCTTGAAATGGATCCGCCGATCATGATAGAAACGTATCTCTACGTCCTTCTCATTTGTTTCGTGAAATGGATCCGCCGATCATGATAGAAACGTAGCTATAACAGACTGGGAAACAATTTAATTTCCTTAACGTAGTTTAGCAACATACGAAAGTTGAACTACAGCTACAGGGTAATTTTCTGGCTCAGACAGTAAGAAACAAGGTACAGACTAAGCACTACCGAGAATGGCACACACACCTCATGACGTTTGTGTAACATAACTTGATCAAGTGTTTACAGTACACTGTAAACAGATCTGTTAGCGACCAAGGAGCAGGGACACAATATAATGTTATTCTTACGTCTATATTACTAGAGACGGATGACTAGAATGACGGAACATAGATGAATAAAGCGAAATGAATTCTCTCAATCTGTAAGAGGTAATCATTGCGATAACTGTGTGTTTTAAGTTAAAAATATGTGCAAGACCGGGACTCGAACCCACAGTCGAATCCTGACCTGGCACACAATTCCAGCTTGTCACACAATCTTATGTAGGAAGGATTTAAATGTCACCTTGTTCGGAAAACCAGTAAGCACTGGCCTGAAGACATGTGAAACCACAGAAACGTAAATACAAATGGACACATTGAAATTAGACCTTACCTCTCGAAAACAGTATCCAGAACCAATGCTCGTGCCCAAGATCACTACAACTACGGCCACTATATTGTCAGTTGATCTCTCACTGTTGTTGTTCTTATCGTCAGTTTATGTTATAGTCCGTTGTGCAGCTGATATTCAGAATGTATATTTACGCGGCATGAATTTCCGTTTTTATTTGCAAAGCATCATCAGTTGCATAGAAACTAGTAAACACTTTATATAATCTTTTGCACATATATATGGACGTTTTGATCTACAGTTTATTTGTTTCGTTCATTTGCACGAATTTTTTAAAGTATTTAGGCGTCTCTACTATACACCAAAATTTATGCTAATTGCAAATAGGTCTTTCTGGTATAGAATCTCGTCAGTGTAATTTTCCTTTACATAATAGCACCACCTTAGACTACTTCTTGGTACTCTTTTATACAACATAAGGCTGAATACATACAAATAAATTAAAATATTTAAGCCTAAAACAACAATACATATGATAATAGAATTAAAGAAAACTATCTTCATCTATATTGGCATATCAGCCCATTAGTGATGTTTTTGAAAATGAAAATGAAACACCTATTGAGAAAAATGAAAATGAACGTAAAACTCTCTCAGGCACCCGTCTTTCGACTTTGGATATTTTCCAGAAGACGAATAAATGCGCTGAGAATGTATGCACATTGTAGATTGTATGAACCGTAGCGTTAATTTTCTATCTGAAGCAGATAAGAACCTTAAAGTGAAACATATTGTGTCAAATAAGATATAAATTCGTTCAGTCACCCATTTTTAAGACGGAAGACGTATTGAGTCATTTAACTAGAAGCAACGGGAAACATAGGACTTTTTATTACCTTTAACAGTACTTGTGAACAAAATCTTGTGGTACTAAGGTTCGAATGAATCTAGAAACTTACAAAATTTGTTGTCGAACATAACTATTCGTTTTAGGTGTACAGCATAGTGGCGAGGGATATTTCGTCAAACGATATCAAACCTTAAATCATCAGATGAGGCGTGAGCATTCAGCGGGATCTGAATATCTGAAGGATAGTGAAAACTGATTGATTGCTTCATAACGAAATTAGTGCCATAAAGTTACTCGTACATCGCACATTGCGGGGATAGAATTCTTGACTCGACTACGTGCGTCTTGATGTGTAGTGGAGTGTTATTCAGAGGCACAAATAGGACAAGAATCGGACAGCCGCTCCCTCTCCTGTTCAGGGAGAAATTCACATCTCTTCAAAATGGAGCCGAAAAATCAGTGCTCAAAAAGTAGAATCTTAATTCATCAAAATGAGAATGATGATATCTGAAACTAAAGTGAGTAATTAGTACAAATTAAGACTGTCATGAACATGAAGCATGGAGTCGTTAAGTAAATAGCCAGAAGACTCGGTATCAACTGCTGAATAACGAAATAACGCGGAAATCTTTTGGACATGGCTGTTGCAAACGGTGAAAGTAGGTGTAACATTTATGGATATGGGCTAGCAGATACAAACTTATTTTCCAACAGGAAAATGGTCGAAAGTGCATTGTCCAAAATTTCATGACATTGTCAGTGAACGAGAAACCAATACAAGTGCAGACACGTCTACAGTATCTTTGTTTAAATCAGTCAATTTCTGGACTGTTTCAAAATGTAACTTTGTAAGACAACATATTTTAAAGAAAAGTGAGTGACACACAAACTTCAAGAAGAAAAGTGGAAAAAGCAACCAGTGGAAATGTAGAAACTGTTGAAATAAGCCGGCTGCTTTGGTCGAGAGGCTCTAGCGCTTCAGTCCGGAACCGCGCTGCTGCTAGGGTCGCAGGTTCGAATCCTGCCTCGAGCATGGATGTGTGTGATGTCCTAAGGTTAATTAGGTTTAAGTAGTTCTATGTGCAGGGGACTGATAACCTCAGATGTTAAGTCCCATAGTGCTTAGTGCCATTTGAACCATTTGTTGCAACAATGAGTAAAGGTCTAGGAAGAATATCTCTCAGAAGAAACGAAAAACTGTTCACGGTGGTGTACGTTTAACAGAATGTGTATTTAATTTTTAGTTTTCAGTGCCTATTTTTGTAAATAAACATTGCGCCCTTTCGAGTTTCCAGCCTTCTCTCTATGTTAACACCGATCATTTAATCTGTCCCAAGAAATCCTATAACGTCAAGATATCTTTGTAACTGACATTATTTTGTTAGTTCCTATTACATGCGACCCATCTTAGTACAAGAATTAGGCCATAAATATAACTAAAAGAATAGTAAGTCCAAGCTATACGAATATTCTTGTTGAACGTTCGAATACTTGATGCGCGCGAAAAACAAAAGTTTTCATCGTCTGTACAATGTGCTTAATTTTGAATCTTTATATTTCATAAACAAAAGAATCCTAGAGTCTCTAACAATCCTACTATCTATAAAACCAGCTTTAGTACGGTGATTACTCTCTCACAGGAGCGTCAGAGCTGAAATACCTGGGCAGGTGAGTACTTTTAAGAGTCGCTGCACATCGTGTACTGCAGTGACGGCGGCCCCTGAAGACAATAATATAAACATGGTGATTTATACTTTAGTACATAATGAGTAGTGAATATCTTGCCTGTGCCACGTATTTATGGATAATATAAGAAGCGATGTACACTGTTGGCCACTGAAATTACTGCTATAGGAACAACAGGAAAACGAAACTTTTGCAACACAATATAGTAGGAATAAGACATGAACCAATTTGTATTTCGTTTGAGGTACACGAGTGCAAAGTGTATACTACTCGAAAAAAAAGAGCTGAGAGCTCCCAGAAGCGGTGGAGGAAAAAAAATGAAACCTCACGGTTTGAGAGGATCTCTGATGTTATTTCAATAGTTAACAATATCGAGTCATATTTAAGAAAAAACTTGACTGTATGAGCCCACCTACCGGTATAACGTTGCACAACCTCTGATCTGGATGCGTCCACAGTGTCAGTTGGAAAGGGTGTCACAAGCTCGTCTTACCCTCTTCTGAGACATGCTTGTCCACAACTGTTGTAACTGGTCCTTGATGTTCTGGATGCAGGCATTCGGACAGAGTTGGCCTCCGAACTGGTCTTGCACATGTTCCATAGGAACAAATATGAGGATCTTGCTGGCCATTGGAGTACCCCAGCATCACGCAGACAGTTCATAGAGACACTTGTCATATGAGGACAACCACTGCCCTGTTGGAAAATGGCAGAACGATACTGCCGCTTGAGAGGCAACGAGGGCGCAGGATTTCCGTGACCTACTATTATGCCGTCAGAGTTTCTTCAGTCACTATTAGCCGTAACCTGAAGTCATGCCCGATGGCTCCCCACACTATGACGCCAGAAGTATGCCCCTCTAAAACTTTGGAACAATGGGAACTCGTCCCAGCAGCACGCCATGCTCGCCGACGATGGTCATCTGGGATATTGTAGAATCGCAATCCATAACTGACTACAATGCGGCGTCTTTCGTAAGTAGTCCATGCTTCCTGGTTACGGCCCCATTACAAACGCACCCGTTTGTGTTGACGTGTTAACGGCAGCCTACGCATAGGACGGCAATTCACTAGCCCGGCTGGAGCTGGTCTCCGAACAATCATGCAAAATGACACAGAAAGTTGCAGACAGCTCAGTACTTGTTCTCGGATGGAGACGTAGATGTGAACGTGTTAGGATGTGCTGGGTACACAATACAATGATACTCCCCTAGGGTAGTCAGACGTGACCGACCGGAACCTTGACGACTAGTATGCCTGTTCTCATGTTTCGACCAGCTCGCCAAATTGAGACCCACAATTATGAGTCTTTCAAACTATATTAGGTACTAATAACGCTGTCTCACATGAGTACGCGGCATTTCTGTGCTCTTCACAGTCTTAGAATTTCAGCAGTATTATGTGTCTTTGATATGGACTAATATGCTTTAATCAATGACTGGTTTATAAGACCAGATAAACGTCATTCAGACTATGACATGTCACTGACGCATCGACGTTTCTGATTGCACTTGAGAATGGTCATAAAATCGAAATCATGATTATGTGAGCCGGCAACTGTGGCCGAGGGGTTCCAGGCGCTTCCACCCGGAACAGCGCTGCTCTTACAGTCGCAGGTTCGAATCCTGCCTCGGGCATGGATGTGTGTGATGTCCTTAGATTAGTTAGGTTTAAGTAGTTCTAAGTGTAGGGGACTGATGACCTCAGATGTTAAGTCCCACAGTGCTTAGAGCCATTTGAACCATGATTATGTGAAAGAAATGAATACAAATCTACCGTAAAATTTCTTTCAAAAAGTTCTATGTGACTGTGGTCACCTGCGAAGGAGAACATGATTAAGAAGCTTTCAGATCCCAAAATTACGAAAACGAAGAAGGAATATATGTTAATATGCCATCTTCGTTTTGTCGACAAGGTAGTATTTGCCTATAGTGATGGTGTCCTGGGACGAATAGAATAACTTTATAGAATAATTTTATTCACGCTCTGCATTGTGTTGCCACACCTGTTGATACAATAAGGTATATTTAAAGGGTCATCTCAGCTGCTTAGCAATGCTTTATTTCCATTACCGGTTACGTCAATTGAACGTCTTCAGGCGACAGTATCTGAAGCGGTTTTCATGGGTACCATAGCTCTCCACGAAATCTTAGGCACTTGTCGGCTGAAGATGTTCACTTGACATAAGCGGTAATGGAAATTAAAGCATTGCTTAAAAGCAGCTGAGATGGTGTTCCACATAAACATTAAAAGAGCAAATTAGAAGGTAACCGATTACAGTACGACTAAAATGTGTCATTACGAGGGCTATTCATAAATTAACCTCTGATTTGGTATTAACAATAAATAAATGCTTCTACCTTTGTTGTGTCACTCTGCTCTCTATTTTGTTTGTCAATCTGTAAACAGCAAGTGACTGTAACAGACTGTGTTACTTCGTCTCCCGCCAGGTGCGAGCCACGTCCTGCCATTCGCTTCCTGTAAGCAAAAAGAGTCAATGGCGCCGAAATTCACCGTCAGTTGAGTAGTGCGTGTGGGGATCGGGTTATCAGTTATGTTATTGTGAAGGACTGGTGCAGAAGCTGGTCGCGCAGATGAGCAGTTTATGTGTTCGAGGAAGACATTCATATATGACTGCTGAAACTGTGCAACATGTTGACGAAATATGTGCCTCATATTTCAAAGACAATCACCCTTAACACTGTCACGGAGAGGTTAGGTTACCACAAGTTTTGTGCATGGTGGGGACGAAAATGTCTGATAACCATTAAACTGAAAGAATAGCTTCGGCCTTGTCAATTCTTCAGATGTATCATGAAAAGGCGGAGTATTCATGGCCGTGGACGAGACATGGGCACAGTACGCGGTAACAAACGGCGCGAGATGATTACCGAAGGAATCATTCTCGTTCACGACAATGTGAAACCTATACTGTGAATCGAATGAAGGAAAAACTCAGACTGTTTGGCTGGGAGGTTCTTCAACATCCCTATCGCGCTAAGCGACTTCCATCTCTTCCCGAAGGTGAATGAGTGGCTGGTTATACAGTCATTCAAGACCGACTATGATATCAAATGGTTCAAATGGCTCTGAGCACTATGAGACTTAACATCTGAGGTCATCAGTCCCCTAGAACATAGAACTACTTAAACCTAACTAACCTAAGGACATCACACACATCCATGCCCGAGGCAGGATTCGAATCTGCCGGCCGGCGACTATGATATCAGGGATGCTGCCAACAACTGGCTGGAGCCCAAGATGACGCCATTCTTTGATGAAGGGATAAAGAAGCAAATGTCGCGGTAAGGCACATGTTCGCATTTGGGTGGCGACTGTGTGGAGAAGTAATGTCAAATACAACTGTACGTAAAAAAAAAAAAAAAAAAAAAAAAAAAAAAAAAAAAAAAAAAAAAAAAAAAAAAATTAATTAATGGGCTGTCAGAGATTAATTTATCAGTAGCCCTCTTATTTAAAATAATATTGTAAAAATAAACGATGATATTATCGAACCAGCTGACCGTGTACTGTACTTGTAGTATGTGAAGACAACATGTTGGACAGGAAAAGAGATAAACATATGAGTTAAAAAAAGCTAGCACAGTTTTTGGTAAATTAAGTAACTAAGCTTTCTTTGTGCCTACAACGGAAAGTTGGCTGTAACGATGTGTTAACAGTTTTTACATACGACAGTGAGACATGGACCTTTAACGAGAAAACCATCAAAATCATGCTCACCGAGTAATGGAGAGATGCATGCTGAGACTGGGAAATAAGCAAACGGAACAGAGAAAATATCAACGGAAGACGTAAACATGAAGCTGGGTGGGAAACGTGGCAACACGGATGGATGTCAAGTGGAACATAAAAATTTCTTTCTTGATTTTAAAGACAGGGACGGAGATCTAACGCAAGGTAGGTAAATGTCATTACTAAAAATACAGGAGCAACGCGGATTCATATGTATCAAATCCGTAACGCATAGAAAAGTCTAGAGGATACTAGGATACTGTTATCTCAAGCGCAGTTCGCACCGCCTGAAAAAAAAATTATAACATTGCCGCATGTCAGTGTAACTTCGTTGATGTACACACCGTCGACGGGCATGTAAATGATTAGAGTTGCTATTGTCTCCAACAGGTAGAACAGCCACCAGAGTGCATTAATGTTCTTCGTGTTCAGTGTTGTTATTCGGCCTGGTAAGGTATATCAGGGGTGTTAACAACGCCAGATGTGGATTGCTACCGTGAAGGACACAAAGATGCCACGTTCTCCTGTGAGACTGCATTATTAATATCCGGCAGTGTTTGAAAGGCTCTCATTGTGTGTGTGTCTCCGTTTGACCAATACATAGATTTGTGAGGCATTCGGGTGTTTGACTCCGTGAGAACGTGACGACAGGCATAAAAAAATGGTTCAAATGGCTCTGAGCACTATGGGACTCAACTGCTGAGGTCATTAGTCCCCTAGAACTTAGAACTAGTTAAACCTAAGGACATCACAAACATCCATGCCCGAGGCAGGATTCGAACCTGCGACCGTAGCGGTCTTGCGGTTCCAGACTGCAGCGCCTTTAACCATACCAATCGTAAAGTTTGTGGTCGATCACGTCTGACCACCACAAGGGATGATCACGGTATCGTGAACCAAAAAACCCTTACATCTGCGTCTGCTATCCGAGAGCAAGCAATGGACTGCGTCTACACCTATATCTACATGGATACTCTGCAGAGGGTTCATCGAACCACCATCACCATTCCCCGTATGTAGGTCGGCATTAACAAAATATTTTCATATTCGGAGGAGAAAGTTGCTGAGAGAAACTTCGTGAGAAGATCCGACCGCAACGAGAAGCGCCTTTCCTTTAATGATGTACACTGCAAACTCCGTATCATGTCAGTGACACTCTCCGCCTATTTCTCGGTAACATAAAACGTGCTGCCCTTCTTTCAACTTTCTCGATGTACACTGTTAATCCGATCTCGTAAGGATCCCAAACCGATCAGCAGTACTCCAAAAGAGGACGGACAAACTTAGTGAAGGCAGTCTCTTTAGTAGATCTGTTGCATCTTCTGAGTAATCTGCCAATAAAACGCAGTCTTTCGTTTGTCTTCACCAAACATTTTCTACGTGTTCTTTTTATTTTAAGTTGTACCTCATTGTAATTCCTAGGTATTTAATTGAATTTACGGCCTTCAGATTTGACTGATTTATCGTGTAACCGAAGTTTAACGGATTCCTTTTAGCACTCAGGCGAATGACCTCACACTTTTCATTATTTAGGGTCAATTTCCGCACCATTCAGATAACTTATCTAAATCGTATTGAAATTGGTTTTGATCATTTGATGTCTTTACTAGATGGTAAACGACAGTATTATCTGCAAACACCCAAGACAGCTGTTCAAATAGTCTCCTAAATCGCTTATATACACTGAAGAGGCAAAGAAACGGGTACATCTGCCTAATATCGTGTATGGCCCCCACGAGCACGCAGAAATGCCACAGCACGACGTGACGTGGACTCAACTAATGTCTGAAATAGTGCTGGAGGGAATAGACGAATAGACACCATGATGAATCCTGCGGGGCTGTCCATAAATCCGTAAGAATACGAAGGGGGGGGGGGGGGGGGGGTGGGGGGGGGGGGTGGAGATCTCTACTGAACATGTGCTCATCCCAGATGTGCTCAACAATGTTCGTGTCTGGGAAGTTAGATGGCCAGCGGACGTGCTTAAACACAGAAATGTGTTCCTGGAGCCACGCTGTAGCAATTCTGGACGTGCGGGAAGTCGCATTGTTCTGCTGGAATTGCGCAAGTCCATCGGAATGCACAATGTACATGAATCAGACAGGATGCTTACGTATGTGTAACCTGTCAGAGTCTTAACTCGACGTATCAGGGGTTCCATATCACTCCAGCTGCACACGCCCCACACCATTACAGAGTCTCCGAGCAGTATGGGACTCAACATCTGAGGTCATCTGTACCCCAGACGTAGAACTACTTAAACCTAAGCAACCTAAGGCCATCACACACATCCATGCCCGAGGTAGAACTCGAACCTGCGACCGCAGCAGCAGCGCGCTTCCGGACTGAAGCGACCGGAACCGCTGGGCCACAGCGGCCGGCACAGAGCCTCCGCCAGCTTGAACAGTCTTCTGCTGACATGCAGGGCCCATGGATTCATAAGGTTGTCTCCATACCCGTACAGTCCATGCGCTCGATACAATTTGAAATGAGACTCATACGACCAGGGAATATGTATCCAGTTATCAAAAGTCCAATGACGGTGTTGACGGAACCAGGAGAGGCGTAAAGCTTTGTGTCGTATGGCCATGAGTGAGCCTTCGACTCCGAAAGGCCATATAGATGATGTTTCGTAGAATAGATCGCACGCTGACACTTGCTGACGACTTAGCATTGCAATCTGCAGCAATTTACGGAAGGGTTGCACTTCTACGACGCTGAGCGACTCTCTTCAGTCGTCATTGGTCCCGTTCTCGCGAGATCTTTTTCCGGCCGCTGCCATGTCGGAGATTTAATGTTTTACCGAATTCCTGATATTCACAGTACACTCGTGAAATGGTCGTACGGGAAAATCCCTACACCGTCGTTACCTCAGAGATGCTGTGTCCCATCGCTCGTGCGCCGATTGTAACACCATATTCAAACTGACTTAAATCTTGATAGCCTGCCACTGAATTAACAACTGCGTCAGACAGTTGTTGTCTTATATAGGCGTTCGCGACCGCAGTGCCGTATTCTGCCTGTTTACATATTTCTGTGTTTGAATACGCATGCCTATACCGTTTTGTTTGGCGCTTCTGTGTAGATAAGGAACAGCACAGGGACTACTACAACGCTACCTTGGGGAATGCCAGAAATCACTTCTGCTTTACTCGATGAGTTCCCGTCGGTTAGTACGAACTGTGACCTATCTGACAGGAAATCACGAAACTAGTCGCACAACTGAGTCGATATTCCACAAGCACGCAATTTGATTACACGCCGCTTGTGAGGTACGGTGTCAAAACCCATTTGGAAATCTAGAACTACGAAATCAATTTCAAATCCTTTGTCGATACCACTCAACACTTCGTGTGACTGAAGAGCTAGTTGTGTTTCACAAGAACTACGTTTTTTAAGTCGGTGTATTTTTTTATAAGTACATAGACTTGTTTATTTCTACAATGATTTACATCAGTATAAAGCTTGAACATTTAGCTATTTTTCGACATAATCTCCATTTCTGTCGATGAATTTTTGTAGATGCTGTGACAGTTTTTGTATGCCCATGTCATACCAGCTCGCCGCCATGCTGTTCAGAAAGTTACGAACCTCTTCTTTCACCTCGTCGTCGGAGCTGAATCGCTTTCCGGCCAAATGTTCTTTTAACCTAGGGAACAGGTGATAGTCACTGGCCTCGCGGGATTAGCCGAGCGGTCTAGGGCGCTGCAGTCATGGACTGTGCGGCTGGTCCCGGGGGAGGTTCGAATCCTCCCTCGGGCATGGATGTTTGTGTTTGTCCTTAGGATAATTTAGGTTAAGATGTGTGTAAGCTTAGGGACTGATGACCTTAGCAGTTAAGTCCAGTAAGATTTCACACAGATTTGAACATTTTGATAGTCACTGGGCGCCAAGTCAGGACTATAGGGTGGGTGGGTGATTATGTTCCACTGAAACTGTTGCAGGAGAGCAACGGTTTGCCGACCGATGTGTGGGCGAGCGTTGTCATGGAGAATGTGTACGCCCTTCTCAACATTCCTCTTCTCCCGTTCTGAATTGCCCGTTTGAGTTTTTTCAGAGTCTCACAGTACCTGTCAGCGTTAATTGTAGCCCCAGCGATTCAGCTCCGACGACGAGGTGAAAGAAGAGGTTCATAACTTTCTAAACAGCATGGCGGCGAGCTGGTATGACATTGGCATGCAAAAACTGCCACAGCGTCTACAAAAATGCATCGACAGAAATCGTGATTATGTCGAAAAATAGCTAAATGTTCAAGCTGTAAACTGATGTCAACCATTGTAGAAATAAACAGTTCTATGTATTTACAAAAAAATAGGAGACCTTACTTTTGGGATTACCCTCGTACTTCATTTCCTGTTGGGAAGTGTAGCGTATGATGATGATGATGACGATGATGATAATTTCATAATGAGTGCCGCCGTTTAGGTCGATTGTCAGTGTCAGAGGGTCAGTTTGTTTTGACATGGTCAAGCTGTTCGACGGAGACAATTCCCGTGCTGACGCAGCCTCTCATCGGTCTGTAGTGGGCCGCAACGTTAAGGCGGCAGTGCGCTGTCTCTGCGACTGCGGCCCACCACAAGACGGCGACCCTGACTGGTGGCCGAGATCTCTGGCCGCTACTGCCCGCTGTCTGCTGTCCGCCGTCCCGCGCGGCTTAATGGACCGCGAGTAAAGGCGCTCGACCGTACACTACTGTACGACACAGTAGCGAGGCCTGCGCGGTTGCTGACCATTCCTCCACAAACCACCGAGGCCCACGCCTCGATCTCGAAGCGAGTTGTTAATGTCGACATTGTGTTGAAACTAATTATTAATCTCTGCAAAAGAGCCGTTACTGTATAGCACTTACTGACGGAGGCAACCTTGAATTTATCTGCACTGAATTCGGCTCCACTCATCCATGGGCCCTTTAATGTGACACTGCTTCAACAAACGGAGTGCGGGCGTATTCACCGCCGAAATAAAAAAGGACCATGAGCCAACTTTTATTCAAATTTAAAAAATCGTTTAAAACATCCAAACAAGGTAACCAGCGACCAAGCACGACTGCTAGGGTTAGCACAAGAAGAAATATCTCGGTTTCCCACAGGGATAGTTTTGCCGTCAAAGAAATTTTGCGCTTACACATATCGTGTTATGCTCCTCTAATAACTGACTTTTGCCATTTGATCAGTGATTTTCCCGAATTTTACTTCACTAGCGACTTCTAAACGCAAGGAGTTTTGTCAACATTCCTCGGACTGTCAACAAAAAACTGTGATATCTACCAAGTGGTTTTTTAAAATTTGTATTCGTGTTTGTACTTTTACGGAATAACATATGAAAAAAATCTGCGTTTTTTTTGTTAAAATTCCTCGGACTGTTAACAAAAAACTGTGATATCTACCAAGTGTTTTTTAAAATTTGTATTCGTGTTTGTACTTTTACGGAATAACATATAAAAAAATCTGCTTTTTTTTTTGTACTTTTCGAAGAGCTTGTGTGGTGTGTCATGTTGAAATGGATAAAGAGAAACACCATCCGCCGTAATACATTTGTTTTGATCAGTTGCTAACCAATGGTAACTGGCCTGTAGGGAGTCGGTTTTGTAATTTGCAAGAGTTGAATTCAAAAGCGAAATGGGTTTCTTGAAGGTGAGTTGGACTACCGGCTACTAAAAGTGTGACACCATAAGCCTATCAGATGAAATCGATTTCATCTGCCAGAAAGGGAAGTGCCAGTACTTCCTTAGATGCAAAATCGTTTATTAGTGTTGATTTCGTTTCGAAAGGTAAAATAATAAAAATAATAAATAAATAAAAATGGTTCAAATGGCTCTGAGCACCATGGGACTTAACTTCTAAGGTCATCAGTCCCCTATAACTTAGAACTACTTAAACCTAACTAACCTAAGGACAACATAGACATCCATGCGCGAGGCAGGATTCGAACCTGCGACCGTAGCGGTCCCGCGGTTCCAGACTGTAGCGCCTAGAACCGCTCGGCCACCCCGGCCGGCAATAAATAAATAAATAAGTAACTGGCGACTACTGCGAAAGACTTCTAGATCAATCATATGGAAAAAGTAGCTAAGTGACAGGTGGCCTGAACTTGAAAAAAATCGTAGTTCCATCATTAGGATAATGTATCTGCTCTCAAAAACGCATTTCCAATGGAAAGACGACTTGTTAAAACATCAACACTATAAAGATGTCCCACCCTCCGATTATACATATTCCTGCACTAAAGAAATTCGTGGCTGGAAAACATTTTGTGTCCAGTGGAGAGCTTATGACACTCGTAACTGTGTACTTTGAAGTTCTTACAAAATCAAAATTCAAGGACCGCAAATTATTGTTCACAGAAATAAAGTCGTACGAAGTGTTTTCCTCTAAAAGGGAGCTTCGTCGATAAACAAGTGCAGTTAAACTCTCCTCTGCCTTCTATATTTGCTACCGAATATTGAATTGAACTCACAACGATTTTTCACCGAATTGTGACCAGCACACAACCTGTAAATTCGGAGAAGACGAGTTATGCATCTCGCATCTACATCAAGTGTACCGATGTGGCTATTCAGCCACCACGCTTAGAATTAAGGCAATGATGGAAAAACAATAGGAACTATCTGCGTGCCATACAGCACAGAACTAGAAGGACTGAATGCTGGTGGCTTCATCTTCAAAAACCCATATGTTAGGCACCTACAGTGTAACAGCAGCCGGATCAGTATGCGAAAATACGTGGGGGAGTTGGAAAATAGGTTTCCCCTGTCTACTGTGGTCAGAGTTGTGTGTGAAAGGAAAAAAAAGAGAATGATACATTAAAATGAGACATATCTTTATTTCCAAGTACATTGAGACATCTGTCACACCGCTTTATAAGCCTCAAAAAGCCTTCCAGGAAAAATTAGGACGTTGCATACGGAAGAAGCGTTGAACGGCTCGTTTGACGTCAGCATTGCTACCAAAGCGCCTTCCGCCGAGAGTCTTCTTCAAAGCAAGTCACTTGGTGCGAGATCCGGACCGTAAGGCGAATGGTGTACGCGCTTCCAGCCAAGAGTTGCAATATGGTGTGGTCTCGCATTGTCATCCAACAGCAGAACGCCGGATCTGAGAAGGCTAGGCCGCTTTTTCCGAATCACCTCTTTCAATTTCGACAGAGTGGCACAGTACCGCGCAGCACTGATGGTTGTATCCTTCAGAAAGTCCAGCAGCAAAACTCCTTTGGCGTCCCAGAAAACAGTGAGTAGCACTTTACCTACAGACGGAGTGCTTTTGAACTTCTTTCGGACAGGTGATGACGGATGTTTCCACTCCATGGATGCCGCCTTCGATTCGGGCGTGTAATGGTGGACCCACGTTTCATCGCCCGTCGCAATCCGAAACAGAAGGCCATTGCCAGAACGTACGAGCTGTTCCAGGCTGAACGCTATGCGTTGTTCTATGTGTGTCGGGGTCAGTTGGCGGGGCACCCATCGTGCTGACACCTTCCTGTATCGAAGAATGTCGTGGATGATCTTGTGAGCTCGCTCATGTCCGATTCCAAGTTCTGCCGCTACTCCATCGATGGTAAATGTAAATGTCGTGTGGTTAGGGCCTCCCGTTGGGTAACCGTTCGCCGGGTGCAGGTCTTTCGAGTTGACGCCACTTCGACGACCTGCGCGTCGATGGGGATGAAATAATGATGATTAGGACAACACAACACCCAGTCCCTGAGCGGAGAAAATCTCCTACCCAGCCGGGAATCGAATCCGGGCTCTTAGGATTGACCACTCAGCTACCGTGGCCGGACTCCATCGATGGTGATACGCCGGTTCGCTTTAATCATATCATCCACCTTCCTGACATTTGCGTCTGTAGTGGCCGTGCGCGTCCGTCCAGGTCTCGGTATGTCGTGCAATTGCTGACGTCCATCACTGAATTGCTGACACCATCTCTGCACCATTTGCCTCGACATCACACCTGACCCATACACCTCAACAAGGCGGTTAAGAATTTCTGTGCCTGATACTCCACGTGCCCATTCATAGCAGATAATAGCTCTCACTTCCGCCTTTGACCACGACTCCAAAACGTGCCTTCTCTCCATAGCTCCGGGAAAGACCGAGCGGCTGGCCTCCGCTTTGCGCAGGCACTGCGACAGCGCCATCTGCTTGATCGCGGTCGACCTCTATCCAATGGGGTATCAGTGACTCGCACGTGCGCTTTCACCTGTCGAGTCGTCTTTCGCTCATATCACACAACTCTGCCCACAGTCGACAGGGGAAATTTATTTTCCAACACCCCCTCGTGTCTCACTTTAACGTTAGAGGACATGGGAAGTGAGAGGTGAATTCGACGACTGGGATGTACCAATTAATGTAAGGCTTTAGAGCAGTGATTGACTCTACAGCCTACAGTGACGTATTGCGTTGTTAAAGCCACTGTTCGTATCCGGAAGAACTGGCGTTTGCAGTACACGCAGTGGATAGATGGGGAACAGGTGACACGTGACTTCGTCAGCTGCCAGTAGGTCTCTATGGGTGTTTCGAGTCCCGACATCTGTAGACTTCCCATATGTATTGAAGTGTGGGAAATGTAAATGTCGTATGGCACCGTTGGCTGAGATATCCCCATGGACGGGTTCAGCCGCCTGTCCACAATACTGTCGCAGCTGGTCATACTACTCGTGGATCCCATCACTTCTCTTGTCCGTGGTGTTGATGTAAGAGTGAAAACGAAAGAAACGCCTGCTGCGGAAGTCCACGTGCTTCAGGCGATTCGTTACGCACTCCATTACGCTACGACACCTAGTACGGCCCCTCCTGCCGGAGGTTCGAGTCCTCCCTCGGGCATGGGTGTAGTTCTTAGTATAAGTTAGTTTAAGTAGTGTGTATAAGTCTAGGGGCCGATGGCCTCAGCAGTTTGGTCCGTTAGGAATTCAAACACATTTGAACACCCAGTAACACCCCGGTCCATGGTCACGAATGAACGTTCTGCAGGTTGATTGATTATATCAATACTTTTTGAATGGAACCCAAATGTTATAGTTAACTACAACAGTGAAATACTTTTGATAAGGGTTGTCAACTCTTCCTGGCAAGCGAGATAAGATTAAATAATTGCTTTTTGTACACCACTGACATTAATGCTGTAGCAGTTAGAGCGCTCTCAGATAGAATTCTAATACGAAACTGTACTGGATCAATGAGTCTCTAACACCCGTTAATAGTGGTCACAACGTTTTGTGTTCGCCAAAACGCCATGAACCTTTATTGTACTCTCCGAGAGGGTCCACGATTGACTTCTTCATTTCTCGAGTTCGGAGTACAGGTAATTTTTGAACACATAAGCATTTTAGCTCATAATCGGTGTGATACAGATTTGTTGACTTTTGTCTCAGTTATGGGCATTGCCTCATTTTCTGTCCCGTCTTCCGTTACTCATCCTGCTAGCAGCGTCTGTCGTGCTATTATCCGCTACCGTAACGTCCATAAAAGCTGCATTGACGTCATGGAAAACTCTCTGACAAAGCAGACATATGCAGATATTCCATTAAAAAAAAAATGTATCAGGGAAAACCACCAAACAGCTGCACGTTTTGAGAAGTTCTTTTATTTTATTTTGACAACCAGTTTCGACATTTCAGTATGCATTCTTCAGGCCACATATCCACTTCATGTATATCAGACCTATTGATATTGGCATATTGGAGACTTCAGTCTCTGGGTACCGTGTGTTCGTTATTCCAGTGCTTCCTTCGAAGACCTTGTAAGTAGGCTGTTTAGGTTTTTATGTTGATAACGCCACGTAGCGCTCTGTATAAAAATCACTGACTGTGCTGTGTGCAGTCTGTGGCTGGTTGGACTCATTGTTGGAATATTCGCTTGTGTAGTATTGAGCAGTTGGATGTGAACAATGCGTAACGTTAGACAGTTGGAGGTGAGCCACCAGCAGTGGTGGATGTAGATAGAGAGGTGCCAGGTTTTGAGAGGTCACTCACTATAAGCGGACGATCTGCACGTGTGTCCGCCAGAAAGAAGAAATTTGTAAAGATAGATGTCATGCTCTTGAACGTTATTAAGGTAAAGACATTGTTTGTTCTCTATCAAAAACTTTCATTTGATAACTATGCCTATCAGTAGCTAGTGCCTTCAGTAGTTAGAATCGTTTATTTATCTGGCAGTATTGGCGCTCACTGTATTGCAGTAGTTGGAATAACGAAGATTTTTCTGAGGTAAGTGATTCATGAAAGGTATAGGTTATTGTTAGTCAGGGTCATTCTTTTGTAGGGATTATTGAAAGTCAGATTGCGTTGCGCTAAAAATATTGTGTTTCAGTTTAGTGATGATCAGAATAAGTAAAGAGAAAACTGTGTGAGTACGTTGAGTTTTGCTCAGCTGTTTGTAAATTAAATAACGTAAGAGGTTTACCAGCACAGTAATTCATATTTTTTCTAAGGGGACGTTTCAACCTGGCAGCATCAAAACAATACATCTGAATATTTATACACGAAGATCACAAGGAGCCTGAAGATGGCATACTGAAATGGTGAAGCAGGTTGTCAAAACGAAATAAAAGAAAATCTTAAAACGTGCGGCTATTTGGTGATTTTCCTTGACGAATATTCGACCAGTCGCCATCCCGTTTCCACAATGTATCAACAGTGATTCAATAAAGACTTTTGTGTAGTTTCGCATTAGCTTAATTACTCGAATTATGAAAAATCCATGCCTTCGCTAAGTCTATGCTAAACACTGAACGTGGCGCCAGTGCGAATGTCTCACGCTTACGGACTACAGAAATGCCCACAACAGTCTCAATGGTAAGGAAATACTCCACAAACTCCGATGGTGTTATGTTACAGACAACGTAAAGGCAACGAATGAACAAATTACAAATCTCGCTGTGTAGTGTTATGAAAGGTTGTCGCTACATGTGTAGGCATTTATGTAATTTATGAAATAAAGAACATTATTTTTCAAAAACTTTCTCCCCGTGTAACGCGTCGTTAAGATATAGTGTTTAACCGCTGAGCAATACTGACGTTTGGCTGACTCTGTATTGTGCTTGTGAACAGTGTCGTGAAACAAACCTTCAATCTTAGTGAAATACTCAATTTGAAACAATGAAAACTGATCTCATGGAACCCCAAAAGAAACTAATTGTGTACTCAGCGAAAACTATTTAACTGAGACTCAATACTGAAGTACGTAATGAAAGTTACGCGACATGAAGTGCAATGTCTGTCTTGAAATATACACAAAATAAGTTACTGCTTGATTCGGAAGAAAATAACTGTTCAAGATTACCTTCACTGTCCACTGTAAATTAATATGCTTGCTTAGACCAACACCTGAAAATTCTGATTGCTTGCAACTATGCAATGTGAGATCTGCACTGAAAGAAAAGTAGATTACCTCTTAAATTTTTCATTTGTGTGGCCATACTGTCTGCGGTTGCTTAACAATTCCTGAGGGAATTTTTGTTCTGTCGCTATAACTACAAGACAATGCGTGTTTTTCTTACCAGACGCGATTCGCTTTATTGAGGTAAAGGGTGATCAGTGATCTGTAATTGAAGATATGTATAATTTTATGTATTTTTAAGATCGAAAAACAGTTCGTTAACATGTTGTTCGTTTGTACTTTCCGTAATTTCTGCTTGGTTTCTCGCCTACGTCAGGAAATGCTATCTGCTAGCACGTCTTTGGTTTCTTTCATTAGAAGCTGATAGTTGTGGTCTAATTCTTCGCTGCGTTTATGAGTTAACGAGCATTTCGCTCTCATTTAAGTATATGGCCGAAAGTGTCAGCCTTCAGGAATTGTGAAACGAACCCTGTCGTCCAGGACAGGATGCCACAAAGGGCGCGAGACGGGGAAACTCACAGGCGTCTATTGTCTATTGAGGCCTAAGCGCTGTAGTGTGCGAGTGAGACAGACGAGAACCTACGTCATAGGGAAACCCAGTAGAATGCTTTTGTCGCCAAAGAGACGTAGCGGTGTTAAATATGGTGAACCTAAGATCGGCCATAAAGGAAACATTTATGAAACTGTGCGGCTGGCCCCGGCGCAGGTTCGAGTCCTCCCTCGGGCATGGGTGAGTGTGTTTGTCCTTAGGATAATTTAGGTTAAGTAATGTGTAAGCTTAGGGACTGATGACCTTAGCAGTTAAGTCCCATAAGATTTTACACACATCTGAACATTTTTGAAGATTTATGAAAAATATTTAATTCTGTAGTTAACGAGGTGACGTATCGAACTTGTAATTCGCGATGAGATTGTGAATGATCGAACTGTGTCAAATGGATATGCGCTCGAGTGTGACAGTAACTCTAAATACGATTACTTTCTCTATTACTTTGCTTTCTGAATAAACATTATTCTAACCAAATCGCAACCGTGTGGCCTACATCATTTATGGGTCGTTAATTTAGTTTCCGAGATTATTATTACTGTTATTATACGTTATATTAACATTGTATTTCGCAAACTTGCTATCAGCCAGGTAATTTAACCAATTCACAAGTGTCTAATTTAGGGCGTGTAATGTGACACGTGCGGTTCCAGACGGGTTTGAGCCAAGACATTTCGACGAAGACGAACCACATGTGAGCCCGAACATCTATGGGATGTTAGCTCGCACTTTGCAGCACACTTTTCCGTACACCACTGTTTACTGTTTATCTGTATACTTCTAAGTGTGTATTGTATTTTATAATGTTACCAACATTGCCATTAGTTTGTCTTTGACCTATACTTTTCTTTTTGCTTTTTGTAATGAGTTATATGTGTGTATTCTATTTAATTACGGTGCTATGTATTTATACTCTGTGTTTATGTGTAGGAACGCGTGGTGGAGGGAGAAACAAAGGTAAAGAGATATAAGTGCACAGTAGTGTGAAGGAGAATGAGTTGGAGGAAAAGGTGACGAGCAAGAAGTGAAATGAAATTAGTCGGGCGGGGACGAAGGGGCGAGGGCTGCAGCGGATTGGGTGAGAGAGGGTGATTTTTTTCGATTATTTTATAAAGTGTCTGGTATGCAATATTAACACACATCAAAAAAAGATTTGCATCACCCCGGTTCCCAGAACTCCTGAAGACAGACGTTGACTGTGGATATTGTATCACAGACACAGTCCCTTTCACTGTTCAGAAATGTCACTAAACCCTACCAAAGATGTAAAGAACCATGCATGAGCAGCGCCTATTAGACGGAGGGAGTCCGACAGCCGATCAATTCCAGACAGTCCACCAGGAAGGAGGTACACGGCTCGTGTTATCTGTAGTTCAACTATGCCTAGATGGTCAATACCGCGGTTCGATTGCGTCCGCATTGTTACTTTATGCCAGGAAGGGCTCTCAACAGGGCAAGTGTCCAGGCGTCTCGGAGTGAACCAAAGAGATGTTGTTCGGACATGGAGGAGATACAGAGAGACAGGAACTGTCGATGACACGCCTCGCTCAGGCCGCCCAAGGGCGATCTATCGTACGAAATGGTTCATATGGCTCTCAGCACTATGGGACTTAACAGCTGAGGTCATCAGTCCCCTATAACTTAGAACTATTTAAACTTAACTAATCTAAGGACATCACACACATCCATGCCCAAGGCAGGATTCGGACCTGAAAACATAGCGGTCGCGCGGTTCCAGACTGACGCGCCTAGAACCGCTCGGCCACTCTGGCCGGCTATCCTACGAAATGATCCATGGAACATGTAACTAACTGGCTATAAAAACACAACAACATAATAACACGCATATAATTAACAACAAAAATTTTAAAAAATATAGGTCTAAGACAAACTGCACACACTTAGAAGTACACTGATAAATAGTAGACTACAAATTAGACTACAAGTATCAGTGTCTAATGAAGAAAGAAACTAAAGACGTCCTAGCAGACTGCATTTCCTGATGCAGGCGAGAAGCAAAGCAGAAATTACCGTAAGCAAAAGACAATAAATTGTTAAAGACTTGTTTTTAGATCTTAAAAACAAATTAAATTGTAAATATCTTTAATTACACACCACTGATGATGCTTCACGTCAATGAAGCGAAACGCGTCTGATAAGAATAACACGTATTTTCATGTAGTTGTAATGACGGAACAAAAATACCCTTAAACTTACTTCTTGCTCAGCAAACTATTTTGTGTCTGGTGCGCTGACGTTCTCGAAAGCAAACTGAAATCAGCAAATGCAGCAGCTAAAGAAAAATAATCTATTCACTACTAAATTTTTCTTAGCTTATCAGAAAAAATCTGTGGCTGTGTGTGGCGTAAGGAACAATGCACACACGAGAAAATATTTAAAACTTGTAGACTAAACATCACAGTGGCAGGTTTTGTCGTGCTAATTGTTAACTTGTATTGTATTGTATTGTATGTTAACCAGGGGTCTAGAAGCGACGGAGAGGCTTCGTCCCCGCTGCAGCCGCCGTGGACCACAACCCCACGACGACTACCGCAGTCCACTTCACCCCTCCGCCGCCCCGCACCGAACCACTCTTTCAGGGTTATTGTGCAGTTGGGTCCCCGGTGCAACCCCCCCCCCCCCCCCCCCCCCCCCTCAGGAAACGTATCACATCAGAAGAGTGTAGCCCCTATGTTTTCGTGGTGGTGTACGCGTACGTGGAGAACTTGTTTGCGCAGCAATCGCCGACATAGTGTAGCTGAGGAGGAATAAGGGGAACCAGCCCGCATTCGCCGAGGCAGATGGAAAACCGCCTAAAATTATCCACAGACTGGCCGGCTCACCGGACCTCGATGCTGGTCCGCCGGGCGGATTCGTGTCGGGGACCAGACGCTCCTGCCCAATCCGGAAAGCCGTGTGTGAGACCGCACGGCTAACCGGGCGGGCGTAATTGTTAACTTACTTTCATACCATTGCGTTTTCCTTTCATAGCAATAATGTGGGGCGCTTTTTTACAGATTAACACTGAATAATGGCTTGAAAAGCCGAAACTAATTGTAAACGAAGAAAAAGTTTGAAATAACTGCCTGAATGGAAAAATTCCGACTCTGGAGGAAACCGTGAATAGATGACGTAGTCTGTGTTACGGAATCAATGTGAAGTATGGCACGCAAATCAAGGAAGTCTCATCTGAGGTGAAAACTATTAAACCGAGAAACCAATCATTACAGTATTGCGTACACCTGGATTTCCAGCTTTGGTTTTCTCACGACGAAATTTGTTCACTGTTTTCTTCACCCGCATGTAACGTGGGCAGCGCTTATACAATAGCGTAACCTCAGTTCTCAATATCAGTCTAAAATCTTCTGTTCGATTTTCGAGGGATGTTGAAGGAGGACTGATGTTTGGTTCGATATCAAGGACACACGGTCTCCAGTAGTAATGATTGAATTTTGCCAGGAGAATCCACGAACAAAAAAGAAAATACGATACGATGATGGTGATCCGGTTCCTTACTCAGTTTGGCATCAGCAGTCTTCATCTTCTTGGACGATATAAACAGAACAGTCCATGTGGCTCCACGGCTGATGCTGTTATTGCAGCAGCCTCTTAAATACGTCAATGTCTTATCTTACAGGAGTATGAAACATGGCCAGTAATATCTCATAACACTCTACTGCCATTATGGCGGTCGACATTTTGAGCGGCTTCTATGAAGGTTTTCTGTATGTTGAAAAACCGATATTGGTTAGCGCTACAACAAAAGCGTACATTTTTGTCTCATTCGTTGTCCAGGTAACTTATTTCCTAAGTTTTGATACTGTGTTTTGTGCACATGATAATACGTTCGTCATTACGAAGTGAATCGTTCCTCTTTCTTTTCTTCTTTCTTCAAGTGTTAGACTTTTGCCTGTTACGCCATCTTCAGTACTTCTATTGCCTATCGTTTATTTCTGCTTGACCTCTTCATCTATTTCTTGATGCCACTACTGATCTTTTCTTATTGGTCGATAAATCGTTATTATATTAAGCATTCTACCTTCACTCTCGAGCACGATATTTCCATTTATTTATATACTTTATTCTTTTATGCTTTTCAGTCCTAGTCCTTTTCCGATTGTTGCATTTCTTATCACATCAGACTGTGTACAGCCAGCTGCTCTTCTGAAAAGCCTACTTCGGCGCTTGTATTCCTCGGTCATTTACAGTTGTTGTTGTCCAAATCTCATGGCCACAAGGTATAGATGATATTGCCATTGTTTTGTAGAACTTTATTACTGTTACTTTCCTCACCTTTATATTTAGTGTTCTGTGTGTGCGCACTCTAGTATACCTAAATTTTCCAAATTTTCTCGTTATGTCTTTTTCGTTTGTGAAGAAGATAGTATTTCCCAAGAAGATGAAGTCATTTATTCTTTCTGTTTTCTGGTCGTTATTACAATTTTGCTTAGCAACAGGTCTCGATCTTTAAAAACCGGGACTTTTTTTTGGATCGAGACTTTTAAGTCATATCTTTTGGCAATCATATTTAGGTTATAAATAGCGTTTTAAAGTGGTGTCCTCGTTATCAGCTATAAGAAGTGTTATCATTAGATGATTACGTTTGTTAAAGTTATGGATGTAAATCTCTATTTCTTTCTATCTTAACATATAATCAACATTGAGATTTAAAAGTATCGGAAACAAACTGCATGCTAGTAGTAAACCTATACTTTCTGTTACTTTAACGTTCTCTTTTGCAGCACTAGCAATTTTGGAGTCTTACTACATTTGTTGGGTTACTCTCACTAATTGGTGTGGTATGCTATTCATGTCTCATATTTCACATTACAGTCTCCTGTCTACATTGTGAAACCTTTCATGTAGTCAATAAACAGCAGAAGAGTATCTCTATTAAGTTGCACATGCTTTTCCATTACCTGTCTGATGACACTTGTGTTGTCTGAACACGTATCACCCTCCCAGAATCTAGTTTGCTCCTCCAAACAAATATTTTCCAAAAGTTACTGCGAGTCATCGTATTATTATTTTCTAAAATATTTTATATGCAGTGAAAACTTAATTGATTTACATTCATTATCAAAATCAATCAGTGAACATCACTGTAAAATTATATATGCAACACAAAATCAGATTTCTCAGTATTATCGTAGTTATAACGTAGTGAATAGTTAACTGATTTACTTACAATGTAAAAAACCACCAATTACCACTGCAGAAACATTTTAATCTAATACAGGAACACCAGATTCCTGCATTGAGCCACTGGATACCACTCAGCAAACCACCTTTCTACAGCTTCTGGAAACTTGTGGATACACATAATCTATAGAAAATCTTGCATAATTTGCGAGAGAACTATATCTTGTTTCCTTGTGGGTCTATCATTCATCAGAGGTACAGATCGTACAATATTTATGTCAGGCGTGGAGTGTAAAGCTATAAATTTAATAGAACTACGCTATAAACGGACGACAGATATGGACACCGTCATTATCGCAGCCTAAGATTGTCGGCAGTTGCCGCCAAACAAAATGTTGGTGGAGAAAACCAGCCCCCTGCTGACCGACCGCTGGCCGAACAAATGCGACGTGACCAGCTGCCGGCTCGGTCTGTTTGGTAGGATGAATGCGCCTGGCGTAGAGTGAGCAACAGCTTGGCCCGCACCCAAGGATCGCTTATTTGCGTTTTACGGAGGTTTTTAAAAAGTAAACAAGCGAGGCGCAGCTCGCCTCTATGCAGACGCATGGCAGCAAAGAAAACAGATCATAAAGCAAATAAACACTACGAATCACACACCAGCTCAGCGTTCCGGTCAGACCTCAGGAAAATTGTTTATTTTTTCTAGTGTTTGTACGTGTTGCCGATCGTCAGCCACACATCTCTAAACAGAAACATGGCTGAAAATGACGATAACATTGCGGACGTAGCAAGAAAATATATAATGACACTTTATTATGAAACCGATAGCGACACGGAAAATGAATCATTGACGCGATACACACCCTGGCCGATTTGACATCCGTCCATGTGGTTGATGGTCGTCCACTGCGGTCTTCATCTTCAACATTCGTTCTGCCTTCACTAAACATTTTATGCCAACGAAAAACTTGAGCTCTTGACATAACCACCTCTCCAAAAGCCTTCTGAAGCTTACCGTAAGTTGTCGTCGCGTTTTCACCCAATTTAACGCAAAAGAAATTGTTTACCGTTGCGCAATATTATGCGGTTCCATTTCCGTGACGAGAGACACAAACACGTGTTAACTTATTACAGCACAACTCACGACTGAGCAGTTGCATCGTTGTGCCGCTTGGACTAGAAGCAGCTTATAGACCAAGGCCAAAGATATTGTGCCGGTCCGTGTGGCCGAGCGGTTCTAGGCGCTTCACTCTGGAACCGCGTTACCGCTACGGTCGCAGGTTCGAATGCTCCCTCGGGCATGGATGTGTGTGATGTCCTTAGGTTAGTTAGGTTTAAGTAGTTCTAAGTTCTAGGGGACTGATGACCTCCCATAGTGCTCAGAGCCATTTGAACCAAAGATATTGTGCCTACGCATGCCTGCAGGGCTGCCACATCTTGCAAAGAAAATCAGTCTCATTACTTTATTGTCGCACCTTGTATGACTCCTGTGAATAAGCCACCAGTATTTTTTTTCTATACTGCCTATAAAAGACCTGAACCAACCTAAAGCTCTTGGGAGGGAGCTAAATACAACTACATGGGTTGAGAGGTTACTTCTGTGATTACAAAATCGAATCAAATTTACAAAGAACTTGGCAGTAAGACGCCACTTGTCTGTATGACGTTGCACCCCTCTGGCCTGGAGACATGGACCGATGCGGTTGGTAAGGGTGTCCTGAGACATTCTGGTTCACAACTTTTGTAGCTTGTCCTTGGTATGATGGATACTGGAACTTGAGCGGAATTGACGTCACAGCTGTTTCCACGCGTTCTGTTGGAGAGAGACCTGAGAACGTTGCTGGCTACAGGAGTACCTCAGCATCAAGCAGACAGTTTACTTCAGACGCTACCTGCCGAGACCTGGGGTCATTCCCGATGGCTCCCCACACTGTGACACCAGCAGCAGCACCAGTAGGTCTCTCCAAAATGTTGGAAGAGTGGGAACTCTTCCCAAGTTGCCCCACATTGCCGACGATGATCATCCGGTGCAGTGCAGGACCGCAATTCTTCGCAGAACAACATGTGACGCCATTCATCAGCAGACCATGTTTCCCAATCACGGCTCCACTACAAACGTAGCTGTTGGTGTTGTGGTGTCAAAGACAGCGTAATCACGGGGCAGTAATTTCCTAGTTCGGCTGCTGCTTTTCTCTGACCAGTGGTGTGGGATGATGCAGAATGTTGCAGGGAGTCCATTACTTGTTCTCGGGTGGCTGGCGAGGACGTGAAGGGAATGTGATGTGCTTAGTGCACAACATCCAAGCTATAACTCCGTCCTGAAAGAGTTAATCGTCGAACGTGTAAGGGTACAGCATCGGAACCATTACAATGTATCGAAAGTATAGTCATCTCTGCTGGACCCACGATTACAGTTGACGTGGAGATTGCCCTTTAAGTAGGCAGTGGGATGAGATTATGGCACCTGTACAGAGGGTGCGTAGCAGTTAATCTGCGATATCAGCTCATGGAATGAAGAAGTACGAGTCGGCGGGCGGCTCCTGTTGAAGCTGATGAAGCGCGAAGTATTTATTCTATGATTATTACTGTGCAATACAGAACAAATGTTGGCAAATTTTAATAGTGGTATTTATAGAGCGCAAACTTTAATGGGAAAAGTGTGGTTCCTTCACTGGAGCAAATAGATGTCTTTGAAAGATATTTTCACAAGTATTAGATCATGACGATTAGGTAGGAAAGAAAGAACCGCAGATATTACAGGTGATGGAAGAAGAAGTGCCCGAGTCAACATCGGATGAGATCAAAACCATCCTGGGGAGTTACATCGCTACTAGTGGGTGGGGGCGAGGGGCGGAGCGGTTTTAGAAGGTCTGAGACAGCTTATGGCAGAAATATGATCAGCTGAGGAATCCCTGCAGAATGGAAAATGGCAACTGCACTGCAGATTTTTAAAAAGGCGTTGTCACGAAAGCTTATAATTACCGCGGGATCCCGCTGCTGGAGATAGGATATAAAGTTTACGCCACTCTGATACTAAGTCGACTAAAGCCATTGCTCGCAGGGATTGTAGGGACGTTCAACCAACGACCATATCTTCACAATGCTTCAAATGATGAAGTTTTATCAGTTCGATAATGACATGCTCCTTACATTCTTTGACGTCCGACAGGCATACGACAGAATTAATCAGCCAGTCCTCTGGAAGATGGTGCAGGAGTTCAGGATACCAATGAAGTACATCAGGCTGATTGCAGCTTGTTACAACGGATCACGTTGCCAGGTTGTTGTTGTTGTTTTTATGGTCTTCAGTCCTGAGGCTGGTTTGATGAAGCTCTCCATGCTACTCTATCCTGTGTAAGCTTCTTCATCTCCCAGTACGTACTGCAACCTACATGCTTCTGAATCTGCTTAGTATATTCATCTCTTGGTCTCCCTCTACGATTTTTACCCTCCACGCTGCCCTCCAATGCTAAATTTGTGATCCCCTGATGCCTTAGAACATGTCATACCAACCGGTACGTTTTGCAGATCAACTGTCGGCACCCGTCACAGTTAAGAATGGGTTGAGACAGGGGGATCCTCTGTCGACAGTTCTGTTCAATATTGGCTGGAAAAGGTAAGACGCGCAGTTGGCCGGAATAAGGTGATGGAGATGATTGGAAGTGAGACGTTCCACGTATTTGCAGCTGATAGTGTGGATGTGGGCGAAACTCTGAATGAGGCGATAGGAAGCACAGCTGGATTTATGTTAGAAGCGAGCAAACTAGGGTTACTGGTGAACGGCGAGAAAACAAAGTATCTGGTAGTCTCTTGTCGACTAAATTAGTGGACGGCGTCAGTAAGACGGTGACAGTTTTGAAAGAAATGAAACATTCAAGTACCTGGGATCACTATTGTTGAATAAAATTGGATAGAGAAGGAAATTCGACAAAGAATAATAAATGCAAACAGTGTGTCTTACAGTTTAAATGACCTGTACATGATACGCATTGGATCCCAGGAAAGCAAGATACAGCTGTATTGTCACTCGTGCGACCGGTTATATTGTGTGGTTGTGAGGCATGGGCAAGTACATAGGCAACAGAAGAATGCAGCCGTGCATCCGTGAGGGATTTTTTAAGGAAAATTTATCATCCACTATACAATAGAGAAATTGGAAGATCGGAAAGAAGACACAACGAAGATTTGTATCGGCGGTTTGAGAAACCCGATGTTGGGAAAGTGATTGCAAGATGAAGATTAGAGTGTGCAGGGCATGTTCTTCCAGCAGAGTGTACTCACCCCAACAAAGTATTGGTACATCAGCCAACTAGCAACATCCAAGAAGTCGTCCGCAAAAGAGGTGGAAAGACAGAACTTTAGTAACCCTGGAAGAAGCAGATCCAGCAGCCACCACTGAGGATGCCAGAGTAAGAAATAAATGTTACAATTCTATTTAATGATGACTCGTGCACTGCATGCGGTGATCATTTCGTTATGTTTTGTGTTTAAGTATTAGTGTATATTTGTCTTTTGCCATGGGACTAAATGGTATGTTTACGTGTGGTAAATGATGATGACGATGATGCTGATGATAATCATATTTTTCTTTATAATTACCGAACGGAGTCTTAAAACGACAATAGCTTACTCTAATAAAAATATTAATAGTGTGTGTATTCATGCACTCTGAGTGGACTTTAGATCAACGTATGGACATTTTCATGAATTCAAGACGTAACAAACCAATGTTAATCGTAAGCTGTTTAATTTCATGGTTCTTCTTCAGTAATAATATGTTCCTGAGCCAGTTATTTTGAAGAGTGGTAGTAGCAGACTGAGGGCACAGTGTCACATAGGCATACGGTTATGGCAGTTATTACAGTGATATGTGTATCTCTGGATTAAGTTGTCTGGTAAATGTTGTCTACAAGTAGTCCGATGCCGAGACAATATGACAGCAAACAACAGGACAGCAAATGAAAAGCCTTATAAAATTGCCAAATCGGGGAACTTAGAAACGTTAGGGACTGCTTTTCCTTTGCACCCTGTCAGATGCTCTCCCGCAGTGATCCTGGGCTTTGGATGGAATGGAAAACAACTAGTGGCTCGCAGAATCGGTCCGTGAACCATGCTCTCACATCACAGTCTGTAGCGTACTGCCCGCGAAAATCCAGTGACCGGGTTAGAGTCCTGGCCAGGAACATAGTTTTAGCGTCTCACAAATATTCAAAGTAGCATATACTCCACTAAACGATAAAAATGTGCAATATCAGTGATATGGAAACCGATAAAGCACAATCCATTGAAACCAGATGTTGTAATACACATGTCAAAAAAAGCATTGCATCACCTCGGTTCCGAGAGTTTCGGAACCTGTACAGGAAATTCGAACAGAGATCAACACAAAACATCATTTCCGCTCTTTTTATTGCTCATAAAAAACACACACATTGCATGTTGTACCACCATACAGCGAGACGTTCAGAGGTGGTGGTCCAGACTGCTGTACACACCGGTACCTCTAATACCAGTAGCATGTCCTCTTGCATTGATGCATGTCTTTATTCGTCGCGGCATATTATCCACAAGTTCATCAAGGCACTGTTCGTGCAGATTGTCCCACTCCTCAACGGCGATTCGGCGTAGAGCCCTCAGAGAGAGAGAGAGAAAAAAAAAATGTGTGTGAAATCTTATGGGACTTAACTGCTAAGGTCATCAGTCCCTAAGCTTACACACTACTTAACCTAAATTATCCGAAGGACAAACATACACACCCATGCCCGAGGAAGGACTCGAACCTCCGCCGGGACCAGCCGCACAGTCCACGACTGTAGCGCCCAAGACCGCTCGACTAATCCCGCGCGGCGCCCTCAGAGATGTTGGTGGGTCACGTCGTTCATAAACACTCTTTCAATCTATCCCAGGCACGTTCGATAGGGTTCATGTCTGGAGAACATGCTGGCTACTTTAGTCAAGCGATGTCGTTATCCTGAAGGAAGTCATTCACAAGATGTGTACGATGGTGATGCGAATAGTCGTCCACGAAGACGAATACCTCGTCAATATGCTGCCGATATGGTTGCACTATCGCTACACGCCTGAGTAGTCGAGAGCGCTAATGCGCTGCTTCCTGGACTCGGGTAGGCGCGCCGGCCCCAGATCGAATCTGCCCAGCGGATTAATGACGAGGGCCGGTATACTGGCCAGCCTGGATGTGGTTTTTAGGCGGTTTTCCACATCCCGCTAGGTGAATACCGGGCTGGACCCCACGTTCCGCCTCAGATCCACGACTCGCAGACGTTTGGACAAGTTCGCACTATTTCATGGCTTACACCAGTTACTGACAGCTGGGGTACACTACTTTTGACCCGAGGGCTTCGGGGTGGCGACAGGATGGGCATCCGGCCACCCTCTGCCACTAACATCGCCAAATCTAGAGTAACAAAGCCCCTGAGCTGCATGGTGTCGTGGTTGCAAAGATGGACCTCGCCATGGACGTCGAAGGGGAGTTATGCACCATGCAGCTTATTGCGCACAGTTTGAGTCCTAACACGACGTCCTGTGGCTTCACGAAAAGCATTTATTTAACATGGTGGCGTTGCTGTCGGTTCCTCCGAGGCATAATCCATAGGTAGCGGTCATCCACTGCTATAGTAGCGGAATGAGCGAGGCATGTCATCGGCAGTTCCTGTCTCTCTGTATCGCCTCCATGTCCGAACAACATCGCTTTGGTTCACTCCGAGCCGCCTGGACACTTCCCTTGTTGAGAGCTCTTTTTTTTTTTTTTTTTTTTTTTTTGGTCGTCAGTCTACTGACTGATTTGATGCGGCCCGCCACGAATTCCTTTCCTGTGCTAACCTCTTCATCTCAGAGTAGCACTTGCAACCTCCGTCCTCAATTATTTGTTTGACGTATTCCAGTCTCTGTCTTCCTCTACAGTTTTTGCCCTCTACAGCTCCCTCTAGTACCATGGAAGTCTTTCCCTCATGTCTTAGCAGATGCCCTATCATCCCGTCCCTTCTCCTTATCAGTGTTTACCACATATTCCTTTCCTCTCCGATTCTGCGTGGAACCTCTTCATTTCTTACCTTATCAGTCCACCTAATTTTCAACATTCGTCTATAGCACCACATCTCAAATGCTTCGATTCTCTTCTGTTCCGGTTTTCCCACAGTCCATGTTTCACTACCATACAATGCTGTACTCCAGACGTACATCCTCTGAAATTTCTTCCTCTAATTAAGGCCGGTATTTGATATTAGTAGACTTCTCTTGGTCAGAAATGCCTTTTTTGCCATAGCGAGTCTGCTTTTGATGTCCTCCTTGCTCCGTCCGTCATTGGTTATTTTACTGCCTAGGTAGCAGAATTCCTTAAATTCTTTGACTTCGTGACCATCAATCCCGATGTTAAGTTTCTCGCTGTTCTCATTTCTACTACTTCTCATTACCTTCATCTTTCTCCGATTTACTCTCAAACCATACTGTGTACTCATTAGACTGTTCATTCCGTCCAGCAGATCATTTAATTCTTCTTCAATTTCACTCAGGATAGCAATGTCATCAGCGAATCGTATCATTGATATCCTTTCAACTTGTATTTAAATTCCACTCCTGAACCTTTCTTTTATTTCCATCATTGCTTCCTCGATGTACAGATTGAAGAGTAGAGGCGAAACGCTACAGCCTTGTCTTACACCCTTCTTAATACGAGCACTTCGTTCTTGATCGTCCACTCTTATTATTCCCTCTTGGTTGTTGTACACATTGTATATGACCCGTCTCTCCCTATAGCTTACCCCTATTTTTTTCAGAATCTCGAACAGTTTGCACCATTTTATATTGTCGAACTCTTTTTCCAGATCGACAAATCCTATGAAAGTGTCTTGATTTTTCTTTAGCCTTGCTTCCATTATCAGCCGTAACGTCAGAATTGCCTCTCTCGTCCCTTTACTTTTCCTAAAGCCAAACTGATCGTCACCTAGCGCATTCTCAATTTTCTTTTCCATTCTTCTGTATATTATTCTTGTAAGCAGCTTCGATGCATGAGGTGTTAAGCTGATTGTGCGATAATTCTCGCACTTGTCAGCTCTTGCCGACTTCGGAATTGTGTGGATGATGCTTTTCCGAAAGTCAGATGGTATATCGCCAGACTCATATATTCTACACACCAACGTGAATAGTCGTTTTGTTGCCACTTCCCCCAATGATTTTAGAAATTCTGATGGAATGTTATCTATCCCTTCTGCCTTATTTGACCGTAAGTCCTCCAAAGCTCTTTTAAATTCCGATTCTAATACTGGATCCCCTATATCTTCTAAATCGACTCCTGTTTCTTCTTCTATCACACCAGACAAATCTTCACCCTCATAGAGGCTTTCAATGTATTCTTTCCACCTATCTGCTCTGTCCTCTGCATTTAACAGTGGAATTCCCGTTGCACTCTTAATGTTACCACTGTTGCTTTTAATGTCACCAAAGGTTGATTTCACTTTTCTGTATGCTGAGTCTGTCCTTCCGACAATCATATCTTTTTCGATGTCTTCACATTTTTCCTGCAGCCATTTCGTCTTAGCTTCCCTGCACTTCCTATTTATTTCATTCCTCAGCGACTTGTATTTCTGTATTCCTGATTTTCCCGGAACATGTTTGTACTTCCTCCTTTCATCAATCAACTGAAGTATTTCTTCTGTTACCCATGGTTTCTTCGCAGCTACCTTCTTTGTACCTATGTTTTCATTCCCAACTTCTGTGATGGCCCTTTTTAGAGATGTCCATTCCTCTTCAACTGTACTGTCTACTGCGCTATTCCTTATTGCTGTATCTATAGCGTTAGAGAACTTCAAACGTATCTCGTCATTCCTTAGTACTTCCGTATCCCACTTCTTTGCGTATTGATTCTTCCTGACTAATGTCTTGAACTTCAGCCTACTCTTCATCACTACTATATTGTGATCTGAGTCTATATCTGCTCCTGGGTACGCCTTACAATCCAGTATCTGATTTCGGAATCTCTGTCTGACCATGATGTAATCTAATTGAAATCTTCCCGTATCTCCCGGCCTTTTCCAAGTATACCTCCTCCTCTTGTGATTCTTGAACAGGGAATTCGCTGTTACTAGCTGAAACTTGTTACAGAACTCAATTAGTCTTTCTCCTCTTTCATTCCTTGTCCCAAGCCCATATTCTCCTGTAACCTTTTCTTCTACTCCTTCCCCTACAACTGCATTCCAGTCGCCCATGACTATTAGATTTTCGTCCCCCTTTACATACTGAATTACCCTTTCAATACCCTCATGCACTTTCTCTATCTGTTCATCTTCAGCTTGCGACGTCGGCATGTATACCTGAACTATCGTTGTCGGTGTTGGTCTGCTGTCGATTCTGATTGGAACAACCCGGTCAATGAACTGTTCACAGTAGCACACCCTCTGCCCTATCCTCCTATTCACAACGAATCCTACACCTGTTATACCATTTTCTGCTGCTGTTGATATTACCCGATACTCATCTGACCAGAAATCCTTGTCTTCCTTCCACTTCACTTCACTGACCCCTACTATATCTAGATTGAGCCTTTGCATTTCCCTTTTCAGATTTTCTAATTTCCCTACCACGTTCAAGTTTCTGACATTCCACGGCCCGACTCGTAGAACGTTATCCTTTCGTTGATTATTCAATCTTTTTCTCATGGTAACCTCCCCCTTGGCAGTCCCCTCCCGGAGATCCGAATGGGGGACTATTCCGGAATCTTTTGCCAATGGAGAGATTATCATGACACTTCTTTAATTACAGGCCACATGTCCTGTGGATACACGTTACGTGTCTTTAATGCAGTGGTTTCCATTGCCTTCTGCATCTTCATGTCGTTGATCATTGCTGGTTCTTCCGCCTTTAGGGGCAATTTCCCACCACTAGGACAAGAGAGTGCCCTGAACCTCTATCCGCTCCTCCGCCCTCTTTGACAAGGCCGTTGGCAGAATGAGGCTGACTTCTTATGCCGGAAGTCTTCGGCCACCAATGCTGATTATTTATCAAAATTTAGGCAGTGGCAGGGATCGAAACCGGGACCGAGGACGTTTTGATTATGAATCAAAGACGCTACCCCTAGACCACGGGTACCACTACCTGGCACAAAATAACAGTGCGATTGCGATCGAACCGCGGTATTGACCGTCGAGGCATGGTTGAACTACAGACAACACGAGCCGTGTACCTCCTTCTCCCCCTCCGTCTAATAGACGCTGCTCATGCGTGGTTTTTTATATCTTTTGGCGGGTTGAGTGATATCTCTGATCAGTCAAAGGGACCGTGTCTGTGATACAATATCCACAGTCAACGTCTATCTTCAGGAGTTCTGGGAACCGGGGTGATGCAAAACTTTTTTTGATGTGTGTATTTCTCTAGAACTAAGAGATTTGTTATTTGGGCAGTAAAATAATGATGGCCGAAGCACAGAGGGTGTAAAATGTAGAATGATAATATCAAGAAAAGCGTTTCTGAAGAAGAGAAATATTTTAATACCGAATGAAAGTTGGAGTGATAGGAAGTTTTCTATAAAGCATTTACTTGGAGTGCAGCCATGTAAGTAAGTAAAGGTTCAGACAAGGGAAGAATACAAGCTTTTGAAATGTGCTACAGAAGGGCACTGAAGATTAGACGGGTAGACTGCTTAACTGATGAGGAGGCACTGAATAGAATAGCATAGAATGGAAAAGAAATTTCTGGCATAATTTAAATAAAAGAAGGGATCGATTGATAGGGCACATTCTGAAACATCAAGGAATCATCAGTTTTGTATTGGAGGGAAGTGTAGTAAAGGGGTAAAAATGGTAGAGTGAGACCAAGAGACGAGTACAGTAAGTAGGGTGAAATGAGTATCGGTTGCAGTAGTTATCCGGAGTTGAAGAAGCTTGCAGAAGATAGAGCCGCATGGAGAGCTGCAACAAAGCAGTCTTTGGACTGAAGACCACAATAACCATACTGTCTAAGTTGCGAGAAGCAAATAATAGTTGCTTGTCGTCATTTTTTTCCGTCGTACTAGCGTAATCGGGATGCGACCAGTCGAGTACCATTGAGATGCTTCCTGAAGTAGTTGTATGTATGTTCTTGAATATTATGTTGCACTGTGGCAACTCGTGTCAGAAGCTGTTCACCAGCACTACGAGGGGGAGTCATAAAACAGAGATTTACAACTCGAAAAAATCAAATGATGACCATGAAAGTTGGTATGGTGTTGGTGCTACTCTACATGTTCATCCTTCAATGTGACGCATTTTTTGCAACTATGAATGACACGGCGGTGAGCTTGGTTGTAGTAATTTGCATTTTTGCTGTTCAGGAAATGTTTCACTTCAAGGATAACCTCGTCACCATTTTGAAAATACCTGTCATGCAATGGTTTCTTCATCCGAAGAAAGAGAAAGATGTCACTGGGTGTCATTCCAGCAGAATACGGGGGGTGACATGCTAGAGAAGCTGCTCGTGCAGAATGAAGGGCATCATTGTCGTAGAGTGGAAGCACTCCTTGGATAACTCCCTGTCACGCTTCTCTTTGACAGCCTCCCGAAACCTCGTCAGGAGATTTTGGTGGTATGCTCCTTTGACGGTTTTGCCCTTACGAGTAAAATCTGCTAGCGACGCACCTACGTACATCCAAAAAGCACTAAGTATTTACATTTCAGGAAACACAGTTTTCTAGCTTTCAATTTTTAATAATTTTTATGTCATGTTTAACTGGTCTGTTTTATTTAAATACTAGATAAAGTATCTGAAAAAAGCTCAAATTAATATTAATTCTCATTATATGTGTTTACAGACAACTGGTAAGTTTTTATTGGAACGTCCCGTAATAGCAGTTAACAAGGCTACTTCTGAAATATACTTCAGCTGCTTCAAGTTAAAGAATGGCGCACGATAGATGAACTGAGTAAACGACAGGTAACATTACGTGTGTGGTAGGTTCAAAAATGGTTCAAATGACTTTGAGCACTATGGGACTTAACTGCTGAGGTCATGAGTCCCCTAGAACTTAGAACTACTTAAACCTAACCAACCAAAGGACGTCACACACATCCATGCCCGAGGCAGGATTCGAACCTGCGACCGTAGCGGTCGCGTGGTTCCAGACTGTAGCGCCTAGAACCGCTCGGCCACCACGGCCGGCTATGTCGTAGGTCCATGTGTATTTCTTACTCTGAGCGGTCCTCACGTAAGAAGTATGAAGCTATAGGGAAATTCTCAGCAGCTTAGAACGCAGTGTCCGCTGTAATTAACAGACGTGCTGACGAGAAATGAGTGAAGTTCGCATGGTATATTTTTTACTCACTTCATCGTGCAGTTCGGTAAAAGTATTTACAGATATCATAAAAGCAATATTCACCTCAAGGAAAAATACATCCTGTTCTGAGACTCCCCTTTCTATAGCTTTCGTTAGCAGGTTTCTGCCCATTTTACATTTAGCAATAACCTGGTCGTGCTTTTTTAGTTTTTTATTTGCTCTCCCCCCCCCCCCCCCCTTTAACCATGGACCTTGCAGTTGGTGGGGAGGCTTGCGTGTCTCAGCGATACAGATACCCGTCCCATAGCTACAACCACAACGGAGGGGTATCTGTTGAGAGGCTAGACAAAAGTGTGGTTCCTGAAAAGAGGCAGCAGCCTTTTCAGTAGTTGCAGGGGCAACAGTCTGTATGATTGGCTGATCTCGCATTGTAAAACTAACCAAAACGGCCTTGCTGTGCTGGTACTGCGAACAGCTGAAAGCAAGGGGAAACTACAGCCGTAATTTTTCCCGAGGGCATGCAGCTTTACTGTATGGTTCAATGATGATAGCTTCCTCTTGGGTAAAATATTCCGGAGGTAAAATAGTACCCCATACGGACCTCCGGGCGGGGACTACTCAGTAGGACGTTGTTATCGGGAGAAACAAAACTGGCATTCTAGGGATCGGAGCGTGGAATGTCAGATCCCTTAGTCGGGCAGGTAGGTTAGAAAATTTAAAAAGGGAAATGGATAGGTTAAAGTTAGATATAGTGGGAATTAGTGAATTTCGCTGGCAGGAGGAACAAGACTTTTGGTCATGTGAAACGGGGTTATAAATACAAAATCAAATAGGGGTAATGCAGGAGTAGGTTTAATAATGAATAGGGAAAGAGAAATGCGCGTAAGCTACTACAAACATCACAGTGAACACATTATTGTGGCCAAGATAGATTCGAAACCCACGCCTATCACAGTAGTACATGTTTATATGCCAACTAGCTCCACAAATGACGAAGAGATTGTTTAAATGTATGATGAGATAAAAGAAATTATTCAGATAGTGAAGGAGAGACGAAAATTTAATAGTCATGGGTGACTGGAACTCGATAGTGCGAAAAGGAAGAGAAGGAAACATAGAAGATAAATATGGAATGGGACCAAGGAATGAAAGAGGAAGCCGCCTGGTAGAATTTTGCACAGAGCATAACTTAATCATAGCTAACACTTGGTTCAAGAATCATAAAAGAAGGTTGTATACATGAAAGAAGCCTGGAGATACTAGAAGGTTTCAGATAGATTATATAATGGTAAGAAGGAGACTTAGGAACCAGGTTTTAAATTGTAAGACATTTCCAGGGGCAGATGTGGACTCTCACCACAATTTATTGGTTATGAACTGTAGATAAAAACTGAAGAAGCTGCAAAAAGTGGGAATTTGAGGAGATGGGACCTGGATAAACTGAAAGAACCAGGGGTTGTAGAGAGTTTCATTGAGAGCATTAGGAAACAATTGACAAGAATGGGGGAAAGAAATACGGTAGAAGAATGGGTAGATTTGAAAGATGAAATAGTGAAGCAGCAGAGGATCATGTAGGTAAAAAGATGAGGGCTAATAGAAATCCTTGGGTAACAGAAGAGATATTGAATTTAATTGATGAAAGGAGAAAATATAAAAATGTAGTAAATGAAGCAGCCAAAAGGATCGATAGGAGGTGCAAAATGGCTAAGCAGGGATGGCTAGAGGACAAATGTAAGGATGTAGAGGCGCATATTACTAGGGGTAAGATAGATACTGCCTACAGGAAAATTAAAGAGACCTTTGGAGAAAAGAGAACCACATGTATGAATATCAACACCTCAGATGGAAACCCAGTTCCGAGCAAAAAGGGGAAAGCAGAAAGGTGGAAGGAGTACATAGAGGGTCTATACAAGGGCGATGTTCTTGAGGACAATTTTATGGAAATGGAAGAGAATGTAGATGAAGACGAAATGGGAGATACGATACTGCGTGAAGAGTTTGGCAGAGCACTGAAAGACCTAAGTCGAAACAAGGCCCCGGGAGTAGACAACATTCCATTAGAACTACTGACAGCCTTGGGAGAGCCAGGCCTAACAAAACTCTACCATTAGTGAGCAAGATGTGTGAGACAGGCGAAATACCCTCAGACTTTAAGAAGAATATAACAATTCCAATCCCAAAGAAAGCAGGTGTAGACAGATGTGAAAATTACCGAACTATCAGTTTAATAAGCCACAGCTGCAAAATACTAACGCGAATTCTTTACAGACGAATGGAAAAACTGGTAGAAGCCGACCTCGGGGAAGATCAGTTTGGATTCCGTAGAAATGTTGGAACACGTGAGGCAGTGCTGACCCTACGACGTATCTTAGAAAATAGATTAAGGAACGGCAAACCTACGTTTCTAGCATTTGTAGACTTAGAGAAAGCTTTTGATAATGTTGACTGGAATACTCTCTTTCAAATTCTGAAGGTGGCAGGGGCAAAATACAGGGAGCGAAAGGCTATTTTCAATTTGTACAGAAACCAGATGGCAGTTATAAGAGTCGAGGGTCATGAAAGTGAAGCAGTGGTTGGGAAGGGAGTGAGACAGGGCTGTAGCCTCTCTCCGATGTTATTCAGTCTGTATATTGAGGAAGCAGTAAAGGAAACAAAAGAAAAGTTCGGAGCAGGAATTAAAGTCCATGGAGAAGAAATTAAAACTTTGAGGTTCGCCGATGACATTGTAATTCTGTCGGAGACAGCAAAGGACTTGAAAGAGCAGTTGAATGGAATGAACAGTGTCTGGAAAGGAGGGTATAAGATGAACATCAGCAAAAGCAAAACGAGGATAATGGAATGTAGTCGAATTAAATCGGGTGATGCTCAGGGAATAAGATTAGGAAATGAGACGCTTAAAGTAGTAATGTAGTAAAGGTTTTGCTATTTGGGGAGCAAAATAACTGATGATAGTCGAAGTAGAGAGTATATAAAATGTAGACTGACAATCGCAAGAAAGCGTTTGTGAAGAAGAGAAATTTGTTAACATCGAGTATAGATTTAAGTGTCAGGAAGTCGTTTCTGAAAGTACACTCCTGGAAATTGAAATAAGAACACCGTGAATTCATTGTCCCAGGAAGGGGAAACTTTATTGACACATTCCTGGGGTCAGATACATCACATGATCACACTGACAGAACCACAGGCACATAGACACAGGCAACAGAGCATGCACAATGTCGGCACTAGTACAGTGTATATCCACCTTTCGCAGCAATGCAGGCTGCTATTCTCCCATGGAGACGATCGTAGAGATGCTGGATGTAGTCCTGTGGAACGGCTTGCCATGCCATTTCCACCTGGCGCCTCAGTTGGACCAGCGTTCGTGCTGGATGTGCAGACCGCGTGAGACGACGCTTCATCCAGTCCCAAACATGCTCAATGGGGGACAGATCCGGAGATCTTGCTGGCCAGGGTAGTTGACTTACACCTTCTAGAGCACGTTGGGTGGCACGGGATACATGCGGACGTGCATTGTCCTGTTGGAACAGTAAGTTCCCTTGCCGGTCTAGGAATGGTAGAACGATGGGTTCGATGACGGTTTGGATGTACCGTGCACTATTCAGTGTCCCCTCGACGATCACCAGTGGTGTACGGCCAGTGTAGGAGATCGCTCCCCACACCATGATGCCGGGTGTTGGCCCTGTGTGCCTCGGTCGTATGCAGTCCTGATTGTGGCGCTCACCTGCACGGCGCCAAACACGCTTACGACCATCATTGGCACCAAGGCAGAAGCGACTCTCATCGCTGAAGACGACACGTCTCCATTCGTCCCTCCATTCACGCCTGTCGCGACACCACTGGAGGCGGGCTGCACGATGTTGGGGCGTGAGCGGAAGACGGCCTAACGGTGTGCGGGACCGTAGCCCAGCTTCATGGAGACGGTTGCGAATGGTCCTCGCCGATACCCCAGGAGCAACAGTGTCCCTAATTTGCTGGGAAGTGGCGGTGCGGTCCCCTACGGCACTGCGTAGGATCCTACGGTCTTGGCGTGCATCCGTGCGTCGCTGCGGTCCGGTCCCAGGTCGACGGGCACGTGCACCTTCCGCCGACCACTGGCGACAACATCGATGTACTGTGGAGACCTCACGCCCCACGTGTTGAGCAATTCGGCGGTACGTCCACCCGGCCTCCCGCATGCCCACTATACGCCCTCGCTCAAAGTCCGTCAACTGCACATACGGTTCACGTCGACGCTGTCGCGGCATGCTACCAGTGTTAAAGACTGCGATGGAGCTCCGTATGCCACGGCAAACTGGCTGACACTGACGGCGGCAGTGCACAAATGCTGCGCAGCTAGCGCCATTCGATGGCCAACACCACGGTTCCTGGTGTGTCCGCTGTGCCGTGCGTGTGATCATTGCTTGTACAGCCCTCTCGCAGTGTCCGGAGCAAGTATGGTGGGTCTGACACATCGGTGTCAATGTGTTCTTTTTTCCATTTCCAGGAGTGTATTTGTATGGAGTGTAGGCATGTATGGAAGTGAAACGTGGACGATAAATAGTTTAGACAAGAAGAGAATAGAAGCTTTCGAAATGTGGTGCTATAGAAGAATGCTGAAGATTAGATTGGTAGCTCACATAACTAATGAGGAGGTATTGACTAGAATTGAGTAGAAGAGCAATTTGTGGCACAACGTGACTAGAAGAAGGGGTCGGTTGGTAGGACATGTTCTGAGGCATCAAGGGATCGCAAATTTAACAATGGAGGGCAGCGTGGAGGGTAAAAATCGCAGAGGGAGACCAAGAGATGAATACATTAAGCAGATTCAGAAGGATGTAGGTTGCAGTAAGTACTGGGAGATGAAGAGGCTTTCACGGGATAGAGTAGCATAGAGAGCTGCATCAAACCAGTCTCTGGACTGAATACCACAACAACATTTACAGATTAAAATATACCAGAATAACAGCTGTGTATATTTCTTCATATATGAGGCATTGCATTCATTTGTAAATACATTTCTTTTAATGACCATATTTATGAACATCTAACCCACCTCTAGAGGTGTGTGTGTATGTGTGTGTGTGCGCGCGTGCACGCGCGGATGTTATCATACCATGCTCTGTTTCTTGGATTCCAGCGAGAAACGCAGCATCCACGTTTCATCGCCAGCACCAGTGTGGGCCAGGAAACCTTCAATCTCCTTGGAGAGCCGTTCCAGATGATTCAGTGATCATACCATTCACTTGCCTTCCATCGTGTCATCCAACTGCTTAAGCAACCACTGACATTAAACCTTCCCGTACCCTAAGAACCCGTGAACCGTACGCTCTCCCATACGATATGCCAATCAACTGGGAAATGCCGTGACGTACCCATGCCGATCTGCTTTCACCATTGCATCCACGAGGGAAACGTCGTCAGTTAGCGACGAATGTGGTCTCCCCGATCGCTCATTGTCAATGCAAGACTTCACAGCCTTTGTCGGTCTCACATCACCACCGCCTCACAGTTCTCAAAGCGAGACAGGTTTCCCCACATGTAGGCTTCATTTCCCTGAAGATCCCGATGGGCGTTCGTCCCTTGCTCCAAAAATGGTTCAAATGGTTCTGAACACTATGGGACTTAACATCTGTGGTCATCAGTCCCCTAGAACTTAGAACTACTTAAACCTAACTAACCTAAGGACATCACACACATCCATGCCCGAGGCAGGATTCGAACCTGCGACCGTAGCAGTCGCGCGGTTCCGGACTGCGCGCCTAGAACCGCTAGACCACCGCGGCCGGCTCCCTTGCTCCATAGAAAACTAATTACACTTTGTTGCTCTAACGCCGTGGACTGTGAAGCACAACCGCGATCTTTAACAACTGACAGCAGCGCCATGCGGCGGAGATACCGGCAGAGAAAGCATCCCTCCAGGAACAAATCTACCCCAGAAATTTTATCCTCCCAAAGAAATGTTTTTAGCTATTACATATATGCCCTTCAGCCATATGATAATATATATTGTTTGCTATGGCTGTCGAATCTTCTGGATTTTGGGCACAGGATCTGGAACTTTACCCTATAAATTGTAAGATGCAGGTGTCCCAACACCTTGCTGCTAAGAGAGCTCACTGCGCCGGGTAAGTAGGGTTAATTCGTAAGAAAGGGCGAATATGTCAAAATGTTTTGATTTAAATGTCTTTGAAGCTGCCACATAAGTCGGGAACTGAGCTCCACTCTTTTACAGTCTTAACTCTGCCCAGGACATATTCATCTTTTCTCATGCTACGAGAGGAGCATTTTTCGTTCTGGTTGCCAACTTCTAGCCTGCCATAATTTTGACATTATACCGCCATATTTTGGCAACAGATGTAGATTTTTGTTGACTTGGGCGACGACTAAACCGAAACAGATTTTTTAAATTGTCTTTCGAACCAAATGGCAACGGATAAAGCTTTTAAGTTGCAAACAGAATGACCATTAATTACATGAATTTGTCTACCTCCTTACAAAATTTGAACCGATTCGCACAAGTATGTAGTATGAAAGTGGCGCACGTAAAAAAACTCATAAAACATGTTTTTTGCGGGTAAAATCCCAATGAAGCTAGATTTTTGAAAGGAAGTTATCAGTTTTACCGTAAGAACGCATTTTTTGTTTATTTTACTCAGTCCACGTAATAATGAATTTTACGTGCTACATTTAGCTCGGCCATGGCATCTCGACAATAGATAAAGATTATTGGATTTAAAAAAATTCGTTTTGAATTTGTCCCTTTATCTACTTTCGTGCAGAGTTTGAACCGATTCGTACAAGAAGGTAGAAATGGCGCCCTACAAAAACCTCCAGGAAAAAGAGTTTTTTGCATGGTTTTGCAAGTAAAATCCAATGATTCACGTACAAAAGGTGCCATCAGCCTTTTTAAAATATTTTTCAAAAGGAATTAATCGATTCGCACAATTTTTCCGGGTGTCAGCTTGCTTAATATACTGTAACGTAGCTACAGAATGACAGATGTTCGTATGGCCGCTGTTCTGCGTTCAATCAAAAACTTTTTACCCCATGTTCCGGAGCACCAAGGACCACAAACCGCGATACCGTGTTCAGTATTTTCAGACAAATTTATTACAGCGCTTCCAGTGTACTGAAAAGTTCTATTACTTAAATGTATTAACATGTCCTTGGGAATTGATAAATACCGAACTGGTGCTTCGTGGTGTAACACTCCATTTCCGTCAGTGTATGTATCATATGTAGAGTGCATGAACACATAAGTAAATTTACATGATAAAGTTAGTTCTGGAGTGGAAGTAAAGACTGAGTAAAAAGACACCGAAAACATATTGTAATTAAAATTGTATTTTAAGGTGTTTAACTGGGATAACCACATCATTATTCTTACACATGTAAATGTAAACTGATCTGCACACGTAGGAGTACATAAAATGTAACGCTTTCCAGTATTAGTTTGAAGGGGACTAACTAGCATCAAATGTTTACAGTTTTACATATGTAAAAGGGTCTTTTATTGGACAGAAATTCTGAATGAACCAAACAATTGTAGATAATATAGCAGTCCGGGTTATAGATGTATTGCAATTTGGAAGAAATTTTCTGCTAGGCCTACGATACCACTTGCAGGCATAACATACTCGGACAGCTTCCTGGTGCGAGGTTTGCCTTTGACTACTTTAAAAATGTACGTGGACAGATGATTATTATTATTATTATTATTATTATTATTATTATTGGTTTGTGGGGTGCTCAAAAACATGGTTCAAATGGCTCTGAGCACTATGGGTTCAAAATGGCTCGGAGCACTATGGGACTTAACAGCTATGGTCATCAGTCCCCTAGAACTTAGAACTACTTAAACTTAACTAACCTAAGGACAGCACACAACACCCAGCCATCACGAGGCAGAGAAAATCCCTGACCCCGCCGGGAATCGAACTCGGGAACCCGGGCGTGGGAAGCGAGAACGCTACCGCACGACCACGAGATGCGGGCAGCACTATGGGACTTAACAGCTGTGGTCATCAGTCCCGTAGAACTTAGAACTACTTAAACCTAACTAACCTAAGGACATCACACACATCCATGCCCGAGGTAGGATTCGAACCTGCGACCGTAGCAACCGCGCGGTTCCGGACTGCGCGCCTAGAACCGCGAGACCACCGCGGCCGGCTGGGGTGCTCAACGGCCTGGTTCTCGGCGCCCGTATAAATTCCCAACAGTTTCGTTTTCCAGTCTCGCCATTTTTCCTGAATGATGACAACATGATGAGGACAACAGGAACACCCAGTGTCCAGACGGGGAAAATCCCCGACCCGACCGAGAATCGAACCCAGGACCCCGTGATCCAGACGTGGACAGAGAGAGTCAGTCACTGATTACTAGGCGCCGGCATGGCAGGCATCCCTTTCGGCACCCCTTAGATTTCGCATGCATCCAGCAGTTACGTAGCATCACTCAGTTTAGGGACGTCGAAGTGGTTGCCTATGCAACCAGCACGTAGGAGTCAAGTGATTAGCTGTGTCTGTACAGGCTTATTTCAAAGTGCCCAAGAAAGGTGCACTGATGGCACCGAGGGTGCTGGCGAACTGGGTGTCTCAGAGGAAACCACAGCCGTTTTATTCACACATGTGTCCATAACGCACACTACAGGAGGGTTGGAAACATTGGGACTGAGAAAGTATAAACACTCTTTGCCGCCACGGATCATGTTCAGGTTTCGTCGGAAAGTGTTGAACAGTCACTAGTAATTCTACGCTACATACGAGTCCAAAAATTGTGGTTGTGCCTCAACCGAAAGAGATGCGAACAAGTCAGCAGGGTTGCAGGCCCACGATGTCATTAGAGGAGGGCTGCATCGTGCGGTTGTCTCAGCAGCGTCAAAGGTGATGAAGAACGTCGTCCTGTTTCTCACTGCACTGCAAACTGTCGTTTTCGACAGCGATATGTGTGGGAATCAATTCCCCAAGGGAAGGGGTGGTTTATTGACGCCATTTATGTTATCTCCTGGTTCTTTTCGTGCCGATTCGGAGAGGTGGTTTGTCTGAAGTGTTTTCTTCGTTCGCTCACATTAAAACCGCGTTTTTTCAACGCTCAGTTCCGCGGTTCTAACCTCCGTCGCAGATACAGCAAAAGAAGGGGTAAAATATGGGTAAGAGGGGATATTAACACGTCCAAAATGGCATTGGACGGAATTGTGGTGAAATTTGGGGCCAATGTAACATCATTAACCAATATCATACCTCACATGAACTTCTGAACTCTGGCCTTTGCTTCGCATGTGTTGGCACCTTGCTGCTTGAAGCATTGCAAAGCCCCAGGGTAGCATCGCAGGGTGGCACGCTTTTGCTGCATTACAGAGGAAAATTGTAGGCACCTTTGTGCCAAATTTCAAACTTCTGCGTTGCAACAGGAGACAATGACGGCGTTTCGAAAAAGTGGCCCTTTAATTGTATTGCGCAGTGTATTATCATTTCAAAGTACAACAGTCACAGGTCTTGAGAAGCCGAAAGTGGGCACCTCCACCGGTAAGTCTTTCTTTTAGTCCATATATATGATTTCCAGGGATATGTATCAACAAAAAATTCACTTTTAAGGATCTTAGATGTCATTCACTGGGAGGGTTGTAGCACTGGATACATATAGCTACAGGAGTTCGCAACCTGTATGTGAGGGCTTCAGGATGCTCTATAGTTCTGAGCGTCAGCTCTTCACGCCTTTTACTGGCAGCCAGAAGGCTCTGGGTCGCTGTCAGTATTGCGTCGGATAATATATCTCCTCATATACCCCACCGTTAATCATTTTAAAAGGAATGATCAATGACGGCACATGATAACAGCTCACTTCGCCTACTCTATAATATCTTTGGGTAAAATAACATTTGTTTAAGGAGATTAATCGAAATATTTTTTTCCGTCAGTACCCGGTCCTTGCTCCGCACACCTTATATCAGCTTCTTCTGTAGTTTTTTTTCCGAGCTGTCAATAAACAACTGGCGGAATCAAAATTCTCTACATTCGAGAGACTGTTACGATAACAACACATACACTACAGATAATATTTAGGATATTCTATACCACCTGGTACTGTCCTGCCTTACGTCAGTACTAATACTGGTTCCGAGAATTTAACAATAGCATACTACTCATGACAAAAGACGTCGAATATTAATTGGTCTTCCTACCTGCAAACAGGTACAAATTAGTATGGAGCAACTGTTTTCTCAGCACTTATTGAATCGAATTTGTAAAGGATTTCTTAGTCAGGGTCTGGAAAACGTATGAACGACCGACGTATTAAGTCAGCTATGATTGAAGGACATTACAATAGACCATATGAGCTGTAGCCAGGACAGGAACTAGAATCTCTTGCTGTCGGTGTCAATACTAAGATCTTTAAACTTCGCATAAATGTTTTGACGTTTGTAACGCCGGAAATGCATATCCTCCTATTTCCATCTATTGTACTATTATTTTTTTCCTTGTTTTGTTACCTCAAGATATGACATTTCTGTCTCTTTATATATTGTAATTGCTTTACTGTTTGGATATATATATATATTTATGCACTTATGTCGATGTATAATTGGTTTGTTTCGTAAATATTATTTGTATTTTTACGCTGGGTCTTGCCTAGGGAAAACTGCTATCGAACGATTACATCGATGGGTCGTGTGAAGAATAAAAGTGTGTAGGATCTTTGGTAGTGTTAACTCTGCCGCGTGGAGCGTCGGAGTGGGGGTCTGGCTGGAGTAGCGAGTGGAGCAGGTGTGTTGTGTGACGCTCCCGCGAGTTGCCGCGCTTTCGGGGTTTGGCAGCATGTAATTGCGCTCGACTCGCGATGATACTTTCTGACATGGTGTCGCGGACGGGAAGCATTAGCTGGCGCACATCAAGAGCCCGTTTCGCCTGGTGACCGTGTCGAGAAGAAGGCGCGCCAACATCCAGCTTCTGCAACAGCGACGGCCGACAATGAGTGACTGTCGCCACCTCCTCGATCGACGGCTTCAAACCTTCAATCAACCAACAAGGAAGACTAAAAGCACGTAAAGTTTCAGAACTGTATGGCAGACCTCAGCTTTTCAAATTGTTCCATTTGCCTCGCAAAATTACAGCAACTTAGCATGAACCTTTGTTGCTCATTGTCCCAATTGCATTGCCAAGCAGGGTCCCTTCCTTTTCCGAAATGAACCCGAGTGTCGTTGAAATTCAAACGCCTGCATTAAAATAATATAATTAGATTTCACTGCTTTAATTTCAAAGTTCAGTAGCTGGCTACAATATTTAGGTTACACGAGCACAAATTTAGAGTGCGAGTTTTGTTAGCATATTTTAGCTTACCTGTGACTGCAGCTCAACTTGGTACGTACTAAATTTTACTATTGTTAATAGTTCAGAATCATTTAATTCCAGTTCAAAGTTAAATCTCTTGTTTCTAAATTGCGTAGAGTCAAGTTGCTTTTGAAATGATTGTTGAGGTAGTCCAAGACTAACCGTATTTTACTGGATTTCGATGTGCTTCAGAAAGAAAGCTCACTATTAACTTCAGTCACTAAATTAACTTTCGATTTTCCGGTTTTATTAATTCTTTTGCTAAATTAAGTCAGAGTGTAGCGAAATTTATTACTTCTGACAAACTTTCAGTTTTCACACTACCTTCAGTTGCCACGCTTCTAGTGTTAATTATATGTGTAATAACCTTTCTTTTTCAGTTGCTATAGTAATTGTCCTTAGGACTGGCGACCGTGATTTCCCCCAAATCTCAAATATCTAATTACCGCTAGTTAATTGTTAACGTAACGGCCGCACATTTACTTTCTATATTAACTTACCCCTTTTCAAAATTAATTTCCACCAGTTTCATTTGCATTTTTCCTTTCATTTAGATGTAACCCTTTCCTCCCTCTTTACCGATAGATTAACTTCGGTGACGATTGCTTTTCCCAAATTTCCATTAGGTACACGCGGTTTAATTTTTCACTATCATTAAGGTCGATAAGTGAGGGGGGAGGTTACACGTGGCGACCGTGACAGGACAATCTTCAGATTTGAGGTTGTTCTGGACACGAATTTTCTTTGGTGTAAATGTCGTAACAAAGTACTGGTTACGTACAGGCCGTTACGTCAGCGAGAATAAGTAGTGGGAGTAATCCTAATTACATTTGAGATTTGTCATTTATATTGAAAATTATTAAAATGAGTGAAGGCAACAATTACCAAAATTTGGTAGACTTGGATACGGAACAATCGGTCGAAGAGTGGGAAACGCGCACGGCGGTTCCCATTGTTCAGGGGCAGGCGGCTAGCATGAAAGACGCGACCGCCGAAACGCAACAAAGAGCAGAAATGGAATTCCAAACTTTAGAAAATGTTTCGGAATCGGAAGCGAAAATCAAATCTGTACCCCTTGATGATGAATACGGGGGAACATGTATAGAGGAACCAGCTACGGAAGTAAAACCGATAGTCTCCGGGAATTTAACTGATTTATTGAATGTTTTGATTAATGAAATCAAGAGTCAATCGGCAGAAATTATAGCTCTGTCTGCCAAGCAAGAAGCTCAGTCTGAAAAGATTGAACGAAAGCTAGACAATCAGAACAAAGCTATTAATGTTGTTAACAACAATGTTGGAGTTGTTAATACAAAAGTTGATAAAATCAAAGAAGATATTGTTGTAATTAATACCGAAATCGGTAATCTTAAACAGGAAATGATAGGCGTTCAGGCGGAAATTGCGAGCATAAATACTCGTTTTGATTCCGAAATTAGCAGAATCGAGAAAAGTGTAGGAGAAGCAGTTGCTCCGATCATCGAGAATAAGGTGACGGAACAAATTCAATTAGTGAAAAAAGAGGATCAACAGAAGGTGGAAACTTTAAAGGCTTTAGTGTCCGAAGTAGACACTAAAGTGAGGGAGCAGGCTAATACCTGCGAAGAGAAAAAGAGGGAAGTGGAAACGCTTGCGACAACCACTTGCCAAGTAATTACGAGAGTGTCGGAATTAGAAAAGAAACTTGACGAAAAACAGAGCTATGTGCCAATCTGTGCACATAGTTCGGAATTGTTGACGAAAGAGGAGCGGTTCGACCCCTTGAAAAAAGGCGGTATACACGCGACGGATTTCATTAAAAATTGTGAAAGAGTTTTACCCAGATCATGGACTAATGAGAGAAAAATTAATGCGGTTATTGATGTGCTGGCTGGTGATGCCAAGCGTTGGGGCTTAAACCTCGACATTACGAACCTGACTTTTGACGAGTTTAAAAATTTGTTTCTGGCTGAATACTGGTCAGAGCAAAAACAGCAAAGTGTCTGGCGCGAATTTGTCGTATCGAGGCCTTTCGATGCGAATTCGCGCGGTTCGATGAGGGAGTTTTGTGAGGGCTGGATCCGCAAGTTGGAATATTTGCGTGATCGCCGCACGGAATCCGAAATAGTCTGGGAACTCTACAAGAAGCTTCCAGATGATACAAAACGCTACGTAGGAAGCAATTACAGGACAATCAATGATTTCCTGGAAAGAGTTGAGGACGAGGACAATTGGCGCAATAATCGCGACAGTGGTAGAGGCCGTGGTAACAACAACGGGTACCACAGCAACCACAACAACAATAACCATGGGAATAATGCATACCGCAACCATGGCAGCAATAACAATAATGGTTCGGGCCGTAATAACAATCGGTACAATGCAAATGATAACAGGAATGACAGAAACCAGTATCATACTAACGTGATACGGGCTTCACAGAATAGTAATAACGCCAGAGGGTGTGATCAGCCGCCTCAGCAGCATCCGGGGAGCGTATCTGCTGGGACGAGACAGGGAAACCATTAGCCGCGCCGGTGAGGGGCCGAGCGGGCGTGGAGAAATTTTGGCGGCCCAATAACAGGAGAAAACCCAGGTATCGTCATTATGAAAATTCCGTATGGAATAATCAACGGCGGGAGAGTGTGCCAGTGTTAAGAGAAAAGAGTGCGCCCACAAGTAGTAGATCAGCTGTATACACGGCAGTAGAAAATACATTCGCTGTCAGTGAGAACAATTTAAGTAGTGTTCCGGAAATCGATCATAAAGTGGCAGCTGTAATACCCACAGCGGAACTGGAGACTGAGTTTAAGAATGATTCGCAATTGTTGAGAGAAGATCAGATGTCGGATAAAACGTCCGTCATTGAGCGAGGGGATGCAGAGAGGGATGAGGTCTGGTTAAGGCAGTTCGGTCGCTTATACGACGAACTAAGAGATTATAGGGGTCTGTATGGGAGAAGTGTTTATGGGGAGCGCGTGCAGTATTTGCCGCGTCTCGTCCCACCGGAAGATAGTATTTGTGAAGTGATTGAAAGTTCTGGCCCTAACCGGCAGACTTTACCAGAAATAGTTGATGTTAATGGGCAGCACGAGCAAGATTCGTCGTGTTTCGTCCCGCAGGAGTTAGATGTTGAAGGAGTAACGGAAAGTTCTGGCCCTAACCGGCAGACTTTACCGAAAGTTATAGTGGTAGAAGTAGCCGACCCATCCGACGCAAACCTCCAGTTTAAACATTGCGAGAGTATTAAGGGGAAAGATTACGAAAATTTTAGTGATAGCCGGACACGATTGGTAGAAAAGCACATAGATTACAGCGTGTATGAGGTTAGAGCTGACATTATACAGTCAGACGATAGCAGTGTGGGTTGCGCAGATCCAGAGGAAGTAATTTCAGATGCTACTGGGCACATTCCTCCAGGTAGATTGGCAGATGAGATCAATCTGACCAAAGTGGAATCAACGAAGGTGACAATTAGTGAATTGATAGCAAAGCAACACTCACTAGTTGACGAGTTACAGGAAAAGGTTTCGGTATTGGAGGTGAAGCTAGAGACTAAGCCTCAGGACAAACGTGTTGAAATTAAAACTGTATGTGAACAGAGACTGAAAAAGCCGCCAGATAAACCGGATTTAGGATCAAAGCCGGATGGTTTTTTCTGGAATGACCTGGATATAGACGAGGATTTACTGTGGGAAAATAAAGAAACAGTCGAGGACAAGTGTAGACAGATAGTAGTGTCTGTTAATATGCACGACCTACAACTAAACGTGTTGATTGACACCGGTGCAGAATTGAGTGCTGTATCTGGGAAAATATTTGAGTTACTGAAAGACAGACCTGGCATCGTAGTTATGCCAGTAACAGGAGTGAAAATTATCGGTGCTACTGGGAAGGCCAGTAAACCGGTCACAAAACAGATTTTTGTCAACTTCGAGATATGTGGGGCACGATTTGAACAAGAGTTTGTCGTCGTGCCAGACTTAACTACGGAAGTAATTATCGGGTTAGATTGGCTATTAAAGTACCGTGCAGTGATTAACTGCGAAAGCAAAACGTTGACATGTACGTCCCAAGATAAAACAATAGTAGTTAGTTTTGACGAGGCAGGAGACGGTGTGCATAGGCAATACCAGCCTATACACATTGTTAACTGGCCGGATGGTATTGACGTAGGTATGAATCTGAACTACTGTAATGTGAAGAATCTCGGCATTGACAATAATGTAGAAAGTGAATTGGAAAGTATCGTAGAAGGTGTGTCAAACGTAACACACGAACAAAGACGAGGCCGACTTTCCCGTACCTACTGCCATCACAACCATAGGGCATGGGGCAAATATGAAGCAGAATTTAAGAGAATTATGAACACCTTGAGACATGAATCTACGGGATTTTCTCCAGAGGAAATCCTGTTGGATGACAGAAGTAAAAGTTTAGTGGAAGTGATAATCAAATTCCCTCCACGGATTGACATTAGTATTGGTGTGAAAAAAGATCGTTTGCGAGAAGTAACGAAGCTTAAAACTGATTCTCGCATACGTCGTCATGACGCTAAAGCGCGTTTTGCTAAGTTTGCAATCGGAGACTTAGTACTTGTAAAAGCTCATGAGAAATCGAGCGAGATAGACCATGAAATCTCTAAATTTAAGTTTGTTTATAATGGACCATATAAAGTCATTGGTATGCTTCACACAAATGCTTACGGAATATTGTAGATTTGAAATTGTACCAACCTATGATCGATTAATACCACACAATGGGTAATTTGTACAATATGTAAATATAGAGTGTAAGATTTAAGGTTTGCTAGATTGCCATGCTTTTGACTGACCAAGGTCATTAAAGAAGTTGTAATTAATAAGTAATTAATTTTGATTAATCAATTTAATTTTAATCAATTTAATCATGATCTAATCAACTGAAAAATCCAAGCTACTAGTTTAAGTTTTCAGCTGAGTCACAGTAGATTAAGCAATGTAAATATGATTTTGTAACTAGCTGTAAGATTTCATGAATATGTGTTTTACTAGTCATTGCCGATGTACTTAGACGCTGTTTCAAGTTTCAGGCTTGTACATGTGTGATGATGGACAGTGTTGAGTTATCCACTGTGATAGTGTTTATGGACTCCTTGAGATTACTCGGGAGTGAGTTTTTCCGAAAGAATTCAGTGGAACGGACGTTCTGGAAACGCCGTCACAAGGGCGAGTGAGATCAAGCGTGCCGCACACGCGGGCGCAACAATACTGGCGAGGCGAGCCGCTGTCGGCTCTTGTGCCGCTGTTGGCTCTTGGGCCGCTGTCGGCATCCTTTGTACTCGCGAGTACGGAATGTGGAGTTGCTTTTCTTCCCGGACAGCTGATGTGAAAGGATTCTGCTGTCAATATTTATGTTTTATTTTATCTGCTGTATATTATTTTCTTGTTTAGCGTTAATTGGACATGACGAGAATATTAATTATGAAAAGGTTACATAAATATGTGTATTCTATGTAATTAATTATTAGTTTGCGTATTTTGATATACCTGTTTTTTATGACCATGTACTCTGATCAATTTTGCAAATAGTATTCCATTTCTTATAGTGTTACGAATTTTAATGATTTTGGAATAGCTAAACCGTTTTCTATGTTTTCTATGAATTTTGATATGTTGTCAACCTGTTTTATTTTGTGCAAGATGACAGAGTGGAATAAGATTAGGAGTTTCTCCACTCAATTATTATTGTCTACAAATTGGTTTATGGTTAATTAGACGAATGCTAAATTTTTTTGATGTTTTGAGCATATGCATTTCCGCTGTTTCTTTTTTGGGACATTTTCTGAGTCTGTTTACGTTACACGAACATCCTCAGACAATGTGGGGCACGTGTAACGCCGGAAATGCATATCCTCCTATTTCCATCTATTGTACTATTATTTTTTTCCTTGTTTTGTTACCTCAAGATATGACATTTCTGTCTCTTTATATATTGTAATTGCTTTACTGTTTGGATATATATATATATTTATGCACTTATGTCGATGTATAATTGGTTTGTTTCGTAAATATTATTTGTATTTTTACGCTGGGTCTTGCCTAGGGAAAACTGCTATCGAACGATTACATCGATGGGTCGTGTGAAGAATAAAAGTGTGTAGGATCTTTGGTAGTGTTAACTCTGCCGCGTGGAGCGTCGGAGTGGGGGTCTGGCTGGAGTAGCGAGTGGAGCAGGTGTGTTGTGTGACGCTCCCGCGAGTTGCCGCGCTTTCGGGGTTTGGCAGCATGTAATTGCGCTCGACTCGCGATGATACTTTCTGACATGGTGTCGCGGACGGGAAGCATTAGCTGGCGCACATCAAGAGCCCGTTTCGCCTGGTGACCGTGTCGAGAAGAAGGCGCGCCAACATCCAGCTTCTGCAACAGCGACGGCCGACAATGAGTGACTGTCGCCACCTCCTCGATCGACGGCTTCAAACCTTCAATCAACCAACAAGGAAGACTAAAAGCACGTAAAGTTTCAGAACTGTATGGCAGACCTCAGCTTTTCAAATTGTTCCATTTGCCTCGCAAAATTACAGCAACTTAGCATGAACCTTTGTTGCTCATTGTCCCAATTGCATTGCCAAGCAGGGTCCCTTCCTTTTCCGAAATGAACCCGAGTGTCGTTGAAATTCAAACGCCTGCATTAAAATAATATAATTAGATTTCACTGCTTTAATTTCAAAGTTCAGTAGCTGGCTACAATATTTAGGTTACACGAGCACAAATTTAGAGTGCGAGTTTTGTTAGCATATTTTAGCTTACCTGTGACTGCAGCTCAACTTGGTACGTACTAAATTTTACTATTGTTAATAGTTCAGAATCATTTAATTCCAGTTCAAAGTTAAATCTCTTGTTTCTAAATTGCGTAGAGTCAAGTTGCTTTTGAAATGATTGTTGAGGTAGTCCAAGACTAACCGTATTTTACTGGATTTCGATGTGCTTCAGAAAGAAAGCTCACTATTAACTTCAGTCACTAAATTAACTTTCGATTTTCCGGTTTTATTAATTCTTTTGCTAAATTAAGTCAGAGTGTAGCGAAATTTATTACTTCTGACAAACTTTCAGTTTTCACACTACCTTCAGTTGCCACGCTTCTAGTGTTAATTATATGTGTAATAACCTTTCTTTTTCAGTTGCTATAGTAATTGTCCTTAGGACTGGCGACCGTGATTTCCCCCAAATCTCAAATATCTAATTACCGCTAGTTAATTGTTAACGTAACGGCCGCACATTTACTTTCTATATTAACTTACCCCTTTTCAAAATTAATTTCCACCAGTTTCATTTGCATTTTTCCTTTCATTTAGATGTAACCCTTTCCTCCCTCTTTACCGATAGATTAACTTCGGTGACGATTGCTTTTCCCAAATTTCCATTAGGTACACGCGGTTTAATTTTTCACTGTCATTAAAGTCGATAAGTGAGGGGGGAGGTTACACGTTACGAATTAAAATAACAATATGAAAGATGCGTCATAAAATACTTCATAACATCTGTTACAAACAGTGATAACACTGTGATAACGTATGTTACGTGGGCATTGGGGTCGGCATTCGCAGTAATGTATACGCGAGGCATTCGCCAGGTCACACGGATACTTGTTTGGAAACAACACAGCTGTTACGCGGCGTAGCGTCTGCTTTTTGCCTCGCCGAGTTTATTTCAAATATTTATTGACTCTAACGTGTAGCGTTACAACCCTGAATACCACCTCGTCCACTAATATGTAAGGAATGCCGTTACGAATCATAACGATACTTCTTTTTTGCGTACCGTTAAAATTAATCGCTTCCGTATTGAAATGACTCACGTTTCGTACATTTTTTCGATGTTATGAAAGATCGGCCTCCCCGTGGCACATTCGACAGTGTAAGCGTGTTCGCCAGTCTACGATAAGATAAGATGTAAGTATGTGCTCAAAATACAACCCACCCGGTTAGCGGCGCCCATAAGGAAGGGCATCCTGCCACCCTATTGTACCACAAACACTGCCTAGAATCAGATTAACATGCCGACTCTAAAAAGATATGGCATTAAATTAGGGAAAAAGATAATGTGCTCAATACTGAATCCATCCAGATAAATGAAATGAGAGAAGCAGCTGATAAACAAAATTTAAAAACATTTAATTTGTGGAGCAGCATTCAGACAAAAAAATGTGATAGAAGAACTAGGTTTATTCCCACCGCCTAAAAATCCCGCGAGAACTACTAAATCAATAGAGTGATATTGCACATAGTAATTATTATGAAACTTTTAAATACACATTTTAGACTTCATTAGCGCACCGTACCTGTGTGACGGGTCAGGCCCGCTGCGTCGAGCTTGACACGACGGAGGAAACCTCACCAAGTCGCTGGCATTACACAGCTCCCTCTGCTATGATCTCAACATTTTTTTTGTTTCCTCTTACCAAAATATGTTTGTCTGTCTCAGAAATCATGTACAATGTTTAATGTTTAATGCACAGATATGTTTTATGCATAAATTATCCAAGACTGTATTTTAAAATCAGTTACAACGTGTAAAGATCACACGCACAAATATGTTTTATGCATAAATTATTTCAAGACTGTATTTTAAAACCAGTTACAACATGTAGAGATCACACATTAACACTACTATTACACCAGTAAAATTTCTTTTAAATTTTAATATGAAGTGACAGCTTACAAGCTTGGCTCCATGCTTCCACTTTCCTTCCTCCAGCTTTCTCCCCCTCAGTAACTTATAATCGCTATCTGCGGTCCACGATGCCCCATACTCGTATGCATCATTCCACCTCCATCATGAACACTATCACATTCTTGCATAAGCAGCATCACCATTATACCACAGTACCATTAAGATCATCAGTGATGATATTTTAACCATCTAAAATCAAGTAAAAAGTTTCAACAAACATAAAAATTGCCTACCAAACTGAATTACGGAAGTCATAATTTATTTTCATTTTATGTATTTTAAAACTTTTATTAAATGTGTAAAATCTGTTGCTGAAGAGCAGTTTTACCCATTGCCAGCCCGCTCTTCTTGGGAAATTTAAATAACCACAAAAAATTGGCTTTAGCATATGACAGTGAAATTAACAGTGTTCCTTTTGTATTGTTTTCTTGAAAAATTCGAAAATTACGACCTCTAACGAAAACGTATCCCAGTAAAATATTTAACCGCATTAAATTTCCTGCAAAAAGGTCCTGTTCATTTTTTATGTAGGCCTAATAGTCTGAACATAGTGAGAGCGAGAATATGAAAATCTTGTAAGTGATATTTCGAAGAGCTGAAGTTTGCATAAAACCCATACATAGGAAGAGCTGATTCAGCCTGTATGTGTTATGTATCCTTGTTTTATCACGAGTTCTACACGCTTGAGGATCTCGTCATTAATGATCTATGGGACAACAAGTAGCGGGTGATCAAAAAGTCAGTATAAATTTGAAAACTTAATAAACCACGGAATAATGTAGATAGAGAGGTAAAAATTGACACACATACTTGGAATGACATGGGGTTTTATTAGAACCACCCCATATTACTAGACGCGTGAAAGATCTCTTGCGCGCGTCGCTTGGTGATGATCGTGTGCTGAGCCGCCACTTTCGTCATGCTTGGCCTCCTAGGTCCCCAGACCTCAGTCCGTGCGATTATTGGCTTTGGGGTTACCTGAAGTCGCAAGTGTATCGTGATCGACCGACATCTCTAGGGATGCTGAAAGACAACATCCGACGCCAATGCCTCACCATAACTCCGGATATGCTCTACAGTGGTGTTCACAACATTATTCCTCGACTATAGCTATTGTTGAGGAATGATGGTGGACATATTGAGCATTTCCTGTAAAGAATATCATCTTTGCTTTGTCTTACATTGTTATGCTAATTATTGCTATTCTGATCAGATGAAGCCCTATCTGTCGGCCATTTTTTGAACTTTTGTGTTTTTTTGGTTCTAATATAACCCCATGTCATTCCAAGCATGTGTGTCAATTTGCACCTCTCTATCTACATTATTCCGTGATTTATTCAGTTTTCAAATTTATACTGACTTTTTGATCACCCGAGACATCTACTCTAGAACGTCTAATCTAAACTAAATCATAGATAATACTGCCATTGCCATTATCATTGTCAATGAAGAGTGGCAATCAAAGTGGTGTCTCTACTCGTACTCCTACCTGCATAAATACTGTGAATGGAAGTAAGGATAATAAGTGCAGTCAGCACGGACAAGTGTCTCTTAATTGCGGAGCTCAAACGTCAATGAAGTCCCATAAGAAGACGTGAAATAACTGACAACACCAAAAGAATGTATCTGCTCCCATTCAAATCCAGGAGCAGAAACTGCACACTGCATCACAGATGATTTATGAAAAAAAGACATAGTTATACCTGGTGAATTCAAATAATGCCACTTGAAGGCAGAACCTCAAAATCCACGGGCAGTGATCTTAGAGACTTAACATCTAGACATGACTCAAGAGCCACACTCAGTGCTTCGTTTCTGCTTACTTTCCAAACATCACAGAAGCCCCACCGAGCGAGGTGGCGCAGTGGTTAGACACTGGACTCGCATTCGGGAGGACGACGGTTCAATCCCGCGTCCGGCCATCCTGATTTAGGTTTTCCGTGATTTCCCTAAATCGCTCCGGGCAAATGCCGGGATGGTTCCTTTCAAAGGGCACGGCCGACTTCCTTCCCCGTCCTTCCCTAATCCGATGAGACCGATGACCTCGCTGTCTGGTCTCCTTCCCCGAAACAACCAACCAACCACAGAAGCTCTCCGGCATACTTGGATGAGCTACTACTCTGGATGAAAGGATATTGCGGAAAAAAAGATAGATTCTAATGGCATTGCTGGGAGGAGACGCCTAATCGGAAAGGGTTTTCTTCGTCCAGGCAGTGGCAAATTTCGTCACTGTGTGTGGGATGTAGTGTCACAAACTCATTTGCGATACCCGCTTTTCCGCAGGCGGCGACCCAGCGCAAATGCTAAATTTCATTATTGTCTACTGTGTTTTTAAAGTGGGGGTGTCGCTCTTTTTGTAACTACAAAGATATGGTGTTGTGTTGCTCTTTCATGTTACTGCTGAGTAACGGGAGAACAGGTGACGCCTCTGCCGACCGAGCCGCGCCAAGTGCCTGGTCGGTCGCTAGCTGCGAGTCTGCCGAGGGCTGTAGCTCCTGAGGGAGGCGCGCACACTTTGCTCTGCGATAAATTGTGAACTGTGAAAACTGTTCTTTTGTTTGCTATTAGAGAAATGACTTTAATATTGCCTGATGTGATCTTGACAAGACCATAAGAGCTACGTCGAAGTTAGTAAACACGCATATCCATACAAATTATAGGGAAGGATATTGAGCCGTGCGTGGCTCGTGTTTGTGCCATCTCCATCTTTTACATTCTGTTTTACTGTACTGCCACCTCGTTTTGTTAATTCAATTACTGGTGTTCCTGAGTTGCTGCCTGCCTGCCCGTGAGGGTTAGCAGCAGTGCTTATCGATATATGCCCCGCTTTATTATCTCTGCTGGACTGCTATTACTTCCCGGTTGTCGTGTGTTGAGAGGCAGTTCGTATCTGGCAGTGAGTTGCAACGCGCCAACAGTACAGTTCGGACCTGGCAGTCGGACAGTTGGGACGCGGTAGGAGTCGGTCGGGTTGGAGTGGCAGTGAGGTTCGGATAGCCATGACTCGCCCGACCGTCGCCGGCACACATGGTTCAAATGGTTCTGAGCACTATGCGACTTAACTTCTGAGGTCATCAGTCGCCTAGAACCTAGAACTAATTAAACCTAAGGACATCACACACATCCATGCCCGAGGCAGGATTCGAACCTGCGACCGTAGCGGTCACGCGGTTCCAGACTGAAGCGTCTAAACCGCACGGCCACACCGGCCGGCCCGGCACACATGGTTTCAATAGGGACGGTCTTGATTGATCGCCGGTTGGTCGTCTTACTGGATGACGTGATTGCTCGCCGATCGTTTACGGGTTGGCGATGTGCGTGTCTCAACTCGTGGTTCATCCTTGTGATTGCACAGTCACTGCTTTTACCATTGGTCGCGTTCTTCGTCCAAGTGTCTGTGATATTGTGTGTAGCTTGTGATGTCGACTGCACAGTTATTTTAGTGCTGTTTCCGTGCTGGTGTGTAGCAGTTGATCGGATGGCGCAGTCGCGACGTAGCACCAGTGGGGCATGTAGCGTCAGGAAGGTGCGGATAGCCATCACTCTCCTACGGTTGGCGACACACATATATTGAGTGAGGACGACCTTGGTTGGTCCGTCGGTCGGTCGTCTTGTTAAGACAACGTGTATTTGGCCGGCGATTGCTTATGGGTTGGCTGTGTGCGCCAATTCGTGGTTCGTCCTCGTAATTGCACAGTCACTGCCGTGTGCATCATCTAGTCCTCGTGCAGATGTTCGTGGGGCTGTGTGCAGTTATGTGATTTTCACTGACAAGTTTATTTAAGTGTTGTAAGCGTACTGCCTCTGAGTTAGTCGGTCGTTTGGTTAAACGACGTCGGTTTTCGGGTCGTCCACCCCTTTTGATTTGTCTGGGACCCGTTTTGTTTGGTTGCACAGTCTCTGCTGTCAGCATCGGTGGAATTTTGGTGCAAGTACGGAGCGGAACCTTGGTGCAAGTGTGGAGTGGAACTCACCTTGAGCATTGGTCTGTTGACGGTCAGTCGGTTCGGTTGCCGTCGGATTGTGGATGGTTGGGCCGACTGCCTGTCTCACCTAAGCGAACGTTTATATTTCAAGGGCAGACACAATCCCCGGAAACTTCTGAGCACTGCTGGCTGTACTGCCTGTTCTTATTGGTATTTGATTGTGTATTTTAATGGCTCATAGACGATTGTTTGTATGCCTTTAGTTGGGTTTTAAATAACGGGCCTTCAGCCGTTTTAAAACTGAACGTTCATTACTTGTTAAGTCTTAGATTTTTTGGTCCTTCAGCCTCAGTTATAATAGTTTTTGACAAAGCTTTGGGGCCTTCTGGTTTTTGAAAATTTATTGTAGTTGTGTTTTTCAATCATGGGCCTTCAGCCGTCTTAAAATTAAAATTCCTTACTTGCTAAGTCTTAGATTGTTTGGGCCTTCAACCTCATTTAAAATATTTTTTTCTGGATAAAGCTTCGGGCCTTCTGCCTTTTGAACCTTTATTGTGGTTGTGTTTTTCAATCATAGGCCTTCAGCCGTCTTAAAATTTAATTCCTTACTTGCTAAATCTTAGATTGTTTGGGCAACTAATAAAGTTCGAGTGTAACTGACAGCCCTTATTTTGGACCCTTTCCACAACTCCACCTACCTGTTCTGTCCTGCGGATTTAGCCAGGCGTTTCAGATATCACCGACCTACTGTCGCCATATATCCGTCCGGGAGATAGCAGCCTCACCAGGCGGGTAATGACTGCCAGTCACACACTCGCACCGTGCATGTAGTGTCAGTAGGCACGCTGTCCGCATGTGCAATGGAGGAGGCGCGAGATCTATCTGAGTTTGACCGAGGCACATTGTGATAGCCCGGAGGGTCAGCACGAGCATTTCGGAAACTGCACGACCTGTCGGCTGTTCAAGTGTCTTCAACATGTGACGAAAACAAGGTGAAACCACCTCCAAACGCCATGGAGTTGGGCGGCCACCCCTTATCACGGACGTCGTATTCTGGGCAGACCGGAAAAACAGGACAGGCGGCAAACTGTAGCGGAACTAACATCAGACTTTAAGCTGGAAAGAGTACAAATGCATCTGAACACAGAGTGCAACAAACACTCCCAACGATGGGCCTCCCCAGCCAATGACCCGTGCGCGTGCCAATGCGCACTGCACGTTGGCGCAGTGGCAGAGCGTTGCATGGTCTGATGAATCCTGATAACCTCTTCATCATGCCGATGGGAGGGCGCGAATCCGTCGCCTTCCAGGGGAACAGCTGCTTGAAACCCGTAACGAAGTGCGCGCGCTTCGCAATGGCCGTCGGCGCTCACGCAGCTAGCGACGAGGTACTCGGCGCAGCTCGGTCGACCGAGGCGTCACCTATTTCCCGGTACTCAACAGTAACGTGAAAAACTAACACTGCACAATGTCTTTGTAATTACACCCCCCACTTTAAAAACACGGGACGGAGACAAGATGGTGGCGGCTCCATTATGCTCTGGAGAACATTCACGTGGTCATCTGTGGGTCCAGTGGAACTCGTGCAAGGCATCATGACGGCCAAGGAGTATCGCACACTAGTTGCAGTACTCGTACACCTCTTCATGACGATCATGTTCCCCGATGCCAGTAGCATTTTCCAACAAGATAATACGCCATGTCACAAGGCCACGAGTGTGATGAAGTGTTTCGAGGAACACAGTGGCGAGTTACAATTGATGTCCTGGCCCCCAAACTCGCCAGATCCGAACCCGATCGAACACATTTGGCATGTGACTGAACGAGGGGTCAGAGCTCATCGCCTTCCTCCCCGGAATTTAACGGAATTTAAGTGACTTGTGCATGCAGATGCGGTGCTCACTTCTCTAGCAACTTACCAAGACCTCATTGTCCTCATGGTACGACGCGTCACCACTGTTATCCGTACCATGGATAACGATTAGGTAGGTGGTCATAATGTTCTTGCTGATCAGTGTACGTATTTATGTATGTTTCATATCTCCTCTAAAATCTTTGGACCGATTCCAACCAAACTTGGAACACATATCATTTACAGTCTGTAGAGAATCGCTGTGAGGGAAGAAACACCCACCTATCAAAGGGGTGGGGTCGAGTTGTAAAAGTAGTGAAGCCCACGACGCCCATACTTTAGTTAGGCCTATCCAGCATTTGAAAATGAGAGCCCTTAGAGACCAACAACAAATTTACAGATAATTTCAAACTGTTTCTCGCTGACGACACCCACAAAAAAAGGAAAAAAAAAGTTTGTCGCTTACTACATTTTCACTGCACATTCAGTAAAACTGCCACATGAACATGACGTTTTAATTTATTTCTACTTTACTGTCACCTGTATTCGTGACGAATTTTGCAAACAATATTCACGTATACCACTGAACGTACCAGAAAAATTACATCATTACACGACAGATAGTTCAAGACATTCGACGTCATAAACACTAAATGCGTGATAAACTATCGTATCATGCAAGACGTTTCGATTTATTACTTCTTTACTACTAACTATATTTGCAACACGTTTCGCAGACGGTAACCAAATATGCCACTGAACATACCCACAAAAATATATCAGTGTACAGCACATATTTCAAGACATAAAATGTCATAAAAATTAAGCAGGGTGAAAATGAAACTGGAGGGCGAAATTCTGTAGATACACAGGTGAAATGTGGGTATAAATACGTGTTGATTATGTTAAATACATGTGAAACATAATTGACACGTACATATGCGAGTAAAGTCATAGGTAAAAAGCTCATCGTAAACCCCTGGAATGATTCCTATCAAAAGTGTTACCCATATTAGCTACAATCTGGAAACTACCAGACTCGTATTGGGGTGATTGTGGAGAGAAAACGCAGGGAGGACGAGCAGATGGACAGACCGCGAAGGGAAAAAGAGATGATAGGCACAGATACGAGGAGGAGGAAATGGACAGTTAGGGGCAGGAAGAGACAGCAGAGACATGGGGCAGAATGAGGTGAACAGACAATGGGGAAGAAGGAGATGGGCAGAGAGAGGGGCAGGCGGAGATTGACAAAGATAGTGGGAGGAGGAGACGACACTAGTGGGATGGAGGAGAAGGACGTAGGAGGAAGGAGCAGTTGGACAGAGGGGGAAGGAGCTGATTGACAAAGAGAAGGGAGAAGGGGAACGAGCTGATGGACAGAGAGAGCGGTAGGAGCAGATGGACAAAGACTGCTGGGTGGAGGAGGTGCATAGAGAGGGGAGAGGAGGAGATGGACAGAGAAAGGAAAGAGGATGAGATGGACAGAGACAGCAGGAAGAAGAGACGAGCAATAAGGTGGGGGAGGAAGAGATGAACAAAAAGAGAGAGAGAGGAGGAAATACACAAATAAAGGGAAGAGATGGACAGAGAGAGGGAAGAGGAAAAGATGGACACAGTAGGGAAATGGAAGGAGCAGACGAACAGAAGGGGAGGAGCAGATCGACAGGGAGAGTGGAGGGGGGGGGGGGGTTGAAGTAGATGAACAGAGAGTGGGTGCAAGAGGAGATGGACAGGGAGAAGGGAAAGGACGAGACGAACAACAAAGAGAGGATGGAAGAGCAGATGGATTAACAGAAGACTGGAATGAATAATTACCAGTGCAACAACGGGTTTCTCAGCTAGTTAGTATATAAAAGGAAATGACCTGACTTGTTCAGTGACTCACTATCGCCCAGCCCAAACCTCTAAGGACAGAAACTCGAATTTTCGAAAGGGTATTGATCTTATACTTAAGGCATCGTTTAATGACTGATTTTTCGAAATTCCTTCCTTCAAGTGGTGAAATAGGGGAATAATTTTTTTTTCAAAATATGTCACCACTAAGGCAATTTCGGAGCTAGAGCTACGAAAAATTTTGTTTTTTTTTTTTGTTTCTAGGTCTAGAAAAAGCGTTTTTCAGTATTTTTGGAAATTCAACGCCTAAAGGGGGTGAAATATGGAATGAAAGTTTTTACGGAAATACTTCTCTATATTAAAACATTTTTAAAGCTAACTCTATGGAAACTGATATGCACTTCTTTGTCAGAAATATAGAAATCTGAGTCATAGAATGAAAGTTTGTATGAAAATAACACCATAATGACTTAAAATGTACTTTAACAAAAGACCACCGACTCCAGCCAACAGAATCGCTTTTTATTCAGAACTACATTCGGAAAAGACCATGATTCTATGGCGGTAATTAGCATGAAAAGTTTAGAAGGTGTTGCAACATGTGAGCTAAATTAAAGTACCCTATTTAACAATCACCATGACAAATCATCTCTTCAAAAATTATGTTGAAAAAGAAACGGCTCTTTAATACATTACTTTTTCAGTAGGCCTAATATATGCTTATAAAATTAATTTTGTTTTAATTACCACGCAAATGTGAACGAAGCAGCAGGCGTTAAACTAGTATCGTATATAAGTTAGCGGTTCTAATTTCAGTGCTGTTAAAACATACCTCAGAATAATCTGCAACAGATTTCTCATTTATTTTTGCCTGTTTCTGAGTTACAAGGGGCTTGAAAAATATTTTGATTGGAGGTAAAGAGTAATGTTTTGCTGATGAAGTTGGATGCACTACTTTTATAGGGTGAATGTAAAAGAAATGCCGATGCTAGTGCGGAAAGGAGGCTTGAAAGTCAAAAAGAGGACAAGAAAGACGACTGCAACTCATAGAGAACAAGAAGAAGCTGTTCTGGCTACGACGCTAATGAATCCGTACAGTGGTACATGACATGTTGGCAAGGAATGTGGAATCAGTCAGACGAGTGTCATTCGCACCCTGCATCGACAGAATTTCCAACCCTATCATGTGTCACTTGACGACAGTGATTTCGAATGTCGTACAGAATTTTGTCCGTTTGCCCTTCAGCAACTGGGAGACGACCTTATGTTTTTCCAAAGAGTGCTCTTTACCAATGAAGCAATGTAAATTTGCGTAACATGCTCTACTGTGCAGCCGAAAATGTACACTGGCTTCGTCAGGCGCAACGTCTACGGCCGCGGAGCGTAAATGTATGGTGCGGCGTCATAGGAAATTACATTGTGAGACCTTATTTCATTTCAGAAGTTCTAAATGCATATTCGTTCGCACAGTTTCTGCTGGTTCTTCTAGAGGAGATATCACTGGGTACTCGAGAGTGTATGTTGCTGCAACACCATGGTTGTCCAGCTCTCTTGTCCCTTGCTGCAACGTAAATACTGAATGAGAACTTTCCTAGGCGTTGAATAGGACGAAATTATGTTGAAAAATGACTGCGAGGTCCCCCGATTTGACTCCTCTCGATTTCCTTCTTTGGGGAACACTCAAAAAGGCAATCTATGACGAAGCTCCAACTACGCCAGACGATATGTGTCGACCAGTCGCCAGTGCATGCTTACCATATCATCCACCGTAATCATATCTGTTCATCGTTCTTTCGAACGGCGATTGCAAATGTGCCTTTCAGTCCATGGTCAACAGTTTGAACACATGCTTAAATAAAGGATGAAGTCATTTTTTAAGACAAAATTTATGTTTTGTGATTTTGTTGGTTACCAGATCATTGTCAGTGAATTGCTTATTTCATTTAAATGTGTGCGCTTTGCAACGTCGACATTGTATTTTCACGTAGCTGGTAACACTGACATATACGCTTACATTCAGCGTGAAACGAGGTTTCGTTAAGAAGAATATTTATTTTGCGGTGTACAGGTGGTCACCTACATATTTTTAATAAGACGTTTAGTTCAAGGAATGTATCCCCTAGGATATAATTTAGATCTGTGTAGGTAGAGACAGTTGTCCGATAGCATTATTTTACCTCTAAGACGCACACAGCCACCTACAGGAATAGGGAGATGAAATCTTCCTTCTAACATTTAGATATTTAATATAGTAGTTGCTTTTAGCAGCATGTAAGACCTCTTTATTATTGAAGAATGAACAGCTGATTTCGGTGTTTCATATCGCGTAAATCTGGGAGGACACACAAAAGTGAAACAGTTTTCCTAAACTCTTTGTGATACGCTATAATCTAGCCTATGTCGTATTTCCATATACAACATACGTAGGTAAACCTGCATCTAGGTCTTAAGTTGGTTCAAGTGGGAATAAAGCTTTATTCTCGTAGTGCGGGGCTATCTTACGGTATACAACTACGCAGCCTGGTCCGAGAAGCCTTCTTGGCACTGCTTGCACAGCAAATGCCGATAACAGCCACCATGCTCTCACATCCTAGGTCATGCGATTGCGGGCTTTCTCAGCGTGTTTCAGCTATGAAATCTTCACGGGTTATCAGCCGAATATCGTCGTCTTCTAGTCGCAACGTTTCGATGGATTGCGTATCCATCGTCTTCGCCTGAATGCAATCCATTGAAACGTTGCGACTAGAAGACGACGCCACTCGACTGATAACCCGTGAAGATTTCATAGCATTCTAGGACATTTCTCGATTTTTTTTTACGACAGGTTACAACATCAACATTAATAAACGCTATATTTATGTAACTGTCTTTTCAAGAGCTATAGAATGCAGTTGAAAAAAGTATATGGCTCCATTCAAAAAACCGTATCTACTTCAATATCTCAGTTGACGCCAGCGCTAAAAGGATGCACCAGACCAAAGCATACGTACCCATCGACGCTCTAACACTTGCCCGAAACGGCGTTTACATATGTGTAACTATTCACGAAATAAAAGGGGTGTTTCATTTAACATGACTCACCCTCCGGATGCGTGGATATAATTGGACGTGAATGTAGACAAACAATCACACTCCGTGACGCGCAAACCACGTGATCCACACAGGTTCAGAGCGTAGTGCGGGCTGTCAGTGTTAGTGGTGCAGTGTGAAGGGAACGATGGTACTCACAGTGGAGCAGCGGGTGTTCGTTGTGGAAAGTTGAGTGACAACAAAGTCGTGGAAACGGTGTGGTCAGTTTCTTGCTGAGAAGTTTAATGGCATTACCTTTCTCTCCAGTACTAAATTTGTGATCCCTCGGTGTGCCAGAATGTGTCCTATCAACCGGTCCCTTCGCCTGTCAGACTGTACCACATATTTCTTTTCTTATCAATTCTTTTCAGTACACCCTCATGGCCCGCTCGGCTAGCCGCGCGGTCTAACGCGCTGCTTCCGGAGCGGGCAGGCGTGCCGGTACCCAGTCTGGTGTACCGGCCAGCCTGTGGATGGTTTTTAAGGCGGTTTTCCATCTGCCTCGGCGAATGCGGGCTGGTTCCCCTTATTCCGCCTCAGTTACACTATGTCGGCGATTGCTGCGCAAAAACTGGCTCCACGTACGCGTACACCATAATTCCTTTACCACGCAAACATTGGGGTTACACTCGTCTGGAATGATGAGACGTTCCTGCGGATGGTGGGAGGTGGGGATGGTGGGGGGGGGGGGGAGGGGGGGCACTGGGGGCCGAACCACACAATAACCCTGGGTTCGGTGTGGGGCGGCTGTGAGGTGGGTGGACTGCTGTGGCCTGTTGTGGGGTTGAGAACCACTGAAGGCTACGGCGGGACGAAGCCTCTCCGTCGTTTCTAGGTCCTCGGTTCAACACACACGCACACACACACACACACACACACACACACACAAACACACACACACACACACACACACGCGCGCGCGCACGCACACACACACCCTCATTAGTTACGTGATTCACCCATCTAATCTTCAGCGTTCTTCTGTAGCACCACATTCCAAAAGCTTCTATTCTCTTGTTGTCTAATCTGTTGATTGTCTATGTGTCACTTCCATAGATGACTGCACTCTGTAGAAATACCGGGTTGTTATAATAAAACTTCATCTATTGAACTCGTTGTAACACGGGAACTTACAAACGTATAAGTACCAAACTTGGTAGCATTAATGTCCAGAGTATGGGGTGCATGATTTCCATGCGTCACAGCGCCACCGCCCAGTTCGAACAATGGCCACCAAGTGCCGTCGTCAGTGATGTTTGTTCTTGTTGTTGTTGTGGTCTTCAGTCCTGAGACTGGTTTGATGCAGCTCTCCATGCTACTCTATCCTGTGCAAGCTTCTTCATCTCCCAGTACCTACTGCAACCTACATCCTTCTGAATCTGCTTGGTGTATTCATCTCTTGGTCTCCCTCTACGATTTTTACCCTCCATGCTGCCCTCCAATACTAAATTGGTGATCCCTTGATGCCTCAGAACATGTCCTACCAACCGATCCCTTCTTCTGGTCAAGTTGTGCCACAAACTTCTCTTCTCCCCAATCCTAATCAATACTTCCTCTTTAGTTATGTGATCTACCCATCTAATCTTCAGCATTCTTTTGTAGCACCACATTTAGAAAGCTCCTATTCTCTTCTTGTCCAAACTACTCTTATTTATCGTCCATGTTTCACTTCCATACAAGGCTACACTCCATACAAATACTTTCAGAAATGACTTCCTGACACTTAAATCTGTACTCGATGTTAACAAATTTCTCTTCTTCAGAAACCCTTTCCTTGCCATTGCCAGTCTACATTTTATATCCTCTCTGCTTCGACCATCATCAGTTATTTTGCTCCCCAAATAGAAAAACTCCTTTACTATTTTAAGTGTCTCATTTCCTAATCTAATTCCCTCAGTATCACCCGACTTAATTCGACTACATTCGATTATCCTCGTTTTGCTTTTGTTGATGTTCACCTTATATCCTCCTTTCAAGACACTGTCCATTCCATTCAACTGCTCTTCCAAGTCCTTTGCTGTCTCTGACAGAATTGCAATGTCATCGGCGAACCTCAAAGTTTTTATTTCTTCTCCATGGATTTTAATACCTACTCCGAATTTTTCTTTTGTTTCCTTTACTGCTTGCTCAGTATACAGATTGAACAACATCGGGGAGAGGCTACAACCCTGTCTTACTCCCTTCCCAACCACTGCTTCCCTTTCATGTCCCTCGACTCTTATAACTGCCATCTGGTTTCTGTACAAATTGTAAATTGATAGTGATAGTGGTACATATAGTGATAGTGGTACATATTCTCACACACCTGAACAGTCGCAGTGCACTCGTTGAAGTGTCAACATGAACTTGGACAAAAGGAGCAGGGCATTTTCGTGAAGTTCTGTTATCAAAACAACAGTAGTTCTGCAGCTGCACTTCGAGAATATCGTCGGCTGAAAGGATTACGGGAGGGTCCTCTTTCTCCACCTGCTGTGCGAAGGATGATGAAGAAGTTCGAATCAAGTGGAGAATTGGGCGTCGCTCCGGGAAGGTACCGACAAGCGATTGTGCCACAGATGGTTGATGAAATCGCTGTTGCTATGGTAGACAACACTGCACGCATTTCCTGTCACGTGCTGTTTCACGACTTTGAGTATCCCGTGGTCCACTATATGGAAGGTGCTTCGAACCATTCTCAAATGGTATCCGCACAAGGTCCATATCGTACAGCTGCTTGCACTTCAGGGCGCACAAAGACGTGTTGACTTCACTCTCCACTTTCTCGCAAGGATGGAAGCTGACGAGGGCTGGCCCTCTTTTTTGTCAACACGCAGAATTACCGAGTACGGGGATCTTCACCTCCAGTTACTGTGTATGAAGTGCCTCTGTGTGGTGAATGTGTCACCGTATGGTGTGGCTTCACGGCTGCTTACATCATTGACTCATTCTTATTTGAAAAAGTTGGTGCTCAAAGGACCAAAGACGTACAGTGTGACTGTCAACATTACAGCTATGTTTTCATGCAACAGTTTTCATGCAAGCTGGGGCCCCACTACACATCGCTCGTGAAGTTCACCTGCTTCTCCGAAACATATTTGGAAACGATCGAACTATCAACCGATCGTTTTCAAATGCTTGGCCGGCACGATCACCTGATCTCGCTCCTTTTGATTTCAAGTTGTGGGTCTACCTGAAGGACAGGGAACATTCACACATCTGCTGATCTGAAGCGCAGCATATCATGAGAGGTAGCCAGCATACCTACGGACATGCTTCGTTCTGCTGTGCTGAATGCAATCCTGCTCCTTCAGACTCTTCTGGACACTGATCGACGCCGTATTGAGCCCCTTTTGTAGCAATAATGGTACCATTATGTAATGGTATGATGTACCGTAGCAGTACTTTGGAAGTGTTTCAATGGAAATGATTCTGTATTATTCTCTTCCTCATGTTCTTGACATTAATACTATCAAGTTTGGTGCTGGTACGGTAATTAGTTTCCGTGTTATAACGTGTTAAAGAGGGAGAGTTTAATTATAATCACCAGGTAATCAGAAAAGACTTCCTGCCACTTAAATCTACAGTCGACGTTAACAAATTTCTCTTCTTCAGAAACGCTTTTCTTGCCATTGCTTGTCGACATTTTATATTCTTCTACTTCGACCATCATCAGTAATGTTGCTCCCCGAATAGCAGAACTCATCTACAGCGTTAAGTGTCTCACTTCCTAATCTAATTCCTTAGCATCGCCTGATTTAATTCGGCTACGCTCGATTATCCTTCTCTGGCTCTTTTTATGTTCCGGTTATATTCTCCTTTCAAGATACTGTCCGTTCGGTTTAACTGCTCTTCCAAGTTCTTTTCTGTCTCTGAGAAAATTACAGTGTCATCGGCAAACCTCAAAGTATTTCTTTTTCTTCCCTGAACATTAGTTCCTACTCCAAATTTTTCTCTGGAGTCCCTTACTGCTTCTCAATGTACAGATTGAATAACATCGGGGACTGGCTACAACCCTGTCTCACTCCATTCTCAACCGCTGTTTCCCGTTCATCCTCCTCGGCTCATATAACCACCGTGTGGTTTCTGTACGAGTTGTAAATAGCCTTTCAAAGAGAGTATTCCAGTCAAAATTAGCAAAAGCTTTCTCTTGTCTGCAAGTGCTATAAATGTAGGTCTGCCTTCCCTTAACCTGTCCTCTTAAGTAAGTCATATGGTCAGTATCGCTTCGCGTGTTCCTACTTTTCTCCAAAACCCAAACTGATCTACCCCGGCCCTCTGTATACTCCTTCCACCTTTCGGCCTTCCCTTCTTTGGTTAGCACTAATTTTCCATCTGAGCTCTTGATATTCATACAGCTGCTTCTCTTTTCCCCGAAGGCTCCTTCAATTTTCCTGTTGGCGGTATCTATCTTTCCCCTAGTGAAATGTGCTTCTAAATCTTTGCGCTTGTCCTTTAGTCATTTCTGCTTAGCCATTTTCCGTTTCCTGCAGTCTCATTTTTTAGACGTTTGTATTCCGTTTCACCTGTTTCATTTGCTGCATTCTTAAATTTTTTCCTTCATCAGTTAAATATCTCCTGTGTATTTCTAATAGGGATTGTCTTTTTACCTATTTGATCCTCTGCTCCCTTCTCTATTTCATCTCTTAAAGCTACCCATTCGTCTTCTACTGTGTTCCTTTCAACTATTACAGTCATCCGTTGCCTAAAGCTCTCTCTGAAACTTTCAAGAATCTCTGGTTCTTTCAATTTATCGAAGTCCCGTCTCCATAACTTCACACGTTTTTGCAATTCCTTCAGCTTTAATCTACAATTCATAACCAATACATTGCGGTCAGAATCTACATCTGCCGCTGGAAATGTCTTACGATTTAAAATCTGGTTCAGAAATCTTTGTCTTATCATTGCATAATCAGTCTGAAACCTTCCAGTGTCTCGGGGTCTCTTCCAAGTACACAACCTTCTTTTAAGGTTCTTAAACCAAATGTTTGCAATAATTAAAATATACTCTGTGCAAAATTCTGGCAGGTGGTTATCTCTCATTCGTTTCCCCCAGTCCATATTCAACTGCTACTTTTTCCTTCTCTTCCATTTTCTACTATCTAGTTCTAGTCCTCCATCAAAATTAAATTTTCGTTTCTCTTACCTATCTGAATAATTTCGTTTATCTCCCCATAGATTACTGCAATCTCCTCTTCATCTGCGTCGTGGGTGTTAGCTTTGTGTGTATCTTGGCTACAATAATGCGTTCACTTTGCTGTTCATAGTAGCTTACCTGCATTTGTATTGTGTCCTATTCATTATTAAACCTGCTCCTGCATTACCCCTATTTGATTTTGTATTTGTAACACTGTTTTAATCTTACCAGAAGTCCTGTTCCTTCTGCCATCGAACTCCACTAATTCCCACTATATCTAACTTCAACCTATCCATTTCCAACTTTAAATTTCATAACCTACCTGCGCGATGCCCCCATGAACCATGGACCGTGCCGTTGGTGGGGAGGCTTGCGTGCCTCAGCGATACAGAGGGCCGTACCGTAGGTGCAACCACAACGGAGGGGTATCTGTTGAGAGGCCAGACAAACGTGTGGTTCCTGAAGAGGGGCAGCAGCCTTTTCAGTAGTTGCAGGGGCAACAGTCTGGATGATTGGCTGATCTGGCCTTGTAACATTAACCAAAATGGCCTTGCTGTGCTGGTACTGCGAACGGCTGAAAGCAAGGGGAAACTACAGCCGTAATTTTTCCCGAGGGCATGCAGCTTTACTGTATGATTAAATGATGATGGCGTCCTCTTGGGTAAAGTATTCCGGAGGTAAAATAGTCCCCCATTCGGATCTCCGGGCAGCGACTACTCAAGAGGACGTCGTTATCAGGAGAAAGAAAACTGGCGTTCTACGGATCGGAGCGTGGAATGTCAGATCCCTTAATCGGGCAGGTAGGCTAGAAAACTTAAAAAGGGAAATAGATAGGTTAAAGTTAGATATAGTGGGAATTAGTGAAGTTCGGTGGCAGGAGGAACAAGACTTTTGGTCAGGTGAATACAGGGTTATAAATACGAAATCAAATAGGGGTAATGCAGGAGTAGCTTTAATAATGAATAGGAAACTAGGAGTGCCGGTAAGCTACTACAAACAGCATAGTGAACGCATTATTGTGGCCAAGATAGACACGAAGCCCACACCTACTACAATAGTACAAGTTTATATGCCAACTAGCTCTGCAGATGATGAAGAAATTGATGAAATGTATGATGAGATAAAAGAAATTATTCAGGTAGTGAAGGGAGACGACAATTTAATAGTCATGGGTGACTGGAATTCGTGAGTAGGAAAAGGGAGAGAAGGAAACATAGTAGGTGAATATGGATTGGGGGAAAGAAATGAAAGAGGAAGCCGTCTGGTAGAATTTTGCACAGAGCATAACTTAATCATAGGTAACACATGGTTCAAGAATCATGAAAGAAGGTTGTATACACGGAAGAATCCTGGAAATACTAGAAGGTATCAGATAGATTATATAATGGTAAGACAGAGATTTAGAAACCAGGTATTAAATTGTAAGACATTTCCAGGGGCAGATGTGGACTCTGACCACAATCTATTGGTTATGAGCTGTAGATTAAAACTGAAGAAACTGCAGAAAGGTGGGAATTTAAGGAAATGGGATCTGGACAAACTGATTAAACCAGAGGTTGTAGAGAGTTTCAGGGAGAGCATAAGGGAACAATTGTCACAAATGGGGGAAAGAAATACAGTAGAAGAAGAATGGGTCCTCTGAGGGATGAAGTAAGGAAGGCAGCAGAGGATCAAGCAGGTAAAAAGACGAGGGGTAGTAGAAATCCTTGGGTAACAGAAGAAATATTGAATTTAACTGATGAAAGGAGAAAATATAAAAATGCAGTAAATGAAGCAGGCAAAAAGGAATACAGATGTCTCAAAAATGAGATCGACAGGAAGTGTAAAATGGCTAAGCAGGGATGGCTAGAGGTTAAATGTAAGGATGTAGAGGCTTGTCTCACCAGGGGTAAGATAGATACTGCCTACAGGAAAATTAAGAGACCTTTGGAGAAAAGAGAACCACTTGTATGAATATCAAGACCTGAGATGAAAACCCAGTTCTAAGCAAAGAAGGGAAAGCAGAAAGGTGGAAGGAGTATATAGAGGGTCTATACAAGGGCGACGTACTTGAGGACAATATTCTGGAAATGGAAGAGAATTTAGATGAAGACGAAATGGGAGATACGATACTGCGTGAAGAGTTTGACAGAGCACTGAAAGACCTGAGTCGAAACTAGGCCCCGGGAGTAGACAACATTCCATTAGAACTACTGACGGCCTTGGGAGAGCCAGTCCTGACAAAACTCTACCATCTGGTGAGCAAGATGTATGAGACAGGCGAAATACCCTCAGACTTCAAGAAGAATATAATAATTGCAATCCCAAAGAAAACAGGTGTGACAGATGTGAAAATTACCGAACTATCAGTTTAATAAGCCACAGCTGCAAAATACTAACGCGAATTCTTTACAGACGAATGGAAAAACTAGTAGAAGCCAACCTTGAGGAAAATCAGTTTGGATTCCGTAGAAATATTGGAACACGTGAGGCAATACTGACCTTACGACTTATCTTAAAAGAAAGATTAAGGAAAGGCAAACCTACGTTTCTAGCATTTGTAGACTTAGAAAAAGGTTTTTACAATATTGACTGGAATACTCTCTTTCAAATTCTAAAGGTGGCAGGTGTAAAATACAGGGAGCGATAGGCTATTTACAATTTGTACAGAAACCAGATGGCAGTTATAAGAGTCGAGGGACATGAAAGGGAAGCAGCGGTTGGGAAGGGAGTGAGACAGGGTTGTAGCCTCTCCCCGATATTATTCAATCTGTATATTGAGCAAGCAGTAAAGGAAACAAAAGAAAAATTCGGAGTAGGTATTAAAATCCATGGAGATGAAATAAAAACTTTGAGGTTCATGGATGACATTGTAATTCTGTCAGAGACAGCAAAGGACCTGGAAGAACAGTTGAACGGAATGGACAGTGTCTTGAAAGGAGGATATAAGGTAAACATCAACAAAAGCAAAACGAGGATAATGGAATGTAGTCGAATTAAGTCTGGTTTTGCTGAGGGAATTAGATTAGGAAATGAGGCACTTAAAGTAGTAAAGGAGTTTTTCTGTTTGGGGAGCAAAATAAGTGATGATGGTCGAAGTAGAGAGGACTGGCAATGGCAAGAAAAGCGTTTCTGAAGAAGAGAAATTTGTTAACATCGAGTATAGATTTAAGTGTCAGGAAGTCGTTTCTGAAAGTATTTGTATGGGGTGTAGCCATGTATGGAAGTGAAACATGGACGATAAATAGTTTGAACAAGAAGAGAATAGAAGCTTTCGAAATGTGGTGCTACAGAAGAATGCTGAAGATTAGATGGGTAGATCACATAACTAATGAGGAGGTACTGAACAGAATTGGGGAGAAGAGGAGTTTGTGGCACAACTTGACAAGAAGAAGGGACCGGTTGGTAGGACATGTTCTGAGGCATCAAGGGATCACAAATTTAGCATTGGAGGGCAGCGTGTAGGGCAAAAATCGTAGAGGGAGACCAAGAGATGAATACACTAAGCAGATTCAGAAGGACGTAGGTTGCAGTAAGTACTGGGAGATGAAGAAGCTTGCACAGGATAGAGTAGCATGGAGAGCTGCATCAAACCAGTCTTAGGACTGAAGACCACAACAACAACAACTACTGCGCGATTGAAGGATCTATCCTTTCACGCTCCGATAGGTAGAACACCAGGGCTGCTTGTCCTGATGACAACGTTCTCCTGATTAGTCCCCGCCCGGAGGTCCGAATGGGCTACTGTATTACCTGCGGAGTATTTTACCCAAGAACATACCATCAGCATTTAACCAGTAGAGCGGCATGCCCTCGGGAAATTTATGGCTGTAGTTTCCCATTGCTTTCAGGTGTTCGCAGTAACAGCACAGGAAAACCGTTTTGATTGATGTTACAAGGCCATATCAGTGAATCATCCAGACTGCTGTCCTTGCAAAACCTGCCGCTCTTCAGGAATCACACATTTTTCTGGCTTCTCAACAGATGCCCCTCCGTTGTGTTTGAACCTACAGTTCAGCTATCTGTATCGCTGTAGCACGTAGGCCATCCCACCAGTGGCAAGGTTCATGGTTCATAGGATATACATATACAGGGATATTCTAAATGATGGACCCATTTTCAAAAATTCGTATGTATTGGAGTGCAGATCCAAAATGAACAAACTTTATACCAACGAAAAGAAGGAGTCTCAAAGTTTTCGGCGGGTGGCGACAGGCGGGCGGTGATGGTTTCAGAAGCGGCCGGCAGAGTTCGTGTGGCATCAGGGCCGTCATTCCGTTTCACTGTCAGTTGTGAGTGAGACGGCGACCGTGGAGCACAAGGTTTCCTGCGCTCTTGAGTTCGCAAAAGTGATTCGCAAAGTGCAGTGTAGCGGGAATTGCGTACCAAATTCGGTATTCAACCACCAACTCGCAAAAATATTTAAACAGACTGGGAGAGTGTGCAAAGGAAAAAGCACAGGCCGATCGCGTGTGTCAGAGGATGATGTCCGACGGACTGAAGAAAGTTTTGTGCCCTGTCCCAGTAAGTCTACCAATAGAACCAGTAGAGAACTTGGGATACCCCAACCAACTGCATGGAAAGTTCTCAGACGGCATTTGCTGTACAAGCCCTACCGATTACAACTTGTGCAGGCTCTCAACCCCAACGACAAAGAGAAGCGTCTCGCGCTTTGTGGCTATCTGCTAGCAAAGGTGGGGAATGACGCATTTCTACAGCGTGTAATTTTTAGCGATAAAGCGAGAAGTCAACAGACATAAAGTTGGCGTATGGGGCTTGGAAAATCCACATTCACCATTGCAACACGTAAGAGACTTACCGAAGATCAATGTGTTCAGTGCCTTTCCCTGTACAAAGGTTTATGGACCATTTTTCTTTGCCGAAAGAACTATTACGGGGACCACGTACCTGGACATGTTGGAACAATGGCTGTTCCCTCAATTTGTGGAAGATTCCCAGGACTTCATTTTCCATCAGGATGAAGATCCGCCCCCATAGGCGCCGTGATCTACGAGACTTTTTGAATGACTCCCTTCCTCAGCGTTGGATCGGTCGCAGGGGATCTGAGGACGTGGCTCTGCACTTCTGGCCACCGAGATCTCCTGATCTCACACACAGCGACTGTTTCTAATGGGGTTGTGTTAAGGGAGCTGTTTACGGCCCGCCTCTACCAACCACTCTGAACCATCTGCGGAACCAGAACACTGCTGACGTGCACTCAGTAACAGCAGATGCGCTTTCGCGTCTGTGGGACGAGTTTGGCTACCGCGTCGATATTTGCCATGCAGCCATCGGTGTCCACATTGAACATTTATATTTATCACATTTCTAATTATTAAATAATTATAAAAACTAATTAATTACAAATTATTAAATTGCTATCAACTATTATGAGAAAAAACTTTGAAACTTCCTCTTTTCATTGGTATAAAGCGTGTTCATTTTGGATTTGTACTTGAATAAATACGAAGTTTTGAAGTTTGATCCATCCTTTACAATAACCATATATATATATATATATATATATATATATATATATATATATATATATAACATGAAGCCGTATATATATATATATATATATATATATATATATATATATATATATATATATATATACCAAAAATACGAGTAATTCAGAAGAGAAATTGTAGACCATTTCTGAGAGTTGTATTTGGCGTGTATTTGTTGGGTGTAGATGACTGCGAAAGTGTGTGTGTATAGTGTGACGTCAAGTTTGTGTTGTAGGATGATAAGGGAGGGCTGAGGGTAAAACCTGATATCTCATAGGCTTGAACGGCACCAAATGGACTGCGAAAGTGTATAGAACACCTTCAACTGTACCACATGCCATCATTCCTTGAGAGACTGCCAAGAGACTTGAAATTTAACCCAGGACATGGATTGAAAGTCTCGTGATCAGGTACGCCACTGTCTCTCCTCCTCTTGCCTATCAAACAGGGGCGGTAAAAATTCTTACTATTACCAGGATAAGAGCCGGCTACCCCCAAATCGACTGCCATGACAAAGACGCGCCTATGCGACCAAGGGTGCAGACGAGAGCTGGATTACTGCAGTTTAGAGTTTGTTTCCAATTCCATTCATTCCCTCTGCTGTGGAGTGTGCGCTCTTTTTAAAGCTCCAGAAAGAGTGAAACTGCGTGCTGGGCCAGTACCTGATCGCGGCTCCTCACCTTTCTCGGCAGTATTCTTATTAGCTGAGAGGCAGATATCCGTTCTTTCAGGAAAGCGAGTCCAGGAATGTTTGCGGTTTTGTAGTGTAGTAGAGAGGTACTGATAGCGAATCGTGAGCCTCAGCTGGACAGTTCAATCGGTAAGAGCGAGTCCCTCTCTGGAAAACATTTTCAGTTCGTTAGGGACTTTCCACACCGCACGCACTACACTGCATGGTAAAAGACTCGTCCTGACTTTGTTATGTAACTGTCCTGTCAAAATGGAGGTCACCTGGGATGGAGCACAACCTCTGGTTGGATTAGGTTGTTTGGGGAAGGAGACCAGATTGCGAGGTAGTCGGTCTCATTGGATTAAGGAAGGACGGGGAAGGAAGCTGGCCGTGCCCTATCAAAGAACCATCCCGGCATTTGCCTGGAGCGATTTAGGGAAATCACGGAAAACCTAAATCCAAGAGACTCTTGAAGAACTTACTGATACCGTAGTTGAATCGGTAGGAGCTGATGTATTTTTAGGGTTCAATGTATCGGGTTGGTGCATAAGTTCGCAGCGTTTTTTTTTTGGACAAGTTTAATAAACATAACAGACACGTATAACAGAGACCTTAGTCATCAGTAATATATTTTCCTTCACTATTTACAATAGACTTCTTACACTCAGATGTTCGATTCCGCGACTCTAGAAACCAAGTGGTTTTGAGGCGAAGAACTAATCGAGTCATGTTCGGAGTGCATTTTCATGTGGAAAGGAATTTCCTTGAAGGTTGTTCGATAGAGAGCGAAGTAGGTGAAACTCTGAAGGCACAAGATGAGGTGAATAAGGTAGGTGCCAAATGATTTTCCAACCCAACTCCGGTATGTTTTTCGTCAGTCTAGTAGAATGCAGGCGAGTGTTATCTTGGAGTAGCATCACTCCACGAAGTCTTCCTGGTCGTTGTCGTGAGACTGCGTCTGCGGAGATGCCTCAGTTGTCAGCGATAAGTGTCAGCAGTGATCTTCACATCTCGGGGAAGCAATTCGTAGTTCACTAACACTTTCGCTGTTGCAACAGATGCATAACATCATCTTTTGTGGATGCACGCAGGACTTTGTACGGGGAGTTGCTGCTTTGTTTGGCTCAACCATTGCTTTCTTTAGCATAAAGACACCATTTCTCGTCACCAGTAAGGATACAGGATAGGATCACGAGCCAATTGATGACTAGCAAGCAGGGATACACATACGGGCAACGGCTGATTTTTGTAATTTTGGATTAGAGGATGCGGTGCCTGTACATCCGATTTTTGAACTGTACCCCTGACATTTAAATGTCGCACAATAGAATGATCACAGTTCACCATGTTTATAAATTCTCGAGTACACTGACATGGGCCGTTGTGACTGTGGTGTCACCGCCAGACACCACACTTGCTAGGTGGTAGCCTTTAAATCGGCCGCGGTCCATTAGTATACGACGGACCCGCGTGTCGCCACTGTCAGTGATAGCAGACCGAGCGCCACCACACGGCAGGTCTAGAGACACTTCCTAGCACTCGCCCAGTTGTAAAGCCGACTTTGCCAGAGATGGATCACTGACAATTACGCTCTCATTTGCCGAGACGATAGTTAGCATAGCCTTCAGCTACGTCATTTGCTACGACCTCGCAAGGCGCCATTACCAATTATTGCTATTATACTTCTGTATCATCAAGAGCGATGTTCTGCAATTATGAATTAAAGTTAAGTAATCCAGAAGCTATGTACTATTTTTGGCTACTATAATTCCTTGTCATTTTCCAGACCTCACGCCAGCCAGCGTGAGCTTAAACGCGTGCCTTTCGGCTACCCGTCCTAGTGGATTGGCTGTCAGGTCAGTCCACTACAATTGGCGACTCGGATACAAACGGTCTCCTTTATATATAACTAATTTACTTGTGTCATGGCTTCGCCACAATCTCCGGATGTACTGTCCGAATTTTATCGCTTGCAGAATCAGCAGACGCAGGCCTTATTGGATGCCCTTGGACAGCTCGTCCAGGGTCAACGTGCAATGCAAAACGATGCGGCCACCGCCGCTTCACAGCTACCGTACTCACAACACGCAGTTGCACCACCTTTTCGTCCCTTTGATGTGGCAATGGAGAGCTGGACGGAGTGGTCACGCCAATTTGGATTCCATCTCGCCGCCTACAGAATTCAAGGTAGCGAGCAGCAGCCTTATCTCCTTTCCTCAGTAGGTGTGTCCACCTACCGCGTGATAGTGAAATTATTTCCCCGACGCGACGTAGCAACTCTGTCCTCCGACGAAATTTTGTCTGCATTAGATGCATATTTCAAAGACTCAGTCAATGTAGTTGCAAAAAGGTATACGTTCTTGCGTACAAAACGTACGGCAGGTCAAACAAATCGGGTGTGGGTTGCAACTTTGCAAGGCCTTACAAGTGATTGTGCTTTTGAGTGTGAATGTGAACTCCCTTATTCAGATACTATGGTGCGTGATGAAATTGCACAGAACGTTTCTGATGTTCCCATATGGGAACAGATTTTGAAACTAGTCAATCCCTCCTTTCAACAAGTGATAGACATATTGGATAGGCAAGACACACTTGACTTTGCTCAGGAATCATTTGAAACTTCACCAGCTGTGTGTCACATTAACCGGCCCGCCGGGCGAGCTGCACGGAATGGTAAACAGCCCTCGTGCACGTCCGCGCAGCCACGTGTGCCGCGCCAGCATGCAAATGCAGTGAAATCATGCCCGCGGTGTGCTACTAGACATTCGCGTGAGAATTGCCCATCACGCCAAGCTATTTGCTTTTTCTGTAATAAAAAAGGACATGTTCAGAGTGTTTGCCAGAAAAAGCTCAGATCGGACACTAAAAACCATTCCAGGCCCTTTGCTTCGCGCCGGAATCGAACCAAGAATACTCAGGCTCGTGAACCTTCGCCCATGGACAGTCATGTAGTTAATTCCACTCCGCCCAGTGCCACTCTCTCTAACAGTGACTGTGTTCGTCGCACAAATAGTGTGCGTCGACATCGACGGAAATCACGTCAATTCGCAAGTGATTCAGTACCAGTGTCTGTTCACATTGCACGAGACAGTCGCTCTTGTCGTCAGTAGGACAATAAACTTTTTGTGGACTTGGACATTCATGGCAACGTGATCCCATTCCAGCTCGATACCGGAGCTGCAGTTTCATTGATCAATAAAGACACGTACATACAACTGGGCACACCTCCGTTGCGTGCCGCAAATGTTAAGTTACATAGTTATTCAGGACAGCATATCCCTGTGTTCGGACAGTGCAGCCTTCGTGCAACATATAAGGGACAAACAAAACTTGTGTAATTTTACGTCCTTCGTTCTTCTTCTGCAGTGAACTTGTTTGGTTTAGATTTATTTCAGTTGTTTAACTTGTCTATAGTCAGTCAGGTCCTATCAGTAAACCAGACATTGCCTTCAGCCAGTGTTTCTCGTCTATGTGAAGAATTTGCAGACATTTTTGCACCGGGTCTTGGTTGCGCTAAGAACTACGAAGCACATTTGGAAGTAAACGCGCAACCGAAATTTTTCGGAGCGCGCAATGTTCCCCACGCATTGCGTGATGAGGTCACAAGAACATTATACGATTTAGCATCACAAGGTGTAATTGAACGTGTGCAGGCTTCTCTCTGGGCCTCACCCTTAGTAATTTTGCCAAAACCTTCCGGAAACTTGAGACTTTGTGTGGACTTCAAGGCAACAGTAAACCCACAACTAGTGATTGCAACTTATCCTTTACCCCGCCGGAAGATCTTTTTGACAAACTGTGCCCGGGTAAAAATTTTTCGAAGTTGGACCTACCAGATGTGTACTTGCAAATACCGGTGGACGAAGAATCCCAGCGCGTATTGGTGGTTAACACGCATCTTGGTTTGTATCGATTCAAAAGACTGCCATTCGGGTGCGCATCCGCCTCTGCATTGTTTCAGCAATATCTGCAAACTGTTTGTGCGTCGGTCCCTACTGCAGCAAACTATCTGGACGATATTGTGATCTCCGAACAGACGGAAGAAGAACATGTAGCCAATCTCAGAACATTATTTCAGGTCTTGTGACAAAATGGTCTTCGCTTGCGGAAGGACAAATGTGTGTTTTTTGCTCGGGACTTACCCTACCTGGGCCATGTACTCAATGCACAAGGCATACATCCGAGTCCAGAGCACCTCCGTGCCATACAGGACTTGCCTTCGCCGCAGAATTTGAAGCAGCTACAGAGTGCGTTGGGAAAAATTAATTATTACCATCATAAATATATCCCGCATGCCTCTTCCATTTCAGCTCCGCTTCATCGCTTACGCCGTAAAGGTGTTCCGTTCATCTGGACGACGGAATGCGAACGCGCCTTTCGCCAGATGAAATCGGCGTTGCTGTCAAATACTTGCCTTACGCCATTCGATCCCCAGAAACCCCTTTTGTTGATGGTAGATGCATCGGATTTCGGGATCGGTGCTGTGCTTGCGCACAAAGATGGCTCGCATGATCGCCTATTGCCTTTGCGTCAAAATTGCTCTCGTCTGCGCAAAGAAATTATTCACAGATCGAGAAGGAAGCTTTGGCTCTCGTATTTGGTGTTACTAAGTTCCATGATTTCTTGTATGGTCGTCACTTTACCATCATCACAGACCACAAACCTTTGACATCGCTTTTTCATCCGAACAAGCCTGTACCTCCACGTCCAGCGCAGAAATTCATTCGCTGGTCAATTTTCCTCTCGCAGTACCGCTACGATATCTTGTATCGGTCCACTGCTAAGCACGGAAACGCCGATGCGTTGTCCCGTTTGCCTGTTGCTGAGGATAGAGCATTCGATTCTTCCGAACTTGCTTGCATGTTCATTGATGCGGAAACAGATGACGTGGTCGAATGGTTTCCGATCGATTTTCCTCGTGTAGCTACAGCTACAGCTGCTGACCCTGTCCTTGCTACCGTTTTGCGTTTTGTTGCTACGCAATGACCCTTGTAGAAATCACGGATCGAGGATCCGTTGGTTCGCCGATTTTTTGCTCACAAGGAGAGACTTTTTGTACGACGTGGTGTTTTGTTGTTGCGTTCTGATAATGATCAGTCCAGGGTCGTGGTCCCACGTTCATTACAGTCCTCTGTCTTACGGCTTCTCCACCAAGGTCATTGGGGTATAGTGCGAACGAAACAACTTGCTCGTCAGCACTGTACTTGGTTCGGAATCG